>NC_135783.1:241523321-242130321 GCF_051106095.1 Pogona vitticeps
AAAAACAAAAGGGGCACTCAGTAGCAGCAGCAGCTACCCCCACCACGACAGAGGAGCGAACTTTGCGAGGCGAGCCCAGGCAGCCTCCAGAGCCAAGGCAGCTGAAGCAGGACAAGGAGGAGGAGGAAGCACCACTGGGCGCTGATGTGGCCACTGGCCGGGCTGGTGCTGGGGGTGCCGAGAGAGTAAGAGAGTCGGAGGGCCGCTTTCCTGGAAGAGGTGGCGGTGGCAGCTGCTGTTGGTGGCTTGGAGATGCTCTTCGAGGATGAGGTGGGATCAAGCTCCGCTTTCAGGCATCGCTCGGTGGCGGCTCAGGGAAAAGGGCCAGCAGCGCGCCTTGTTCGCCAGCTCTCCCCCAAGACAGTGCCTCTTGCACCTTCCATCTGGAACTGCAGCCTGCCAGCCAGCAGACAGGCAGGCTGGCTGGCAGGCTGCAGTTCCAGATGGAGGGTGCAAGAGGTGCTGTCTTGGGGGAGAGCTGGCGAACGAGGCGACACTTTTTTTTTATTCTTGTCAGCAGAGGATGCATGGGCGCTTCGGGGGGGGAGGCAAGGTGGGGGCCACAAACTATCGTCCGGCGGGCCACAAATGGCCCCCGGGCTGCATGCTTGAGACCCCTGCATTAAGACCTCCCATTCCATTTCTCTGCCCATAAGAATCAAGCTATCCCATAGTGCTACGTAGCATGCAGTTTTTGCTCAGGAGGGAAATAACCTAATGCATCAGAGAGCTGGAGGTGTGTGTGTGTGGGGGGGCAAATTTAGTTCCATATTTCTGCCCTTTCATATTTAAATAGTAGTATTTTGAATGCATATCCAAGGTAAGAACTTCCCTAGCCGCCATTGCAAACTTTGACCTAATCATTATTGTTTGCTTGCTTGTTTACCATCCAGATAGGACGTTTAGTTGATCACAACCATCCTTCCAGCTATGCTGTTTTTGGCCAATTTAGTTGATTGTAGTCCTTCTCTTTTGTGACAAAATTATATAGAAGATTTGGTTTTTTCCCTTCCAGAAAAGTAATGATAGCCTGCATCGTTTTGTAATATATAGCCATCAAGACTAGGCGCCACAGACAGGTACAGAGCGAAACTGCATGAGTGAATTTCTGTAATCCCATTTTAAAGGCATACCAGTAATGGTCATCACTGTACCTTTTGGAAATAATGCCGTGTGTGAAGAAGTGGTTCATTTTTTTCCTCCCACCATGCAGCTTCAGTGGAGGAACCTATGCCATAGTACATAGATGCTGTATGGACAACCAGTGCCCTTTGGATCAGGTTCTTACAAAAGCACACCAAACATCAGACCTGAAGAATGGAACTCCAGTGCAGCATAGCTATATGAGCACATTCAAGCTAGTGAGCCATGAATTTCAATGTAATGATCATTACTGGTAGGCTGGACCATTGTCTGCTAAAGCCAGATACCACAAATATCTCACGTGGTGGCAAATTATTCAGTTTGGGGTGGGAAACATATGGTCCTCCAAGTGTTGTTGGATTGCAACTTCCATCACCCCCAGCCAGCACGGTCAATGGTGAGGGATGCTGGAAATTGTAGTTTAAGAACATCTGGAGGACCACTTTTCCGCATCCTTGCTGTAAACGAAATGAGCATTATGGGATGAAAAGCCCTTCCTTTCATCCATCCTGAACCTATCAATTTGTTTTATGAACCAATTACAATATTATAGGAATAGTAGGAAATATTCTGCACAATAATTCTCCCCATACCAAGCAAGATCTGTTGCTTGAGATTACAAAAGCAAAACAAAACAAAACAAAACAGAAGTTCAAAACTGAACGTTGGACCTTCTGCCTGCAAATCACATGTTGTATCATCAACTGCTTGTGAAGGCAGCAAAGGCAGACAAACCAATAGCTTCGGTAGAAATACTTTTAGCTATTGTATCACAGATTTGCTTAGCTTTGTGATTTTTCGCCTCAGATGCCAGTTGTATGGTTAATCACTGTAGACATGTAAGTATACGGCAGACTAATCCTATACCTAATTGTTCTTCATCACAGACCCATTGCAGCTAAGCCGGAAGAGTTTTCCAGTATCATCATGGGCAAACCACTTCTGTAGCTTCATCTCCAGGGATGCCTGGCAGATGTCACTTTAGTATAGACTTGCACATGTCCACCACCATAGAAAAAGACACCTTGCAAGAAATTTCAGTGTGGAGCTCTCTTCCAAGTGAAAATTGTCAGCTCCTTATATAGAAGAACATTAAAAATATTTAAACTTTTCAACGGCTTTTTGGAGTTTATTTCAACATGTCAAATTTTGCAGCATTGTTCTTGATGTTCTTAAGTTGCTTATTGTTATTCTCTCAGCTTCTCTATGTGTGTTCTATAACAGTATGGCTTATAGACACTGGAAATTTTAAAAAGGGAATTTAAAAAAACCATTTACCGGAGATCAGACAAACTTGCTAGAAATGTATCACAGCTAGTTTTATTAATACAGTATTATGGTAAATCTATATAGGTGAATTTAAGGCAAATCTTCAACTAGACTTCTGTTTCTACATCCCTACATCTCTACACATCCTCACTTTTACCGGATACAGTCATGCGGAAAATTAATGTTTGTGTAAATTTTCAACATGTGCCTAGTCATGTGCAAATATATTTACGACCTGAGCTGGCTGGTTCATTTGTGTTCACCAGTAATTTATCAGTGTTGAATGTGCCTATCCATCAGTTGTTTGATGATATGCTGGCATTAAAATGCATCTGAGTCAGTACACAGGGTAAAGACATGTAGAGATGTTCAGGCTTCACAAACCATTTATATGAGAAGAGTTATCATCGTATCTCCCCTGCCAGCTAGGTATAATATTCCAAGTCTGGAAGCTGCCCAGCCCTGGGATATGGAAGAACTGGCCTCTAAGCTTCCGATTTTTGCTGGAGGTGAGCTTTGCGAATACCCTGGACTGCCAGAAAGACAAACAAGTGGGTGCAAGAGAAAAAAAAGCCTGAACTATCTCTGGAGGCAAATATGTTGAAACTGTGGCTGTCTTACTTTGGGCACATCATGAGAAGGAAGGATTCTCTCGAAAAGACAACAAAGCTGGGAAAGGTTGAAGGCAGCAGGAAGGAGGAAGACCAAGTGAGATGGATTGCTTCCCTAAAAGAATCACAGGTTTGAGTTTACAAGAACTGAGCAGGACGATTGAGGACAGGACATTTTGGAGGTCGCTCATTCATAAGGATGCCATAATTGGAGAAAACGTGATGGCTCATAACAAGAAAAAATTTGATCAATGCACACATTAAATAGAATACAAGAGTGGAGCCAGTGTGCACAATCCTACTTCCTTCATGTTCAGTGTCAGGTATTAGTTTGATTCAATCCAGCCATTTGGCAAACAAGAATGAGAAGTTGTAGAAGCGGTAGCTGTGTTTGTGCAGGCATTGTAGGTGAGAACAACATAAAAATACAAAAACTTGGTATATAAAAGTTAAGTCTTTAAGGTGACACCACGTTTTTGTCATTTTTTAACTACATTGATTTTTTTTCACTTATGAAGAGCGAGAAGACAAGTAACACCTTTAAGACTCTGGAACGATCAAGAGCTTTCCTGAGCTACAGTCCATTTGTTCATAGGAAGGAGGACTGTACTACTGGATACCTCTTCGGATTTTTCAGTTTCATTTTGGGGGTTTTAGAAGCGGCGAGGCTGCATGCTGTGCGTGCCCGGACCCCTTTAAAGACACGGGACGCTCCCCCATCCTCTGCCTTCCCTTGTTGCCTTTCCTGCAACATGTGGTGAGGAAGCATGTACTGTACAGTACTGTATCTTGAGAAACAACACCTCGGGGAGGAAGAGCAGCAAAAGGACCATTTCCGGTGCCGCGACCATCTCCGCCCTTTTCCTCGACGCGGCCTCAGGTTCCTCGTGGCGGGAGTCGGCGTTTATGGTGAGAAGGGTCGGGGGGGACCGAGGCAGAAGCATGCAAAGATTCCCGTTTAGCGCTCTCCTCCATCTCTGCTCCATTCCTGGAGAAAAGTGGGGTGCAGTTCTTGGCCCAGTCACCCTCAGGTTCCCTACTAGACTACAATTTCCGGCATGCCTTGCGAAAGGAGAGCGGTATGCTGGGAACTGTAGTTTCTGGCGGCTAAAGTATCGTGGAAGTGGGGGGATCATCTGTATACGAGACGATCGTAACACTTGGAAAGGATTTTGCCTTTTTAATCGTAGCGGCAACGAAGTGCTCGGTTTTCCTAGCAACCTGCGAAGAGAGCGGAGTCGAGGCAAGCTGTTGTCGCTGAATGCCTTTGGGGTCCTCCTTCTCCCCTGGTGTCGGTAGGGTTTTGTGCTCCCCTCTTTCCTCCAATCCTTCTCTCCGTTGCTTTAACTGTCTCCTGTTCATTTTCTGGTGCAGGTTTGGATCAAACCTCCCCGTTTTGCCTTTGGGAGACGTTTCCGGTGTTGTAGTCGGTGGAGTTAACGCAGGAATAACATTTAACATCTGGTCTTATGGTGTCCTTACCTTGATTGGTACTTCTCATGTTCCATATTCTATTTGTCGTGTAGCACTGGATTTTTCTTGTACCACTCTGTACATCAGCAAGTGGACATTCTTTGGGCTTCGCTCCTGTTGCTTTGTTCGGGACAGAACTGTTCAAACTTTTGTTTTATTTTTTATTACCATACAGTTTGGGGATTCTTGGGAAACTTGTAACTAATTCTAACCCTTACTTGCTGTGCTTCTGTTGTGCAGCTAAAGACGAATCAAGGATATTCCTAAAACTCATCATTTTCAAATTAGTGGTTTAGTAATGTTTCCTGTGCATTACTCTCACGTGTCACTCAGGGCTGGCCAAATACATTTTGTTGCTTGAGGTGCATCAGTAAATCCTCTCTTGCTCTATGCACCAAGATTTGAGGTGACTGATTTAGATAAATTATTTTGGCATAGGAGGCAGAAAATCCCTTAAGCAGCTCTTCTTGTTGTTCTTTACTCATTAAGTCATGTCCAACTTTTCGTGACCCCATGGACCAGAGCACACCAGGCCCTCCTGTCTTCCATTGCTTCCGGGGGTTGGTCAAATTCATGCCGGTAGCTTCGACAACACTGTCCAACCATCTCGTAATCTGTCGTCCCCTTCTCCTCTTGCCTTCACACTTTCCCACCATCAACATCTTTTCCAGGGAGTCTTCTCTTCTCATGAGATGGCCAAAGTATTGGAGCCTCAGCTTCTGGATCTGTCCTTCCAGTGAGCACTCAGGGTTGATTTCCTTCACAATGGATAGGTTTGTTCTCCTTGCAGTCCAAGGGACTCTCAAGAGTCTCCTCCAGCACCACAATTCAAAAGCATCATTTCTTCGGCAGTCAGCCTTCTTTGTGGTCCAGCTCTCACTTCCATACATCGCTACTGAAGAAACCATAGCTTTGACTATGCAGACCAATGTCAGCAAGGTGATGTCTCTGCTTTTTAACATGCTGTCTAGGTTTGTCATTGCTTTCCTCCCAAGAAGCAGGCATCTTTTAATTTCATGGCTGCTGTCACCATCTGCAGTGATCAAGAAAATAAAATCTGTCACTGCCTCCATATCATCCCCTTCTATTTACCAGGAGGTGATGGGACCAGTGACCACGATCTTAGTTTTTTTGATGTTGAGTTTCAGACCATTTTTGTGCTCTTCCCTTTCACCCTCATTAAGAGGTTCTTTCATTCCTCCTCACTTTTGCCATCAGAGTGGTATTGTCTGCAAATCTGAGGTTGTTGATATTTCTTTCGGCAATCTTAAATTCCGGTTTGGGATTCATCCAGTTCTGCCTTCCGCATGATGTATTCTGCATATAAGTTAAATAAGCATGGAGACAATAAACAGTCTTATCGTACTCCTTTCCCAATTTTGAACCAATCAGTTGTTCCATATCCAGTTCTAACTGTTGCTTCCTGCATAACTAAATGACTTACATTAGATAACTAATGATTTATTTACTACCCTTTCATGACACCCCCAAAGGTGCTGACTGAGATGGCTGCCTCACTATACCTAATGGTAGGGCTGGCTTGGCTTCCTACAAATTACCATTAACTCTAGAAGAGAAAGAAGTACCGTAGTTTGACTTGTATGTGCGTGAGAGTGAGTGAGTGAGACACCGCTGTTTTTGTGTGTGAATGTCCAGGCAAGGGCACCTAATTTTGCAGATTTTAGAAGAACTACGTTCCATGCTGAATAGGGGGTTCTGTAGTCCAAAAATGTAACTTTCTAAACTCTGCCATTTTGTGAGACAGCAGGTACTCAGAGGTGGCATGATGTCATACTGGAGCATATTTGCATTTAGAAGGAAGTATACTTCTCCCTTGAATTGCACAAACAAATATTCTACAAGTAAATAAGTTGTAAAATAGCCTTACTAGTTTCATAGGCTACTGCAGAATAGAGATACCTACTACCTACAATCCATCCTCTAATTCAGCCTCTAGATCAGGGGATCATAAGGACCTTTAATGCTCATTACACATGGTACTGTATGAAAATGAGTGTCAACGCTATGGAAAAGAACACGTGTGTGTAAATGTGAATCAACGGTTTGTAGTTACGGTTTTGCGGGCATAAGAGTTTTACATGGATTTTGAACTACATGGGGGGTCCAGCACCTCTCACCTCTAACCCCAGTGTTGTTGAAGGGAGAAGTGTAGTTGCAATAGTTCTGGGACCTCTGCGGGTGCTCCTTGATGCCCAGTGGCTATATATGGAAAGTGCTGTCTTTTGTTCAATGCAGAAAGAAATTGGAATCCTCAAAAAGACATCTGGAAAAGGGAACTCACTGCTTGAACTTTCAGGATTACATCAGAATTAGCATTGTATTTTGAGTGAGGCAATTTAGTCTGAGAGTTCCAACACACTAGTTCCAAATATTAGGAGTAACGACTGTGAATGTGTCTAGACAACACAGTAGTTTGATACTAGATCTGTTACTCCTCCATTCTGAGGAACTGTGGGTTTTGCACTTTGATCCCTCTGTACGAGAGCTTTAGTGCACTTTCCTGGGCAATACCACTCTGATTCTCTAGCCAGGAGTTCTAAGTGTCTCTTACAAACTACAAATACCAGAATTCTGTAGAATGGACCCATGGCATCTGAGATAGAGACAGATTATAACAGTATAGTGTAAGTATACTCTGTGACCTCAAATAATAATCTTTTCCCCCCCCCAAAAGTGACCTTACCCTGCACTATCCTGAATTTATCGGAGTCTGATTCTATGATTGATCTTTACTTTATGGATTGGTTTAATGTAATTGGATTGCATTTTGCAGAACTAGAAAATGGTATATTCAAGTTAAATGCGTAGAATGAAATGTAAATATTCTTGTAGGATGGATCGTTTTGAGGATCCAGAAAACAGGCTTCTTCTACAGCCTTGGGCTTCAGTTTGCTTTAGTGAGTCCACCACATTGATGGCAAAGGCTTGGTTTGGAGATGCTGGCTACGCCTTGCTCCTGTCTGACCTCAACAATATGTGGTATGAAAGTGCAGATATGGAAGTGATTCAGCATAGGTCAAAGGTAAGTGGAGAATTTGAATTATAAAGTGTGCCTGTAGCGGACCCAATTAAGCAGCTGTCCTATCCGTTCAGTTTTAATGGAAAATCCAAGCATGATAATTCTGCAGGGAGAAGACATTCTTGATAGTCAGTAGTTGTGCGTTGCTGCTATATGATATCTTGCAGACTTGTTAGTACACAGCATCCAATTCGCTAGGAAAAAGAACTGCACAACTGCTGCTGAAAATAAATACTTTTAAAAAATAATGGAATGGAATATTCTTGGGATGCATGTGTATGTGCATAATTGTCACTTATGGGAAATGGTTACAGCCTTTATTTGGTAGGTGCTGGCTGTACAGTTCAGTGAGATGGAATATCACGGGTTGGCAGTTTGATTTCCCGCTGTGCCTTTTAGGGGAAGAGCCAGCCTGTGTATCCCTCATTACAGTAGCTTCACTGGCTACCACTCTGTTTCTGGGCTCAATTCAGAGTTCTGGTTATTATCTATAAAACCCTGTATGGCTTGGATCTATGCTATCTGAAGGATCATATCATCCTGTATCAACCTTCTTGGCTTTTAATATCTTCTGAAGAGGCCCCTCTCTCAGTTCCACCGCTTTCTCAAGCTCATTTGGTGAAGACATGGTAGAGGGCCTCCTCAGTGGCTGCTCCTATGCTTTGGAGTTCACTGCCCTGAGAAGCCAAGTTGGCCCCCTTCCTCTTGACCTTCCATCATCAGGCAAAGACCTTTCTTTTAAGGCAGAGTTTTAAGCAATAAGTGAGGGTCCCAGGAATGCTTTATTCATTAAATTTAGATATGTTGAAATGATTTTAAACTTTATGTTCAGTCATTGGTTTTAATATTGATAAATATATATATTTTTTAAAAATTTAATTCCTTTGGTGTTTTAGAAGTGTTGACTATTCTGTATTTTTAATTGTTGTGAGCTACCTCGGATCCCTTACGGGGAAAAATGTGGCATATAAATAATATGAATAAAATATCCCTGGGTGAACTGCACAGCCTCAGAGTACCCACAGAAAAAGGGGGACGGTAAACTACTTCTGAGTCTTGTATATCTAGAAAGCCTTGGAAGGGGGTCAGCAGAAATCAGAATGTACTTGATGACACATAATTGTGTTGGTTGATAGCAGCATTATGCAGGTATATCACAACCTAGAAATTATCTCAGTAACAAATTTTTTTTGAGTGCTGCAAGGGTGAAATATTGCATCTCCCCAGGTGATGACTGTATTCTAGGTATCTGTTAATCCATATTTGTGTAATAAAAACTACTAGAGAAGATTTGTGCTTGGCACAAAATTAGTGTTCTGAAAAGTTGGACCTTCTGTTTTGTTTTATTTCTGTCTTTTAAAAATGCTTGTATCCCTTCAAGGGATGAGGCAAGATGGAGATAAACAGCAAGCAGATTCCAGTTAAATATAAAAAGAGGATTGTGCTGAAATGTCTTTGGGTGATTTATGGAGTTTCTGGCTGGCATGAGTGTGCATACACACACACATTCCTATTAATGTCTGAACTGTGGGGGAAAGAGAGAGGAAGTGGTGGGGAAGTTCCTGCTTAGTCTTTGGTGGGGAAGTATTCCCCTGTTTCATGCATATGTGTAGACAGGTATTAAGGTTTCAATGTGTATGTGTGCATATATATCTCTGTGTGTAAAGTGTGTTTTAATAATACACAGGAGCTAAATAAGCGCTTGACAGCTCATGCATCGTCCTTCCTAAACCGCCTGAGTAGCCTAGTATGTCCCCTTTTGGAAGGCCAAAAGAACAGCTCGACCACCTTTTGCTGCCAGCTGAGTCCCAGCACCTTGACGCTTCATGTGAAGAGTGAACTTTCAGGACTGCCTTTCTACTGGGACTTTCACTGTTCTGTGGCACCTGTTGAGATGGTGAGTTGAGCAAGGATGATCACGGATTGAGAAGAGCAAGGTTCATAACTCAGTGTAATGAAATTACAATAGGGGAAGGGAAACTTTGCTCACCCACTCCATACTTTGGATTTCATCTCCCAGGGATCTCAGCCAGCATTCGGCAGTGGTGAGGAATTATGAACTGTTGTCTAAAACATCAGAAGGGGCATAGGTTTTCTTCATCCCTAAAGGTCCAGCTTGGTTTCTAAATCTTGCAGGAAATCGATGATGATATTTGACCAACAGAAAGTGGAATGCTTAGTAGGATCTGATGGCCCTGGAAGTATTCTGGGCACAAACAAGCCACACATGCTGTTAGTGGAGGCATCCTTAGCTGTTAATGAAAGTGAACGGAAGATGTTCCTTTGGTCCCAGTCACTCTTTCATCCTTGCATGTCAACTAATTGGCAATATGCTTGAGAGCCATTTGCTCTCAGTGTGAAATTATGACTAGAACGGTGTAGAGATGACCATCAGTTATCAAGACAGATCCTCTGAGAAGAATGGTGAGCCATCATGATAGGGGATCGGAATGATTAATTCCTATTAAACATGTCCAATCAACCTTTGGGGATGAAGTCCTCCCAAGGTCCCTTTTAGAATAATCAAATAATTTGATTACTTTGAGATATTTTCAGCTGTCAGTCTGGAATGTAGTAAGCTTATATTTTAGGATCAACTTTGCTTAGATAGGCAGATATTTTTCCAGAAATAAACATGTAATTTTACGTGATCAGTTACAGTTTTGTTGTGTGTGCAGTAGAGGGCACTGCATACTAAGATAATGGACTTTGCCGGTGCACCGACATTTGGCAGCGTTATGTTACTTGGATCATATTATTTGTATTTTGAAGAGCGTGAGGGATATACATTTTCTCCTGAGAAATGAAATACGTCAGTTTAAAGAGCATTAGCACTTGAGAGTTAGTAACTCTAGATTTTAGAATTTGGGCACAAGTCAACATTGCATGATCATAAGTCCTCATGCATCATAGGATTTTTTTTTCCTTTTTTTTCCTCCTGCTTCTCCCAAAAATCTCCTCGGGATGGTCCACCCTCTCCCTTTGCAGATTTTGGGGGTTGGTTGCAGAGGGGAGAGCCCATTGTCCTGATGGAAGTATTGCTGATGGAAGGAGAAACAAACTACAGTGGGGTTCAAGTACTGCATATTTTGCATTACCTATAACTCCTTGGAAAAGACTTTGATGTTGGGAACGTGTGAAGGCAAGAGGAGAAGGGGACGACAGAGGATGCGATGGTTGGACAGTGTCATCGAAGCGACCAAC
Organism: Pogona vitticeps; assembly: GCF_051106095.1. NCBI lineage: Eukaryota > Metazoa > Chordata > Lepidosauria > Squamata > Agamidae > Pogona > Pogona vitticeps. The sequence goes on from NC_135783.1 coordinate 241,534,062, forward strand.
ATGAATTTGACACAACTCCGGGAGGCGGTAGAGGATAGGAGGGCCTGGCGTGCTCTGATCCATGGGGTCACGAAGAGTCGGACACGACTAAACGACTGAACAAACAAACAAACAAATAACTTGTCAAGTGTAGTTGGTACTTTGTGCTTACTCTGATGGATATAGCACCAGGTTGTGTAGATAAGCACAGCCGTTGGCTGCAATTATGTTGTGGGGAAAGCTCCCAGAGTAGCTTGATTGAGGTGGTACATGTCTGTTTCTTTTACTAATCTGGTGCCTAAACCTTAGGATCACTTAAATATGAGAGCACAGTTTGTTGCTTTGGGCTCATAAGCTGGTCCTTATAAGCAGCAACTGAATTACCTTCATGAGCCCTCAAAATAGCTTCAGTTGGCTCTGGGATTTAAGTGCTTAAGAACTTATTGCCTGCCTGGGTTTGACTGAACACCTCTCCAGTTCAGTTGTCTGCACCATTGAATAAAAGGGAGCATTCTGGGGACATGGTGAAATTTAGCACTTGTTTCTACAGATACATGAAGTCTGGAAGCTTGCATTTGCAGTCCTCCCTTACATTTGCTTAGACTAATTTATTAACCCTTACTTTAGCAAATGGGGGAATTTTCTCATGGCCAGACCTGAAATGGGATTACCACAAGTGATTGATTTTTTGCTGGAATTCATTGAATGCACAGACATGTGTTAACATGAACATTGGCTGAAAATACAGGGTATTTGATGGGGTGTCTCCTTCTCTGTGCTGCTTGGACTTTCCATCTCATTGCCATCTAACTAACATTTGGAGTGTGCTGTGTAGTCAGCCTTGGACTGGAATGTGGGATTGGCTTAATTTTCTGATTTTGGCTCCCCTATTTCCATGTAATAGCTGTCAAGTACACTACAGCAACTTGAAGAACTGATATGGTTTATGGTGCCTTGTCATTTCACCCATTGCCTCCTTTGCTATCTGTAGTCCTCCTGCACAACTATTAGTCTTTTAAAATAATAGAGATTAATCTTTGTTTACAAAAATGAGAAGTTTTTTTTAAAAGCCCAATTGCTCTGTAGGCTGTGGGGAATTTTCTTGGCAGATGTCAGCTGAGGAGAAAGATTAACCCTCTACAAATAGTGCCATCAGTCCAAATTCTTTTTTTTAAAGAGTGAGTTACTTGCCAAAAGCCACTCAGTGACATCTTGACTATGAGCTGAATACCTCCTATTTCATAAAGTCTAGGACAGCTTTTTCCAACCTAGCATCCTTGAGATGGGTTGGACTATAATTCCCATAACCCCAACTCAGCATGTTTTCTGATAATGACAGGCATTATAGACCAAATATATCTAGGGTAAGAAAGGTGCTGCAGGATACTGTGTTTGTGGTCTGTATTTTCTGGTGCCTTTTTACTTTCCAGAGGAAGTGATTTCCTTCTTCTGTTCAGGATGAGACAGAAATAGCAGGATGAGAGATACCCTGCCACCATTCTTTGCCTTTGATGGTCTATGGAGCCAAAGAATACATTGCAGAGATGGGCCCCCGTTGCAGTTACGTTTTGCAGAAGAGTTATTTTGTCCTTGATCTTAGCGTTGTTCTTTTCTTCAATTTCAGGTTAGAAGAACTGACTTGCCTTTATTACTTTTTCTGTGCAACGTTTTAGGAGGTGGTGGAATAACAGATGCTGAATCCAAGTTACACTTTTCTCTCCACTAGGGGCAACTTGCAATTCAGCAGTAACCTTTCTTTTAAATAAATAGATCTTTGGTCGTTGTGTTCCTGAGCCCTCTGCTGACAGGCAACAGAAAGGCTAGGAGTGCTTTGTGTGGTCTGAAAACCAGCATTACTCCCAGCAGTGTCACAAGTAAGGATATGTAGAGCGGAGATGCTCCTTCCCAACTGCAGCATGCCTTTGTTGGGCTCTTACCAGCAGCAAGAGCTGCGGCCACCCCCACCCCTCATTCATCTCTAGGTGTTGGGCTGAAGGCAGCATTTGACTTCATTTGTACATTCAATACCCATGAGGAGAATTTAAATGGCTCTTACTGGCCCAAGGCCCAGTGCTGTTGCTGCTCCTTGACCCTTGGCCTCTCTTCTGTACCTTGATGACAGATGTTCCGCCACCTTGTGCGGCCCCTGATGGCGATGAGCTTGGTGTTGCAGTGCCAGGTGCAGGAGCTGGCGTCCTTGCTGCTCCAGAAGGACGCCGAGATCGAGGAATACCAAGAGAACGGGGCTGCGCTCAGCCGAGGTGAGGTGCTGCCCTGGTTGATGACATAAGCTTCCTTCTTTCCTCCCTTGAGGCTGGCCCTGCGTGTGTGCCATGTTTGGCCCCTGGCCAGACTAACCTGGGTTTCACATGCAGTAGCTCCAGACTAGCTAACCAGACGCTGTGGGGTCAAGGCCCTTGGGAGTGGAAAGAGCTGGACACTGACCAGTAGCTGAAGTGCTTGGGGGCTAGCCAAAGGGCTCCTTTCCTTTCCTTTCCTTTGAGTGCCTGGCCACAACCCAGGAGCCTGGGGCCTGTGCCAGTTTCAAAAGAAACTTGAGTGGAATCAGGCTGCTCTTTTTTCCCCCTCTTCCTTTCTCAGTAAGCACTTAGAGCCATTGAGGGCTCCCTCACCCCCCCCCCGCCCTCCCCTCTCCCTCACTGCACAAAGCTGCAGCTTTTGCTCACAGGCCTGCTGCTTGAGAGACTTGCTGAAGGTAGGCAGCATTCCTTGCTCTTCCAGTCCAGAGAACAGAAGAATCCAGGCCAGTGACCACAGGGACTGGTTATGCCACTGATGCTTAGATTAGGGTTTAGGCCTCAGGAAGGCAGTACAGAAAGGGGCCGTGGGGGTGGAGGGACTCGTGGCACTCCCCATCTTTTCACTGTACACAACCACGTCATGTCATTTGTCACATGCGCCTATGTATCTCCTGTCTCCAAACTGAGTCAACAATGTCTGCTAAGTGGCCTGGCATTCTCATTTTTGTATTGAGCATGTGCCAGCTCTGAACAGATGCCAGCCACAATTTCCACTCATTATTTATTCACCACCTGTGAGGTGGGCCCTTGCAGTCATCCATAGCTTCTGCTTAGAAACACCCAGTGTTTGGTGGGAGAGGAAACATCAAGTTACTTCAGATATTTTAAGGCCCAAATAAGGCTCGTCACAGCTCATCTGTTACCAGGTTTATACCTTTCTTGCCAAGTGGCCTCACCTGACTTGTGTGCTTGAAACCCATTTTCAACACTGGAAGGCAGGCTCCAGTGTCTTTTTTAGATGGTCATTTGGCAACAAAGTCCTTGCTTCTAATTTCAGGTGTCCTGACCCGCTTCCTATTTCTGCATTAGTCCAAAAAGGCAAGCTGAGTTGCACCAGGGAGTCCCTGAAAACAGAACACCTGTATTATCTGCATAGGAAGTATAGCAGTTATCTTCAGTTATTCCATATCCCATTGACTTTTCAGTATTGCTTTCTAGCAGGTAGATGCGAAGAAACTTTATGTAAATTACATAGCATAGCCCTAGCGTTTGAAAGGTTATTATTGTTATTTTGGATGAGAAGTCTCAGAATCCTGCAGCCTGCTTGACCAATGGGTGATTCTGTTCTCTAAAACAGTAATGGTTTCTAACCCGGCATGATCCTTTTTTCCATCCTTTATCTTCACAGTCGTAGGTGGTCTCTGTAGCAAGGGTAGAGAATGTGTGCCCCTTCAGATATTGTTGGGTTGCAGCTTGTCTCTTACTAGTCGGCTATGTTGGTTTAGACATAGAGCTTGTGGGAACTGCAGTCCAGCAAGGTGATCCTGTAGCCCTGTAGGCTGGCAGTGGAGTTGAGAGTAAGCGTTTCAGATCCCTGAGTCCATTGCTATATGTGTCAGAACTAGAGATGGGGGTATTCATATTCATATACAAATACGAATATCCTGCACAAGTGGCGTTAACGAGGGTCCAGCCCCATGGGGCTGGACGGTCCACTCACCAATCCGTTGCGGATGGCACAATTTTACCGATGGCTCCGCAGCGCACAATCTGGTCGCCATTCTTCGACCTTGCAGCGAGGCTTGTCCTCCCGCGTCCTGCCAAGACGGGCGAGCGGATTGCATGTTGCGGAGCCAGTGATAGAATTGCACCATCCACATCCGCGGCAGATCGGTGAGTGCATTGTCCAGCCCCATGGGGTTGGACCCTCGTTAACGCCACCTGTGCATGGGTATCCATATACGAATAGTCCCATCTCTAATCAGAACATATCCAGCATGATGACACAGCACTGACAGACTCTGTGTACCCAAGGTGAGGCACCTTGTGCTCATTACCTAGGAATAAAATTTGCAGGATATCCTACAAATTCAGAGGCCCACTCTCTCCATTCTTGGTGTTTCTTTTATAGAGCGCCTGAAAACGCAGCCTTTCAAAGAAGAATCTTTCCTGCAGACCTTTCACACTCAGGTAGGAGAACATTCCTGCTGTCATTCAGGTTTGTCTGTGTGTCTCTGTTAAAATAGTGAGTGCATGCAGTCCATGTCAATTTCAATATATTTTGATTGCTCTGCATCCAGCAGTGTCAATGTGAGTGACTTTTTAGTGCTCTTTTTAAGCTTAGTCCATTTGGATTGAGGGCCTTTTGAGCATGTATGATTAAGCGGATGATTCTCAATCACCAGAGTGCTCCTGTTAATACGATGTGTTGATTCTGCCTAGCTCATATAACTTGAATAGCCCCTTTTTGCTTCCCTGCTCCAGAGCATGTGCTTTGGGAGAGACTGTGCACAAGTAATATACTTATCTGTCTTTCTGGGCTACAGTATAAAAACCTGCTAATTTTGTATTGAAGTTCCCCGAGTTTCACTACCTTGACAAATATACAAGTTTGCAATTCGTGATACAGGAGGTGGCCTGTGGAATTTTCCCACGCTCCTACTTTTCCCAGCTGCAACGATTTCATGCTCTCTTTCCCGTGCCACGTGCCATCACTGAACGTTTCTTATTCCTTACAGGCTGAGAAGTGAGTGGAGGGGTTGTAGCAAGGTCTATTAGCATGAAAGAGCTGGCAGTTAAGGGTTCTTTCTGCATTTTTTTTCTACCAGCATGTTCCAGGACTTCTTAAATTGTTAGGCTGTTCAGATTGCTCTAGATCAGTGGTTCCCAACCTTGGACCCCCAGATGTTCTTGGAATGCAACTCCCAGAAATCCTGGTCAGCATAGCTAGTGGTGAAGGCTTCTGGGAGTTTTAGTCCAGGAATATTTGGGGACCCAAGACTGGGAACCACTGATCTAGATTAATCTTATCAAAAAGGTAACATGCATGGCCTTATTAGTGGGCTTGGGTTGCAAGAATTGTTAAATAATCACAAACAAAAATTGAATTAAGGGCAAGCTTTAAGAGGGTCAGCTGCAAGACCATGTAAACACCAGCACCTAACATGTGGTATACCTAACATATCAGAATTTCCAGTTCCATCGAGAAACACAGTGACTCTCAATAGTTATCTAGAGCAGAGGCATCCTAACTTTGGAATGGATAAAAGAATAATAAGGGAAAAATAAACACCTATATAAATCTTTTGCGGATGATCACAGTGGAGGCTTGTTAGTCACGTGATTTGATATGTAAGGTACGTTGGCTTTCTGTAAGAATTGATACTTGGCCAACTCTGGACAGCTCTTCCATGTTTTTCTGCATTGTCATAGTATAGTATATACACTTCTGTAGCAATTATTTCCAGTTACACACCATGATACTGTTTATGGCAGCTCTTCTACAACTGCTTGTGACTTCTCATGTTGACCACCAAGCATGTATGGCCTTATCCTGCAAAGCTTATGTACCTCTGAGTCTTGCTGCTTGTCTAGTGAAGTACATTCAGTTTGATAAAGCACATACTTACACAGCTACATCGTGAGTCCAATTGGCAACTACACTGCTTTTATTTCCCCTTGATTGATGAATAACCTATTTTCAGAAGCTGTAGCTCCGTGGTAGGGCCCATGATTTGAATGCCAAAAGATCTCAGGTTCTAGCTGAAGTCCTGAAGAGAGACTGCCAGTCATTGTCAGTGTAGCCTTAGTATATGGCAACTCCCTATGTGGGGAGAACACAGGATAATGGTGCAAAGATCTCTCGTGTTTTCTTGGTTAGAGCTGTACTTTTGCTACAGTTGCTCCTGACAGTTCCAAAAGCCAAGATGGGCTGTGCTGGGAAAACGTGGTTCAAAACAAAGCAAAGTGTGCTGCATATATATTGCCCCATAGTGCTCAAAACACTTTCTGGGCGGTTTACAGTTTAGTTATACAGGCTGCACATTGGGTGCTTTCTCATTTATTTATTTATTTATTTATTGGACTTATATACCGCCCCATAGCGCTACAAGCACTCTCCGGGCGGTTTACAATTTTTAATTATACAGGCTACACATTGCCCCCCCAGCAAGCTGGGTACTCATTTTACCGACCTCGGAAGGATGGAAGGCTGAGTCAACCTTGAGCCGGCTACCTGGGATTTGAACCCCAGGTCGTGAGCACAGTTTTAGCTGCAGTACAGCGTTTTAACCACTGCGCCACGATTTAATCAATCTCGGAAGGATGAAAGACTGAGTGAACCTCGAGCTGGCTGCCAGAATCCGCTGGGATCAGACACTGACTGTGTGCATAGTTTTGACTATAATACTACAGTTTAACCACGGTGCCATGAAGTTAGTGGCTCACTGCTAAATCGCTGGCCTGTGAGGTAATGCTTAGTGTTATAACATTTTTTTAAAAAAGTGGGGGAAGGGCAAAATGAAAGGGTATTGAGACTAGAAGAGACGGTTAGAAGAATCTGTGAGATGGAGGGGAAGGTTGACCTTCAGAAGAGGGATATGTATGAGTGTTTTTTCCTGCAAGGGAAAAGTTACAGAAAAGAAAACAGAAAGTCTGTTCTTTCCAAATTTCTAAAATGAAGAGGATAAGGAGGCTATTTCAAGTTTAGTTTTATGAATGTTTTTACAGTATAGACTTCTAAGAGGAACAGAACAATGGAAGATGATGGAGGAAAACTGTGTAATATCATCTAACATACAGTGGTGCCTCACTTAGCAAGTGCTTAGTTTAACGACGAATGCGCTTAGTGATGCCTTTTTCGGAGCGATCTTGCACTCCATTTAACGATGTTGCCTATGGGCGATTTTCGCATAGCGATGTTTGGGACCATGCTTCGCATAGCGATGACAGTTTGGGTCCCCCTGTTTCGCTTAACGATGGTTTTGACAGCCTCCTGTTGGCTGGTTTTTATACATTTAAAATGTTTAAAAATGTTTAGAATGCTTGAAATCATAAGTGCACTTTAAAAACCCTTTGTTAAACTAATTTGACTTTGTTCCGACTCTTTTTCAATTTGTTGTAATTTTTCCCCCCGATTGAGATGCATTGAATAGGTTTCAATGCATTTCAATTGGGGAAATGCGTTTTGCTTAGCGATGTTTCCTATGGCGATTTTTGCTTAAGGACGGCAATCCGTTCCCATTGGAACGGATTATCCAGTTTTCAATGCATTTTTATGGGAAACCGTGTTTCACTTAGCAATGTTTTCTCATAGCTATGAATTTTTGGAACTGATTAACATCGCTGTATTTTGGCAAAGAAGCCATTCAGTCCTCTTCTATGTTCCATGGAAGTGGTTGTCAGGAGGTCTCAGACAACCCATGAGGTGTCTACTACGATAGGACAGGGCAGCTGGCATTCCTTGTTGTACTTAACAATGTGGTCTGCAGGAGCCATTTCCTGGGTATGGGGTGCTGCAGTCCATTTATCCATGGTCCGAGGTCTAGATCATGAAGAACTCACATGCCTTCAATTCCTCTGACTAGAGGGCAAGCCTGCACCTTGGTTCAGAGACAAAATTGGGTTACCCAGATACAATGGATTCAAATATAGCTTGTCCCCCGAGAAATTTCCCCAGAATATTTTTATGCACTGTGATCCCGACTCCTGCACTGTGCCTCTGTCCGCCTCTGCGCAGTTAACTCCAGCAAACAGGACGTGAAGGGTTCATGGGTCAACCTGGGCTGGACCAGAAGGATGTGCCATCAAAATAAGCAATGCTGAAGAGGAAGATAAACAAACAGGCGGCTCCCCAGCATGACTGTCGCTGCAGTAGCTGGGTAGGCAAAGCGAGACGTAGAGCAGGGAGTGTGGACATCTGCAAGAGAGCACCCACCTACTGACGTCAGTAAGTGCTGGGTCAAAACTGCTGTGGAATGCAGCCTGGAAGGAGCGAGCCCCCCTCCCCACACACAATAAGGGTAGAAGGGATCAAGTTCAGGGGTGTATACAGGTGCTCTGGTGTCTTGGAATGGTGTTGGGGAACAGAGGTTTGAAGATTTATTTTCCCCAGTGTTCTTCTGGAGAGGGTTGTGTTTGCTTGGAACTTCAATTTTGGGAGGACTAGAAATAAAGATCAGAAACAGTTTGCTGGTGGCAAGTTATTTCAGGATATAATTGCACCAGATTTAGATGATCACATTCAGGCTGTTTGAATGCTCATTCCCAGGGAACTAACCAAAATGTAATTTTTGGGAAGGAAGCCGAGGATCTCTAAAAGAGTATTTATAACACTTTCGCTGCATTGCAGTTACCAAGGTTGTTTGGGAGAACCCGTGACAGTTGACCAGTTAAAAACCCCATATAATACATCGTGTAGGCATACCATGCTGCTATATTACACGGCTTGGAGTGAGGCAGGTAGATGTTTGTCTCTTTCATCAGAGGTGTTCCATTGTGGTATAGATTCTGCTGGCACCTGCCTGTCTTTTTCTGTATTGATTGGACAACAGTATAGCAATTTATCAGTGTAGCGTGGGTTTGTCTTAGGCTGGCTAAAGTGTCATGAGTTACACATTTTGGATGGGCCACTTCTAAGAAAAGCTCCCTGTGATTGGATTCAGCCACGCCTCACCTCACACCTGCCTGCTCTATGCTCAGTTCACCAGCCTCTCATTTTTATTGCTGCTAAAAATAGCCTCCGAGAGAGAAGCGACCATTGTTTGGCAGGCACGGTGATCTTCCTTATGTGCTGCAGACAGTGGGTTGTGGCAGTGGACCTCAATCGATTGATTTGCCAGCTCCATTTGCAGAGGGAGGGAGAGGAAGCGACGGTTCCTGTCACCTCCTTCCTTCAGGGGAATGTTTTTCGTTAGCAAAAGGTGGCTGTGGTTTGCCGCTTGGAGAAGGATAGGAGTGGGGTTTTCTGGGAAAACATGGCAATTTCCAGGGCTAAGGGGTACCACCTGCAACAGCTGGCAAGCCAAAGTCTTGGATAATTTCTCTTGGCCATCTCCTGTCTCACTTGGCTAAGCTTAGAATAAATGGGGGAAGAGCTGGCTTTTAAATCTTTATTCTTTTTTCCTCCTCTGCTTTGAAAAAGGATTGTTAACAAGCACTGCTAGGAAATTAGCCTTGCTGGAATCCTTTGGACACGCGAGGTATCTTGAAGTGCCCTGCTCAGGATTATATGTGGTGGCTAGAGTGCTGGACTTGGACCAGAGAGACACAGGTTCAGATTGGTACTCTGCCATGAAGCTTCTTGCATATCTTTCTGAGCAAATGGGCCATCTCTGAGCCAAACCCACCTCATTGGGTTGTTGCGAGAATAAAAATGGGGGCCATATGCCACCCTGAATTTGTTATTTTATTTATTTATTGGATTTCTATCCCACCCATCTATTTATTTATTTATTTATTTGTTTAATTTATATGCCGGCCACCCTACCCAAAGGTCTCTGGGCGGCTTACAACAATTAAAATTAAAATTAAAATACAATAAAAGATAAAATGATTAAAATACAATTAAAAGGTCGACTTATAGGAAAGGTCTACTTATAGGAAAGGATACAAATTTTGTAGGCAATAATAATCACGAAGGGTAATTGCTGTCCACAAAAGCCATGTTTGGAGTAGAATTTCGCTCCTCTTTCTTACTAGGTTAGTGTGACTGAAATTGCATAGTATAAAATGGCAGCATGTCTAGCATTTGTCCTAAGATGCCAGGCACTCTCTTGCCTGCAGGTGAATGACCTATATTCATCTTATTCATAGTGGCACCTAACTGGAGTCCTTTAAGGGAGATCCTCTTTAAGTATTTTTCTCATTCAGCTGTCAAGTTGCCTTGAACCAATTGAATCTATGAGAAATTAAATCTGAAGGGTTCGTGCCCCTTGTTAAAGTGCTCCAAGGAACAGGCCATCGGTGCCCTGCCTAGTTGCTTCTCCCTTGGGACTAATGTTTGCTTAATTTGTGCCATTGTCATAGCTGCAGAATCTAGCTTTTTTGGGTGGTGGGATTTTAAAAAGCAATAAATAACATGCAACCACAATCATACTTGCATTCTTTCTGCAAATTAAGGATCCCACAGCTGCTCTTAGATCTAAGAATATTGGTGAAAAATGTCTCTGTGTGGAAAGGTGCAAGTGAGCTCCTGAGGTCAAAACTGAGGAGTAAGGCAGTTAGTGCACAATATTGTGCAAGGACAATTATTACCTGCACTAATGACTCAGTAGAGGTTTGCCTAAGCGTCGTGTGTACGTATTCATACTCCCACTTGGCATGCCTGTGTGCCTCTCCTACCCCATCTGTTTGCCATTGAGGCGTCTGTCAGAGGGTGAGCCGCTGTATTTATTTATTGATTTAGGCATAATCAGGTGAGGAGGGAGTTGGCTTGATGCAGCAACCACAGGCCGTTTACCCTGGCTTGTGAGTCAGCTGGGTTGCATGTTGCTGAAACCAGACTGGGCACAGCAGCCCCTGAAATAGAGTCCAGACCGCAGTCTTGAGAACAAACCTCAGTGGCAGGAGCAGCAGCCGGGCCCTTCTTTGGCTGGGGTCCTGAGATGTGCTGAATGGGGTGCTCCGCTTCTGTTTCTTCCTTGTGGGGCGGAGGACGTGGGTGGAGGGCTGGCCAAGTCATGGGTTGGGGTGGTGGCTATTACATCATGCAGTGTTTGAGGACTCCTGGCCATGCCCCAGCTATTACTCCTGGCCAGGAAGAGCTGTGCCTCATCACCTTTTCTTCCATGGCATGCCATGAATAGGATTCAGTCCTCTCCTGCTCTTGAAACACAAATGTTCCCAAGGAGAGAAGATAATCTCTTAACCCCCAATCCTTCCTCTTGACACCAGTCCACATGAGCAAAAGTATCCTGCTGCCATCATTTGTCTTTTTTGTTTGGTTGCTTTATAGCAAGGGGAGAAGAAGCATAATGGATCAGGCCTGAGGTTTATATGTATTCCAACCCCTTGACTTTTCCGGGACGGGACACGACTGCTAATAACGAGCTAACAATCAAGAGTTAGTACAGGAACTTATTTCAGTCTTTGTCCATGTGCCACGTACTAAATGGACATGCTGGGTAGGAGTGATGGACGTTATAGCCCACCATGTATGGAAGGTGATTGTTTCGGGTAGGGTAATGTATAGAATTTATACCTAGACGAGGAGTGGCACTGTGTGCTAATTTTATGGGGCTGTCAAAGGAATGGGAATAATTTGAAATACAGAGTAAGGGGTTACACAACATGTAGGGACACTTGGTCACTGCTGTCACCCATAAGGTTGTAATGATGCTGCTTTAATATAAAGCAGTGGATTGCTGGAGCAGGCAAACCAGTGAAAAAAGTTAGGAGAGAAATGCTGGTTGCAGGCTCCTGGGGCACATGCTAGAAAAACTCCACTGTCAATGAGCCTGCAAATCTGGGAAAGATGACTCCAGGGACTGCAGGCCTATTTGTCTAATGTCTTCCTAAATCCCTGTAGAAATAGCTTTTTTGAAAGTATGTGACATAGTTCTTGAATTTGATTACATGGTCACATATATACCAGTTCAAAGGAATTGTATTGGTTGAAAGGAACGATTTACCTATATTTGCTATCATAAATGAGTTTTGTGTTTAAGGGCCAAATCCAGTTGTTAGTCTTAGCTAGAAAAAAACCCAATGCATGAATGAGATTGGTTGTCAACACTTATGTAAGTCCCATTAATTCAGTGAGTCTACACTATTTGGGATTAACTATTGGGTTTAGCTCTATGTATTTAGTTTTTACAACTCTTTCATGCAATGCTATCTTTTGCATCAAGGCACTAAGAACTTTATTTGGACTTCTTTTTAGTGTTTCAATCAGATTCATCAGTCCCCCCATGCCGTTTTACTGTCATTCCATCTTGCCACCCTCCCTTCAGTTACTTTGTCTTCTGAGAATAAGAAATCCAGTGGGCAGGTTCACATACACTAATAGTTCAGGTTGTGGTTTGTTAAATTCTGGCTTGAAGTTCTATCTGACACATTGTGGTTTGTTAGCTGAAGGCATGGTTTGTTTCTTTACAAACTCTGGCCTGTTTAAACCATCACCCCCAAATTATTTCTGGCTTATTTCCCTAGTGGCCAACTCTAAAACAAGGACCAACAGAAGAAGTGAAGAGAAAAAACAGAGTAGAAATAGTGGAAGCAAATAGTGGTTTGTTTGGTCACCTACAGGACAATTTATACTAAAGCAGCAAACCATGGCTGCCATATACCATGGCTCGATCAACAGTGCAAATGAAGACAATATTTCCTTTAACAGTGAAGAAGGAGAAATTGCTCAGAGGATGATTCTCTCTCCTACAAGGCAGCATCAGTTTGCAAGTTGATTGTGTCAGACCTGTGTGTCCACTGTTGTCTTCGGGGATCTGCCTCTCAGTAGCAGGAGACTGGGCTCCTGAACAATTACATTTTTGGATACCACCCCCAGAATCCCCCATGGACATGTTACCTGAGAGATTCTGGAAATCATAGCCACAGTGTTTTCCTAGCACTGCCCCTTTCACATGTGATTTGTGGGCTGGTTAAAGGGCTGCCACAATGATGATCCTGCTCATGTTGACTTTATGATTTCTCCCTTAGCCCTTTAGGAATATAGGTTGAAGGCATCTGGACAAGACAAGACAAGGCAGTCTGTATGTGCATGTGTGTACAGTGCACAATTTTTATCCAGTTTGTAGGTATTTATTTAGAGGGAGACGGACCAACTTACCGGCCTGTGTATCTGAAGCATTTATATATTTTTACTGCTGTTCCATGCAGGTGTAAATAGGAGTGGGTGTTGTAGTCAGCCTAACACCTCCATATCAAAGGGTGTTGTGGCTGACCCAAGCCACCACTGGAGACAGTTTGGCCTTCCACTCCCTTGGAATTCCTCTGGGGATGAGAACATGTCTCCTTTTTGTCACTGGCCAAAGGACCCTGACTCACCTAACCTCACTTTTGGGCAGCAAAGGTATTATAGGGCATTGCTTGTATCACTCAGAGAAGCTGCCTGGTCTCTAGTGAAGCAACAGATGCCTCTTGTGTGATTTGGTAAGCTACAGTTCCTTATAGATTTGCTTGAGAACATATTGGGCCTTCTCTCCCAGCTCTGGAAGAAGGAGGCCAAGATGTTCCTGAAGATCCCAAGTCTCTTCTGAGTGCTGACATTTATCTACCTTCATGAAAAGGATGCATAAATCACATATCCAGTACATTTCATATAGGTGAATCTTCCATATTGATTAAGGAGATAATGTACAGGAAAACAGTGGGAAGAGACATAAAAGGTCAAAAGGTAGATTTTTACCTTGGGGCATACATGCGCATAGTGTGCTTCCCAGATTCTTAGTCAATGCATCCATATTCAGCCAGAGGCATTGGAAGCAGTTCCAAGAGAACAAAACTTTAATGTAAAATTGGAGGCATGTAGTCCCCCAGATGTTGTTGGACTGCAACTCCTATCAGTTCTAGACAGCATAGCCAAGGAAGAAGGATGAAGGGCAATCCAGCAATACCTTGAAGACTACATTTCCCCATCCCTAGGTCAATGTGATTCACTATTTCTTACATCTGTGTTTTACTTTACACATGGACGCTTAGACTCCTGTTTACAAACCAGGTCAGAGTGTTTTGCGCTTTGGCAATCTATTGCTTGTGGTTCAATATATAAGAAGCCTTCCTAGTCAGGAGCATCCTTAGTGCAATGATTAGCAATGGGCAGAAACCTTGATGTTGCGTGTTCCCTTCCCTCGCCTCCCCGGTTGGATCCTCCGCTCACCAACTCCTTTCTTCCTCCTCTTCCACTGTTTGACCAGTCTCTGGGAGGATCATGGGCTTCCCTGCCCTGCCTCCTTAGCTGATCGCCTACTCAGACAAGGAAGTAGGATAGGCAGCCCTGTACTCCTGATGTGGGCTGGTCAAACTGCTGAAGAGGAGGAGGAGGAGGAGGAGGAGGAGGAGGAGGAGGAGGAGGAGGAGAGGTGCATGCTCCGACTGCGGAGAGGGTCATTGGCTGGGGAGGTGGGTGAAGGGAATGTGCTGCACCTGTGGTGTCATGTGTATGAACTGGCATGAACCTCCGAACTGAGGTTCATATCCATCTCTAATCATAGTCAGTAACCTTCATCTTTTAGTGGTGGTGCTAAAGAACCTCACCTGCATAGAACCTGTGCTTAAGCTGTGGTAGTATCACATCAGTAGGAATAAAGGGACAGGCTGTGTAGCTGTAACTAGAGCTTAAGACTGTTCCATAGCCAATAGTCTTGAAACAGCATTTCCAGGTAGCAGCCTATGTCCGCTTGACAGCTTTGTGCTGCATTTTCCGTGCAATTCAACGATAGTTCAGGAGTTGGAATCCTATCTTGTTGAATAGCAGGACGTTTTCATAATAGCTGTCAAAGTGTTGACCACTATTTGCCAAGTTTACCATTCTGGATCTAGCAAGTGAAATGGTAAACAACTATTGTTGTCCTTTGTTGCTTTTCTTTGTTGGGCCTAAGGGGCCGCAGAAGGTAGCTCTTCTGTTGGTGGATCTCAGGATCCTAGCAGAAAACAAAGCAGATTTCACAAAGCTAGTCTACCTAGCTCTCTATTCATTATCAATTGTTCTTTTTTTCTGTGAGATCATGAAAAACATTTCATGTTCTTTTTCTCACATCAGTTATAAATTAATTATAAACAATGCTCACAGCATAGTGTACCATTATAACCCTCTTTATCCCAGCAGTAATCCTTCTAGGAATCTTCTATGAAAAATATCTTACCAGACTCCAATTCCTACATAAAGTCCTTCATAAAAGATTATTTGTTTGGCTAGTTCTTTTTTGAGTGCTTCTGTAAATAATCTGGTTTTAGTAATTGTGGCTTTTTTTCATGTAAAGAAAGTTCCTCAAACTTCCTGATGTTTTGCATTACATCTTCCATCAACCTCAAACAATTTAGGCAGTGGCTGGGGATGATATGTATTGTAGTCCAAAGGTTCTGTAGAGCACAGGATTGGAGAAAGCTGGAGTACTGTGAAGAACACGACCTTGAAATAGATGTGCACTTGATATTAATTCTCCACTGATGGGACTTGGCATAATTAGTCTTGGATTTGAACTTTGTCATCTTCAAAATTCCCTCTAAAGATTAGGTACTTAGCTTGCCTTAGAAATTATGATTGTGCTTATTTGAAAAACATAGTGTATCCTTTAAAAAAAACACACAACTTCTGCTCATCTCAGAATATGAAATGTTATGTTTGCAAACGTATTCCTGCTATCACAATGGCTGGAAAATAAAAATGTGCAAGACCATATTAAGCATGGAGTCTGCTGGCTACTTACAAGTGTTTAGAAAGCTGCCTGTCATCCAAGATCCAACCCAAATACCACCTCCGTCCTATAACTCCAGACTAATTAACTTAAAAATGATCCTTCCTTCTGGTCTCTTCTCTTTGGCTTTTCCTGTAATTCTCAAGCAGTGTGTCTTGCTATCTTGGGATCATGGTGTGGTCTCCTGGGTTGCCCCTTGGGGATCGGTGAGAAAAAAGGAGGATGTAGAGATTCAGTCTTGGCTGTGCCAGAATTTCTGAGGCTTCTCTGTGCTTGCTGGGATGAGGGTGGGCTCACTGGGGAAGGAGCTCTTCCAAATCCCAACCCCAGACAGGAGGATATTGGAGAAGCACTAGCCACAGACCCCCGTCCCTCAGAGGCTTTCCTCTCAACCCCTTTGGCCTGATGAAATGGCCATTATTCTGTCAACGTGCGTGTGTCCAGACTGTCCCATTCTATGACTGTACTGCACACATGGCTAAATATATATACACGTGTGGAGAGTTCAGAGGGTCTATGAGATGCTCTGTCTCTATGGCCCCTTTTCATGGCTGGTACTAATGAGATTCGCGTCTTTCCCAGGCTGATGTCTTGTGGGCCGAGGGGCCTTTTCAACTGGATGGGCTTTGGCATCGTCATGGCAAATATTTACCAAAAAAAAAAGGGGGACATACCATATAAATTTAGAGTCCTGAAAATAGAGATCGAGTCAGCGAGTGAGAGAGAAAGAAAGAAAGACCAAACCTAGAAAATACAGCCTAGTCTGTTCAAGAGTAAAGGAGTAAAAATGGAGAGATAAAACGAGCAAAACCTCGGCAGTAAAAACAGCATCTTGGTAAATAGTCTATTAAAAACCCTGACCTGCTTTATGGCTTTCTTGGCTGCCATTCAGCAGGCACCGGGGGAAGGTAGCAGGAGCCGGCGGGCGGGCACTGCGCTCCCCCCTTGGAGTGGGGCGTTAAATTTAGCCACATAATGACGGCCCTGAGGAAGCAGCCTCTTGTCGGCCACGCAGTAATTACTGCTTCCCTTATGCATTTTATTTTTCTTATTACGTTGCCTCCTCTCCCCAAATGTTGCAAGAATTGCCCAAAGGCAAGGATCTGTTGTGCGCCTCCGTCCAGGATGCAGCTTTACTGAGAGTTTGGGCAGAACCTGGGGCAATGATCTGGAAAATAGAGAGAAAAATATAATTTAAGGCTCTGGGTACGTTGGTGTTGCTGTCTAATGTTTGATGGGTTACAGCAGCCTTCCCTAATGTGATACTGTCCAGATGTGTTAGTCTACAACTTCCATAATTACAACCTCATATGGCTGGAGTTGGATGGGAACTGTAGTCCTGCAAATCTGGAGGAACACTTATGTTTGGAAAGGCTTTGTCACAGCATGGGGTACAAGTTCAAAGCACTCTCAGCCTGGTTTGAGATCAGGTCAGTGAGCAAGAGAAGAGGAACCAAAACTAGAAAGTACAACCATATCATCAGTCTCCTTAAACCAGGAGTTCAGACTGTGTCAAATCTACCAGCATAGTGGATAGATTTAAATAGCGACAAAAAATAAATACAACCATGCAGTTTAAAAAGTATATTTACACAAATGTTTCCCCAATTTGTAATTCACTTATTTTCTGAACAAATGACCACGCTAGATGACCGCTGCTATAATTAAAACATATCTGTTTGCATTAAGATGATCTTTTACATGATTAACATGTGTCTTTTGTATTAGAGAATTATACCTGGTTTAAGACCAGGAGCTAGCTATGAGCTGAATAGACTCTGTTGTACCGTTTGCCCAGGAAGATAGCTTACATGAAGGCTGCATCACCAGTTTTATGCACACTTACATAGGAGTAAGCTAATTCAGGCTTTCTTTCGTGTTGCTGTTTTGTGTGGGGTGCTCCAAGATACGAGGCAGAAAGACAGAATAGAAATATTTTAAGAAATAAAAAATGAACATGCACAGAAAACATGGATAATACACTTCGAAGAGTTTATTCCAAGGGTACTCTTCCACAGCTGGAAGGTCCTTCCACTGTAAAAGATCCCTCACCGGAGTGTTACATGGAAAAAGTAAAAATCCTGGGGTGTTATTCCTGTTTGCACAAGGGAAAGCATAAACAATGCTATATAAACTACAGATTATAGTGCAAACCTTTGTATGAGACTTATGGAAGAGTGTTGATAGTTACTTTTCTTCTGCTCATAGCTCTTTGAATCCAACCTGTTGTGTCGAGAACTTTATAAAGTCATCTGGGCAAGCAGGACAGTGTTTCGCCATGCACCTGCTTGTCTTTTGCTGCTTCTTCAAATGTGATATTTATTTATTTATTTATTGCATTTATATGCCGCCCATCTAGACATAATCTACTCTGGGCGGCTCACAACATATACTAAAAACAATATAAAATATTTAAAAGTTAATTTAAAATAAATAGTTCCAGATGGCATAAATCAAAAGAGAAAGAAAAATAAGAGTCATTTAACTGACTGAAGGGAAGGCCTGCTTGAATAGCAAAGTTTTCAACTGGCTTTTGAAGATGCCCAGCGAGGTTGCCAGCCGAATTTCGGTAGGGAGGGTGTTCCACAGCCAAGGGGCCACTGCTGAGAAGGCCCAGTTTCTTGTTTTTTCCTTCCGGGCCTCCCTCGGCATCAGACCCCTCAGCTGTCCCTGCTGGCTATGTCGAGTGATTCGGGTAGATCTGGGTGGGAGAAGATGATCTGCCAGATATTGATAGGTGTAACTTTGACTCATTTTAAGAAACAAACACGTTTCAAAACTCATGGGGCATAAGACATGTGTACGCATTCACACAGACTAGGTGAATGCTTCTGGGGAGATGCAGGAATGTGTTTCTTGGTGATAATGTAGAATCGTAGAAAAGTGAAGTTGTAAGGGGCCTACAAGGCCATCAAGTCCAACCCTCTGCTCAGTGGAGGAATACATGGCCACCCTCTGGATCTATGAGATTCCTCGTAGTAAGAATCTCACTGTCATAAATACAATGGTTGGTTAATTGTGTAATATAGTGCTTGGTTTATTGTATTTAATTAATTAAATTAATATATACCACCCCATTAGTGGAAAGCACTATTCTGGGCACGATAAAATACAACAAAAACAATTTAAAATATATTAAACCCACCAAACGAATAAAACAAGAGGCATAATATCCAAACAGAAGGTAGAGCGTGAGGCATAGTATCAGGCAATGTTGCATTGGAAGGCCAATGCAATTCTTTTCTAAAAAGCAATGTTTTCAGAAGCTTTCGAAACGTTGGGAAGGAGGGAGCCAGGCCCAGTTCCACTGGGAACTGATTCCAGAGTGTTGGTGCCACAGCAGAGAAGGCCCAGCTTCTTTCTGGCCTCTTTCCAAGTGGCCACTCAGAGAAGAATTACCTGGGAGAATCAGTGGAGTGGGTAGATGACCTTGGGAAAAGGCGTCCTGACAAATACCATGGCTTTTGAGATTAAACTTGACAGCATTTTTCTGTATTTAACTCAGTTCCTTTGAAAGAAGCCTCTGGATTCAGTTTCACAGATTAGATGTATAGACTTCAACATGATTTTAACGTGAGCTAAATTTTGTTTTAAACCGGTTAATTATTATCTGAGAAGCCCAATAAGGTTGAAAATTAAAAAACAAACCCAGCAATTATATTTATGTCATATATAAACCTACTTTCACATATTGACCTGGTACATGGAAAATGAGGGTCAGCCCTCTGGATGCTCATCTGGAAGTAGCAATGAAGGCCAGGTCTAGTTCTTTCCTCTATTACACAATTTCCTTCAGGTGGGAGGAGGATAGCTAGTCTGGGGCCACAGTTTAGTCCTGTATAAAAACAGGAATATGGCTCATAGTTTAGTAAACCAGTTGAGTGAGGGAATTATTGTACTGATGTCCACCTTTAGTTACTGTTTCTCTGCTGGCTGACAAGTTTTGCTCTGCAAAACCCTGTGCCAGAATAATCCTCTTGCTGGGTAGTCCTATGGCATAATGTACTTGCATCCACACCAGGAGAGTGAGTAATGAAATGGTACTGCTTTTAAAGAAGAGACACAGATGTTCCTGTAGGACCTAATGCTTTACCATTGCCTTTTGCATGTTGCATTCAGATATGTTTTCTGTGCCTTGTAGAAATCATTCATGACAGAAACCTAGCTGACATCATGACATTGACTACATGAATGCACACACAACTCATCAGTCTCAAGTACATCATAGATGTGTCTGTCTATTGCACTGTTTTGACGAAAGCAACCTGTAAATGACATGCCTTATTCTCCTCTTCTTCAGCACTGTCCTACTGAAATGTAGTTTCATGTGTGTGTTTCCAGGGCGGTGTTTTTATCAAATGATCTTTTTTGGTTTTTGAGACTCAGGCTTCGGTTTATCAAGATTTGTTGAATTTTGAACCTGGCCGTCTACAGTATTTGCAAATATTCAGCAGCAAGAAGTTCTTCATTGGTAGTGGTCATCCTGCTTTCTGTACTGGAGAATGCAGCCAGCTCAAAATTCTTGTGTGAGCGCCCCCTTGCTACTTCAAAGTCAGAAAGAGAAAGCAGCTTTATGCTCTCCATCTCCCTTTCCACCCCGGTGTCTACAAGTCTCCATGTGGGAGGATGGGGGTGGTAGAGAAGGAATGCCTTGTGCTTGCATTGGTGCAGTTGGGGGACACATTTAGGCCGGGCAGCAACATTCCAGGAAAGGTCTCGTTCTTCTGCTTGTTTTCCCAAAACAAAGGAAGCGGTCTTGCATTGCTGGAAGTCCCGTGCTTGGGTTGTGCTGCCTTGTTATCATCCGATAACCTGACGACCCTGGCGTTGCCCTGCTCCTCACCCGGCAGCCTCAGGCTAAGGGATGTGAACAGCTTCCGCACACTTGCCCTTGTGCAGAGATTCACCTTCCTTTCAGTGCACAGTAATGTGTGTGTGTGTGTGTGTGTGTGTGTGTGTGTGTGTGTGTGTGTATACACATGCAGGGATAGCATTAAGGAGGGGTCCTTGAACCTTCCCTTTCCGCAGTCTTGCAGTGATACTGTGAATGTACTGTGGTCAGGCTGCCATAGAAGGCTGGTGTTCCCATCATTCATAACCTCCATGGTTAAGTTTCTGTGTGTATTTTGCACACACATATCTGGACGTGAATGACAACAAATGTGCCATGTAAGGTTTTGATATACAGCTTCTCCTGTGCTAGACCTAGGTTCCTCAATTGATATGCCATGCATGTAGCAGTCTCCATTAACTAGTGATTAGCATTTGGTTTGTGGGTTGTTTATCTGACTCAGCCACAGATCTTCCTGAATGGGAGGTGTGACAGGGAGTTTGTTTAAGTTTCTCATCCTAAAACGGTATATTGGAACTTCTGCAGTTAATGCTAAAAGTTATGTGTGTAAAAATACAAGAACCCTACAGTACATGCCTGCATATGTTATACCACTTGATGCTTTCTGTGTAAAGTTATTTTGCATGTTTTATTCAACACCTGTAAAACCATTGTTTCCTGTTTTCTGTGCCAATTAGAACACTTGAAGTTCAGCCTCTATCCAACTTTCTTCATGATGTGTGGATTTTCACCAATCATTGTGCATCATATCAGGATTATATTCACAAAGCACTGAAGATATAAAATTGGCTTATTAAAGTAAAAGTTGATATTTTAGTAATGTGTGTGTGATCCAACTGTGGAATTCACATAGCATCCACTTGTGGGAATGCATACCTTTTTCAAAAATTAACAGTAGTGGAAAGTAAAGACTGTACCATATCATAGAAGTAAAAAATCTCAGAAATGGTCAAAGTGCTTAAATTTTGCTCTGGATATTGATGGACTTGGATTTCTGCATTCAAGAACTAGCTGAAATCTCTTGATTGGAGGCAAATTCTGATGGATTCTGGCTTAGCCATTCTAGGATCTGCTGTCCTAGAATAGGGACTGCCTTTGACCAGAGGCAGTGAATCTTAGTGCTGAAATCAGCAGACGTCTGGGTTGGCATCCAAATCTGCCAATGAGTACTGGGATAAATTGGCTGGAATCCTGCTCTATAACTTATGAAAATTTGTAACTTTTAGTGTGTTCATAAATGGGGGTGGAGGGAATCCCCATCACAAGTATCGGGAGGGAGGGCATCCAGCAAGATGGCAAATAGAGAGTCCCTGCTATGTTTCCTAGGGCATTTATATGTGGTAGATTGGTACCCCCTTCCCCAAATCAAAGGAGAAACTTTTTATAGGAGCCTGGTGGCACAGTGTTTAAACTGCAGTAGTTCTGTTAAAGACTCTGCTCACAGCCTTCCATCCTTCTGAGGTCAGAAAACTGAGTACCCAGCTTGCTGGAGGTGGGTCAAATTGTAGCCTGCGTAATTAAATTGTAAACAGCCTGAAAAGTACTGTACTTTAAAAACTGAGAGGCGGTATATAAGCAGCACACTTTGCTTTGCTTTGAAATTAACAAATTTTCTTATGTTAAATACAGTAATAGGATTTCAGGCACCGAATTTTGGTGACAGGGCAGTTCTTCATCTGTCCAAAATTGGTGAACCAGGAATGTTTTTTTCTTTCTTTCTTTCTTCCTGCCATGCTTTGCGGCAGAGTTCAGGGGAAAATAGATCATGATCTACTAGTGGATTTTCTGGATGATTTGTTATGAATCAAGAAGGACTTTAGTCTCCCAGTTATATAACAACAGCAACAGCAAAGTGATCACCCCCTTCTAAATTATTTGTTTTGAAATGAAGAGGGCTTGAAGTAAGCAGTGGTGGATTTCTGCATTGAAGAATGTGAACTACATTCAGTTCTGCTATCCAAAATATATTCTAGGGCTCAGCATTCTTTGATTTTAAGTGTATGTATTTTTCACCGATAACCACCTAAAAGGTTTCAGTTTGTTGTTCAACTGAGTTGTACAGTTCATAGGTCTCATTAAAGGTGGGAAAAGTTCTGAAATGATTTATCTTTGTCTCATTTTTTTACATCACAGACACTTGACATTTTAACAGGGGTGTGTAAACTTTTTAGATCCACTGTACAAATACTAAAAAGGATCAAACAGATACCACACTGAAAAACAGTAAACAAAAGCAACACCAAAACACATTCAAAGCAGTAGGGCACAGCCATCCATTAAGAAACCCCATTCAGAGAACCAGTCAGGGAAAGCTTGCTTGAAGAGAAATGTCTTTGCCTGCTTGCAGAAGGACAATAAACATAGGCCCAGTCTGGCCTCCTGTGGGAGGGAGTTTTGATGTCAGGGAGCAGCAACAGAGAAGACCCTCTGCCATGTACTCACCTGTTTGCACCTGTGAAGGTGGTGGGACCAAGAGAAAGGCCTCTCTTGAAGATCTTAACCCTCACGCAGGCTCATAAAAGGAGATATGGTCCTTGACGTAGTTTGGACCCAAGCAGTTTAGGGATAGCTTAGAAACACGCTTTGAATGTCTGTATAGTCTAGTCCTCATTACTAGAGTTTGGAAAAAATTACCTTTTGGACTGGAGAATTCTGGGAGTTGTGGTTCTAAGCTTTCTGCTCCCTATCTCCAGTGGTATCAGCAGTACAGAATCTTACATTTTTCAGATCTCTAGTACCTGATCCTTTTAACGAGGCTTTGGAGGATGGAGGATGCAGAATATACTCTTCCAGTCTTCTCTGCTCTTTTTAACTGTTACTGGATCAAGCTCACTCATTATGCTTATTTTAGGATTTCATGGAAATGGTCATGGAAATGGTCCTTTGAAACATAATGGTCCAAGGAGTTTTATGCATATGCATAATAAACCTGGGCACCTGGGATCTTGACCAAGGTTGTTGTTGGTAAATTGTGAGACTTAAAAGAAAGCCTTCCAGGACAATTGGAAGAGAATAGCATAAAAGAAGGAGGATTACCTACCCCACTACTCCCAGGAAACGGAAAAGATCACCATGTCCTCTCTATTATGATCTGCACGTGTGCCAGTGTGATGGAAGCTTGCATCTGTCTATTTATTTGCTCATCATCACTTCTTACTCATTGTGGCTGTTTTTCTTTCCCTTCTCTTGGGTCTCCCCTCCCCGCCCCCATACGACACTAAAACTGTAATTTGTTTTATGATTCCCCTCCCCCCATCACTAGTTTTAGGAGTTGAAAACAAACAGTATTTTTAGCTATTCCCTGCTGAAAAAATCATCTTGGTACATGTCATTGCTCTCCATTTAAACCTCCATCCCACACATGTGCATGAAGGGATGCTGGAGCACATGCTGGAATGGTAAATGAGCCCAAGGCATCTCCAATCTGGCCTTTATTGAGGTCTGGCCTGGTCTTGTGTAAGCGGGATGTGCCCTGGAATCAGCCAGCCACCAGCGTGGGCAGGCCTTGTAATAAAGCAACTCTATATTTATTCTGTCTGTTTATCCCTTGCCCTGTAATAGTCCAGGGAGCCTTTCAAAAGGCCTTTCCCCATTTGGGGCTGGAGGGTGATTGGAAAGCAGTAAGGAATTTGCGGATGTTCCAAGGACCATGTGTGCTTGCCTTCTTTTAAACATGTGCAGTTGAGAATGAGCTCCCATTTCTGAATGCGGAGGAAAGAATGGGAGGGGTTTCAACCACCTTCTGGATGAGACCCAGAGCAACAAAAGTCCTTTGAATGTTGTTTAAAAATATATTTTATTTTAACCTACGAACACATAAGAAGAAATGAAGAGAGATCTTAGTTCTCCTGTCCCTACCCTTGAAACTTCTGTCTTTCACAGAATATTATTCTAGAGTCAGTGAATCACCAATTTAAATAGGCATTGAAATGTTTGTTCTACTGTGCATTACATTACTAGAAGTTTCCAAAATCATCTCCTTCAGAGGCTTTTCTGGAAATTCTGGTTTGGCATCTATCAGAGACACCTTAGGATGCTGGATTGTTTGACTTTGCTCCAAGGAATCTATTTGGAAATAGCTTGTTACAGGTAATGATCTTATCTGTAACACATCATTGTTTGGCTAATAAGAGTGTTAACTACTTATGCTATTTTGCACAATGACTGGTAATGTTGCTTTTTAAATGTAATGAGTAAAATTGGCTTGTGTTCTATCCAAATTATAGCTTTTTAGGGCCATTTTTTGGATATTTTGGGGGATATTTCTATTGCAAGTGTATTTTTGGAGGAGGGAGAAGAAGGTGGAGGTGGAAGTGACAGTATTAAAGATAATTTAATAGTAGTGGCGGTAACTAAAAAGTAATGTTTTACTAGCAAAATAACAAAGGGGACATACAAAGAAATGCCCAGTTATAATTCCTTTTTAAACAATAATGTGCCAGCATTTTGGCTGAGCTAGCTTTGTCTTGGGGTTTGTTTGAGACTCTATAATTCCTTGACATCTTGATTAATTTGTAGGGCATATCTACATTGTCCCCTCACCACACATATCCTATGTGTGATGAAGTAGTTAGAGTGTCAGATTAGGACAGAGGAGACTCTTAGGAGCTCTCAGGCCAAGAGAGGTCCCCTGCCTGGTTTAGCCAGTGTGAATGTGACATGCTCCTTTTCCAGCTGTGCACTTGGAACCTAAATGAATTATGGGTCCTCAGTGCATATCACTGACTTTTATTCGGATGGCTGTACCTCTTCCACATTTTAGGCCTGTAGTGACATAACATGGTTTTAATATAGATGTCACATGTTGTCTGTCTGGTTTTGATGTAAAGTGCAAGCCTGTTGTTGGTAAATGAAGAAGGAATGGAAGAAGGACAGGAAAAGTATATGAAGTATTAGTCTTCCAGTTCGATGGAGTGACCAAAAAACCTTGGAACTGGTATCCCTAAATAGACAGATGCAAATGCAGCTTTAAAATGAATTTGGACCAAGGTTTGGTTTCCAGTACGGAAAATTCTTCTTATGTTGGTTGAACTTGGAGAATGGGACAAACCAAGGAGGAAAGGGATAGTTAAAAGGCTGCTTTATGTTCTATATTCTGTCTAAATGGGTAGCATTTTCTTGTAAGAAATAACATATAACCCACACATAGATTTTGTTTATGTGACTATTTACACCCACATCTTGATGTTTAAATCTTCTAAGATCATGTGCTGCATACACATCAAAATACCTATCTGGGAGATTTGCCATATGATGATCTGCAAACAGGCTGTACTTCGTTTTCTACTTAGGAATATTTTTCATGTGCTTATAGTGTAGCCCTTGAAGCAGACACCCTGCTTTTTAAGCTCTCTGAATTTAATTGTTTCTTCTGCAAATAATGAAAGCACTACTACATTTTAAATGGTGTTCTTTAATTAAATAATATATATTTGAATCAGTTATATGCGTTAGGTAAGGTTTGGCAACACATGCTGCTCTAGATGTTGTATCCTCACAATCTTGGCTGGCATAGCCACTGATGAAGGATGATGGGGCTTGCAGCCCAAGTACACCTAGGAGGGTCACCCTTCCCCCTCCCTTTACATTCTGATAGTCTTGAATATGTTTCAATGCCAACTTCGCTGCTCCATATGCCCTATTATTTCTTTCCAAAAGCAAACATAAACTAGCTTCATTAACCCATGCTGGGCTGCCCCTTTCCCCTGTGAGTGTCTCGAGGCTGGAACACTGCTGGCCTGTTTGGCTGGGTGCCTGTCGGTCGAGTGCAATCTCTCAGTGAAAGCAACAATGTGCAAAGGCCAAATAATTCCTGGAGATACTGACGCCGAGGAGGAGTGCGACTGAGCAGCCCATTCACGCCTGGAATTCTATAAATACTTTTACTGTGTAGCACTAGGAAAACTTCAAGCCTTTTTTATTAGTGCTGCATATAGTGTAGCAATTGTGTGTGTCTTAAATGTGATTCGTGAGCCGGGTCTGGAGTTTGTGTTCTTGGGTGTGACCCTGTGCCCTGATGAGTGACAGTGATGGGTGACCTAGGAGGAGAGATGGTCCCAGGAGCTTAGAGAAGGGGACTTTGGGGCTTTTAGGAAAGTGCCTTCATGGCAAGGGGTAAGTTTGTTGTATCCCTTCTGGGCTGATCTCTAACACCCTCATGGAAGTAGCCTAAGCACCACTATAAAGCTATCTTGTTATTATAACTCATCTATTACTCTTTTTATTCATTTGTCCTAAAGATTCTATTCACATTCACTCACACCCTGTTTTCTCTTGTGCTATCCTATGTGTCTTCTCGTTCTCCACCTTGTCACAAAAATATCCCATCTATCCCCACTTTCATCCAATACAGTACCTCTTCCCCTCCCCCCCCTTCAGTTTCATTCTCAGTATAAGTATGGGAGTCAATTTGATCTCACTGTCTTACGGCCACACTACAGTGTCCACCAGGATATTAATGGGACAGATTTCTGTTGATGCTGATTCTGTCCTGCAGCAAAGGAAATGGACAAGTGCAAGATGACTCTCTGAATTTTTCATGCTGCTGCTAAGTTCAAGTTTATTGTATTAGTTAAAAGCCATCACAATTGTTTAAAATACAAATATGATCAAATGAAATCATGAGTATTGTTTGGCTAACGCCTATATAGTACGCCTATATAACACATTTCCTTCTAAGGGAAGAAGGACAGGAGTGGAAGCTGTACAGGCAACTAAAGTGCCAAATGATCTGTTCAAGGAAGATTTTGCCATCTTGTTCCCAAAATCCATTTGCTTTAAGCATAATTGAGAGCAAAGGGGCTGTGTTTCTGTATATAAACTGTGGGAAGGTGTTTCTTGGGTACTTAATGAGGTGCCATTAATTGATCAAAAACTTCTTGACATTGTGACCTCCAGATGTTTGCCATTGGTCAAACTGTTTGGGCACTATAGGAACTGTAATCCCAATACATTTGGAGAGCATCACATTGGAAAATGTTGATCAACCAATGAGTCCTCTTTAGCAGGTGCATTAGCTGAGTGTTCTTCCACCTTGAGTAAACTGCACTGTTGCAACCTCTCCACCAATTTATACCTTGTGTTGCTGTTTACCTTGGCCTTGGCAGATCTGTCCTTGCTTCCAGAGCAAGATCTTAGTGATAGCAAAACAGTGGTTCAAGCAGCTTTTGGGTCACTGGGGGCTGAAAACAAAACAGTGCTCTTGGTGGCAATGATTCTTCTGTGTGTGTTTATTTGTGTGGTACCTGGGGACTTGCAATGAGCACCTATGGCTCCTGGCTTGTACTCCTGAATTAGATCTGGTTCAAATACCCCTTGTGTTCAACAGATGTCATTTTGGTGCCACTTCATGGAGGGTTAAGCAGTCTTGATCAGGCTTTAGGCAATTTCTTCTATTGGAGAATTTGGTTAATTCCTTTTACAGTTAGCCAAGTTTCAGGTACAAACAACAATTGCATAGAGAAAGATTAAGTGTCAGTAGCCCACCACTCTTCACATTAACTAGCACTTTATATATTAAAAATCACTCTGAAATAATTTAAATGGTGAAAAGGTATCTTTACAGTTACTGTCTATAGTTACAGTCAGGAGAAAAAAAAGGAAAAATGGAGTCTCCACACTTGGAAGAGACCCCACCAGCACCCCATGCTTCCTTCATCCTTGGAGTTTGGGAAAGGAGATTGAGAGGGAGAGACTAACAAATAAAGAAGCAAAGTAAAGAAGCAGGAAGTGGGGAGGGATAAACTAGATATGGGGGGGGGGAATCACCAATAGATTAGTGGGAAAGGAGAATCCCTTTAAGTTGTGAAAGCCCCTCCCCCCCAGTGATTAGGAAGCATGTAAGGTTGTTATTACCCCAATATTTTCTGTTGCTGTTTGGGGGATATGAAGATAAAGATATGGAGAAAGATCTGGGGTTGCTCTGTTCTGTGTGCCTTGTAGTGTTAACATGCTTTTGCAGGTTTTGGGATGGATAGTGGTATCTAGAGAGTCAACAGTACAGTGGACTCTCAACTTACAGTTGGCTCCAATTACAGACTTTTTGAGTTACAGACTTCTCTGGCCACAAAATTTAGGTTCGACTTGCAGCCAGAGAATCGACCTACAGACCAGAGAAAAAACACCAAACCAAAACAAAATGGAACAAAAACGGCCAGTTACGGATTAATCGGTTTTCAATGCATTGTAGGTCAATGGAGCCTCGACCTACAGACTTCTCGACCTGCAGCCACGATTCCAAAACAGATTAATTCTGTATTGTTGAGGGTCCACTGTAATAATAGGTCTTCTCTGTAGTCTTGTTGATGTTTCTGGTACTGAAGGCATCTCATCCATATTCTTGGTTCTACACAGTCTTATTCACATTTGTATTCATAGTCATAAGTTTCCCATAAAGCTTTAGGTGTGTACATGCATATATGAAAGAATACATGCACCCTTCTTACCTGTGAAATAATGGTGTCATAGTAAGACCAGGGCAAAAACAGGAATCTTCACACAGGCAGAAAGTGAGAAATGCAGATACCTTCCCTACATGCTCTGCTGTTTCATGAGAGGGATTGTATGCAAGTCTGTCTTTTTTTGTAGCAGTTCCTCTTCTTATTCCTCTCTTTATGAGACAGTCTTCTACACATGTAAGTTTTGTAAATGAGGGCCCAAGACAGATAGAACTTTACTGAATCCTCTGCTTTTGTCTTTCTAAGTGCTAGTACTCCATTTTCATTCACTGCTTCAAGTAATTCTTCCCTACTACCACCAGTGCTGGACCTGCTGCTGTAACAGTAAATCTTCTGGTGGATTTCCTCTAAAACAAGCCATGCCCTCCCTGTGCATGTTGTCTGTAAGCGAAATTGTGCACCTTGTTTTGAAGGAAAAAACCTTTTTCTTCCTGTTGAGGGGAGAAAGTGACCTTTGGCTCTGGAATAGTAGTTTGGAAATAGTTCAAAGCTGCTTCACCATAGTCCTCAAATCTTGCCACAGAATTTAATCTTCCTTGACTAGGTTTTCTGCTGGTTAGAAGTTTTCCTGTTGACTTCTGAAGGCTAAGAGCTGCTCTGAGTTGTCTTCTCAGGTGGTACTGAATCTTCATTAAAATTCTATCATGAGATTGATTTTTACTGTTGAGAATTTAGTTGCCAAGAGTGAGGATCTTCACTTGACACCAACCATTTCTCACACTCTTTCCAGCTGATCGCAAGTAGATGGTATCTCTTGTCCTCTACAAAAGGATGGAGCTAGCTAAAGAGGCAAGATTCTTTTGGAAGATGGATAGCTCCACAGCAGTGACTGGGAAATGTATGGTCCCTTAGATCAGGGGTCCCCAACCCCCCCGGTCCGTGGCCTGGTGCAGGTCTGTGGGCTGGCTGGACCGGGCCACGGAGACAGATCTCCCACCCCCCACATGCACTCCCCCCCGCACAGCCCCTTCACGCATGCGTGTGAGTGTGCATGTGCCTGTGTGAACACCCCCTGCTCCTTTGTGCATGCGTGCGAGCGTGCCCCGCCTTCCCCAACCATTCGCTGTGTTAAAAAGGTTGGGGACCACTGCCTTAGATGTTCCTTATTGCAGGCCCCATCATTCCCTGCTATTGGCTTTTCTAGGAAAGAACTGATGGGAGTTGCATTCCAGCAACATCTGAGGAGCCCCATGTTTCCCATCTCTGTCGTGTATTGTTGATGCATTGGTAAAATGAGAATCGGCAGTGCGAGTTTGGGACATGCAGACCTCAATTTACAACTCTCTGGCAACCTTAGAATAGCATTACTTTGGCTTTTGTGGGTGCCTCAGAGGGAGGGCTCCCAGCAGGTGCAGTCCAAGAACCTTCTATTCCATCTTATCATCCTTCGTAGATTTTTTGTGGACAGAAAAAAAAGGCAGAAGTAGTATTGGTGATCATGAGAAAGTTAAATGTAGAAAATGATGAGATATGGACACTACCACTGCAGTAATCACAACTCCGGGAGGTAGTGGAAGATAGGAGGGCCTGGTGTGCTCTGGTCCATGGGGTCACAAAGTGTCGGACATGACTAAACAACGACAACTGCAGTAATATTCTGTGAATAAGGCAGGATGACTATAGAGTGATAAAAGCCTCCTCTGGAAGTAACTCCAGAGAATGAGAGAAAAACAAAGATCTAGCCAAGTTCTCCAGGGAAGCTTACTTCTCAAAAGCAGTGTGTGCTCTGACTTCTTTCATACAAGCACACTGATACTGTCTTTCCTTCTGGGTTGAACAGAAGACCCGAAGGTGAACAATAACGCTGTTTATCCACTAGCTTTAAATTGGAGAGAGTAGGATCAGTGTTATACAGAGCAGAGGTTTTTAGATGGTGCCTTAAAGGCATGGTGGATGAGTCTTGTGAATTCACAGAGCCCCCCCCCAAAAAAAACACAGCAGTACCTCATTGGCTGACATAAATACTACCAGCCAATATGAGTGGAGTGCATACAGCCATTGGTATTGCACTTATTGTGATGGCATACAATTTCACTTTGTTTTGTGGCAGTACACATATTTCTGGATTGACTATAGTGAAGAAAGAATTAATGTCTCCTTTAACAAAGCCCCATGTTTCAAGAATCTGTATTTCAGAGCTTCTTCATTAGTTGCATTGTAAGTAATAACAGACTTTTTTCCATCATAAAAAGGAAGGTTTTGGATCAATGTATTTTGATAACTCATATATATAGCTATAGGTCTGTATTTCTACCACTTCATGAATAAACTGGCTTTCTACACTTTGGAAGTATCCTGAGAGGGATACTCTCCCTTTCCCTCCATCCCTCTCTGCTTTTAGTAGCGGGAATGGTCAGACTGGACCAGGGCTGCAGATTATCTAGTCCACTCTCCAGCCCTCCTGTGAACATCTCCCTAGAATATGCTGTCAGAAAATAGACTTGCCTACCTTTTACAGGTAAGCACCACTCTCCTTGCCTCTGGGCATTTGGTCCTGAAGGAGGTTGTAGGTTGTCATCCTCCTTTGGATCAGCGTTAATCTGCGATTCTGTTTAAAAGCAGAGAATCCTGTGGCAACCTTATAAAGACTAGCACATCTATCAGTCCATTAGTTTGTCTTTGAAGGGGCATAAGGAATGCTGTTTTACTTGCTGCAATGCCTGAAAACAAAATAGCTTTTTATATTCGCGAAGGCTTTCACAGCTGGGATCTAATGGTTGTTGTGGGTTTTTCTGGCTCTGGCCATGTTCTGAAGGTTGTTCTTCCTAACGTTTCGCCATTCTCTGTGGCCGGCATCTTCAGAGGACAACACTCTGTGCTCTGGTGTAGTTGGCTTTGGGAGTGCAGTATTTATGGCTGTGAGATAGGCTTTTGTCTTTTTCTGTAGAAGGGTGATTAGTGTATATTGTTGTGGGTGTATTGTTGTGCTAAGGAGAAGAGATTATCTGTTCCTGTGGTTGATGGTGTCATTAGCTAGTCTTTTGTGTGTAGTGATCACCGGTCCTTGTGGCTGGGTAGAGTTTGTTGACCTTTTGCACGCTGTATTTTTGAGAGCTGGGAGCCAAGTGTGAAGCTCATCTGAAGATGCTGGCCACAGAGACTGGCGAAACGTTAGGAAAAACAACCTTCAGAACACGGCCAAAGAGCCTGAAAAACCCACAACAACCAAAATACAGTAGTTTTTCTCTTCAGACATTGCAGTCTTCAGTGGCAGGCATCCTTTCGACCAGAGGTTTCATACTCTGTGAATTTGCTCCGATGACTTTGTGCCTGCATGGCTTTAGTGTCAGTCTGGGTACAAGGGGTGTGTGTAAAGTCCTCTTGGAACAGGATGATGGGTGCGTAGGGAAGAGGATACTGCCTTTAATTCTCTGGTGTGTGTTTAATTCTGCTCACAGCCTTCTGCTTTTCTGCAGACTTCTCCCATCAACCTACTGAATATCGGCTTTTCCCTCTGCCTCCTCCCTGTCCCTAGAAGCGCCTGGCTGTCTGAGCTGCTCTTTTCAGCTACTGGACTCAGTGGCTGTGCTTG
Source organism: Pogona vitticeps (assembly GCF_051106095.1). Lineage (NCBI taxonomy): Eukaryota > Metazoa > Chordata > Lepidosauria > Squamata > Agamidae > Pogona > Pogona vitticeps. The sequence goes on from NC_135783.1 coordinate 241,566,512, forward strand.
GTCTCTTGTTCATGGTGTTTACGGCTCCGAGGGAAGCAGTCCTGCTGAATTCCCTATGTACTCTTAATTTCATAGTTTTATATATATATATCTCCATCCATATCCATATAGTTTTGATACAGGTTTTATTGGCATTTCCATATGTTTTACAGACACAGCTGTTACAGAGACACATTTCACCCAAGGAACCCCAAGGGAGACGTAGCCTGAATTGGCTCAGTCTTGGCCCAAGAACAAGGCTCTCTTCTCTCCCTCTATCAGTGTCAGAATGCGCTGGGGACGACATGTTGGCTGGCTACGCCAAGTCTCAAGGGAGCCGTCTTGATGCTGTGCAGCCATATTAGCAGAAATCGGGGGCCTTGCAGTCATGAGATGCTTTTGTTTTCCTATGTTGTGAATATTTACCACTTGTATGGCAGTACCTAGGGTTTCCTGCAGAGCCATGCTTTGAGAAAATGATAGGCACATTTCCAGTACTTTCTATTGTCTATTTGATGCTAGTCAAGAATGGGACCACAGAGGTCTTGCTACCTCCTGTATGTCTTTGCTTACACAGAGTGTCAAGACAATTTGGGAATAATGCTTGAGGAACATAATACATTGCCTTCAGAATTTCCTGTCCTCAGCCACCCTCCTCAGCTCTTATAGACTCAAGCCTGTGGGCTCTTTTAGGGAGTCAGTCCATCTCATATTTGGTCTTCCTCTTTTCCTGCTGCCTTCAACTTTTCCCAGCATTCCTGTCTTTTCCAGAGAATCCTATCTTCTCGTGAGGTGCCCAAAGTAGGACAGCCTCAGTTTCAACATTTTTGTCTACCAAGATAATTCCAGCTTGATTTGATCTAGGACCCACTTGTTCATCTTTCTGGCACTCAAGCATATCCACAAAGCTCTCCTCCAGCACCACACATCTAGATTGTTATTCCACAATCTGATCTCAACTTGATCTTTTAATGTACAAGTGGTGCCTCGCTTAGCGATGTTAATCGGTGCAGCAAAAATCGGTGCTAACCAAAAACATCGCTAAGCGATTTTTAAAAGCCCATAGGAATGCATTGAAACCCCTTCAATGCGTTCCTGTGGGCAAAAAACTCACCTCTAAGCGAAAATCCTCCATACGGCGGCCATTTTCGCTGCCCTGTATGCGAGGAATCTGTCCCAAAACACAGCGGGCGGCCATGTTTTTTACCCGGCGGCTATTTTGGAACCGCTGATCAGCTGTTGGGAAAACATCGCTATGCAAAAATCGGTAAGCGAAACAGCTTACCGATCATCGCAAAGCGTTTTTTCCCATTTAGAACATCGCAATGTGATCGCTTTTGTGATTGCAAAAACCTAATCGCTATGCGATTTCATCGTTAAACGGGGCGCTTGTTAAGCGAGGCACCACTGTAGTAGATTGAGCCTTGGACTGTCTGCATTCAAAGCCCATGCTGTGCCACTGAGTCCAAAGCCTTTTTCCCGATTTATAGATCACTACTAGATGATCACGCTACTTGCAACTCTGTGACTTACTCCTTGAATCATGTGCAGTTGTTTACTGTGGAAAGAAAATGAATAGATGGCCTCTTTAAAAGGATACCTCCAAATTCTTGGGCTCACTGTATATTTCAAGCTAAATATGATCTTAATGGTCTCTGCCCCCCTGGAAGGATTTCAGTTCTCTGCATCCCAGCATTTTTCTTCCTAAGGTGTTATTCCTGGTGATAGCTGTTCATATTGTAGTTGTTCTCTGGACCAGAAGTGAGCCCTAGAGCTAACTGCCCTCTAGACCAGAGATCTTTGGTTCTCCAGATCTTCTGGAATACAGGTCTTAAAATCTTACTGTTGGCTGTGCTGGAAGTGGCTGGTAGGCATTGTAGATCAAAGCATCTGGAAGACCAAAGATGGGTTCTTCCAAGACACTTCCCCGCTCACCCACCCACCCCTGCTAAGCCTTTCCCTGAACCTGCCGGCTGATATTCAGGCAAATGTACATTATCTACCCGTTTTACACCCTTTTTCAGAGCAGGCTTACTGCCTGATTATCATCTTTTTTTCTGTGTATTTTTTTAGATATCTCAGAAATAGTCCCCTGCCTTCCCCGGTGAGATCATTTATAGGGTTTGCAAATCTAAAGGATAGTATACTCACAATAAAGAAGGTCAGGTTAAAAATTTGAAACCTGGATTTGATCTTTCCTACCATCTTAATTTTCAGTTTTATTAAAAGAGATTTCCACCCTATCATTGCATTAAAAGTTTTTCCTTTCTTATTTCTAAATGGTTGAACACATTTTTGTAATGGTTCAGAAAGTGGTGCAGAATTTCAGTGATCAGGTTGAGATTTTTGTGTGTTGTACAATCAATTATACTTTGCTTTATGACATATGTATTTGGCTTCTAAGATACGTTAACATAAGGAAGTCTGCGGAAGGAAAATTTTTCACATCTTCTCTCTCCCCCTGCATTTTTCAGGAGGCTTTCTCCAGCCCTCCAGAGTAGTTTTCGGGGGGGGGGGGCATACTGTAGGCGACTGGAAGAGGAAGTCAGAAAAGTTGCTTTCTTGAACTTCCTTAAGTTGTCTTAGGAACTGGGCCACAGACCATGTTCTCCATCCTGGTAAGCACTTTCCTCCTCTTTGCCTGAGCCCTTGCCAAACTATTACTATTCTACAAAAATCCAAATATTGCAGATCATGCACACTGAGTGTATGAACACTGTTTTAAGATTCTATTCTTTGAGCATACTGTACTATGAATTTTCTTTGATGCAAAATTTAGCCTCCTGAGTAGTCATTCTGGAGTATTTTATTCATTTCCTACACACCTGACCTCATCAGTCCCTACCCCATCCCCTACCAGTTTTTGTGGGAAGGCTTGCTGTATTTTGCTGATCAGAGAAGGGTTTGGACAATTGGTTTGATAGATGCAGGCAGTTTCTACCCAGCATAGGAGTTAGTTCTGTAGCCACCAACATTCTTCAAAGAACAGCCAGCAGGAGGCTACACTGGTATATATTTTCCTTGATGCAGAAAAAAAATATATAACCCAGTAATTTCTGAGGGACGTGTCTTAGAAGGAAGAATGTACGGACCCCTCAGATAGGGACTTGAGAAGGGCAGGGCAGCCTGCTCATGGTGAGAGAGAGAGAAAAAAAATCATCTTATATGGATGGGAAGTGGAACCTGTTTTATCTTTAACTTTGCGATCTTTATGATCGATAGTGCCAGACTAGGCATGCTGTGCCCAATTGTGGGGTCTTGTGATGATTTGAAACTCTGCGGTGTTCTGTCTTCCCACCACACTTCAATATCTGGATTGAACCCAGCGACGGTATCCTTCTATGGTAACACTCATCAATTTCCTTCAGAAACCCATTCTCACTCTCCACCCCCCACCCCCCACTCACCTTCCCCCTTCTTAGCAGCACTGAGGCCCCTGCTTGGCCAGAGCCTACAGACCATTTCCTCCCTAAACGCCCCTGACAACCCACCCTCCATCCTCGCTATTTTGGAGCAGGTCCTCCATGCCAAGATTAGCCCTGGCTCCTTGAGAGAGCCTCTCCCACCGTGCCATGTCCCACCCACTTGCGCTTCCCTGAGCTGTTTACTGTTCTTTTGTGGGCTGAGGGATTTCCATCCTAGTGGTGGGTGCCGTGGTGGGAAGAGGAGGGAGGGACATGGCCATATGGGGTCTAGGAGACCAAGCAGGACAAGCCTGTCCTTTATAGAAGTCATGGGCTGCATGGCTCATAAAGTAGCCCCCCGACAGAGAAGGGTATAAATCACTGGGGTGCTGGCATTGGTGGTTACCCACGGGGAGAGTCTGGCTTTGCCTTGGACAGGCCCCAGACCAGGAGCTGTGAGAGAATGGAAAGGCTGCACCACCACCTCAGGCAGGCTTTTCTTCCTACTTTCCATTCTCCCTGTTGATTGTCTCCCCACCAAATCCCTTCAGGGGCTGTTCCCCTGGCTGCAGCTTCTGCTCTTTTTAGACTGGCTTCTTTGAGGCAGAGAGAACAAAGAGTAAGGGAAAAAAAATTAGCTTTCAGGTTTGACCTGAGCTCCAGATGCTGTGGCTAGGAGGTGATGCACCTGCTGTTATTGGGGAGCATTTCCAGATGAACTGCTTTGCCTCCATAATAGCTGAGACTCCTCAAAGGGCAGATGCAAAGCCAAAACAAATGAGAAGGCACCTTTGGAATTAGAAGGTGATAAAACCATTATTCCTCTTACAGACTCTTTCAGAGACACGGTCTTATAATTTGCTGTGTTTGCGGAATCGAAACGCAAGTGCAGTTCCTTGCTTATTTCACTGGAAAATAACCAAACATCTTTACTTCTCAAGGTAGCCACTTCTAATGGCAAAGGTTCTGCCTCCTCATTTTCAGCCCATAGATTGGAAGGCCTGTAGAGTCAAGATTCACAATAGGGGTTATGATGATGAGTACCTGAGCATGGGAAGAACATCATCAAACTCCCATGGAATCTGGGTGTAAGGGATTTAGAAAACATGTATGCAAGTCCTTGGATAGATAGCACAGGCTTTGTGTAGTGAAATCGGTAAGTTTCTCCTAATTTTAATAGTATCTTCCTCCCTCCCTCCTTTTTTTTGCAACAGTAGTTCTGCTTTCTTATTTAGTAATAGAATGCCATCTGCACATAGACTTGAGTGACTTTAAAATATGCGGTGACCCGATCCTTTGAGCCAGGCCTTGTTAGTTTTACACCTACAACTCCCATTGCCAGAAGGATCAGGACTCTTGGGTCTTTTATTCCTTATGACATTCCAGCTGCCACATATATATATGTTCAGATCTTGGCTTGGGCATAAAGCACATTGGACCCCTAGGTCAGTAAAACCCACTTCACAGATTTGTAAGAACTTGGAGAAGGGGCAATTATATATACTATTCTATATTCCTTGACGAGTGTATATACTGCTTATACTCCTTGAGGAGTATAAGCAATATATATGCTCTCTCTCTCTCTCTCTCTCTCTCTCTCTCTCTCTCTCTCTCTCTCTCTCTCTCTCTCTCTCTCCTTCCCCGTATTGCTTTGTTCTAGTCTCTGACATCATTTTGCCACTTTGTGTGGGGAGCGTCCTTGTTAAATGGGTTTGGGATTTCTGCATGTCCTCATGGCTGTCACACTGAGCCTGGAGGTGTTCATAAAATCGACCTTAGGAATCATAGAGGCACCTATGTTTCTTTGGTAATGTTTCCCTAAAGGCCCAGCATTGATTTGAGGGCCCTGAAATCCCCCCCCCCCGGTTGACTCAGTTCTACGATAGCTGATACAACATGGAGCTAGTGGTTATCTTTGGATGGTGGCTCTTTTGGGACACGGTCTGGTCTGTGGGACAGCGCTGTGGAGCGTGACAGGGAAAGGAGCAGAATGTGGCTCCCTTCCTCCTTTCCCCTCCTCCAGCAGAGTTACCAAGCCTGTCCCTGTAGCAGCATACAGACTGGCTTGCTCTCTGCTTCTGCTACTGTATGCCTGCCTTTTGGTTCTGTAATAGCTCCCGGGCTTTACTTTGGGATTAGTCTCTAATTGGAAGCCGATTTTGTTTCCCTTCTCCCCTTCACAAGGCTCGCCAGTCCCAGCGGGACAAAGCGATTAAGTTGAGGTTTTGGAGGTTTTTTTTTTTAATATGGCAGAATTATTTTGGAACGGTCGGGATCCTTACATGATGGACTCCTTGAGAGAGAGAGAAAAATCCCCAGGCTTTGCCTTTCCTACGGGGCCCCTTTTCAAGTGGTTTTGCACAGTACATGTCTCTGGCCAGCATGCATCTCAAACAGTTGCTGGTAATTATAGAAGTCTCTTTCCCGCACGCCCATTACTCAAAGGATTCTTGTGTGTTTCATAGAGTTTTGCTTCAGCCTGAATAAGACTCTGTTCAGGATTTCCGAGGCCTGGGATAGCAAAGCATCTCCCCGCTCACTGCAGCCCACCCAACCCCCCTGTCTGAGGCTTGCAAAACACATAATGAGAGAAAACCCTTCTTGGTTGTACACATGTGCACACTTCTCTGTGCAAATTTCCACATTCAATATGCCATATATGTACATACCAAGACATACATACCCCTGTTTGCATGCTGCATTACTAATAAGGGCCAGGATTCCCAAGTTGATGGTGGTGGGGAGTGATCCTTTTCCTTCAAGAGAAAGAGAGGGAAAATATTCTCTGCCTGAACACAGAAACACTTTCCATAGCCAGATCAAGTACTTCAAGTTGGGGCACTTTGTAATACCACATGAGGCAGACTTTCTGCAAAGACTCCTTTTAACCACAGAAAGCCTCTGCTACTTTTTTCTCCCTGTAGCTCAGTCACAGACTCTTGGCTATCCTATCTGCAATGGAGATCTAGGTTGCACTAATCCAAAAAGATTCTTTTTGAAATGTATTGAGCAAGGTAGAATGACTTGTGGCCCTTCAGGTGCCCATTAACTGTTGCTAGACTGCAGCTCTTGTCTGCATCATAGCCCATGGTGAGGGATGATAGGAGTTGTAGTTCAAGAACATGTAGAAAACCACAAGCTGCCCACTGCTGCAGTGGGGCTTATTCTTGGGTAAATATCTTTAGGTTATCCAGAGATGAACACATTCATATTTCTTGTAATGTGTAAGTTATATAGGGCTTCTTAAAGAACAAGCAGCCTGTGTGTGTTTGTGTGTGTGTAACTATGTAAGTATAGGTGTTGTTTTTTTAATAGAGTCAACTCATCTCATATTTGGTTTTCCTCTTTTACTGTTGACTTCAGCTTTTCCTAGCATTATTGCCTCTTCCAGTAAGTAATATCTTGCCATTATTTGTGCATAGTACAATTGTTTCTTCATTTTTAATTCTAGGGACAGCTTAGGTTTGATTTGATCTGAGACCCCTTGTTTGTCTTTCTAGTGGGCCATGATATCCATAAAGTTCTCCTCCATCAGTAACCTATTTCATATGAATTAATTTTTTCCAGCAAACTTTCTTCACTGTCCAACTTTCAGGTCCATACAGTACATAGAAATTGGGAATATAATGGGGTTGGTGATATTGGCCTTGGTCTTTAGTGACACATGTTTACACTTGAGGATCTTTCCTAGTTTTTTCATAGCTGCCCTTCCAATTCTCAGTTTTCTTCCTGGTTGATGTCATTATTTTATGATTTTGTTTAATAATCAATTTCTTCATTATCAACATTGAAATTATGCTGTTTCTTTGTAGTCGTGATTTTTGTCTTCTTAAGGTTCACTTTCAGTCTTGCTTTTGACTTTCTTTCACCTTCATCAGAAGTCATTTCAAATCACTGATGCTTTTTGCAAGTACACTAATAAAATGTCATCAGCATATCTTAAATGATGTTTCTTTTAATTTTTACTCCTCCTTCATCTGAATCTAGCTCCACTTTCTGTGTGATATGTTCTGCATACAAATTGAACATATAAGGAGATAAAATACATCTTTATTTGTCACCTTTGCCTGTGGGACACCATGCTACATGTCTTAACTATCTTCTCATTTGGGATTTAGGTTCAACAATAGGATAACCGAATGTTGAGATCTGCCCATTTATTTGAGAACAATCAGTAGCTTTTCATGGTCTATACAATCAAAGGCTTTACTGTAGTCTATGAAACATTGGCTGATCTTTTTCTGATATTCCTTGATATACTCTGATATACCCTGGTAGCCAAATACTGTCGTCTATCTGGGCTTTTTTTTTCTGACTCAGAAATATAGTAGTTGCTTCTCCATTTCTGACTACAGTGGTAGTTGGTTCTGCATTATTTCTGATAATATCTCTGGTTTGAGTCCAAAGTTCTTCTGTTTCACAGTCAGCTAGATTTAGTAATGCAAATATATTCTTTATGTGGACTTTAAATTCATCAGAAATGTTATTTAAATTATATTTTGGTGTTGTGATTCTTTCAGTGTTCGTCAGCTTAGTTGTAACTTTTGATATTAACAGTTCATGGTCTGTGCCACAATCTTCTCCTAGTCTTGTTTTGGCACAGAAAATATAGTGTCTTCACCTAATACTTCCAAGTATGTAAACTGTTTGATGCCTGTATTGGCCATCTGGTGAAATTCATGTGTACAGTAATCTCTTCAATTGTTTGCAGTAAATAAGTTGTTGGCTTTGCAAATGTCTATGATTACTTTTGAGTAACTTCTGACTTCTATGCTAAATTCTCCAAAAATGTTTGGTTCTCCCCCCCCCCCCTTTTGCATCCCAGTGCCTGTAATCATCAGCATATCCAGTTTTGGTGTATGATTAATTTTCACCTAGACACTTTCATAAAGCATTTTGATTTCTTCTACTACAGTAGCTGTAGTTGGAGATATACTTGAATGATAGTTATATTGATAGGCTTTTCAAGAGGTCTGATTGTTATTATTTTGTTAGGTTTTGCATTATAGCTCCTAACTGCGTATGCTACATCTTGCCTCGTTATTAGAGCCACACCATTTCATCTGAGTTTGTCATTTCGAGAATAAAGCAGTTTCTGATTGTGTGTAGGCATTTTTCAGTCTCGAGATACTATGGTAATGTGCTCTATATGCAGGACTTGGAACAGCATCTAGTGTGGCTGAGAAGGCCAATTTGAGAATGACAATCCCTTCCACACTGAAGACAAATACAATCTGTCCTCTGTCCAGCTTCCTGATTTTGCTGCTTTTGGGACTGCCTCTTCACCTTGGCCTGCTGGACAAGGGTCTCTTAAAATTGGGAGAGGCCATGCTGCACCGCCTGCCTCCAGGCTGAATGCTCAGATGTCAAAGTTTCCCATCTGTTGAGGTCCATTCCTAAGGCCTTCAGATCCCACTTGCAGATGTCCTTGTATCGCAGCTGTGGTCTCCCTCTGGGGTGATTTCCCTGCACTAGTTCTCCAAAAGATCCTTTGGAATCCGACCATCAGCCATTCTCACGACATGCCCAAGCCAACGTAGACATTGCTGTTTCAGTAATGTATACATGCTAAAAATTCCAGCTAGTTCTATTTGGAACTTTGTCCTGCCAGGTGATACCAAAGATGTGCCGTGCACAAAGGGTCCAGGATTCACTGCAGTACAGGAGTGTGCTCAGGACACAGGCTCTATAGACCTGGATCTTGGTATATGCAGCCAGCTTCTTATTAAGCCATACTCTCTTTTTGAGTCTAGAGAACATGCTTTGCCAATGCATTTATCCAGCTTGACATCTAGGGAAAGAGTGTCAGAGATCATTGAGCCAAGGTACACAAACCTCCAATTCTTGTGTGGAGATGGTAATAGAGGGAGGTGAGTCCACGCCTTGGCCCATGACTTGTGTTTTCTTCAGGCTGATTGTTAGTCCAAATTCTGGATAAATGCCTTGCTAAAATAATTCATGTGTTGTTGGTGGTCTTCAGCAGAGTGGGCAACAATGGCTGCATCATCTGCGAAGAGGAAGTCCCACATGCATTTTGGTCTTCACTCTCAATCTAGAGAGATGAAAGAGGTTTCCATCTGATCTAGTCCGGAGATAGATGCCTTCTTTTGCATTTCCAAAGGTGTGCTTCAGCATGACAGAAAAAAACAAACAAACAAACAAACAAAAACCAGGGTCGGCACAAGGACACAGCTGTGTTTCACTCCGCTTCGGATGTCAAAGGGATCTGATGTTGAGCCATCAAAAACTACAGTGCCCTTCATTTCCTCATAAAAGGACCTGATGATGTTAAGGAGTTGAGGTGGACATCCAATCTTGGGAAGTATTTTAAAAAGGCCGTCCCTGCTAACCAAATCAAAGGCCTTTGTGGGATCTATGCAGGCCACAAAGAGTGGCTGTCATTCCCTACATTTCTCCTACAATTGTCTGAGGGAGAATACCATGTCAGTGGTGGATCTATTAGCTCAAAATCCACACTGTGATTCTAGATAGACTGTGTCTGCAAGCACCTGGAGTCTCTTCAACACATCACAGGCAAGCAGCTTCCCTACAGTGCTGAGAAGAGAGATGCCATGGTAGTTATTGCAGTTGCCCCGTCTCCTTTGTTCTTATACAATGTGACGATGTTTGCATCCTTCATGTCCTGTGATACTCTACCTTCCCTCCAGGAAAGACAAAATACTTCATACAGCTCGATGGTGATGATCTCTTTACAGCACTTCAGCACTTCAACAGGGATGTTATCCTTCCCAGGTGGCTTGCCAGAGGCGAGGGAATCCAAGGCCACTTTTATTTCTGCTAAAGTTGGTTCGCTGACCAACTCTTCCAAGACAGGCAGGCACTTGATGTTATTTAATGCCTCTTCGGTTACTAAATTCTCTCTGGAATATAGCTCAAAGTAGTGCTAAACCCAGCGTTCCATCTGCTGTGTTCGGTCCTGGATGATCACGCCTGTAGCAGACTTCAAGGGAGCAGATTTCTGTATTGGACCTAAAGCATGCTTGATACCATCATACATTCTCTTGATGTTACCTGTGTTCGCTACTATCTGTATCTGAGAGCAGAGCTGAAGCCAATAATCGTTGGAACATCTCCTGGCAGCCTGTTGGATTTTGCTACGAGCAGCTCGAAAAGCCTGCAAGTTGTACTTATGTGATAAAATCTCTTTGTTCGTAGTTTTATGCTATTACACACCAGAGAGTGATCAGTATCGCAATCAGCACCCTGGTAACTGTGTGTGGTCGTAATACTAGGAAGGCTAGAACGTCTAGTGAGTATCAAATCGAGCTCATGCCAATGCTTGGATCTTGGATGTCTCCAGGAACTCTGTGTTGAAGCTTCGTATTAAAGAACGTGTTGCTGACACAAAGACCATAATAACAGCAAAACTCCAGCAAGTGCTGGCCATTTTCGTTCATCTGCCCAATGCCAAATTGGCCTAGACAAGCGGGCCAAGAATTGTGATCAGCAACAGCTCTAGCGTTAAATTCTCCAAAAATGAGCAGTGGCTCTCTCTCAGGGACTTTTTTGATAGTAGCTGCCAGATTGTTGTAGAATTCGTCTTTGATTTCTGTTGTGGACGACAGTGTTGGTGCATATGCACTAATGAGGGTGACCAGTTCCACTGATGCGCGAAGTTGCAGAGACAGGATTTTTCACTCCCCACAGTAGGTGGAACAATGGATCTCAGCAGAGTATTTCTGACCGCAAATCCAGCACCATATTCTCTGGTCTCATTCAATGGTTTTCCCTGCCAGAAGAATGAGAAGTTTTTTTCTTTGACAGATCCCATGTCTGGCAATCTTGTCTCTTGCAGGGCAACAATGTCCATGTGCAGTCTACTCAGTTCCATGTCAATGACAGCTGTCTTGCACACGTCATTTATTTCCTGCAGGTCGTCAGAAAAGCCAGGGGTCATTGTCCAAACATTCCAGGTGCCCAACTTTAGGGCAGAAGTTTTCTTATGATTGTTGCATGGTGCAGGGTTATCGATCTGCTTGTCTGCTTTCATGCTAAACCCCACGCACTCCATGAGGTTAACAGACCGTGGCAAGGTAGCACCTTACTGGCTAGAGACTTATACTGTGGGGCAGTTTCTGATTATGTGATTGAAAAAGTCCAGTCTCATTATCTGATTTAAAAGGTCCAGGTCCAGTCTATAATACTTAAGCATCACAATACTTGATGTGAATGAAATATCCTGTTTCTTGCTTTATGGATTTGAGTTTACCATAACGCATACTTCTCCTGTTATTTGCTCCAATTTTATATGTAGTGCAGACTTTCTTTTCACTGCTGTGCACCTCAGCAAGTAGATATCCTTTTGGCCTTAATCTAGTTGTTCCATTAGTGATAGTGCTATTTGTACTTGTTATTTATGTAACAGTTTGTTTGTTTGTTTGTTTGTTTATATCAGTTAATCCCAAAGATGCACCTTAGTCTGATGTTTCAGCTTTGACCATTCCGCTTTGGATGATCTTGTTAGGAACCCATACTTGTAACACAGTGCCGCTTTCTTTGGTCTAGATGGGCGGGGTATAAATCTAATAAAATAAATAAATAAAACACAGACTAGCCTCCTGATGGCATTGCTCTCAGCTTCCTTGACACAGTCAAATCCTCTTGCAAGATGTGCATCTAAGAGGAGAGCTCTCTGTAGCAATATCTGTCTGTGCATCTCTGTCTCTGTCTGTCTCTCAGCCTGGATAGTTCCAGGAGTTTGGTACCTGGCTGCGGAGCTGGGCTTTTGGAGTTTTCCACTGTGCCTTCTGGGAGAAAAGCCAGCATGTAAACCACTTCTGGCTACTCTGTACCTAGAAAACCCTGGAAAGGGTCATCATAAGTTGGATTGACTTGACAGCATGTAATTATTATTATTATTATTTACCTATATTTGTGCTTCTCTTTTCCACTTTTTGCATTTGTGTAAAAGAGCACAAGCTTCTACACAGTCTAAATTCATTTCAGTGCTGCAAAGGCATACTGGGTACTTTCTTGTCTGTAATGATTGTTCACTTACATGGTTTTGCTTGTATATTTTTGGTCTTGGTTCAGCTAATGTTAGACAGAGCAAGCACTGCAGTCCTGTAGTCCACCTGAGTGCTGCTATAAAGGATACTACACCAGCATAGCCAGGGTTGAGATCATATGCTGCTCTGTCAAAAAACTTGAATGTGCAGTTATAATAGGCCTCTTCATAGGTTGTTTGCTTGAAAGAGGTATTGCATGAATAATATGCTCTTCGCTTTTTTGCTAGTACCAGACACTTTGCCTTGGGTCTTCCTTCTATTGACACCTGTGTGCTGTCATAGTCATTTTGAACAGGAAAAACGGTAAGTGCCAGCTTACGTTGGTGCTTATTGGGCCTCCTGTATCTGGTATTGTCCCATTTGCATCATTTACATGTGAACAGCTGCTGGCACATCATAAGCTTTTCTACTGCAGATGATGACATGCTAGCATGAGCTGGCCTGGCCAGACAATATGTCTGATATCAGGGATGATCCAGGAGCACAGTTCTACTGTCCGTTGCTTAAGCGATGCCTTCATAGAGATAATGAGCAAAAGGAGCTAGTAGCGGAACAAGAGTGGGGAAAATGTTGCCTCTCAGATACTTTGGACTACAACTGTAATCCTTTCCTGTTAGCCAGAGCTTCTGGAAATTGAAGTCCAAAAATTTTGGAGGGTCAAAGATTCATGTCTTCAACATTAGAAAAAGAGCAAACACAGCAAAAACGATGACCCCTTCGAAAGAGATCCTGGCATGTGTGTTGCTCTTCACCAGTCATGAAATTGCTAACTGATAATACTTCCACAGTAGCTGAGCATCAGAGGACACATAATAGTACAGTATTAGAAGTGCTGAGATAATGATGGTCCAGGAAAAGGTTTAAGCCCTGTTATATCCTACCAATGCTGCTTTGGTAGCTACATTACACTATGGGCACAGCACATTTGTGCTATGATTGTCTGTGACTGGAACAGGCATTTTGTATGGAATTGGGTTGGAGGGCCTAAGGATTTGGTAGAATGGATACTAAAAGAGGAGCTAACATTGTGTTTTGGCAGATACATTTCCTGGGAATGATCCGTGGAATAGTTAAAAACAGGGGGAGAAAAGGGGGAGGGAAGAGAAAATATTGTATTAATTTAAAGCCTAACATACTTATTTCATGGTGAACTTTCTAGGATCAAAATCCACTTCTTCAGATGTATTTGCATCTTGTGTCTGAATAAATGGATTTTGATCCGCAGAAGCTCACACTGAAATAAATCTGTTTAAAGTGCTACAATACAGTACTCTGCTTCTCTCTCTTTCTCTCTCTCTCAAACCCTCCCCCTTTTCTCTCCCCCCCCCACCTTAATCTTGCCAAGATGATGAGATAGACTAATGCAGCCACATCTTTGGAAATCAGTGGGAGAAGAAACAGGAGATGTGGGTTGAAGGTCCAATTCTGGGAGACACTGAGCTAACCTGTACCAGGTGAAACCTCCTGGGATGTTTTTGGGGAATGGGCAAGGAAGTCCTTTGAAATCCTACATTCATTCGTTCGTTCGTTCGTTCGTTCGTTCGTTCGTTCGTTCGTTTGTTTGTTTGTTTGTTTTGTTTGTTTACTTATTTAAATATACATAGATGGACATCCTGCTGTGCCTCTCAAGACTTTCTCATGCAGAAAACATGTAATTCCAGAAGGACAGTTATATAGTTCAAAATTAAAAATGTATTGTTTAACGTAAAAACAGTGGCTGATAATGTGAAAGCAGCACTTGGCTACTTTGGAACTCCCCAACATTGATCAAGGTGGGAATTTCCATCTCTCTCCAACAGCTACCAAAGATACACCTTGTAGTCCCAACTGCTACTCTCCACAGCACGTTCACCATTGCTTCCAGGAGGAAGGAAGTCCTTCGAGAACTTGGGGCCCCTTTCCCCGACAAGTCTTGCAAAACTGTCAGTGTTGTTATGAGGGTAGTTATTCCGAGAAATATCCAGTCAATGTGTGTTTTTTGCCCTCTTATTTTTAAATTATTTATTTACTGTTTCCCAGTCTACATAAACTCATTGTTCATGATGCCTCTCATACTCTACAGTAGTACTGGTAAACTCCACTTTTGAGTATTTTCTTCCCACTGTCTGTAGACTTTTCAGTGTCATTGAATTTGGTACTAATGCTCCAAGCATGTATGTGTGCACACAAACACATGAATGAAGTGTTCAGATGTTACAGTGTGTGCTATTCATGTGCATTATGCTCACAAACTGTTCCCTGTGAAAATATTGCTGCAATCATTCTTTCCTGAAGGCATTGCTAGCACCAGTTATTCTGGAGAACAACCTTTGAGCCACAAGTACTGTATAACAAGAGCTTATTTTTGAAGAGTGACAGGGAGATTCTATTTGGCCATAGGTATTTGAGTGCTTTTTGACCAATCTCCAGGAGGCAGTGGAAGACAGCAGGGCCTGGCGTGCTCTGCTCCTTGGGGTCACGAAGAGTCAGACACGACTTAACGACTAAACAGCAGAAGAAGAAGAAGAAGAAGAAGAAGAAGAAGAAGAAGAAGAAGAAGAAGAAGAAGAAGAAGAAAAAGTGCTTTGAACCATTTGGAGAATGTTCAAGTAGGGCAGGGATGGAAGATGCTCATGTTTTCTGCTTTTAGACATGCCTTCCCCATCTTCCTGGCGAGTCCTTCCCCACTTGCTTACCTGTTTATGGGATGTGTGGGGATGCCCACTGGAGTGTTGATTCCTGGTAGGTGTTTACATCTGGAGTCAACTCTAAAGCTTTGGATGACCCCTATTATTCAGGTGTCCTTCCCTTTCCTTTTTTATTGATGGTCTTGGTTGCCTCTTTGTGGATATTTTTCTGTGTATAGCAAAGTAGCATTTCACTGACGTTCAATATATGTATGGTTCCTTTGGCAAAGGAGGTAACAGTGGTGTAGGTTTCTTCTGCAAGTCTTGATATATGAACTACTGGGGCTTATATACGTTTGATGTTATGCCATGATTGGCTGTAATGTTACTCTGAATCCTATTGCGTCATGTGGCTGGGATGGGGACAGACTGATATCTGGAGGTTCCCTACCCCCAAATCTGCTTGTTTTCCATGGACCTTTAATCACGACCATCTCTTTTGTGGGGCTGGGACCTTTCTTTCACTCTCATACAATTTTAAAGTTGTGTAACTTCACCAACATAATATATATGCCATTTTATGTAAAGAATTTAGTAGCAATTACATTGCCATCTAGCAAGCAGATCTTGAGGATGGAATTGCTCTGTCAACTGAATGGAACTTCAGTGATGATTTACTAAATCCAGGAGAACACATTTGCTGTATCTGCTGTAAATCAGTGGTCAGGGAACAGGGGTAAATTACCCCAAATGGGGTAAAAATGAAAATCCTGGGGGTAATGAGGACAATCGCGGCAGGCATTTTACCCCCAGGCATTTTATTTCCGACAATTCTGTGTGTAGGTGGGCGTTTCATCGCGGGAAGAGCGAGCCCTGGCGAGGAACTGCACAGGGCACCTGCCTGTCCTCCTCGCCTCCAAAGTGGGAGGGGGAGGGTGGGCGCACCAGGCCAGCTGGACTCTTTGCCCGGCGGAGCCCTGGCCATTGCTCTCCTTCCTGCCTGCGCCCACCTGCCCGGTGCGCTGGTGAGGAGGCCCCCTTCCCAGCCTGCCTCACCTGAGCTCATGGCCAGTGGACCTGCTGGCCCTGCGGTGCCCACCTCCCCTCTCCAAGGACGCGCTTTCCCAGCGGTGTGACAGCTCCAGACTGGCTGCCTGGACGGTGGCCACAGGTCCTGGGCCAGCACAGGAGGGGCAGGGGTCGGCCGCGGGCGGCAAGAGCCAAGGGGGTAAAAGGTAAAAAAGTTCCCTGACCCCTGATCTAAATTATTTGATTTTTAAAAACAGTTACATTTTTATTTTACCCTTCTTTCAAAGAGCTGAGCATGTTATGCAGAGTTCTTCTTCTATCTGTTTCTGTTCCTTAACATAACTTTGTGAGGTGAGTTACAGGCAATGTGACTAGTCCAGACGTCCATTATGTTTTATGGGCGCAGATTCAAACATGCATATTTCCAGCCCAGGTCTTACAGCCCTGGCCAAAAATATTGGCACCCTTGCAATTCCGTCAGAAGATGCAGCCCATCTCTCAGAAAATTGTTGCAGTTGCAAATGTTGTGGTACTCACACGTTCATTTCTTTGGTCTGCGTTGGAACAACACACACAAAAAGAGAAGAAAAGTCAAATCTGATACAATCCCACACAGAAATATTTTTGGCCATGACTGTATACTCGAACTGCGATGTAGTGCTGGCCAGGGTTAGGGGCTTGAGTCCTGGGACTTGCTGTCAAGTCAGACTTACGTCACACCAGGAACTTGACTTGGTCTCTACAATGATTCAAACTAGACCCGCAACTTGGAACCCACCCATCCGTCCCTTTTTTCTGGGGAAAAAAGTTTATATTTAATAGGGACTCTGTCTTGGGGCTTGGGACGTGGTACCAAAAACTAGACTCGGGACTTGGACTCAACAACTTGACAGCATCCCTGATGCTTGCTCTCTTCTGCTCGAGTTTCACTGCTTTCAGTGAGCTTTGCTTATTGTTAACATTTCCCCAGATTGGAGCCTTTCATTTTACATCTTGCCCAGATTCTTCTATTTCAGATAAGAGAGGCCCAATTGAGTATTTCACTGTCTGCATTATTTTATGTCTTAACTGACTATTTGCCTGAAAGTCTCTCCCTCTGAATTTTATACCAGCCAAAGTATATTGTATCCCTACTTACTTACTTACTGCATTTTATTGGAAAAGGAACTGAGGTTTTCTGGTTTGCTTTTTTAAGTTCTAGAAGAATATATGGAGAAACCCAAACAACTGTTGGAAAAATATTAGGTACCTACAAATTGCTTCATTTTAAAAATCTCAGATTGAGTCAAATGGTTTGAAGGAGAGAGAAAAAACCCACACATATTTGGTACCTATTTACATTCCTGGTTCCTTCTTTCAGGATGTAGGAATTTAACTGAGCTATTCCATAGACCAGTTCTGTGGGACACTCCACCACTTTTTGTGGAATGGCAGGTCCCACTTATTTGATGCTTGTGTGAGAATCTGCATAAAGGTTGTACAGAGCATTCTCTGCTACATTAATATTTGCAGCCTTCTAAACATAGAAAGATTGGCAGTCCATTTTACAATAGGTCAATTTGTGGTTTTGTGTTACCGAGTAACAGTGACCTGATTGCCTCTAGTAGCTTCCAGTCATTACCTGGTGATGCTGGTTTTTGGCCAAATAGCAACTGGTTAGGGCTTTTTAAAGGCAAATTATCGGTAGATGGATTTGGAAACATCACCAGCCAAATGGACTGGAAAGGCAGATTTCACTAAGAGAGAAATGTGAACAATAATTGGGAGGGTTTCGTATACAAACCAGAAAACCACAATTGCAAAAGATGGTTGCATTGGTCAAAATCCTATCCTGGTTCAGAGGGGAAGTGGGTAGCTGCAATTAGAAACAAAAAAGCTAGGCTTAAAGCAAATACCTAAGAAGAAAACGATCAGGGAATTGAATGGAACTGGAGATCTGTAAACTCACATTTTGGCTGGTTATTTGGAGTTAGTATATGTGAAATCCTGCCTTCCTTCCTGTTCCGCTCCTCCTGCAAACAGCATACACCCCCCCCTCCTGTCCCTAAGTTAGGTAAGCTTTTCAAAAATCTCCCCATCCAGCATCTTGCCTCTGCGGACCCCCTGCAGAACACAGGGCCTCTTGTCCTAGCCTGTTTGTGTGACTTCTCCTTACCTCTGTAGCCCCCATGTTATGATGAGTTGTTCCTTTCCCATCCAGACAGAATTCAGTCCAGTTGTTTGCCATGAGGTGAAACTCTGGGCCAGTTCACACCTCTAATGCTTTTTCTGCAAGCTTGGGTTCTTTTCTTTTTTTAAGTTGTATTGGAATACCTGAGTGCTGAGGCTGTCTCTCTTTATGTACACACACAGAGGTTGATGTGATAGTAGAAATGCTTCCAAAAATCTGTTTATCATGGCATCATAAATTGGGCTGCATGTACAGGATGAAGAGCACAGGTGAGTGCTTCATTGTACATTCCTTTAGCCTAACTTACGTACTGTCATTTTGTAACATTTTGGTCTCAGGAGACCCAGATTAAAATCTTCACTTTGAAATGCAGTTCTCCAGACCATTCATAGTCCCACACTCTGCCTCACAAGTCTGTTATGAAGATAGAACTGTGGTAATGGGTGGAGGGGGGGCATGGATTCCACTTTAAGGTCCTGTGAGGAAGAGTGAAATATATATGTAACAAATGTGTAATAGTACACCCTGCTCCCCAGTAAATGCTTAGTTTACAGAAGTTATCTGTGGGGTTTGATCTAACTTGCTTTGATACTCATGAGAGGCTTGAGCATTGGAGATCCAGTATAGGAATTACAGAGGAAATTGGCAAAGTCCTAATTTCCTCCATTTGGGGGCCAGTATCGTTGGAATGTCTCACTCTCTCAGTTCAAACTATGGCTGGTTGAAAACAAGTTTAAAAAATGGATAATAGTGATTTATGTAGATATTCACCTTTATCTAAAAGCTCAGTATGGCTTGCATGCTTTATTTAATCCAGAGTCTTCCTTGTGGGTCTGTGCTGCTATAGACGTGAGGAAGACCGTTTACATACTTTAAATGTGTATGTGTGTGTGTGTGTGTGTGTGTTTTGAGGAGGTTGTGATATCCTGTAGCACATATTTTTAATATTCCCACAGCAGCTTGCAAAATGAATCTTAATTATTCATATGCACTGTAATTACTGATAAGCTGGACTAAAATTCCATAATGGGGCTAGAACCATTCCTGGACCAAATAGCAAAAAAATGCTCAGCACTCCAAAGTGGCTTCTCAGTGAATTCCTGTCAAAGGGAATAAATCTTGTGATCTCTTGAAACTTCAAGCCCTGATTTGTTTCAGGTATATGAACATGCTGATCCAAGAGTGTGGTACAGAACTTGGGATGGCTAGTATTTTGGATTACAGCTCCCAAAATCTCCTATCCACCATCTAAGGTCTGGTGTGATAGAGAGAAAAAAACTCAAAAGACCTTACATGAGATACAGATTATTTTGATGTTGCAGAACTTCCAGGGACACATGGCCCCCTTTTTGCTGGCTCATCCTTTCTATTGAACTGTGTATGAAAGCTTTCCCTCATATTTATGCAAAGTTTTGGACCTTCTCATTGTTCACGGAAGATACACTCCGGCTCCTCCTCCTCCTTCCTCATAATCACTCCTGCTGTGTCCTGGAGGCACTTCAGCCTTGGCCTATCCAACTGACCAAACTCATAAGGCAGATGTGGTCATCCCCATTTATAAAGCTAGTAAATATATTGCAACCAGTTTGTGTCCCCTCCAAAGGTCAATATTTGTGCAGAGTTTAATTTTAACTTAACAAGCAGCTGTTTGATGAGCTGCTCTCTTGTTTTAGTTACTTACACGCTCCCAAAGTGTGTCCAGCTTTTTGATGAACCTCTGTCTGATGTAACTAAAGGCACAGTACAAAATGGTGTGTTTCATTTGAATTTACGCTTATAATAGTATGGAATACTTTGCAAATTTTCCAGATCACTTCTTAGATATGTGTTCTATTTGTATCTCTTTTATCTACTATCCATGAACAGTTCCTATGAATCCGTGATGTATTTATATTGAATGGGGAAACAGAAATCCATCAAACAAAAATACGTAAAATGCATTTTCCATATTGGTACAGGCAGCACTCATGCCTCCTTCATACACTCAGTCTACCAGTTGATAGCTTGCTAAAACCGTGTTATTTGTTCACATTCTTTCACCTCTTCTCACGAGCAGTTTTGAGCTCTTTACATCCTCAAGCCTTTTGTGTTGATAGGTTAGCTCTAAAATAGATATGTTTGGGGAAAACCGTTCAGAATCTGAGAAGGTTCCTGTTCTAGAGAAGGTGGTCCTCATCTTTCTCTTTGATGAACTTTTTCTTCTTGTTCTAAGTTTTGGATATGGGTTCTCCTACTCTCTGTTGTTGAACTGTAGCATGTGCAGCAAAGCTGAGTATGCTCATTTTTGTACGGAAGTCAGATATGATGCCAGACTAGTGGCAGATTGTTTTGTGGGGTATTTGTGTATTAACGCTTTGTACAAATTATTATAGGATGAGATTTAATGAAAAGTTTGAGTGGCACATCTTAAAGCTCTGGGAACAAATCTACTCATATATATACTTTTGAAATCATGCAAAGAAGGTTTATTTTGTCCTGGTACACAGGATACATGCCATACAGCAAACAACTCCCCAGTTTAGTCTGCATCCACACACCCTCTTAAAGCAACTCTCTTAAAGCACACCCTTCTTAAAGAGAGGTTGTGCAGAGCACAAACTCATATCAGGACATGTTGCAGTTGTCATACGATGCTGTAGACTTAAATGGGGATTGTATCTAGCTTGGTATTGATCTCCTGAGTGAGTTTGCTTGTTAGAAATCTTCCCACATGTGTTTAGCTTGAACAGACTGTCCAAGTTGAATTCTGAAGTGGTTCTATGTGTATTTAGTCTGAAAGCTCAGTTTCCTCCTCACATGCCATACTCATAGAGGATGGTGGAGAAAACGGTAGGTGCCTTGAACCTATTGAAATCTTCAACCATTTGGAGAAATTGGTGGGGATTGATGGTCTGTTGAAGCTTGTTCCCTGGGTCTTCTTCTGTTCTGTGTCCTCGATCACCTGGGTACATTGGAACTGCAGAGTGTTGGCTGGGAAGTTGCTCTTGGCACCAGCAGAGCAGCAGAGGCTAAAGTGAAATCTTCACATGTGCAATGAAAATAAGTGTTTTGTGGCATCTTAAAGACTAACAGATTTATTTTGGTTGAAGTACTTGTGTGGTGTAACCAATGTCAGTAGATTGTTGTCAGTTCACACATGAATGCCTATAGAGGAAAAAAAAGCAACTGTATACACTATTTATTAATATATTAATATTTATTTAATTTATATCCCGCCTATCTAGTCCAATGGACTACTCTAGGCGGCCAACAACAAATATAAAATACAATAAAATAAAACAACAGATTACAGAAGAATTAGAATAAAGAAACAATAAAAGGGAAAAGAAAATCAAAGATAATCTGGTGAGAAGGCCTGCCGAAACATCCAGGTTTTTAATAGATTCTTAAAGGTGCCCAGTGAGGGAGCTCCGCGAATACCAGGAGGTAAGTTGTTCCACAAGCGAGGAGCCACTGCCGAGAAGGCCCTATTTCTTGTTTTCTCTTTCCGGGCCTCCCTCGGCGTTAAGCTCCTCAGCCTCACCTCCTGGCTCGCCCGTGTGATCCGGGTAGAACTTGGTGGGAATAGGCGTTCCGCCAGGTATCGAGGCCCTAAACCGTTTAGGGCTTTATACGTAAGTATTAACACTTTGAAGTCGATGCGGAACCTGATGGGCAGCCAATGCAATGCAGCCAGAGTGGGCGAAATATGTTGGAATTTTTTCACTCCACTGAGTAATCTGGCCGCCGCATTCTGCACCACCTGTAATTTCCGCAGCAATCTCAAAGGAAGCCCCACGTAGAGCGCATTACAGTGGTCTAATCTTGAGATTACGAGCGCGTGTACTAAGGTAGTGAGCGCCCCCACTTCCAGGTAGGGCCGCAGCTGGGCTATCCGCCTGAGATGAAAAAAGGCGGTGCGGACCACCGATGCCACCTGTGATTCCATGGAAAGCACCGGGTCCAGATGAATCCCCAAGCTGCGTACCCCATCCTTTGCAGGGAGAGTCACCCCCCCGAAAGAGAGGGAGTTTCCCAGAGCCCCGACTGTGGGAGGGCCCACCCTCAGTACTTCCGTCTTGTCCGGGTTCAGCCTAAGCCCGTTCTCCTGCATCCATTCCAGTATAGTCCCCAGGCAGCGCTGAAGGCACAGGACGGCTTCTCCTGCAGTTGGCAAAAAGGAGATGTAGAGCTGCGTGTCATCCGCATACTGGTGACACGAAGCACCACACCCCCTGATGACCCCACCCAGCGGCCTCATATAGATGTTGAATAGCATTGGGGAGATAATCGACCCCTGTGGAACCCCACAATTGAGGCGCCACGGGGCCGAGACTCTCTCCCCAAGCTGGACTCTCTGGGGACGGTCCTCCAAGAAGGAACGGAGCCAGGACAATGCCAGGCCACCTATTCCCAACTCGGAGAGCCTCCCCAGGAGGATACCGTGGTCAATGGTATCAAAGGCCGCTGAGATGTCGAGGAGGACCAACAGGGACACTTTGCCCCTATCGGCCTCCCTCAATAGGTCATCACACAGGGCGACCAAAGCCGTTTCTGTGCCGTGGCGCGGCCTGAAGCCCGACTGGAATGGATCCAGGGCATCTGTTTCATCCAGGAGCGCCTGAAGCTGGTCGGCCACCACCCTCTCGACTACCTTGCTAAGGAAAGAAACATTGGCGACGGGCCTGTAATTGCCAATTTCGTCCGCCGCCAAACTAGGTTTCTTCCTAATGGGCCTAATGAGTGTCTCCTTCAGGGCAGATGGAAACCTGCCCTCAAGGAGAGACCCATTTATTATAGCCGTGGCCCATTCCGTTGTTAGCGGCCTGGCTGCTTTGATTAGCCAGGCCGGGCAAGGGTCCAAAGAGGAGGTGGTGGCACGACAGCGGTCGAGCGCCCTGGAGACAGTGTCAGGCGTAACAGGCTGAAAGGTGTCCAAAATCACCGGACAAGACGGAGCGCTGGACATCTCAGCTCGACTCACTGTACTCAAAAAGGGTGAGAGGTCCCGGCGGATGGCCTCCACTTTTGATTTAAAAAATGCTGCAAATTGGTCCGGCGAGAAACTAGGGGGAGGCCCATCGCCCGGACCAATTCCGGAAAGGTCGCGTACTATACGGAATAACTCCGCCTGCTGGTTGGACGCCTCGCTTATCCGGTTAGCGAGGTATGATCTACTAGCAGCCTTTACCTTAGCAAGATAAAGGTTAGTAGCGACCCTGACAGCTATCCTATTAAAATCCGTCGGGGCCTTTCTCCATTTGCGCTCTAGCCGTCTCCTGACCCGCTTCCTCGCCCGGAGGTCCCGGTTAAACCAGGGGGCCGGGCGGTCTCTGCGGCGGAGAGGGCGTTTAGGTGCGATCATGTCAACAGCCCTAGTCGCGGCAGCAAACCAGCCATCTACCAGAGCCTCGACAGGAGCGCCAGCCAGGTCAGCCATAATACCTCTCATGGCATCCTGGAATCCGACCGGATCCAGTAGCCTTCGAGGGCGGACCATAACAATAGATCCCTGCTCCCTGCAGGGGGGGAGAGCCATTTTAATGGTACACTTTATTAGGTGGTGATCCGACCATGACAAGGGTACCGACTCAAGGTCAGTCACCATCGGACCACTCTCACTCCCATTGGTAGAAAAAACCAGGTCAAGTGTGTGACCCCCCACGTGAGTGGGGCCGTTGACATGTTGGGACATGTTCAAGAAGGCCATGGTCTCCAAGAACTCAAGAGCTGGACCAGAGGTCTCCGCCCCCGCATGCACGTTGAAATCCCCCAGAACCAATAGGCCAAAGCTCAAGAAATGCAAGAGCTCTAATGGACCTCTCACATTTTTAGGCACAGCTAAATGTAGTAGGTAATGGTCCATATATTCCTTTGAGTTCTATTTAGTCTTTTTTTTACAAACAACTGTTTTACAAACAACCATACAAGTAGCAGATGCCAAGTCTGTAGCCATATCCCACTCAGGCAGTGCTATTGCTGGTCCTAATTTTAATAATATTGGCCATATCATCTAGCTGTCTTTCATCTGCTCATCTTCCAACATGTGATATGTTATCATTTGCCAGTGGTGTCTTTCTGCTTTCATCAGACAGACAGTTCAATTTCAGTGTCAGAGAATGATAAGATTAAAAACAGTACCTGTAACAATATTCCAAACCAGTGGAAAACCCGTTCATTCCTGAGGAGTAGGGCATTTTGTTAGTCTCACAGTTGCCCTGCCTCAACATAAATAGTTCAAAGGTAGGTTCCAATGTGAAACTGCTGAATTAGAATGTGCTAGTTGATTCAGCATGATTTGTTCAGATTTTAACCAGAAGCCATGAGTTGCTTCCCCCTTACAACTGTGAAATGTATACTGCAAAATCAGAAGTGCTATTTTATCATCAGTCTCTATTCTTCTCACCTGGTATACTTATGAGCTTTCTGTAGAAATATTGTAGGACCAACAGACATTTTAAATCCTGTTGCCTTTTGCCTCATTTCATGTGTTTCCTCTTTGTTTTCGTATAAGCCAACTTTGCACATTTATTTACTTTATTCCTGTCCTGCCTTTCTTTCAAAAAGGGACCTAAGGTGGCTTCCAAATAACTTAAAAACACCTAGTATCTTATGAGATATGTGTCTCATGTTATGCTCTCTAGTCCACAAAAGCTTAGGTTCTGAGGTCTTAAGTTGTCAAAAGATGACCCTTTGGCTATTTTCCTGTTGTCAGTCTCAGCTAGAGAGGACACACATTGAATCAACTGCTGAATGGTAAGTGAACGGTTCTCTAAATCCCATTGAGTCAGTGGGTCTATTGTAGTTAGTGGTAGGATACTCCTGTTGGCTATATTTGCTGTAACTATCTGACACTATTATCACATTGAATATGTGGAGGAGTTATCATCATTTCCTGCCTTTACTGCCAGGAAGCTTCCCACTGCTCAGAATCAGGTTTAAATTTTCCTGCATGTCTGCACATTTTCTTTCTCCATTTAACAAATTCTGGATCCTTTTCTGTTTATTCGGTGTGTCCTTCTTTTTTCCTCGCCAGACGAGTATAGGAAATAGGACCATATCTGGCACTTCACAGAGATGTCTATATTGTATATATGTTGCCTCTTTCATTTTTATCTTTACTTAGAGAAGGTAAAGAGAGGAAAGGAATGAGGCTGCTGGAACAAAAAAGTATAAGGAATATAACCGTGGTGATGGGGAGACTTTGTCTTTCACTTGAGTGTAATAGTTGTATTTCTCCCCCTCCTCCAGCGCTCTGAAGTTGACCTGTGGGTGCTGTGGTTTGTGGGTTGGTGTTCAACTCTAGTATTCTTTGTTGCTTGTTTCTCTCTCCTTTGCCAAGTGCTGGGTTGCCAGCTCCAGTGAAGCTGCTTTGGTCAATGACAGCATGCAGGGGGTGGGCAGCTTGGGTGAGTAAACAGAGGCTTCTTGATGGCCAATGAACTCATCTCGTGACAGCCAGCCTGCGGCTGCTCCAGGGAAAAGCAGTGGTTAGCCATTCCCAGAGGAGCGGCTCTGTTTTCCTGCTGTTGATGGTCTGCTCTCGGTGCCCGTCTAACGTATAAACTTTAATGGCCGGCTTAAATGGTTCCTGCCATGAGCACTTCAATGCCAGATTTAGTGCTTTAATTTGGAAACTTTCTCTCTTTGTGGTCATTGGGAGGAAAAGGTCTTGGGCTGCTTGGGGCCAGTCGTGAGGATTTGTGGGTGCTGAGGAGTCAGTGCTTCCGGCACTGATGACATTGGACAGGGGTAGCTGAGATGGAGCAAGGACCTGTCCAGGAAATTCTTGATCATTGTCATCTCCACTCCTCTGCCTTTCTACATAGGAAGGATGGCTACTTCCATTTTTTGAGGAGATTGCACCAGAACAAGGGAGCCCTGTGCTGTCATACCTGGCTCTCTTAGACCAGGTTGTCTCAGACTGAAACTGTCCGAGGATGTGTCCCCACACCTGCATACATAAGGATGGATAAAAATCAATAATTTTTTCTTTAAAAAAATCAAATGGATTTAAATCACAATTTAAATTTTTAAAAAACTTTTTTTATTTAAATGGTCAAAAGAAATCCAAATTTTAAAATATCGTGATTTCGTGTGATTTAAATCTGATTTAAATCAAACCCATGCATCCTGGCTTTTTTGTTGAGCTAAAAATATCTGTTTTCCTGCATAACGCAGGTTGTATTCCCTCTCATGAGTGCAGAGAGGGCATCCCCTTCCCTGTCTTGGTTAGATATAATTACAGAACAGTTGTTTGAAAGAACTGAAACACTAAATTAATCCAAGTCTCATAGACAATAGCAGGACGTTCCATGAGCAGAAATCTGCCCATGACCTTACTAGATTTGGCCCAAAGCATTCACGTCTATATCTCCTCTAGGAAGATGGTACGAGTGGATTCCATGTCAAATTAAAGGCTACTCTTTGTGGCCTCTGTGAGTCACAGTAATGGGTTGTTCTGCACCTGCTCAGACATCCTTAGAATCTTCAAAGCTAAGAAAACTGTTAGCCCCACCCTGATACCCAGTGCATGCTCCTCCACCCAATGGTTAATTCCTGCTTGACCACAGCAATCATTATGCATGCAAATCTAAAAATGAGATCTCTCCATTTGGAATTGGTTTCTATTGAATTTCGACAACACCAGAGACAACAACTGAAAGAAGCTCCATGTAACCCCAGGGCTAGCAGATCAGCTTCATCGGTAGTCAGACACACAGAATCTGTCCAGAGGCTGATCATTCAAACAAAATCAACCCTTGGTTCTCATAACAACTGATGCAAGTCTCACAGGAGGGGACGCACATTGCAAGGTGAGACCATGCTCTATGGTTCCAGGACAAGAGGAAACATAAAGATACCAAAGATGCTGGCAGTGATAAAAGCTTTCAAGGCCTTCAAGCTGCTTCAAGAAAAAGTGGTGCAGCCAGCTTTCGACAATTCTACAACCATGTTTTACATAAACAAACAGAAAAGTATCCATTTGATGCCTCTCCTGTACCTTTATGTTTTGCTCTGGGAATGGTTTATTCAAAAACATATCTGTGCCCTCTATGTTCATGTTGCAAAAGAGGACAACCATATAGTGGACTTGCTGAGCTGCCAGATGCATGAGTGAGACCTTTCCCCTTGTGTGTTCCAAGCTATAAGCAGTTGTTATGACCAATCACAGATAGACTTGTTTGTGACAGCAAAAAAATACTAAGTGCCAGAAATACTGTTTCTGGACAGATCAAGGAAAGGGGTCTCTAGGAGATGCATTCACTCTTCAGTGGACCACAGGTCTAGTCTACCTCTTTCCTCCTTTCCTTGTTCTTCACATTGTAAAGTTATATCAGGAGAGAGCAAATGCCATACTCCTGACCCTGTGGTGGCCACATCAACCATGGTTGACATCTGTCCTCCACATGGCAAGGGACACCAGCCTAGGGAACTATCCTTCATCTCTCAACATGGTGGAAAAGTTCACCACCCAGACCCCAACAAAATAAAACTAACAGTGTGGAGGATTCACCTACCATAAAAAGAAAGTACAAGACAGTATTTCTAGTCACCATTACATTAGCTAGGCAGGCAAGCGAACTGACACATTACACTGTAACTCTCCTTTCTTGCAGTTTTTTTAAAAGATAAGATTGCCATAACAACAGACATGTCTTTTCTCTTTAAAGTTGTGACAGACTTTCACATTCAGTCCCTGGTGCTGCCAACCTTTTTTTCCATCTCCTACTACAGACTTAGAAAGATCACCACACACACTAAATGTCCACAGAGTTCTGGTATTCTATGTATCCAGGAGAAAGAGTTTTTGGAAAACTAGCAAATTGTTCATCTACTACCAACAGGGCAATCATGTATCCTCACAAAGGATATCTAGATGGCTGGTATCTGCCACCACTCTGTCTTACCAGTTGGCGTGAAAAGCTTTGCCTGAGTCCTTAAAGGGGCATTCCACCAGGGCAATAGCTGCCTCTACTGCCTTCAGAAAGGGGATACCTATGACAGATATTTGTGGTCTCAATGACATTTGTCAATCTTTATAGACTGGATATCAGAGCCAGGTGTGACGTATCCTTCGGTTGATGAGTAATTCCATCTGTGCTAATGTGACATCCCGCTGGCTGGTAAGTGAGCTTGTTAGTCATCCATTAGTGTCAATCACAGAGACCATGAGGAAGAAGGAAATACTTATCTGTAACTGTAGTTCTTCAAGTGGTCCTCTATGGATTCACACAATACAACCCACCTCCCCTCTATTCGCCATGCATTATATTTCATTCAGCAGCAGTCAAATTGGAACTGGGAATTAACTATTTGGTGAAGGAGTATGCACTGGATGTTAGAGTGGGGCAAACAGTTCTCTGTTGTAATGTAGTGGATAAAATAATTGACTAGGACTCAGGAGACCTGGGTTTGATTCCCGGGCTCTGCCATGGAAACTCGTGTGTGTGTGTGTGTGTGTGTGTGTGTGTGTGTGTGTGTGTGTGTGTGTGTGTGTGTGTGTGTGTGTGTGTGTGTGTGTGTGTGTGTGTGTGTGTGTGTGTGTGTGTGTGTGTGTGTGTGTTTAACCACTCCTTAAATGTTTCACTTACCTTGAAACCCCTATTGGGGCCACTGACTTAACAGCACATGTCAATAGTAACAGTTTTCCAGACTCTGAAAGATTCTGAGGATGTCTGTTAAGGTGCAGAACAACCCCATTACTGTGAATTCACAGATGATCACTCAAATAGATACAGTTACAGGTGAGTGTCCTTTTTGCATTTCAGGAACTAATAGACCCAGATGTCTTCAGTAGCTTCAGTTCACCAAAGAGCAACAACCAAGTATGAAAGTAGAGACCAGAGGACAGTACCCCTTTTCAATAAAAAGGCTGTAGTGGCAACTAATTATAAGGCAGTTTACATATAGTATTTACATGTAGTAACATACTTTGGTTGTCACTTTCAAGCCATGCCCTCTAATCTCTTTCAGGAAAGATCCCCTTTGGAGATTCTGTAGCCTTCAAGGACTGAATTTGTCTTCCAGCCCTTTCTTAGTCCTATGCTTATTTCTGTTCCAAAAAGCTTATTTTTCTTTCAGGGTTCAGCTCCTCTGCCACAAACAAGCTCTCTCAAAATTTGTTGGTTTCGATATCTTGGTTTAATCTTTCACCATTCTTTTAAAAATGTGCTAGAATTGCACTCATACAAAAGGATACAAGTACAAATATGATACATTTTTTGAAATAACAGCGGGATTCAGATTTACCCTGTTTCCCCTGAAAATAAGACAGGGTCTTATATTAATTTTTGCTCCAAAAAATACATTAGGGCTTATTTTCAGGGGATTTTTTTTTCATGTACAACAATCTACATTTATTCAAATGCAATCTTCTGGTTGCTGCACAATAGTGGAGGGTAGGGTTTCACTTAACTAGGGCTTATTTTTGGGGTAGGGCTTATATTACGAGCATCCTGAAAAATCATACTAGGGCTTATTTTCAGGTTAGGTCTTATTTTCGGGAAAACAGGGTACTAATGAAAGAATCTGGGATGCCTTACTTCTTCCCTATAACATTATTTTTTTATTATTATTATTATTAATTTGGATTACAAACTACCCCACACCCTCCCCCCTTTGAGGACAGGGGTTCAGACCTCGATATAGATCAACTTTCCCAAATTTCAGAGAGCATTAAAGCATAAACAAACACAGCTGAGGGAAAAAGAAAAAATACGAAGAAAAAGAAAAAAAAACCAACACAGTTCACCAACCACATTATCCTATCTTCATATCTGACCCTGGACCCAAACATATATTAAGTTCCAGCTTTGTTTTGCATAGTCTCTTGGTTGATCTCGTAGTGCTTCTGATAGTGTGTCCAGTTCTATAATGTCCAACAGCTTCTTCAGGTATTCCTCCATTGTAGGTACCTCCTCACTTTTCCATTTTTGGGCCCAGAGAGTTCTAGCTGCTATCAATATATACATCAAGCAATATTTAACTTTCTTATCAGTAATCTCTGGCATAATGCTTAACAAAGCTATTTCAGGTTTAAAATTTAGTTTCCTTTGAATAATTCCCTGTATCATATCCCACAACTGTGACCAGTAGGCCCTGGCTTTTTCACATGACCACCACATATGGTAATAAGATCCCATTTTTTTTTACATTTCCAGCAGATATTGCTGCTTCCTTCTGACATTTTTGCCAGCTTTATGGGAGTGTGATGCCATCTATAAAACATTTTGAGGGTATTTTCTCTTAAATTAACTGGCTTAATCATTTTATAACAGTCTTTCCACATCATTGTCCAGTGATCAATGTCAATATTATAACCAAAATCCCTTGCCCATCTTACCATTGTCTCCTTCACCCTCTCATCCTCCATTTCATATTCCAATAGATATGTATACATTTTCTTTATTATTTTCTCATCAGAGTGGATCCAGAGTTTATCTACCTGTACTTCACCTTCAAAAAAGCCCAAAATTCTATCTTTTCTGTATCTTGATTCTAGTTTGTTCAGCGACCACCAGTCTGTTGCCACCCCTAGTTCCTCTAATTCTTGTTTGCTTTTTAGCTTTTGTTCTCTATTAAGCAATTCTTTGTAATTTAACAACATCCCTTTCTGATTCATCACTTTCATCGAAAATGCCTCTATGGGGGCTACCCATAGTGGGATTTTTTTGTATGTTTGTGCTCGAAATTTATACCAGACTAGACCCAAAGCTTTCCTTACAATATGTTCCGTAAAATGAGATTGTTCCTTATCTTTCCCATACCACACATATGCGTGCCACCCCAAACTTAAATCATACCCCTCTAATTTCAATAATCTTTGATTTACCAGGGTTATCCATTCTTTTATCCATGTCATTGCACACGCCTTATAGTATAATAACCAATTTGGGAGCCCTACACCACCCCTTTCTTTCAAATCCTGTAATAGCCTAAGTTTTATTCTTGGTTTCTTAGTATTCCATATAAATTTAGTTGTCAGGCGATCCAGTTCTTTAAAGTATTTAAAGTTCATAAGTATTGGTAAATTTTGGAAAAGGAATAATAGTTTAGGCAAAATCATCATTTTTATCGTTGCAATTCTTCCCATCAACGATATTTGAAGCTTGCTCCAATCTTCCAGATTCTTCTGCATTTCCTTCTGTATTCTAAGATAATTCTCTTTCATTAGATTGCTGGGTTTTTTAGTGATAATAACTCCTAAATATTTAATTTTTTGAACTACTTCAAAGTTACTTTCTCTCAACAGTTTTCCCACTTCCTCTTTCTTTATGTTTTTGATCATGACTTTTGTTTTTTGATAATTGATTTGGAGACCTGCTACTTGACCATATTCTTCTATAATTCTTAATACTTCCTTTAGGCCATCCTGCGGGTCCTCAAGTATTATTACCAGATCGTCTGCGTAGGCTTGTACCTTGAATTCTTCTCCTCTAATTTTGAGGCCTTTGACTCCTTCGTTAGCTCTTATTTGTCTATTTAGAATTTCCAACGTTAGTATGAATAGGAGGGGAGATAACGGACAGCCCTGTCTTGTGCCTTGTTCAATCAGTATGCTCTCTGTTAAATTCCCATTGACCTTGATCTTGGCTTCCTGCTCGGAATATATTGCTTTGATTGTTTGTAGGAATTTTCCTTCCACTCCCATTTCCTTTAGTTGCAGTATCATAAAGTCCCAGTTAACATTGTCAAAGGCTTTTTCTGCATCTAAAAATATCAACATCATCTGCTTTCCTGGATGAAGCTCATAATATTCTAAAATGTCTATTATCGTCCTTATGTTTGATGACAATTTCCTTTTGGGGAGGAAACCTGTTTGGTCTTTATGTATTATTTCTCCTAATATTTCCTTTAATCTTGAAGCCCAGATGGTTGTAAAGATCTTATAATCAACATTTAATAGTGAGATTGGTCTATAATTCTTGATTTTGTTCTTTTCGGTCCCTTCTTTATGTATTAATGAAATATGTGCCTCTTTCCATGTATGTGGGATTATCCCCTTGGATTCGATGACTTCAATTAGTTTCTTAAATTGGGGCCTTAAAATCTCTTCAAACGCCTTGTAATATTCAGCTGGTAGGCCATCTGGACCTGGAGATTTACCATTTTCTTGTTTATTCCAAGCCTCTTGAATCTCCTCCATTGTGATTGGTTTGTTTAATTTCTCAAGTTGTTGGGGGTGGAACTTCCATTTTGAAGATTTATTCAGGTATTCCCGTTGTTTCTCTTGCTCTACCTCCCTTTTCTTATAGAGGGCTGTGTAGAATTTTACTATTTCTTCTTCAATCTCCTTTTGCGAATAGATTTCCTTTCCTTGCTTGTCCCGTATTTCCATAATTCTCGTTTTTTCTCTTTCTTTTTTTATTCTGTATGCTAACCATCTTCCCGGCTTGTTTGCATTCTCAAAAAAGTTCTGTCTTGCAAATTTTATTTTTTTCTCCATTTCTTCTTGTTCTAACAGGTTAATTTTATGCTGTAAGATATTTATCTTATTCAGTACACTCTTTTTAGTTGGAGATCTTTTAAGCTCTGTTTCCTCCCTTTTTAAGGACTTAATCAAAGTCTGATATTGTTTATTCCTCTCCTTTTTTCTTTGTATATTATGTTCTATTGCCCATCCACGAAAAAAGGCTTTTGCGGCATCCCATATCACTGTCCTCTCCGTGTCCTGGGGTTTATTTGTCTCGAAGAAAAATTCTAGTTCCTTTTTAATTTTATTCAAAAAATTTTCTTCTCTCAGTAAGTGGGTATTCAACTTCCATGAGCCTCTTTTTGGTATTAGTCCTAAGTTCATCCAAATTGGGTTGTGATCTGCATATGTGTTTGGTAAGATATAACATTATAAGTTAAGTCCAGTTCTCATTGCATATTTACATATAGTCTTGGCAGTGGAGAAAGGGTAGTGGGAATGATCTTACCATGCATTCATTCAGTACTTGAGTATGAAGATGAAGACAACAGCATGGCATGCTGCTGTCTTGCATGTTTGTGATAATGCTAGACTGTATGTGACTCAGGTGTATAGGGTGTGGGATGGTCTAGTGTCCTATTTGCTTAAAGGAGTTTGAAACAGTTTCCACAGCAAGATGACACAAGAAATCGTGGAAGAGACGGGCTCTAACTCAGCGGCAGAGCATCTCTTGCATGTAGAGGGTTGAAGGCTTAAGCCGGTTTCCTTCAGGAAGGGCTGTGACAGATTTCTCCCTGTGACCTTGCTGAGCTGTTACCAGTCAGTGTTGATAATACTAGATTAGGTGGACCAAGGACCTAGTATAAGGTAGCTTCCTATGTTC
This sequence comes from Pogona vitticeps, assembly GCF_051106095.1. Classification (NCBI taxonomy): domain Eukaryota; kingdom Metazoa; phylum Chordata; class Lepidosauria; order Squamata; family Agamidae; genus Pogona; species Pogona vitticeps. The sequence goes on from NC_135783.1 coordinate 241,600,007, forward strand.
CTGGGTTAGTTTAGAAACAAAGGTTTAAAATAAGATGTGGACATTTTGGTCCTCCAGATATTCTTAGCCTGAGATTCTATGATTATTCACCTTTGATCAGCTTGTTAGGGCTGATGGAAATTGGAGTTCAGCGCAGGGGTCTCAAACATGTGGCCCAGGGGCCATTTGCGGCCCCCCAGATGATAGTTTGTGGCCCTCGCCTTGCCTGCCCCCCAAAGCGCCCACACATCCTCTGCTGTCAAGAGTAAAAAAAAAAGCCTTACCTCGCTCGCCGGCTCTCTCCCAAGACAGCACCTCTTGCACCCTCCATCCAGAACTACAGCCTGCCAGCCAGCCCACCTGTCTGTCGGCTAAGGAAACTCCTGGGCGGCTTCCTTGGGCTCTTGCTCCGCTTGGCGGAAAATCTGATGCAGCCCAGCCTCACCCAGACTCTGTCTCTAGCGGCCCCCAGGTAAATTGAGTTTAAACCCCTGTTCTAGAGAGTCACAGGATCCCCCACCCTAATCTAAAATGGAGTTCATTTAAAGGGGTTAGGACAACGAAGCAAAGGAGAAAAAGGAGAGCTGAAGATGGGTGGTTAAGAAGATAAATTTACAGGAATGCCAACATACATGCATACCCAAAAAGAGTTTCAGGAACCTCAGGGACAAGACCAGAATCTATCTGTTTCTCAAAACCCCTGGTCTGTTCTAAAAGCATATACTGTATTTTTTGCACCATAAGACTCACTTTTTTCCCACAAAACAGGGGTGTGGAAAGTCTGTGCGTCTTATGGAGCTAAGAAAACAGATTATATTTTCCTGTTTTCTTCTCCTAAAAAATTGCTGCGTCTTATGGAAAGGTGCGTCTTATGGAGCGAAAAATACGGTATATGAGCTCAAGTTTGGAGGAACCATCGGGGATCAGGATGGGCTCTTGTTGTTTGGGAAATGAGAGTTGAATACTGTCCCTTTCCTCTCTCACTCTACAGTTTTTAGTGGGCACAAAAAGGGCATCAGTATGGAAATCAGTTGTCTTCCACTTCTGAGTGTTTGATAGATTTGGAGTCTTGTTTGGGTGAAGGATAAGGTGTGACTATAGGTAGGCATTTACCCTGTCAAGATCCTCCTTTCAAGATCCACCCCCTAGCAGTTCTGAAGAAGCTGTGGTTAAGTGATTCTTTTAGTACCCTAGGCTTGTCCAATAGCAGCTGGTTATGGTGAGGTAGACTGCCAAGGGGTGGGGGAGATAGTTTGGCAGAAGGCTGTGCCACAATGATTGAAGGAAAACCCACGGTGGGCACAAAGATCTCTATTTATAGAGCTCCCATCTTGACAGGCCAAGGAGTGGCCCATGCTTTCATACCATGCTCCTTTCAAGTGGTTGGCATGTTCCTTCCACATCAACCATTTGTACAGCTGCTTCCCTTGGGGAAGTGGGGAGTGGAGTGGGTGTGGCTGGAAGGGGAAATAATGCTGTTCTTAGCCACTTCTAGAGATGAAGAGAATTGGATTCTGTCTTTAAGCTTTATGTCTCTGGAACATGCTAGCCTGGGTTTGTGTCCTCCTGTCGTGATATATTCTCCCTGCACTCCCCCCATGCATATGTTTTACTAATGTTAGAAAAACTGGAAAGCTTCACTTGATTTTTAAATCACAAGGATAGTACTGTATAATGGTAGCTAAATGTTGTGCTCTAATCTAAGTAGAGACAGAATATTGTGCTCTAACGCAGTGGTCCTCAACCTTGGATCTCCAGATGTTCTTGGACTTCAACTCCCAGAAATCCTGGCCAACAGAGGTGATGATGAAGGCTTCTGGCAGTTGTAGTCCAAGAACATCTGGAGGCCCAAGGTTGGGGACCACTGCTCTAACGTATTCTAACATGGAATGAAATATGTTGGTGAGATAGTAACAATACTAGCTATGTAGAACAATTGTTACAGGATGCTGTCTGCTTCATCAGGATCTTATTAGTTCCACTGCCGCCCCCAGATAGGTTCTCACTCGAGACTCGGAACCTTGTCACCCTACTGATGCAAATAAGCTCCTCTTGGCCTTTAACAGCCAAGCAGTTCCTCAGGACATCACAACAGTGGTTTTCCAAAAGGAAATAAACAGATGTATTTCATAGTTGAATTAAGATTAAGGAATTAATTTTGCAGTACTGTTTTATTTAATTTGCTTGTTGACAACAACATATGAGCGTGGTGAATGGTACCTGGAAAATTTTGCTGTCTTAGTAGGGCAATTCTGATAATGACAGAGATTATCCCAAACTATCGTGTTTCCTGCTAGGAGATTGTCTATTGATCTTTCTCGAAGTTCTTAATACACATCATAAACCAGATGTTGCTTTGCCTCTGTTCTAATTTGGTTTTGGTAAATGACAATGATAAGTGTTGAGTTCAGAATGAATAGAGAACAGTGATTCACCAGCAAGGCAGGATGGCCTAGTGACTAAGGTGCTTGTTCCCAGTTCGAAAGATTGTAAGGTTGAACCTTCCTTTGTTAGAATTCATGTCATAACTTGGTTTTTGGCTTGCCTACTGCTATAAAATATTCAGTTCCAGTCTTCAAGTCAAGCTTTTATAAATGTTGGACACTTAGCAAGTACACATGTTTGTGTATTTTAGCAAATTTTCACCTTGCCTTTTTACATAAAATTTCCTCAGGCTGACTCACAACACAGAAAAGAATAAAAATCTCTGTCAGTCATTAAAACCGCAGGAAGTAAAGCAGGAAGCAGTAACAAACTGAAATTGGCTAACATCAAAATAGCATCAAATTACATTGGGGTAGGGGTGGGGGAAGAGTCTGGTGTATTTATGTTTTTCCCCTGAAATTCAAAAAAGAAGGGGGCATTACACACACACACACACACAGAATGCTTGCTGGGGAAGACCCCATGATACAGAAGGTCCTGTTCCCTGATGATGTTTGCTTTGCTTCAGAAGGTGGGTAAAATCTGAGCTGGGCCCTTGATGAAGATCCTAGGAACCAGGCAGGCTGGTGTGGCAGCAAATAGTCTTTCAAGTTCCCAGCTTCTGTTTTGTGTAGAATAGCTTCAGATAGCAAGAAAAATTGTTGAAGATATCAGACTTCTTGTTAGTTAAAATTACACTTGTGATCTGTTGCCCTGCTGGTTCCTGGGTCTTTCTTTCCCCTGCCTTGTATCTCCTGGCTACACCTTGTAAACCAGATCCTGCTCCTCAAACCAAACTTCTCTAATCTGATGCTTTCCAGAGGTGATAGTCTGTAACTCCCATCATCCCCAGACATCCAAACTGCATTACAAAAGAGCAGGCGATGGCAATATTGGCTGGAGATGATGAGAGCTGTTACGTTGGTGTTAGGTTGGTAACTGCCTTCCAGTTTTGTTGGGGTGATAACATGTTGACTATTTGGGGGTCCCTTTTGTGTTACTGTTTTAGTGTTGTCAGAGGTCCCAGTTTCTTTCCAACCCTGAACCAGTTTGCGCTGTGTTCCCTTCCGCCGCCCCCGCATCTCATCAAATGACAGTGTCAGACGTCTTGTCTGTTGCTGTTCGAATTCTCAGCACTGTCAGCTTTCTCCTGCCCCTGGTGCTGATTATGAGGGCTGTCCTGTATGCTCTTTGGTGCAACTCCTGAAAGAGGTTTTGTGTAGATATGCTGTATGAACGCATTATGCTTACATATTTAATTAACACTTGGAGTCAACTCCCAGGTTTGGATCCTGTCAGCAGTCTCTTGATGGGTCTCATTTTGGATGACTGCCTCCAGTACTTCTGGCTATAGATGACAGCATAGTCTATTGGTTTGAGCAAACCTTACCCCTCTGAAGTGAAATGGAAACAATTTCTTATAGGTTTGACTTCAAATGGCAGATGTGGTTATTTTACTGTACATCATTTAGAAAGTTATGTATAATCTCCAAAGAATTAGAGGATCTGAAGGCATCCCACGGGTCATTTGAGTGAAGCACCACCCCTAAGTGCACTAAATGCTGAAAATGTACTTCAGAAAGCAGCAGTGTTTCCAGATCTTTCCTGGTAAACCCCTGTCTAGGTTTTTCCTGTTTTAATCCTGAATGGATTTTATGGAACTATAAAAGTAAGTTTCCCCTTACTGTTGTGAGTAGTTGTGAGTAATTACTCCTGGTTTGTCACCATAAGCTCACCATACTTGTTTGCTGAACTCTGTGACATAATTACCACAAATTCCTTCATAAGGAAAAAGACTTTCCTGCATCCCCAGGTTCATTGCTATTGATTTCTGAATGTTGCTCTCTCCAATTATATCTCTATCTGTGGTTGGATAGAAGTACTCTCTTTATTGACAGCAGTATTAAAAATATTAGGGAACTCTCTACATGCTCAATCCATTCGCATCCTCTAACAAACCTAGCTTCTTTATTCTTACCCCCCCCATTACATCCTTTTTCACATTATGACTTCTTTTCAGTTTGTCAAGATACTTCTTCAGTTGTTCTTGCCACAACTGGATGCAAGTGTTGAAATGTGGTACCTGTGATTAAGACAGTGATGCTATTACCCCAGACATCTTAGATGCGCTATTGCTTTTGCAGCAAGCACATCTCTTTGTTGACTCATGTCTAGTTCATAATCCACTCTAATCTATCTGGCAATAACGTGCCTGCCTAGCACAGTCTTTCCCAGCCTGTGAGTCTCCAGATGTTTTTGACTGAAGTCCCATTCATCCACTATGTTGGCTGAGGCTCATAGGCATTGTAGTCCCAAGAAGATCATTGATTACAGAGTGCTTGAAATAGCATTTATTCAGCCAGTTTAGATTTCAGATTTGCCTTTATATGTGAAAGGGATTGCTAGTTCAGAGAGCTGTTCCATTCTTCTGTGGGGAGATGGCTGTATTTAACTCTCAGTAAGATTATTTACAAGGCTAGCCATTCCTGATTGAAGACCTTCAATCAGGAATGCCCAGGCTTGCAAATAACCCTACTGAGAAAGCCAGTCGTTGTCTTTGTAGATGGGAAGAACACAACAAGAAGATCTTATTTTTGTCCCTTTCAGTTCAGTGAAAGAAAAACAGAAGCAATAAAAGCTTGTCCCCTACTCTGTTTCTGGCTAATACCTTCAACTGAGAATGTCTGGAAGAATCAGAATGATGTCACCTTAACAGGGATGAGGACAGAGGATGGTTAAGACCATTGTTGAACCAAAGAGTCAGGTTCAGAACAAAGTTGACACTGTTGACAGTCAGCAGAAAGAAATCCTCTGTAATCAGAGTCCAGCTGTAATGTGAAAATAGACCACAAAGGATAGATTAAGTATGCACTGAACTCTTCTATTTTCTATTTTTTTTTCTACCCTATTGAATACCTCGGGGTTCCTAATAAACATATTGATTTGTTTTGCTAAAATAAAGCTTTAAAATGGTATGAGATCAATATAAATTGAATCTTTTTCATCTTTCACGTTATTGAATTTCATCTTGGTTCTTTGCTACCATTACATTTTTCTTTCTGGTATATCCACTGTGATTTAATGCTGAAAGAGTATATTAAGCTGTAGAAGAGTCTGAAGCAAGGCTAGTAGCAAACTAGAAGAAGCTTTTGCCTTCTCTAAGGGTTATAGGTTAGCAACCATTCTGACAGCCAGCAAAAGACCAGATAAGGATTGTTGATTTGTTTCAGGATTCAGATGTTAGGTACTAGCAGACCCTGGCACAGAGCCCTTTTCTTTCATTTGTTGAATTTCATCTTGGTATCAGTGACTCCTCAGTTTGTACAGACTTCTTAGCCAACCTGCTGAAGTGTTTGCAGTCCCTCTCAGTTCTGTAGCACAGCATTTATATTTCAGTTCATGTTAATAGGAACAATTTAAACAGCAGCAAAGACAATTGAATGACTGGAATGTTGACTTTAAAGAACGAATATAGAAGGCTTTTCTCTTTTCAGTAGTTTCTAAAAATCAGTGAAGTTTTCTTTCATATATTAAACAGGTTTTCTTAATTGTCAAAATTCTATAGAAACTTTTCCAAAGTATAATTCTGACTCTACATGTATTTATTTTTTTGAACCACCTATGCTTTGTATGAAAAAAAATAATTAAATTGCAGACTCAATTAGTTACACACTGTATAATAAATGTCAAGTGATTCTTTCTATACCTTCTGAGATACAGATTTATTTTTAGATGCACAACACAATCTGAAGAACTGTACTGTCATACACTCAATTTGACTTCTGTCTTGTTAATATCAATCCTTCACTCTTTACATGGCAATTTGTTTTGGAAGTTGGGGAAATTTTCCAAAGCTTTTAAAGCTCTGGCATGGAAGAGTAGAGTTGACTGCTGTTCAGACTAAGAAAAAGGAATTAGAAAAAGGAATAAAAAAATCCCACTGGCTGTGTGCAGACATTTTATCAACATATAAAGGAGATGGCTGGACTGTGTCCATAGCCACTGATTGATCCTTATAAGTAATGGATGTTTAGTTTAGTTTAAGAAGCAGAGCATATAAATAAAAGTGGAATAAATTGCTTCAGTCAGTATTTCATTCATTACATTTTTAGTTAACCATTCTGCCCAAAGAGCTTAGGGCACCATCCATCATCCCCTCACCTTCTTATACTCACTATGCCCTTGTGAGATGGGTCCAGATTGAGAAAGAGTGATTGGTTGAAGCTTATGACTGACCAAGTTGTGTAGCTAAGTGGGCATTTTTAACCCAGCTTTCCCTGATCTGTGGCCAGCATTCTAACCATTACACTACACAACCTTTTAGCCTTCAGAAACTATCCAGCAAAAACCTCATTGAAATTATAAAGCTTAATGTTCTTTCTATGTCCAAAAATGTAAGATCAGAGAGGGGATATTTCCTTTGCTTCTTTGCAGCAGATAAAGTTGTGCTGGCCCACAATTTGTTTGCTTTTAATGGTAAGGCCTGCCTGTGTAATTACACGTCCCAGCAATGGGACAATTTGCTGATGGCTCGGAATGAGAAGGCACAGAGTAGTGAACCAGGAGGAAGGAGTTTCAGGGGCTTCAGATCTTACTGATCTGAAGTATCTGTAGATAATAATGTATGCTTTAGTAATCTTTCAAAAGTGCTATGGGGCGGTATATAAGCAGCACGCTTTGCTTTGCTTTCTGACAGCTCAGCTAAGGGTCTGTTTCTACACATATTTTATTTTGATTCAGAAAGATGAAGCTTGAACTGTGGCATACCTTGTCTGTCCTCCAGTCCTTGCTTTAAGAAAGTCTGTTGTATTGCTCAGCAGGTTTTGCTGCTGCTCTTGCTTTACATTTACTTTTTACTTCATTGCCCTAAAGAGCAGCTCTGTGAATGAATCAAGCAAGACAGAGCCCCCCCCCCAAAAAAAACCCTGCTCCCATCTTACCAGTGGTCCATCCACTTGTCACAGTGAGACGAAGGGCCAGGAAGAAAAAACGTCCTGTCAAAGTGCCATCCTTTCTTCCCTCTAAAGTGGAGGGATCCAAAACATCAAGTTCAATAGATCTGGATGAATGGAGAGGAATCCTCAGAACCCATTGACAGCTGGGGAACACCTGAAAGCCTAGGCAATGAAGCATCGTTGGAAAAGGAGGAGTCAGAGAAGTGGGGAGATATAAAAGAGGAAGGAAAGGCAGGAAGCAAAGGGGCACAGAGAGAGAGAGAGAGAGAGAGAGAGAGAGATGGTGTCAGGTGTAACAGAGAGTGAGCACGTTAGAGGCGGAGGCCAGCAAGCAGAAGAGGACGTTTGTTTAGGAGAGGAAAAAAAGGAAAAAGGAAAAAGACGAAAAGGAAAAAGAACCCGAGTTGCTGGACGGTTGGGGATGAGTAACCCAGGAGGATTCTTGGACAGGGGAATGGGTGAAACTTAAGGTTGAGGAGGCTGAATGCCATCACCAAGCACCCAGAAGACCCTAACTGTGGTGAAAATGTGAAAGGAAGGAACACTGCTGACTAGAGTGAGAGACAGCTGCGCAAGAATGGGAATGACTTACTCCAGAAAGAGGATGGCACCTCCCTAGGGAGGGCAGCCCTGTGAGAGAAGTAGGTGGAGAACCAGTTATGATGGAATGAGGGAGGGACCTTGGAGGGGGATGGGCACCCCTGTTGTGACTCCCTATGCACAAGTCTCCAGAGGCCCCTTTCACACACTCCTGAGAAGACCAGCCCTGGTTGGGAAGACGAGAGATAAACGTGCAGGCGTGGGCATTAACCCAAGTTACTTCCAAGTGTGACACACACACACACACACACACACACACACAGAGAGCCATTTGAGGTTGTGGTAAAGAAGTTGCTCAACCCATTATAAATGTTGTTGAATGCAAACTTAAAGTTTCCTCCTCATTGAAGAGATTCCTTTAAAAGGGGAAGAGATGTCAGGCAGGGAGGTTAAACCTACTCACAGTCATGTATATCAATTCTTCCATACCCTTTGGGTCCTCATTAGTAAATAGAAAAGATGCCATAACTCGATGGATAGGCAAATGCTTTGCATTCAGTACATCTTGGGTTCAGTCCTTGGCATCTCTGTTTTAAAAGAGCCATTAGCACATGAAGGATACACACGTGCTTAAAACCCTAGAAAGAGTCTGCCCGTCAGAACAAATGATACTAAATTAGATGGTCACATTGTCTGAAAACATGATCTGGCCATGTGCATCTGATCTGAATTAGGACCCCCATCTTGGGCCAGATTTAACACAGTCCACCCCCAAGTTGTTGAAATCTGCTTTCCTCTTAGGAAATAATATCTTTTAGCTGAATCTGCGTAGGCACAGGAGATGTTATGGGAGGCACATATATTTCACATTTACACATGGCTGACCTTCAGGGTAAAATTTTACTGATGAGTGGCAAAGAAAAATTCCAAGAGAGTATGTTGAACTCCCCTCAACCCTTTTGCTTTCTTGGTACTTGAGTTGAGCTAATTTCGAGTAATGGAAACATTCTTTAAATATTACTTTTTTAAAAGTGTAATTTAAGTTAAGCCACAGTTTGTTGTCCTTTATAAGGTACAGAAGGTGTTCATCATTCTGTTTGTCTTTGATGTTAGAAGTAAAGGGTAAGAAGTTGCTGGGTAGTACAAACAAGCTTCTATACCCAAGTGTATTTTTGACTGTGGTTCCTTTGGAGGCCAAATCCTTGATCTTTGGTGCCTTTACATCGTACTTTCCAGTAAACAGCAGTAAATAATTGAAGGATCCAGGTACAATGGGCTCATCTTGGTGATTTCACCACTGACCAATTTGCAGTTTACTGTATTTTAAATCGAGACCATCCGTGTGATCTTGACTTCACTAACAGGTTGGTTAATCTGGTGGAGATCCTTGAGGCATCTTTTCCCTTTGCCTGGTTGGTTCCCTTTGGGCCTGTCACATCAGAGGATGTGTCCAGGGCACTGACTCACTGCAGACCGACTGCCTCCCTAATGGAGCCACATTAGATTGGGCCATTAACATCATTAATGATTCACTGAAGGCAGGTTGCTATCCCTCACATGTAAAGGAAACCATTATCTCATACATTCTAAAACTATCAAATTTGGTAACGGACAGTCTTAGCAACCTTTAGGCCGATTGCCAACATACTTTTCATGGGCAAGGTGAATTGAGCAGGTGGTGGTTGGTGATTCCAGATGTATCTGAAAGAACAGAATTGCCTTGATCCAGTTGAGTCAAGATTCAGTCCATGGTATGGCACTGAGACAGCACTCATCATGTTACATGATGACCTATGAAGGAAGGCTGATAGAAAAGGACATAACCTGTTGATTCTCCTGGATCTTTCAGTGGCTTTTGATACTGTTGACTATGGTATCCTCCTGGACAGGTTTTTGGAAGTGGAGTTGGGGGGTTGATGTTTAGGTGGCTCCAGTACTTTCTCAGGTGCCATGTCCAGAGAGTGCAACTTGGGGATGAGTTGTCGTGCCTTGTACCCTAAACTGTGGGGTACTCCAAGGGTTGTCAATCTCCCCAAGGTGTTTTAACATCTATGTTGAGCTGCTAGGGGAGATCATCAGGAGATTCAGGATGTGGTGTCTTCAGTATGCTGATAATACACAACTCTATCTCTCCTTTTCTACCTCTTCAGTGAATGCTGTCCAGACATTGGAGTGATGTCTGGCTTCAGTACTAGAATGGATCAGGACTAACAGGGTCAAGCTGAACTCAGACAAGATGGAGATCCTCCTCTTGGGGGTCCCTCTGATAGGCTTGGGGTTCTTCTCCCTAGACTGGATGATGTAGACCTCCTGCTTGTGGGTCATGTTTGGAACCTGGACATGCTCCTGGACCCGGCTCACTCTTGGAACTCCCAGATTGCGGCCATGTTCAGGTTAGTCTTCTGTCAGCTGAGGCTTATCACTCAGCTCTGCCCCACCTAGATGATGGAGCCCTCAGGACATTGATGATTTCCAGGTTCAACTACTGTAATGCTCTGTACATGGGGCTATCCTTGAGGTTGACCCAGAGACTGCAGCAGGTTCAGAATGTAGCTGTCAGATCTTCCCAGTCCTGGCTCTTTCAGTGCTCACCTGTTAAGGCTTTCACAGTTTGGGACCCCATTACTTGTTGTTGTGTCTTTTGCCACCTGCACCATCAGATCCTCCCAGGCAGTGCTCCTATGGGTGGCCTCCACGAAGGAGGCCAGAAAATCATCAGTGAGAAGTTGGGCCTTCTTGATAGTGGCACCAGCCTTCTGGAATCAGCTGCTGGTCAAGCTGCACCTGGCACCTCCTCCTTCACTTTTAAAAGGTTGCTGAAGACACTGCTTTTCCAAGAAGCCTTCAAATGCAACCTCAGTTTAATTTTTTTTAGCCTTGTGCCATGCTGCCTTATATGGAAACATGTTCTGTTGGATTTTATTGTACTGTTAACCACCAAGAATAGTGCTATGCATTGATGGAGCAGTATAAAAGTGAAATACAGACATACATGCATACTAAGAGGGTGCCAGAACTGGACTGTAAGAGTGTACAAGGGAATCTCTAGCACAACACCATTACCGTGAATAATCATTTTGTTTCCTGGAGAGGAATTTCCTTGGAGGAGTGGTTAGTGGCGCATGCCATGGTGACAGGGATGGCTTTCAAGCAAGGTGTTCAGCATTTTCATTCCACCTTGATTACAAAGCAAACTCCTTTGTACAGGGAAATGGAATGCTGAGAGCAAGGCCAAACAGTTCTCAGAAGGTTTCACTGGAGCAAATATGGGCTTCAGGGTCACAGCTGAGGAAGCTGGGCTGAGCCAAAAGAAGGAAGGCTTCCCACCCCTGGCTTCCTTGTTCACATGCACTCAGACATGTGGCTGTGTAATCACATGCATGCCAATTCTGCTATATGGTACTGGTTTTCCATAATAAATTGCTCCTTTTATAATTCATTCCCTCTACATCTATGTTTCTGTATGCTGTCCAACTGAGAATACGATTTCAAGCATTTGAGTTTGACTCTAGTCAGCAAAAGGTCAGAATATCATTGTTGTTGTTTAGTCGTTAAGTGTTTGACTGTTCGTGACCCCGTGGACCAGAGCACGCCAGGCCCTCCTGTCTTCCACTGCCTCCCAGAGTTTGGTCAAATTCATGCTGGTAGCTTTGATGACACTGTCCAACCATCTCGCCCTCCATTGTCCCCTTCTCCTCTTGTCTTCACACTTTCCCAACATCAGGGGTTTTTCCAGGGAGTCTTCTCTTCTCATGAGATGGCCAAAGTATTGGAGCCTCAGCTTCAGGATCTATCCTTCCATTGAGCACTCAGGGTTGATTTCCTTCAGAATGGATAGGTTTGTTCTCCTTGCAGTCTAGGGGACTCTCAAGAACCTCCTCCAGCACCACAATTCAAAAGCATCATTTCTTCGGCGGTCAGCCTTCTTTATGGTCCAGCTCTCACTTCCATACATCGCTACTGGAAAAACCATAGCTTTGACTATGCAGACCTTTGTTGGTAAGGTGAGGTCTCTGCTTTTTAAGATGTTGTCTAGGTTTGTCATCACTTTCCTCTGAAATAGCAGGCGTCTTAATTTTGTGGCTGCTGTCACCATCTGCAGTGATCATGGAGCCCAGGAAAGTAAAATCTGTCACTGGCTCCATCTCTTCCCCTTCTATTTGCCAGGAGGTGATGGGACCAGTGGCCATGATCTTATTTTTTTGATGTTGAGCTTCAGACGATTTTTTTTTTTTGCACTCTCCTCTTTCACCCTCATTACGAGGTCCTTTAATTCCTCCACACTTTCTGCCATCAGCATGATATCATCTGCATATCTATCTGACAGGATATCATATACAGTGGGGTCTCGACTTACGAACTTAATCCGTATTGGAAGGCAGTTCTCAGGTCGAAAAGTTTTTAAGTCGAATCTGCATTTCCCATAGGAATGCATTGAAAACCATTTAATCCGTATCTGCGCTTTTCGTCCATAGAAACTAATGGGAAGCTGCTATTCCGCCTTCTGCCACTAGAGGGGGATATTTTTTCTTTTTTCCTTCTAACCTAAGATGACTTAGCTTTAAAAAAAAGGAAAAAAAAAAAGAGTTCGTAACTCGAATCTAAGTCCGTAAGTCGAGTCCATACATTCCTATGAGAACGGTTCGTAAGTCAAAACGTTCGTATGTCGAGCCGTTCGTAAGTCGAGACCCCACTGTATTTGCTAAAATGTTTAATGTTTTATGGCAAGGAGGTACAGTGGGGTCTCTACTTAAGAACGTCTCTACTTAAGAACAATCCAACTTAAGAATAGCTCCATTTGCTAAATTTTGCTTCTACTTGAGAACAGAAATCCAAGATAAGAACAGGAAAAAAACCTTTCCTGCTCTTTTTTTAACCTTAGGTCATCTTAGGTTAAAAAAAAATTCTCCCCCTAGTGGTAGAGTACGTATTAACCAGCTTTGCATTAGTTCCTAATGCTTCAATGTACGAACGCACCTCTACATAACAAAAAAAAAAAAAAACAGGCAGAACGGATTAATTGGTTTTCAGTCCATTCCTATGGGAAATTTTGCTTCAACTTAAGAACGTTTCAACTTAAGAACACCATTCCAAAACCGATTAAGTTCTTAAGTAGAGGTTCCACTGTAGTTTCTATGGATGGAAAAGAGCAGATACGGATTAAATGGTTTTCAATGCATTCCTATGGGAAATTCAGATTCAACATAAGAACTTTTCAACTTGAGAACCACCTTCCAATACGGATTAAGTTCTTAAGTAGAGACCCCACTGTAATATGGCTCCATAGCCCTCTGGAGCAGAGCTTAGAGTAGCTAGTTACAAGTTGTTGCTTGTATTAGTTTTATTAGCTATGCATAACATATGTTAGGATAGCAATTTATGGAACTAGTAGTTACAAAGTTACTTTTGGGTACAATAAGTAACACCCAAGTTACTTCTATATAACTTGCAATTCCTAGATACTTTTAACAGTTATCTTTAGAAAGCATTTTAGGGCTTTTTAGAGGCATTTGACAGGAATTTTTCAGTTTTACAGTATGTGATTCTGTTATCAATCCCAAATGGCAGGACGGAGTTTTTTTTCCTCTTTTTTTCTTTTTCATTCTATAAATCTTTTCAAGAATCTCTCTATGTCTAAAGGGCAACATCAGTAGAGAGAATCAAAAGGTATTTTTCTGTCTTGTCAATAGCAAATCACAACTAATTACTTGGCCAATCAGAGCAGCCATAATAATGGCAACCTGGTTGCCCAGAAGCAATGAGTAAGTAATGTTCTTTTAAAAATATGCTCTCTTTTTGAGCTTGCATATGAATGCGGAGTGATGATGTTCATTTAAGGTGGTGTGCAATTTGTCAGCCCATATGTGGGCCACTAGCAGATTTGACCCTGAATTCACTTGTTAAGTCAATAGGTTCCAATGACTAAATTGTTACTCTCAGCCTCACTTGCCCTGTCTGTAAGTGTATCATCACAAATAAAGAACAACTGAGGTTTTGTTACAGCGGATGAAGGAAATAAAAATTGAGAATCCCTTAGTTTTTAACAAGTAGTACAGAAATGATAATGATGATGATATATTGAAGGAATGTTACTTATGTGGCTGTCCTTCTGCACCTTAGCTTAGAGGGCTTCTGCTCACTGCAGGGCTAGGTCTCCCTCTTCGTTCCTCTGTCTTTCTCGGTGAATGTGGACTGACACCACAATTTGTAACTAGGGATCACTTGAAAGCTCTTCATGGTAGTCACCATATTCCTTTTGCCCCCTTTTTTTTGCCCCGTGCAGGGTTATTCTGCTTCCCTTGCCCAGTGTCTTCAAGAGTGGTCCCATGACAGTGAGTGTTTTATGATCAGCAGGTGCCTGAGCATCCCTCGAAACCTGAGCTCTCTCTGTCCCCTCACCTGACAATGAACCCAGAGCCAGGGCATCCCTGCCCAGTGCCAGAGATTACTGCTGCCCATAACCTGATGAGGCCATGCCATTGCTAGGGACAGGCATATAATGTGCAATTTCACAGTGGCATGGTACTCTGTTTTCTCGGTGCACTGATCCATCTTGGCTCTCCCTATACCGCAGCCTTGGGTGCTGTCAGTTTGGGATTAGGGCCACGATTTAGTGGCTGCCAGTAATACCTCTTCAGGGACTGGATCTCTGTCTGGCAGGAAAGGAAAGGGAAAACCACCCCAGGAATTTGAGGGAAATTGGCACCGGAGACAGAGAGGCCTAGCTGGTGTGAAGGGGGGGGGGAAGTTGCCTTTGGAGCAAGACTGGGTTCTGAGTGAGCAGACCTGATGACATTTCATGGCACTGAAGGCCAATTTGTCAGTCCCAAGGAAAGACACTGAAGCTGGTCCCTCCCCATAATCCATCAGGTGAGAGGCAACGGAAAGGCACAGCCTGAGAAGTTGGGGAGGGACAAGATAAGTGGGGCAGGGGGCGGGGGGTGTGTCAGATGGCAGGTACTCAGCTTAATGACTTGCTGAAGGGAAGTGTTTTTTCTATTCTTCCCCGATGAAGAATGACCTGAAGATGGTGGGTGCCCCAAAAGCAGGGCTCCCTGAAGATTCAATTTTTCTTTCGTTTTGCAAAGGACAGGACTAGAATTATTCTAGAGGCAAATGTGACAGAGATTGTGAAGTCATTAGTGTGTTAAAAACTGCTGTTGATAACGGAGAGCCAGTGTGGTGTAATGGATAGAGTGTTGGATCTGGGAAAGCTGGACTCATATCTTTGCTTAGCCATTGAAACTCATTGGGGTGTATGACAATGACAAATCCTTTCTTGAACATCTTATGTACTTTGAAAATCCTGTTGGGATTGCCATACATTGGAAGCAACTTCATGGCACATAGTAGCATACACATAGATGACTACCATATCAGGACAACTGCCTGTGCTCTGAATTATTGTTCTGTCTGCCATGTGCTGTAGTGTCCTCAGGAAGGGATCTGCCTCCCTGAGAGATGGGCTGCTGGTTTGTTTGTTTTTCTGCTTTTCTTGGTTTTTTTTTTTTTTTGAGCAGGTTGGCGTGATTGGAACCAGAGAGAAGGATCCCTTTAAAGCAGTGTTCTCCAACCTTGGGCGTCCAGATGTTGTTGGACATCAACTCCCAGAAATCCTGGCCAGCAGAAGTGGTGGTGAAGGCTTTTGGAAGGTGTAGTCCAAGAACATCTGGAGGCCCAAGGTTGGGGACCACTGCTTTAAAGGATCCTTTTCAAGATCGCACCCTGGAAGTGACTACCTTTCCAGTGCTATCCAGTGCAATCTTTATGTTATCTGATTCCACCACATTTAGTGAGATGTTGTTTCACTAAAGCATATGTATCCAATAATTGATGTTTTATATTAGTGATGCATCTTCTAATTTCACTGTTGCCTTGCAGTTTTGCACCAACAGTACAGAGTATGTGGCCTTCCAGATTTTGTTGGATTGTAGCTCTCATGAGGCCTAGCCAACAGTGAAGGATGACAGGAGTTGCAGCTCAGCAATACTTGTAAGGCCACCACATATTATTTTCCTTATTGAGTTGCATGTAGCAGGGTGAGGAACGTGTAGCCATCCAGATGTTCTTTGGCTACAGCTCCTGTCCGTCCTAGCCAGCCTAGCCAGTGACAAGTGATGTTGGAACTGTAGTCAACCATACCTGGAAGATCACACCATCCATCATCCTGGCACTACACAGCCCACATGAAATAAAACCATTTTTATTTTCTCTAGCTT
Organism: Pogona vitticeps; assembly: GCF_051106095.1. Classification (NCBI taxonomy): domain Eukaryota; kingdom Metazoa; phylum Chordata; class Lepidosauria; order Squamata; family Agamidae; genus Pogona; species Pogona vitticeps. The sequence continues at coordinate 241,616,124 of NC_135783.1, forward strand.
TTCAAATCTACTATTTATGTGCCCTGAGACATATCTTTCTCTCTCTCTCTCTCTGTGTGTGTGTGTGTGTGTGTGTGTGTATTTTTTTTTTAAAAAAGAGAGAAGGACAATGATGCACTAGAACCTGTTTGTCCACAGAGAGCTCAGCCTGGAGCTTGCCCTCCCTCTTCCGCTGCCAGGCTTCCCCTGAAGTGTCACTTCCTTGCTGTTTCCCTGGACCGAGCAGCGTCGGCTTTGTTGGCTGAGACAGCTTAGCTTTGACTGGTTGTGCATTGCCCTGGAATGCAGGGCCATGCTGGCCTTCTGCCAGCCCAAACATCCCCACCCTAGCACAAAACACGAGGTGATAAGAATGAGTGCTCAGAGCAGTCCAGGATCACTCACGGTGGGGCAGGTATCTTGTGCCCAGCCTGTGACCTTCCCACCACATGACCTTAGAGGCCATCATTAATCTTGTGCATGTATGTATGTATGTATGTGTGTGTGTGTTTCTTTTCCTTCTGCGTCCCTATGAAATGTTCTCGGCTCCTGTGTAGGCCAAACCCACAGTGCCTGCTGCCCAAGACTGACTCCAAGCAAACTGCTTTGATGGGTAGGGGCTTGACTATATATTTGGCATTCCAGCTGCAGCACGTGGAGGGCGTGAAAGCCTCTGCTTGACAAATTCAGAGGGCTGTCGCCAGCCAGCCAGGCCATGGATATTTTTAGGCTCCAAATGTCAAGGAATTTTTCACCTTCTGTTTTTTGTTTTTGTGTTTTGAGTTTGTTTTGTTTCTTTTCCTTTTTAAAGGGAATTTTTAGCTCAAGCGGTGAAAGGTGCCCCTGACTGACAGGCTCAGAGACTGAATCCTCTATTTATCACCAGGCAGGTAACGGTTTCCACATGCCACCCACCCTGTCTCCATGGCCCATTCAGACCCTGGCCGTTATAATAACCCTTTGCTTGCCTGCTGTAGTCACATTCTTCCAAGGGCTGTCTGCATCCCACCTGGCAAGCGCAATCTGGGATTGCAGCAATTTCCTCTTTACTTTCAGTTCTTTTCTTCTTTTCCTTGGATCTTGGAGTTCAGATAATGCTTCTGGGGTTGGGGACAGCTGCCTCTTCATGAAAGATCATACAGGCACCCTTTCAAACACTGATTTTTACACATAAACTCTAACTCTAACTCTAACTCTAACTCTAACTCTAACTCTAACTCTTGTTTCAGTGCTAAGTGTGGTGGGAGCAGGATTTCTCAGTTTCCACTTGGCAGCCTGGATGAGGCCTCTTGATCAGGGCAGCAAGCTCCTTGACCCTGGTAGTGGGCCGTATCCACCAGGGGGAACCCAGAGCCTTCTCTTTGAATTCCACGTTCTGTGGCATCCAATGTAGAGAGAAACTAGGCCTTGCCACGTCCTTCTTGTCAAATCAAGGTGTATGAAACATGTCCCTGTCAAGGCTGTAGTGGAAAGCATGAGTTTTAACCTAATTGTTACATTTGTGTGATGTGCTGTCAAGTTGGAACTGACTTACAGTGACTTTAAAATGGCTTTCAAGGCGTTTGATATTTAAGGAGTCGGTTTATCAGTTCCACCCAATCACCCTATGACTTTCCGAGTAAGGATTTGAAACCAGTGTAGTGTAGCGGATAGTCCATAATTCTATCCACTGGGTATTCATCTCAGTGGATATCCATTGTACTGGGTATCCCTACACTTACCATGCTTCAAGTGGAGAACCTAGTTTTCTCCTCTCCATTGTTGTTTTCTATGTTTACATAAGCAGGATATGTTCTTGTTCATGTGTAGGCTGTACATACACAGGCAAGAGCTGTGGAAAATCAGGTTAGAGGGTAGAGCTCACACGGCAGAATGGTCACTTTCCAAGTGGGAAAACAGCAATGGAGAGGGGAGGAACCAGCCTATGAGCATGTTTCCAGGTAGGAGACAGCTGAATACTCCTACAGTCTTCATTTTCTTGGAGTCAGGAAACAAGATCTCAGCGACAAAGACATCTTAAACCCCCACCATATCAGCACATCTTTGGCTGGGGACCTGAATCTTTTTATGTGGTGTGTCAAACCCAATTTCTGAGTTTCTGAGGCGAATAGGAGATGGTGGAACTAAACGTATTTCCACTCCTTTCGTCTTGAGTCCATCAAGGTGCCTGGCTCAAGCCTAGAACCCCAACAGTACTGTACAACCTAGTTCTTGCTAATAGATCCTTCCCCCTGCACTTGCTCACGTTGTGCTGCTTGGTACCTTATGCCATCTTTGTTTATGGGAAAGTGTTTTTCCTTTGCAGTCAAGGTGCTTTCAAAGTTCAAGGTCCTTTTCCAGGAACAGTATTCTTCCTGGAAACATAGACCACAGCATTAAGTTTGCAGGTTAAGTGGTTGGCACTTGCCTTTTTCTGTTGTGTTTATAGATTTTGTACTCACATGGCATCATCAGCATCCAAAGTGATTTCTGGTGCAAGCATAGATTTGTACTTTTCCAGTGTACTTTGCAAGGTGGCCTTGTTCTGATTCAGAAGTTGATTGCTCGGTGGCTAGAGGTGTCAGTGGAAAGACATTATGAAAACAGTCGCTTCTAATTCTGGATAGTGTCTTGAAGCATTTATTACAGAGGAATATATTGTCTGCCAGCATTAGAATCCTGTCCTAAGTTATACTTAAATTATGGGAGAAACCTATGGTGGGATGCATGGCAAGGAGTACCTCTTTAAGGCTGAGCTCTCATTGCTTGGGAGATCCCTTTAGGAAATAATCTAAACTATTTGTGCTTGTGTGACCAGTGTTTGGCCAGGTTTTGAGCTGGGAAGGGGAGCAGCCTCCTTTTTCATGTGGCTGCTTGTAAGCTTTTGTTGGCATTGCCAAGATCTGCTCAACTCACGAGCCATTCAGAATTTTTACATCAGCTTTCTCGTCTTGTGTTGTGTATGCTTTGGCCAGAGGAGAATCTCACTGCAACCTACGCAGCAGAAAAGGCTATTCTGTGTAAGAGAATCTGGGTGAGAGGCAGCGTGGGGGTGGGTGGATGTCCCAGAGCCTGAATAAATGGGTTGGGGGAAGGGGAGGAAGCTGGGCGAAGGGCTGTTGGCTGTGTGGCTATGAATGAGATAGCTGTGCACTCCTAGGTCTACATTTCCCCCCTGTACCAAAAAAAACCTGAACAGTACAAGGGACCAGGCGGATGGCCAGGTATAGCCTGGATGATATTCCCCTTCTCAGCAGCTGGGAGCCAAATACCTGTTCAGGCATGCATCCAGGTCCCTGGACAGTGGACTCTCCCAAGTGTCAGCTGCCTGGTGCTTTGGAAAGTGTTTGGAGAGTTGAGGGCCAGATGGTGCTGTCGCCTCACATTTTGATAGCTGAGTGCCCAGGCCACTCTAAGGGCAACTATGCACGTGGTAAAGGTACATTTGGTGTTTTGAATTGTAAGCTGTGCTCTTCTTCCCAATAGGAGGCCATGTAAGTATTCAGGTACACAGTGCAGTAGTGACTAACTTCAGGATGTGTGATGCCCGAGTATCTTGGGTATGAAAGCCCTGGTAAAAAGATAGGTGTGTGGCGGGGCACTGTCTCGGGTAAGTTGCAGACAAATTATTTCTGTGATTAAGCTCCATTTTCCCTCCCTGTTTTTGTGGCTGAGACACTTGACTCAGTGTCAAACTGATTTGGGCATCTACCACTTCCTTACTTGGGACACTGTTCCCACATGCTTTCTACTTCCTGTGCTGCTTCTAGACCTAACTACCACTGGTAGAGAGGACGTGGGTTCTGTGAGTTTACTCAAGAACCACAAATCCATTATCCAAACCTACTTGCCCAACAGCTATGCCCATCTAATTTCTCAACGCACCCAAATTCCCCCAATAAGCCTGTAATCTGGGCTGATTCCACTGCAAATGCCTCTGCATTTTCTGTCTGTGTTGTCATACCTAATCCTGATTGGGAGGCGTGGTGGTTGTTATTTGGCCCATTCCCATGGACTCTCTTTGTTCTCTGCCACTTGGGCAGAGGTTGTCTCGCCAGCCAAAGCTCCTGTAGCATTCTGTATCTTCAATAAGTTACAAGGTGTTGGCAGTGCTTTACTGCTATTATGCCCACTTCTTGTGGGAGTGGGAAGGGGCCATGTTACTATATTCAGCCCATCTTTTTTTATTTTAATGGCTAGAAATAATTAATCTAATTCTCCTTTAAAAACAGCAAGATGGCTCACAGACGTAACTGAAAACAATAGGATGGCATGTGTCTTGCCAGGTGCCTCTTAAGTAAGGAAAGAGCCTTTCGGTTAGGTTACAGCAATTAACTTGACGGACATTTTAACAAGGATGGGAAATGGCAGCAATGTGTGTAATATTCTGCCAGATACTGCCTTTTGAGAACTGCTGTGTGCTTATAAAAGTATTTAAAATGGGTTAGAGATTCAGTTTGAGAAGTTTGGAGAAATCTTGCTTGGAACATCCTTCACCACAGGGATCTGTGCAAAAGACAGCCGTCTAAAGCAGTTTGTGTTAAGTAGACTGATGGAAGTAGGATTCGATGAATGCAGAAAAAGAATGACCTTCTTGCCACATTTATGACATGGTAATTTTAAATCACAGACGTGGTTGTTTATTTCAGTGGTTTGAGTGGAAAGCTGCTTCCTGGGAAAATTTACTGAACATTTGTGAACCAAAATAATTTCAAAAAGAAAGATGTGGGAACTGATTGCACTGCTGAATCTGGAACTGAAGTGAGTTAAAATTGACAGGGGTTGTTGGATCTCCGTTATGTTTTCCCAAGCATTATGTTATGTGTGAGGAGTTTGACTTATCCTGAGCTGAAGTGCACATTAGCGGGTACAGTTTGGAGGACTAGAAGCAGAAAAGCCAGGTATAATAGAAGCCATGGCCTATGAAAGTTGATTCAGCCTGGCTCAGTTAACTAGTACAGTATCAGGATTTCAGCATTGCCTACTGCTAACAAGTTTAAGAGCAGTAACCAATGAATCCACACAGTCTTTGGCAGACATTTGTGTGGTTGACAAGGCTCCTGTGCTTGGAGATGCTGGTGCCCTCTTTCCTGTAATATCCCTGGCGAGGGGTGAGAGTAATGTGACTGTCCTCTTCCCTCGCTGGTGCTGGGAGCTGCCTTTGGCTCCTCTTGACGCTATGTGGTTTGCAGAATGACTCAGGGTGGGCGGCAGGATCAAAGGTGTCTCTCCTGGCTCAGGCGGGATGGATTCCACCGACTGCTCTGCAATGTGTTTTCTTTCCACTGCCCCCCTCGCCAGCTTCATATTTACCTTTTGCTTTCTCTCCTTGTGCAGCATGGAATAACCCACTCTCTGTCCTTCTCACTGTGCATGTGCACTCCTCTCCGTTGGTAGTGGCTTTGCAGGCTCTGCATGGCAGAACACTGTGCATGAATGGCTCTTTCTTTACAAGGATTCCAAACGAAGGGTAAAGAGCAAAATGGTATTCCTCCTCTGAGCTATCAGTTTATCTCAGGTAGTGTGTTTTGTTGCTTTCCAGGACCTCAGGATATGGCAAGACTCACTAGAATGCAACTGGCCTGAGCAAGTTTCCCTCTAAAGATAGGAAGTTGCTACATAAAGCTTAGTACTGTTTATTGAAGTTGGCAGTTGCTTTCCAAGAAGATCTTTTTAAGCTGAAGATGTCAGGAATTCAAGCTGGGGCTTTCTGCATGCAAAGCACATGCTTTGTCATTGAATTATGTCCCAATATATGGACTTATGGGTGTCAGTGCTTGATAGGGGATGGGGTAGGGATCTTCCATGCACCAAAACCTCTTTGGGGTACAAAAGAGGAATCAGAAGAAGGGTCACTGGAGCTGAAAATTTTGAACAGCAGAACATTTTCTACTTAGCTTCAATATCATACCCTTCTGTCATTCAGTATTTTAATTTTTTTACTGGTGAAGATGAAACAAATAAACATGCCTTCTAGTAAGTCAAGCCACTGGTTCATCTTGCTTAGTAACTAAGTGACAGTGGTTCACCAGTACTTCCCTATGTGGTGATGCTGGGACTTAAATGTTGAATGTTTCACATGAGAGTACATGCTTTTTTCACTGAACTGTAGCCCTTCCCAAACTGGGAAGATAGAGGAGGCAGTTTAATGTGGTAAAAGATATATGAAACAAGTTGTAAAATGAGATAAAAACGCTGGGTTTTTTTTTACCTCAGTTTTGCTTCATAAAATAAAGATGTAATAGTTTTCCTCCACTGTGCAACTGCTGACAGGTTAAGGTCTTTCTTACATAATGAAGACTGCATTGGAATTATCCATCTTAATAAGTGACATGAGCTAATGACATACTTCTTATTTTTGATCCAAAACGGGAACCCATTCTCCATTTCTTGGCAAAGCCATCTGTAAGTTCTTTCCGAGACCAGCTGGACCAAGCTTTGTCTCATGCCAAACCTACTCCAGCAGGAGGATGTACACTTTAGCCCTCCCTTTTGTTATGAAGAGTAGAGGGTGGCAGAGGAAACATCTATAGGAGGATAGAAGGTTTAAATAACTGTTGTTTAGCTGGACTTGATTCAGTAGCAGTTGTTGGTCTTTTGGATAGTGACGAAGAATTTAGAAAGCATGAGTTGTTTCATGGTGAGGTCCCCCACCCTGTCACCTAAAAACAGGCTGTGCGTTTCAAGATTTTAGAGTGGCAGATGGAGACAGCAGTCACAAAATTGAAAGACTCCTGCTTCTTGGGAGGAAAGCAATGACAAACCTTGACAGCATCTTAAAAAGCAGAGACATCACCTTGCCAACAAAAGTCCGAATAGTCAAAGCTATGGTTTTCCCTGTAGTGATGTACAGAAGTGAGAGCTGGACCATAAAGAAAGCAGACCGCCGAATAATTGATGCCTTTGAATTGTGGTGCTGGAGGAGGCTCTTGAGAGTCCCCTGGACTGCAAGGAGAACAAACCTATCCATTCTAAAGGAAATCAACCCTGAGTGCTCACTGGAAGAACAGATCCTGAAGCTGAGGCTCCAGTACTTTGGCCATCTCATGAGAAGAGAAGACTCCCTGGAAAAGACCCTGATGTTGGGAAAATGTGAAGGCAAGAGGAGAAGGGGACGACAGAGGATGAGATGGCTGGACAATGTCATCAAAGCAACCAACATGAATCTGACACAACCCCGGGAGGCAGTGGAAGACAGGAGGGCCTGGCGTGCTCTGGTCCATGGGGTCACGAAGAGTCGGACACGACTAAGTGACGACGAGAGTGGCAGTGAGGCATCTATAGAGATGCATGCAGATTAACTGTGTATAGGGCCACAGAAAAGGGGTCACTGGTTTCCCCCTCCCCAGCTTGGCCTAGCCTAGACCCCAAGTCCATAGCACCTTCCCATGATAAGATCATTACGCTTTCAATACTTGCACACCTACTTCAAATTTTTGCATTACCTTTCAACATAGCTTATACTGCACAAATACAGATTCTGCATTATAAATCATTTAGAAAAATTAGCTAAAACTGCACAGAAATACATAACTTTATTCGGGTCACATTATTTGCAAGGAAATTAGGTATTCTCAGCATATCCTGATCAACATTTCCCCTTTTCTTGTTGGATGAAGGGAACAACCAGCCTCCCAAGTACCATTGTTATTCAACATTTTGTGTCTCTGGTTTCTATGGATACTTTTTTCCTTTACTGACCTCCCCCAAAAAGATATTTTTGAAATTCAGAGGTATTACAGCTGCCATACTTTCAGTACATGAGTAATTGGAGTTAGGAGCAGAATTGAAACAGTAGCAACTATACTTTTCTAGCTCCTTGGTTTGAGCAAATACACTGCAGTTAACTTACACCCATTAGGAAATGGGAAGAATAATTGCAAACAATAATCAGAAAAGTCTTTCCTTTAAATGAGGAAGTACAGATTCTGTCAATCAATTAATAGAGAAGCAGTGCTAGCATCTGTGTGGCAAAGCAATAAGGATTGTATTCTGGTTGCTGAAGACAGCTGGATAAACCACTGGGGGGAAAAACAGATAAAGACAACAAGAGGAAAAAGAAAATGAATAAAAGAAAATGTGTGGTTGCTGAATGTGTTAGGGCAGTGGTCCCCAACCTTGGGCCTCCAGATGTTCTTGGACTTCAACTCCCAGAAATCCTGGTCCGCAGAGGTGGTGGTGAAGGCTTCTGGGAATTGTAGTCTAAGAACATCTGGAGGCCCAAGGTTGGGGACCACTGTGTTAGGGGATAGTCTGATGCTTCACAACATCTGATCCAGGGTGACTGTCTTCGTAATAGCTGGTTCTGTGTATGTGAAGTAGTATCCAGCCATGCAGTTTTTGAACAACAACAAAATTAGGAATTGTCATCCAAAATGGTAAATGTCCAAGTCCAAATATTTATGTATGTACTGTATTTGGAAACTTACTAAATTCTAGTTCAAAGGCTCCAGTCTGTTTGCCTGAGGGCACGCTCAATCTGCACCTAGCTGTGTCTGCAACCTATGTTTCTCAGCAACAATAGGGCTCTGTAAGCTCCCTTATTCCTGATATTAGAAGTGCAGTGAGACTGAAAGCCCAGTTACAAGCAGTACTTCTGACCTCTAATGGCCATAGAACAACTGCATTATTCACTGTGTGAGGCTAATCTTCCAGTCTGTATACCTTCAAAACGAAGGAGCTCTGAGGACTGTCTATCCATGCTAAAGTCTTGCCTTTGGCATTTCACATAGGCTTATATGGCAATCAGGAGCTATTGTACCAAGTCAGCATTATATTGAGCAGGGAAATGTTAAAATAGAGGTAAGACGTCCAATGCACAGGCCTCCTTATAGCACTGAAGAGGAATGAACAGAGGAGGCTGGCTTGTGGCAGGTAATGTGCTTTGTACCTCATCAGTACCTTATATAAGATCCAGACAGCCTCACTGAAGCCCTACTGGTTTGAATGAGTTTCTAGTTGAACATAGGAAGCTACCTTACACAGAATCAGATGAGCTTGCTTACCTTGTGGAAGCACAGGACGAAGCTGAAGAGTAAAGCTACATGGCAGCTCCCTAGTTCCTTATTTGTACAGCTGACATCACTGTAAGAAAAATAATGTAGCATTGCAAAATATATGCCAATGTTATAAAGAAGTGGAGCTACCCTATGTCCAGCATGACATTAGGGGATCTGTGATGGGATCTCCCTTGCTGTTTTCTAAGAAATGAAGATTAACTATAGGCCCCCACAAATCGAGCAATACATGCAGTACTAGACAGCAGGGGGATCTTTAACCATCTTTTTAATTCCATACCATTTTTCCAGTTTGGAATCTTCCCCAAAAAGTGCTGTAAGGCAAAATGCACAAGTTCTGATATGCCTTGCTGGTGGTGATAGAACAGTTATTTCGCACCTTGTTGTGGCTTTGCAGTGATGCCTACACTGTAGAGGGTTCACGGCAACACTTAATTTTTTTTTTTTTAAATCCCATATTCCCTCAGGGAATTCATGCTGTGGATATGGTTTTCCATTCCCTTTTCCTTCCCAACACCCCTGTGAGGTAGGATAGGCTGAGATGTGATGATTGGCCCAAGGTCACCGAGAGAGTTTCACAGCTGAGTGCCACTTGCTCTCTGTTGGATTAACACATTAATGGGACAAAGCTACTTGGCAGGTACCTATCCATCTCCCCTTCTGCCACCGCCCATATTTTGTACTTAAATACATGAGAATATCCCCGTACCTTGAATTTAAAGTTAGCATATACAGTATACACATACACATACTGTTGCACTGCTGAAATTTGGTAGGGTGCAGCTCCTAGAGGGTGGTTAGGAGTCCAGACCCCTTCCCCAAAACTTCTGTTTCCTATTTCAGTACAAGGCCCACACAATTCTTTAGCTGCTTTTATGCCATGTTTCCTTCAAAGAGTGAGACTAACACATGTGGTTCTTTCCCTTCCTCCCACCCCTAATATTCTCCTAATACCTTTGTGAAATATATTGGGTTGGAAGATAGTGACCAGCCCATGTTTCGCCAATGAGCTTTATGGCTGAGTGGAAATTTAAATTCAGGCACTCCTCGTTCTAGACTGGCTCTCTTAACACCCTGTACCACTCCATCTTTCTGGTAACATTCCTCCTTCTACTCCAGTTCACTGGCAGTGTGAGAAGTGGGAAATAAGAAAACAATGACATCATGTCCTGCTTTTGCATGCTTGTTACAAATAGACAAACATGGGGAACTCTGAGGCCCCACCCTTTGCTTTCACATACGTCTATGCGTATAGGTGAAGTTCTGCAAATAATTGTTACAACTGAAGGGAATGTATAGATTTCATAGCTTATTGGTTACTGAAACGCGTGCACAATTTTCGTCTTGAATTGCTGTGTAATGTTTCTCATTTGGGTATAATATAGTTGAGTTTGGGGTTGCAGTTATAAGAATGCTGGCATACTATCCCAGCTTGAAGTGGGCATTTTGTTTTCTTTGTGTGTTTTTTTTGTTTTTGTTTTGTGTTTTGTTGTTGTTTTGGTGTTTGGTTTTTTTTTGCTACGGGGCTGAAACATTTATTTCCCAAATTACAGCATCAGTTGGACAGCATCAGAACTTCTCTACAACAAAAATAGGCAATCTGGACTCTCCAGATATTTTGGACGATGCCCCCCACAATCTCTGACCATCGGCCGTGCTGACTGGGGAGCTCATGGGAGTTCAAGACAGCTGGAGGGCAACTGGTGACCTCCCTGAGTCCTAGGCGCTGCTGCCTGCATACCTCAGTTACTGTTCGCAGCGACCAGTGTGGTGATTTGAGGCAGTTAAATGCCCTGGCAACCAAGAGGGTTATTTTCATCATAACAAGACTTAATTATATGTATTTGTGAAGATGATTTTAATCATAATGAGACTGTTAAGTGTATGTATTTGTGAAGATGACTTGATTTTTAGTTCTTTAAGTATTTTGACCATCTGCTTCCCCAATAAGTCTGTCTCAGGTCAACAAGGTAGTTTAGTGTGGTGCTTCAAACTCCCGAAAGAGCTTTAGCATGATTCTTACGCACATTTTGGCACTGTTTAATCAAAGAGGGATAAAATTCCTAAAAAGCCTTGATCTTCAGTGTCACACCTGAGGTTACATAGGGTGGCAGAGGCAGAGGTGGGAACTTAACTCATTACCTCTCAACTGTGGATCAGGATCTAAACGAAAAAGCTATCCCCTTTCACTTTATATACTTTCGTCCATGCTCCTTCGACTCCATCCCATTTCTTCTGGCTTTAGTCTCGTGGCAGAAGTATTTCCATGTCTCTCATTTAAAAAAAAAAAACACCAAAATTGCACAAAAGGAGGTGGGGAGGAATGGTCTGTGGGTGGGGATGATTCTACATGGGGCTTTCACAATGTGCCTTCCTCCCCCCATATCCCCAATATCGCAACCTCTCAAAACATAGCCCTGTGAGAAAGGCCTGTAACCCAAGCCAGGAAAATAGCAGCAAAAGGGGGAAAAGAAAAGGTTATTGAGCAGCAGGCAGGGTTGCTGTGGTCTCAGAGCGAGCATAGACTGTCAGTTGTTAGGTGGATGCCTCAGTGGGGAAAGACTGCCTTGATTATGTGTTATGCGGCAGTTACACAGGGACAGCGGCCCTGCATTCCCCGTTCCACAGTACCGGCCTTTATGTGCCTGACATTTACTCTCCAAGCGTCGGGGCTACGGGGGGGAAAGGAAAACATTGTGTGCAGCACTCGGCCACGCTGGCCTGTCACGCTCCCCACTTCCGCCCTGCTGGCTTCTTCCTGTTTGCCCCACTGGCCGCCCTGCCTACGACCCCTCACTCCCCCCTCGGCCCATGGCTTGACCCTCCTGGGGCTTTCCTGTCTGGTGGGGTCCCTGGGATGACCTGGAAGGCAAGAGCTGCCTGCACAGTGGCCTGCTGGGCAAATCTCTTGGCCTCTTCCTTGGCACCTGGTGTGGGGGGGGAAGCCCAGCATCCTAGTGCACAGCAGCAGGCAGCTTGAGCAGCACTTCCCCCTTTGCCTTTGCTGCCCTCTTCTGACTCAAATTGGCCGTGTGCTTATGGGGCACAGGGCCAGGGTGAAATCAGAGCTGCTTCCCCCACCTCCCCACCCCACCTCTCAGCCAGGATCACTCTCAGTCTTCTCAGTCCTGCTCCTCCACGTTTTGCTTGTTCTGATTTTAGGTGCAGTCATTTCCTTTCTCGGATCCTGTAGTTCCTTTGACTCAGGTCCTGCACGCTGGTTAACCCTGAATGAGTTGAATTAGCTTTGATTCATGTGCTGCGCCCAAGAGAGCAGGAGCTGGTTGGGAAGTTGGGTTCCATGTTGCTTGGTTCAAACGGGCACTGACTAGCTCCAGAGTCTGGCAGTCATTTGCTTGGACTCTGGGTTCGTTGTTGTTCTCTGTGCCTTCCTCGTCAACGGCGGGTGCAGAGAGTATTGTAGCAGACAGAACAGGGGGACAGGTATATGGTGACAAGGCCAGTAGCCTGTCCTTTGCCTTCCTGTGGGGTTGTATCAGCTCACTTTGGCTGCTAATGGACTTTGAGGACAACCACTTGCCTACCTTCCTCAACCATGACTACTGGTTTTATAGTCTTTCTCCACCTGGTACTGTGATGCTTTCTTCAGTGTTCAGGTAAAGTTTAGTTAAAGTGAAGCATAGTATAATCCGAGAATGCCTTTAACCATCAAAGAGCAGGTAAGGAGGAGAAGCTTTGTATCAACCATAGTCCCTGCTGGCTGGGGATGAGGGAAGTTGTAATCCAATGCAGCCAAATCTAGTGTATCTGGAGGATACCTAGCCAAAGGAGGCTGTTGTACTGAGTCTCTCTTCTTGCTTCAAAGCCCCAGATACCTCTAGTTCACTCCCTATGGCTTGGCATGGACGACACCAGTCCTCTGTCTTGGGTTCCGTCCTGCTGTGCCACGAACCAGTGCTCGGTGCCTTGCTCCCTTCCTCCCCACCCCCAAGTGCACACCCCTGTACTCTCCTGGCCACAGGGTGATTTATTAAGCATGCCCTCCCTCGATGGAACATGTGCTGAGGTTGCCCACGGGAATGTGGGCAGATCTGACAGTCGCACCGCCACAGCCCAGGCTGTAATTTCAAAGCCTGCCCCAATCAGTTAAAAATATATTAAAAAATTGGAATGTGGACTTTGCCAGGGAAAATGTTTGTAACCACTTGGCAGGGTTTGGTGTGATAATGAAAGGGTCCAGCCTGCTCCTGGGGAATGACCGATTTAGAGACTGTGCTCACATAGGGACTCGGTCATTGGGCTCTGCATCTCTTAGCCAAGATGCTCCCCCTCCCCTCCCATCCACCCACACACAGGGCTTCCAAACCACTGCACAAGATGCCTTGCAGCCTGCTTCCTCTTTGAATATATGGGGGAGGTGTAGAGGAGAGTCTGGAGCATGAAGAGAAGGTAATGGGTTTTTATTGAGGGAGTGGTGGTCCTGTCCTAGCCCGTTTCTTGCTGCAGACTCTACAAAGACTGTAGAAAGAGTGCAGTGTCATGGAGCATCAGTGCCTGCCACAGGCGTGGGGTCAAAAAAACCGCTAGGCAGACACAGTGAGAGGCATTGTCCTTAAAGACGTACCATGGGGAGGTTAGAAATGAGAGTTCTTGGTGATAGTCGGCATGGCTGAGATAGGTGAGCAGTAACTACAGTATGTTAAAGCTCATACTAGAGTTATCAATGGCATACTAAGAGGGCCAGAGTTTGAGGCACAGAACAACTCTCAGGAGCCATACGGGAAGGATTCTTTCTTATCGCTGGTCTTTGGAAGGCGGTTCGGCAGGTACACTGCATATTTTCTTGACATGAAACCCTGTTGAGGTTCATGAGCCTTACTCCAGCATAATGGTTTATAGCATTCATTCTCAACCTTTTTCTGGCCATGGCCGTAAACACGATATGAAAGAAATGTGGGCCAAATCATTTTATAAGTTGCATAATGAATGTTATAACGTGGTGTGTGAAGAATTATTTCCAGTCTCTGGTCCCCTTCATATGTTCCAGAGCTCCTCAAGAGGCCACATTCAGGATGGCTGGTTTACCGGATTGTAGCCCACAGTGCGGGGAAATCGGAATAAACAACGTGAACTCAGGGGATAAGTGAAAGAGATAGCAAAAAACTTAAACCACTACTGTGTGTGTTTACTGTTTGCCATAATTAATATGGGGTGCTTAGAATGGGAACCTGAAAGAGAGGCAGAAGGTTCCTGGTTCAGTATTTGGCATCTCCAGCTTCATAAAAGAAGAAAGGTAGCAATCTGCAAGCTTAGCTGGCAGCATTTTTATTTTTATTTATCTAAACCACATTTTAATTTCTAGTTATCAAAGTTCTATAGTAGTTTACCACCCTTAATGTAACAATTAAAATGACGGTATTTCAGTTTTGTGCACACTGAAAACAACTGTGCAACGGTCAAAATAAAATGGAGCAGAAGGTGACATGGTGTGAAGCAGCTCCCTAACATTGTAAAGATGTTGTTCCATATCTCACATACTTCTGTAATCCAGTTTATTCTCCCTTCCAGGAGACCCAGGGCCAGCTCAAACACTGGGCATTACGAAGCAGCCACCCCAGCAGTTTATTCAGATGTCATAAAATGGCAACATTTTTTAAAATGTTATTTTTATTGTATTTTTACATTTCTGAGAAAGGGAAAGGGCTATTTGTGGGATTTTCTGCCTCAAGTGCTACCATTACTCAGCTGGCCTTGGGTGCTGTACCCGTTGACTCAGTGCACAGGATGAGGGGAGCATAACTTGTTATGAAACCCATACAGCAAAATTTCCTAAGCCAGCCTTTAAGAGACTGCTCTTTGAAGGAACCCCTATCTTCTGGGATATGTTGAAAGCTGCCCTGTTAATTTCTGTGGGTGAAGACCAGACCCGATGCTTGGGATAAATTTAGAAACAGACCAATAACTCTACACACAGCTGAGCGTTGCTGGCAGTGGCGGAGCTATCCTCTCAAGGAATTTTTTTCTGACATATTAAGTCTGTTCATTGAGGAATTTCCAGAAAGCTTTCAAGGAACCTCAGGGTCCTCTATCAGAATAAAATGTAGGCAGAAATATTGTTCTTTGACCTTGCTTCTGTTCAACAAATTATATGTTCTTGTTTTACCTATAAATATTTCTTCCTGGCCAAATAAAGGGCATTAATCCAGCACAATAAATGATCTGTACTATTTAGGATGTGGTCCCTCCTAGATCATTTCCTGCAAACTAAATGCATACTGTTTGGTGGCCATTGTTAGTCTATCTCAATGTTTAATTAAGTCTTTAATTTGACATGGCAATAAAGTTTGGTACCCACATGACCTATGAATAATCTCCCCTGATTACTCATGAGCTCTTGATTTAGTGGTGTCTGAGCACTAGCCGAATAGTAAGCATGTGCTGTCAAGTCAGTTCTGACTTATGGCAACCCTTTTCAGGGCTTTCTAGGCAGAGAGTTCTCAGAACTGGTTACCATTCCCTCTTCTGGGGCCATCCTGGGACTGAGCAGCTTGCCCAAAGCCACACAGGCTAGCTTTTCTGAGACACACACTGGGGGGGGGGCTGAACTTTTAACTTCTGGCTCCGCTCACTGAGCTGTCTAGCCAGCTACTAGCAGGATGTTGTTTTTGTTGTTTAGTTGTTAAGTCATGTCTGACTCTTCGTGACCCCATGGACCAGAGCACGCCAGGCCCTCCTGTCTTCCACTGCCTCCCGGAGTTTGTTGAAATTCATGCTGGTCGCTTCGATGACACTGTCCAACCATCTCGTCCTCTGTCGTCCCCTTCTCCTCTTGCCTTCATACTTTCCCAACATCAGGGGCTTTTCCAGGGAGCCTTCTCTTCTCATCAGATGGCCAAAGTACTGATTAGCAGGATAGGCTGATCTTCTTCTTGTTGTTGTTGTTTAGTCGTTTAGTTATGTCCGACTCTTTGTGACCCCATGGATCAGAGCACGCCAGGCCCTCCTGTCTTCTACTGCCTCCCGGAGCTGGGCCAAATTCATGCTGGTCGCTTCGATGACACTGTCCAACCATCTCATCCTCTGTCGTCCCCTTCTCCTCTTGCCCTCACACTTTCCTAACATCAGGGTCTTTTCCAGGGAGTCTTCTCTTCTCATGAGATGGCCAAAGTATTGGAGCCTCAGTTTCAGGATCTGTCCTTCCAATGAACACTCAGGGTTGATTTCCTTCAAGATGGATAGGTTTGTTCTCCTTGCAGTCCAGGAGTCAAGAGCCTCCTCCAGCAACACAATTCAAAAGCATCAATTCTTCGGCGGTCAGCTTTCTTTATGGTCCAGCTCTCACTTCCGTACATCACGAAAGGAAAAACCATAGCTTTGACTATGCGGACTTTTGTTGGCAAGGTGATGTCTCTGCTTTTTAAGATGCTATTGAGGTTTGTCATCGTTTTCCTCCCAAGAAGAAGGTGTCTTTTAATTTCATGGCTGCTGTCACCATCTGCAGTTATCATGGAGCCCAAAAAAGTAAAATCTGTCACTACCTCCATATCTTCCCCTTCTATTTGCCAGGAGGTAATGGGACCAGTGGCCATGATCTTGGTTTTTTTGATGTTGAGCTTCAGACCATTTTTTGCACTCTCCTCTTTCACCCTCATTACAAGCTTCCTTAATTCCTCCTCACTTTCTGCCATCAGAGTGGTATCATCTGCATATCTGAGGTTGTTGATATTTCTTCCGGCAATCTTAATTCCGTTTTGGGATTCCTCCAGTCCGGCCTTTTGCATGATGTATTCTGCTGATTTTAATCTCATGCATCTCTCTCAGCTTTATGAGTATGTAATTTGCTTGAGTATCCATTCACTCAAGCCTTTGAAACTGGTATTATATGGCTTCTAAAGTGAGGGATATTTTCCTTCATCCCTGTTTTATGCAAGAATTGTCTGGATTAATGGATTTGAGCTTTTCAAACAAGGATTATCAGTAACCAATTCTGTTTACCCTGCCTTCCCCACCTATACCATTTCAAAAAGTGGGGATGTTTCAAAACACTGTTCTGCTAAACCCCTTTCCTTGGCTCCTTTCCTTGGGTCCCCAAGTCTCTTTCTATCTGCTGCATCCCAGTGGCTGCCCTTTCTTTCTTGTGCTGTTTCTGTAGTCTTCTCAGAGGCAATTGCCTGGCTATTACTGGAAACAGAATGGTTCTCCCCTACCAAATGTTCTTGAATTGCAGATGCCCCAGGTGTCCCATCATCTCTGATTATGTTAAAGAGGGCAGAGGGGAGCTGTAATCCAGACAGTCCAAGTCTCAGGTGATGGCAGGGTATACTTTGCTAGGCAAAGTGCAGCCCTTGCCCAGATGTTGTAACATGTTACATGCAATATGTTGTGTTCCTCACCTCTGGCTGTGCTGACCAAGGCTGGTAAGAAGTGCAGTTCGACAGTGTTTGGAGGGTTGCATATGGCTCATTTTGGATTCCGGGAAATAACTGGGACAAGGCCACTCAAAGATTTGAATCAAAGATTTGAACCACTACAATACTGGTTTTGATGGTGGTGCAAACAGGATGGCACACAAGAGAGCATGTCCTCCTGTTTCCACCACAGCACAGGCTAAGGAACAGAGCAAATTCAGTAGCATGTTTTAGTGCTTTTACGTTGGGCTCATAAGCAGTGACTGTAGAACTTCTAAGTTGTTTGAAATATCAGTAGTTGGAAAAAAAAAAGGTTGCCCACTGGTTGCTGATTTCTAACGGTTTGTTGGCCAGGGGAAATTAGTACACAGAATGAGGCCGACTTTTTAGGAAGACATATTAGTGGGTCAGACCTTTAAGGTTATTTTCTATGTCACCTATTTATGTATGCTCCTATTATTCACTTCTGAATAACATTTCTTTTGATTAAGAAATAGTGTGCTTAAAAAGTATTGTCCTTTCCCTAAACCAAGAGCAGGAGTGGAATGATCCTGGAGCATATCTCCCAGAATTAATGTCAGGCTTCTCTTACAACTTTTCACACCCAACGTGCCATCTTACAACCGAAAATGGAGAGGGAAATAAGTGTGTTTCAGCCCTCTGAATGCTTTAAGGCAGTTGTGGGCAAACCTTTTTTTCTGTTGCTTAAAAACTAACAAGGATCAAAGTAAATTCGAGAATACATCAAAGTAAATTATTTGTATCCTTTGGGGGAAACTCAAGGTGCTGCTGCCTGGTTTTCTGAATAGGTTCATATATATTGCACAGAAGTCCTCAAAATCTTTATTAAAAGAGCTTTAAAAACAACTTTTAATCTTCTGCAACAAAAATGGCAAAGGGTCTTGTGGCATCTTAAAGACTAAGACTGGTCTTTAAGTGTGCCATGAATTAGGGGTGGAAAGAACACTTACTAAATTCTTTGTTCTCATTGGTTTACGTAGGCTGAAATCTTAAAGCCTTATGAGAATGAGACAGAGAGTTCTCTCCCTTCCAGGTTTCTGTAATTTGTATAAAATGTCCCTCGTATCCTTTCCCTTTGATGAATCAAAGCGCACCCACACACAGCAAGTGCAGAAGAATCGGCTGGTTGATAAGAAAGACAGCAACTGCATCTTCAGATTTTTTTTTTTTTAAAAAAAGCAGCTGTCATCCCAGTTTAGGACAGTTTACACAATTCCACAGATCATGATTTTTTTTTGCAAAAAAACAAACAAACCATTTTTTGTAGGTGGAAAATAGGCCTTTTCGTCCAAAAGGCCATTCTCTGCAATGCAAGGACTCTATTGAAAGCACAGGACATGGCTTACTGTTGGGAAAACAGTGCAGTTTCTCAACGGTGCTGGCTACAAGACAAATGAGGATTTACACCCCTACCTTTGTTGTTTTTAGTGCCAACAGGCTAACACCTGTTAGTGTCTAAGGAACAGAAAAAGACTGAACTCTGCCTGCCTTATAGCATAATGAGGTCCCAGGTCCCCTTCTTTTTCACAAAATAAATGTGTTGGTCTTTGTTGTTGAGCTCGAACAAACTCACCCAGTTAAAGCAGCAGAGCCCCTGACATACTAGCCCCTTAGAGCTCTTTTTTTCTGTTGAGGACTACAGTCCCTTGGGGGTCATATGTCAGGGACCACATGCCAGTGGTGGCTGTGGCTGAAGCGAGCTGGGGACCGGGGCAGAGCCGAAAGCAGCCAAACACACCTCCTTTCTCTTTTTCTGTCATACCTTTCTCTTGATTTTAGTTAAAAGAAGTTATGGTTAAATTTCTTTGATCGTTTTATGAAGATTGTGGTCCTCCTTTAGTATGACTTTATGATAGAAAGGTATAAATGTGCCCAATAACGGCGATAACAGTAAAAGGACGATGTAACACACAGCAAAGAACTGAATTGCAAGCCAGTATTATAATCAGTTTATCCACAAATAAAGCAAGAAATATACATTGCTTATAAAAGATTCTGTGTGTTCATAATAAAAAAATGTACCCCAGTATATAGATGATTCATCAACATGAAAAAGTCAGAATTGTGAATCAAGTATAAAACCATACACAGTGAACACCAGTAATACTTTATTTACTTTTACTTTATTTAGGCTTATACCCTGCCCCTCTAGACAAAGTCTACTCGGGACGGCTTACAAAAAATGATAAAATACAATAGAATAATATACTTATTAAAACTTAATAATACAAGCAACTAACTAGTGGATATATAGATTATCAAGATGAGATAATTGAGAAACAAAGATCAATTAATTGATTGGAGGGAAGGCCTGCCTAAAAAGCCAAGTTTTTAAATGGCTTTTAAAAACACCCAGCAAGGGAGCCAGGCGGATTTCTGTTGGTGGAGTATTCCACAGCCGAGGGGCCATTGCCGAGAAGGCCCGGTTTCTTGTTCTTTCTTTCCGGGTCTCTCTCAGCGTAAGGCCCCTCAGCCATCCCTGCTGGCTTTGTCTGGTGATTCGAGTAGACCTGGGTGGGAGAAGGCGATCTGCCAGGTATCGAGGTCCCAAACCGTTTAGGGCTTTATACGTCATCATTAAAACTTTGAAATCAATAATATTATTCTTGAACCCAGACTATTTTAAAGCAAGCAGAAATATTTCTTCTGGCAACTTTGAGCTAAGCAGTCAGGTCTTCACCTCAGACTAGTACCTGCACAAAGTTGTTTGTGAGGCAGCTCTGTATCATTTCATCTCTCCTCCCTGTGGAGCCCACTATTTGTGGGATATGACATAATTTTCTCCAAGGGGAATCCTTGTGTTTTTTGATACCTTTTCAAAATGACTTCTGATATGGCTTCCCTAAAATCCGCCATATATCTTCTAGCTGCAGAATGGATTGAATGGTGATTCCCTTGGTGATTCTCAGATCCTCCCTCTTCACTTGAGTGCTGAAAAGTCTGCCAGTCTGCTTTGCAGACCATGGAACTCCTGGCTGTCTTTCAGTCAGTTCTCCAGTACTCCTCCCCACCTCAACCTTGAGCTGCTGGCATCTAATCCATGCTTGGCCTTGTTGTCAGATAGTCATAACCCAAACTTGCACGCGGGCAGGCACTCTGCATCTGTCATGCTCAGCTAATACGCAGCTTCTTATGCTGATTTTGTCTAGGGACACTTCACCTCCCCTGCACGTAGACATCACTCAGCAGCAGTTCCTGGGCAAGGGAATGGCATGTGCTATTACTTGGCATCCTTCCCCACTGACTCCTTCATGGACATTTCATGCTGATAATCATTTTGCTATTTTCAATACTTTTTTTTTAAAAAAATCCCCACCTTTCTTTGCTTTGGCAGAAAGCTTTAGTCACTGTAAGAAGGAATTAGCCCCTTGGACTTTGGCAGGAGATATGTAGACTCCATCATGAACTGACTGTCAACAGAAGAAGAAGCAGGAAGTTGAGTGAAAGATTTGGGCTAATCAGAACAACTCCTGGGCCAATGCCATATTGCCTGGGGATGATGGGAATTGCAGTTCAACACATCTGGAGGACACCACGTTGTAGGGGGCTCCTTTTATCTTTATTTCTAGGGGCTAGTCCATTTGTAATTTGGTGGCATCAGTAGGTGGTCTAGAATTTCATAAAGCATGCCATTGAAATGTTGTTTTAATCTCTGTTCAATGGAATACAGTGCGTTTGTATACTGTACCCAGAGACCTTTGGGTAGAGTGGGCAGCATATAAGTTAAATAAATAAATAAATAAATGTTTGGAATAGAAATCCAGATCCAAGTGAGACTCTAGACCCATGTTTTTTGGTCTGCAAACAGATCATGTGTTTCTGAAAATCTGAAAATTGTCTGCCGTTTGGAATTCTGACCACCTTAAAATTGTTTGAAGGGATGTAGCCATGGTGCTGGTCTATGACCTGGCATGATATAGTAGTTTTAGCCAATCAGAACCTATGTTTTGGAATAGTTACTTTGGCTGTTCTGCTTGTCACATTATTCAGTTTGTTTTAGTGACTATCGTATACAGTATAATAAAAGATCTCTAAGATGCTCATTAAGCATTTCATGCTGTTTAAAGCAGCGTTCTTGATACATTTGACCTGATTCTACTTTTTTCGGCTATTTCAATAGGAATATAACTTGATTTAAGACAGGAGTGGGTAAATTATGGTCCTTCTTGATGTGGTTGGCAGAACCCATCATCATCAGGCAGCATAACCACTGGTAAGAGAGGGCATATATGGCACAGCCTTAGGCTTAACTATCTCAACCTAAAGTTGAACATCAGAACTTCTGCAGGAATTGAACAAAGCTGCAAGAATAGAATGGAAACATGTGATCATTAGCACACTTGATGTTGCTACTGGTGAAGAGGTTACTCAAAGTTTATGAATGTCAGGGACTCCCATGGCTACAAAGAGTGGGTGCCTGTGTGGTCAAGGCTTTTGTACTGAAAAGAAGTAGCGTACATGAAGGTATGAAGAGGAAGGGATTGCCTTCTTTGTGCCACTCTTTCAGGCTTAAGATATAGTCCTGAAAGGTAGGCTTGCTAGGAAAACTGAGTATTTAGATCTCATGAATCCTGTTAGACAGGCAGCTTCAGCAAAGGGACCAAAACTTCCCCAGCTGCTCTGTCCTTTGGTCTCTCTCTTGTTTGGCTCATAGACATTGCCCTATTCTGTTAGTTACTAAGGGTTAGGCCTTGAGATCAGGTATAAACAAACTGAAAACACTGTTAACACCAGATGGCACCAGAGTTTTTTCAGGCAAGACAAACTTATTCTATGCAACTGAGTCCAAGACAAGACTTTGCTAGCAGATCCATACCAATACAGTGGGGTCTTGACTTAAGAATGGCTTGAGTTAAGAACATTTTGACTTAAGAACCACTCTCATAGGAAAATATTGACTTGACTTACATACTTAGATTTGAGTTAAGAACTGAAAAAAACCACGTGGGAGGCAGGGAAAGTGCAAAATTTGAACTTTCAGTTAACTGTTGGCCAGTGAAAAGGGTGCCTGTCTGCTTCCTCACTCCTCCCAGCGTTTAGAGAATGGATTGGGAGACAGTCTTCGGACTGCCTGGTACTGTCCTGCCTGGACTGTATTTTCCCTGCCTTCCCTGAACCTTTCTTGACCTAAGAAACAAAATATCCCCCTCTAGTGGTCGAAGGCGGAATAGCAGCTTCCCATTAGTTTCTATGGACGGAAAAGAGCAGATACGGATCAAATGGTTTTCAATGCATTCCTATGGGAAATGCAGATTTGACCTGAGAACTTTTTGACTTGAGAACCGCCTTCCAATACGGATTAAGTTCTCAAGTCAAGACCTCACTGTACCCCAACTCTTTTTGGCTATGTTAATATCCTCAGTGGCATCCCAGTGGAGCATATCCCTCCCCATCTCAGGAGTATGTGGAGAATTTCCCTTTCAGCTAGAATGACAAATGCAAAGATACCACTCATCTTCTTCGACTATAAGACACAGATGAAGAAGATGTCTAGAAACTCTGGGGAGAGCCTGAACTTTAGCTTTGGACAAGAACCTGCCTTATACTGAGCCCTACCTTTGGTCCCATTTAGCCCAGTGGCTTTCCATGATTTCAGGCATGATTCTTTCCTAGTCCTGCTTGGAAACCTGGTTACTACCTAGTGGTCTCCCATCCAGCTACTTACCATTTCTGACATTGCTAAGAAGAGAAAGAAATGCGACAAGATCCATGTGTTCAGAGATCCACCGCTTATCTCAATGTGAGGCAGAGACTTTTAACAACTGTAGACTCAATTTTTGGCAGTAGCTTAGAGAAAGCTATGGGGGTCACCATGCTCTGGGATCTGCCACCAGCCTGTTTTCTACCAGTGTGACTTGGGGAGGAGGTAAAGGGGTGTATGGGCTGGAAAAGCAAGAAAAGGCAGCAAGTGACCTGCTACAGTGCCTGCTCTGGGTACACTCTTTTTGTTCTGTGCTGGTCCCTTGCTGTTTACTTTTCCCTGAGTTATGACTGTGTCTTTGCCTTTGATCTGGCAACTCCAGCTGCCTATTGGCTGAGCCTGCCCTACCTTTGGGGTTCATTCACCTGCCAGTTTTTACAACTCACTAAAGCCTAGTTACAGCAAGAGAGCTCTAAGGCAAGCCTCTATGTTTCTGGTCCTTCCTGTAGAGTATTCGCTGGGGCCAAAGGGTTATCTAATGTAGGCTCCTGCGGAAAAGCAATTCTCCAACTTCTCTCTGCCTGCAATTAAGAGACACAATTCAGTGTTTTAGGAGCAGGAACAGGTACATTGTGGAAAAAGTGTCAGCAGAGTCACACATCAGCCTAGCTGCCTCAACTAAATAAGTAAAGTCGTGTGCTGTAGGACACAACTTGTGAATACTGATGTCATTCATAGTCATTTCATTCCTGGCAAAGCCTTCCTTTTCCCTTGTTTGCTGCAGTATTAGACATGCAGTCAATGTATTCACCTCTCCTTATGTAGGGTAATGCACAACAGAGCCCATTGATCAATGGGTGGTTTAAAAGTGCATTAAGTAGTTTGTTTGTTTGTTTGTTTGTTTGTTTGTTTGTTTGTTTGTTTGTTTGTTTATTTATTTATTTATTTATTTATTTATTTATACCCCGCCTATCTAGTCATTTCGACCACTCTAGGTGGCTTAGTTCTGGGCTACTGTACTTTATTTTTAAGAGGCACCGATCTGTATCATTATTTTTATTGTTTAATGAATAACATAAATGCCCTTACACTGCCAATTTATACTGCATTAAAAAAAACACTGTCACTGCGACTAGGAATTTGGCCAGTTCTTCCCTCTGAACAATAGATTTCATTTGAATGACCAACATATTTGTAAACTTTAGGGGTATAACAGGTGAACACTTAATTTACTGAAAATTCTACAGTTCTTTCCATGGGTGGAGTGGAACTGAACCCTTGATACTTTTCAGCCCATAGTATTTTGTTGTAGTAGAAGTGGTGGGCTGAAGCAGTCTTGTTGCACGAGATAACCTTTCCTCATGCTTTTACTGTTAACTGGGGACATTTGCTTCCTCGTCTGGGGAACCTCTGCACTAAAAGAAAAGGGGAGGGGGAAAAACAGCAGCAACAGGCAGATACTGTAGAAAGAAATCTGGTTTCATGAAATAGCAAGATTGTTCTCCAGAGAGTAGGATGGGTAGTATTGCTTTTCAGCTCTTTTATTTTTTTTGTTTTTAATGGGATTCATTTAGTTTATCAAAATGTGAATGAAATAAGCAAACTCTCATCACGACTTATGTTGCAGACACTAGTCAGTAAGCAGCTATGGTTCTTTAAGCATTTGCTATCTACATGCAGAAGAAAGAAGGAAAGGAGAGGTAGCAATGTGCTTCAGTCTTGAGAGAAGGTGCTTGGGTTCCTTACACAACCAAACAATGCTGGCTTCATTATACAAAAATACATTGAGGTAGAAAGGCCTTCCAGTAGTTATAGCCAGAAACATTTTCATCCTCTTTTGCTCTCTATGCTTAGTTTCAATTCTCTTCTTCTGTCTATTGTGACATGATCATACCTCATGAATTCCACCCCCTTGCCCTCTTCAGTCAGTAGTACCCTTTGGCCACGAGGGCAATTTAATTTGTATGTGTTGTCCTGTCCTTAACCATTTCTGATACAAGACAGTATGATGGATCAATTACATCAGAGTGCAGTTGAATCATTTCTACCATTTGCAAGCTACATTCTAGATGTGATATTTCTACCTCATGGCTAAGGAGAAATGTGCCTGCTTGCATCTCAGTGAAAGTAGCACTTAGGAAGGGGACTTTGTGTCACTGAAGCACAAGCTGTAGGGAATGGAGTCCATGAGCAAAATCCTACTTCTGCTTTGCAGCGTGAAGTATTTTGCTTCAAACCTGCACGTGAACTGATGTTGTACCAACCCAAGTGAACCTGATGGACATGTTGTCCAGACAGTCTTCGCTCATGTCTTTCCTCCTTCCATAGGAAGATTCCTCAAATGGAATGTGTCCAGCATTTATTTCTGGATTTCTTTCTGGACTCTCCTGTAGACCTTCTATAGGATATGGGGTAAACTTAGTTTCTGAAGTGAAATAAAAAAGGATGCGCCCCCTCCCCATTATATGTTCACTACAAATATAGGAAGGCAGAGCTATAGCTCCTTTTGATTTCCGAGGGGTGGTGGTGGTTCCAATATTCAGTCCCTGGTGTTTTTAGTTTTAAAAGAATCTCTGATTGCAGAGCTGAGAGAGATCATTGTCTGAAGAACTGGAGAGTCTCTGCAACTCAGACTAGCCAGTGTGGGGCTAGACTGAAGCACTGCTGTGAATAAGGCTTTAAAAAAAAAATCCAGAGAAAAGCCATCAGCCTCTATGGTCCCTCAGTAAGAATTTGGGGTTGTTTGGGAGTTGCAAGGTGTTGAGCATAACATTCTCCTCTCACTCCTCACACCATCCCTTTCTGCTCACTCTCTGTTACTGGCTGTCCTCCTCTACGCTGTGTAGCCAGGAAGCGTGTGCCATTCCTACTGCCTGAAGTAGAAGGAGTGGGTGACGGGCAGTGCCTTTGGACTCTGGCCTTGAGTGCCTCAGCGGATGAATGCCTCAATGAGAGGAACAGCCCTGTTATCTGTTACTCTTTGTTCTCCTAACTGTTTGGGTGTGGAGCAGGCACTGTGCACAGAGACATTATCTCTGGAAACCTTTGGAAAACAGGCGGCAGCGGCAGAAGCCTTTAGGCTTCCTAAGTTCAGGGGTGGGATTGGGTGGGCCTTGTGCCCCTCTTGCTATGCCAGGATGGACTGGATTACCCAGCAGAGAGTAATACCTTGTTGTGTATCTAACACTTTCTGCTGGGCAACTGTCTTATGAAAGAGCTTGGAATGATTTCCTTTCTCTGCTGTCTAAGGTACTTTGCTGAGTTGTAGTCCAAAAAAGTAACTTTTTCAGGCCCTGTGTTCCTCTACTAGCCAGGAGCTCTTTTTCCAAACCTTATGGCTCTGCTTTTAGAACTGGAGAGACATTTCACACTCATTTGTCCAGTTCCACGCTAGTTCACGTGTTAGAAATAGAAGACCTTCTCAGGGTTCATTGAGGCCTTTTCCTGACACACTGAGGGAGGTGTGAATTGATTTAGCACTGGGAGCTATTATAAGAATGAACGTAACAAGCTGCCTTTTGCCACTGTTTGTCAACAAAGGCCAACACCTCTGCAGAGCTTCAGAGCAGATGTGGATCTTTTCTGCCACCAGTTCACTAATTCTTTTTTCTCTGGAGATGCTAAGGACTGAACTTGGGAGCTACTGTATCCAAAATGGGTTCTCCTCAAGTGAGGCATGGGTTTCCCCTAACCATTAGCCCTGAGTAAGAGCCTATCCACACTGGCACATCGTTATGGTATCTGGTCTCCTGATAGCACTGTTTGGCACAGGAAAAAAAAGGCCTCGTCCACTTGTGTTTCTACTTAGAATGATCCATCCTTCCTCTTAAAGAGCTGGCCCTTATCTTTCTGGCACAGGGCCAGGGCATCTTTTGGGGATGTTTCATTGAGATGCAAAATAAGTCTCTATTCTGCCTTCGCAGACAGGTAAAAAAAATTAAAATAGGTTGCACTGAAGATAAGGACTTTTTAAGCACAGGCAGGATCACACCAAATTTCACAGGGGGACAGGCCCTAATGCAAATGAACCAGTGAGATGCTTTGCCTAGTGTGAAAATTGCTGTTAATACTGTAATACAGTCCTGAACCAATATCCTTCTAAGCATTTGTCCTATGGCACTTAAGTGGAATGAGGGGCTCTAGGTTCTTGCGTTGTGACATCTGGAATTGGGGGCACTGTTAAGAATTCTCCTTTTGCTTCCTAGACTTTGCCCCAAGCCTGCTGCCTAGGAGATGGGCATCTTTTCACTTCTAGCCTAAAGGAGCTTTACATGGCTGTAACCCAAGAGCAGGCCAGATCAGCTTGCAAACGGCATCGGGAAGGTGAGTGGATCAAGAAGAGGTAGGGTCTGCCTACAGTTCCAGCTCTACCATCTTCTGCAAAGGTAGCAATGCTTCTGGAAAACAATCACAAAGAAAAGCGGGGAATTTTTTAAAAAATATAAAGACATTAAATAAATAAAAATAAAAGTCGCTTGTGACTTACAGGATTGTGCATTGCTTTTTGTTGGCACACATAGTTTCTATTTTGATTTGGATGGAGTTGTTGTGGTACAGTCCTTTTTGAATTATGGTAAGTCTCCTTGGAGACCTTGTGGCACCGTGGTTAAACTGCAATACTGCAGCCAAAACTGCTCATGGTCCAAGTTCAATCCTAGGTAGTTGACTGGAGGTTCACTCAGCCTTCCAGCCTTCCAAGGTTGGTAAATTGAGGACCGAGCTTGCTGGCGAAGGGCAATGTATAACCACATAATTAAATTGCAAATTGCCAAGAGAGTGCTTTAAGCGCTATGGGGCAGTATATAAGCAGCACACGTTCCCCCGTTACCCTAATTGTAGACGTTATTGTCAGCAGTTTTATCCAAGCATGCATGCAAGCAAACAAACAGAAAAACCATGTGATACAAAATCCAAAATTAAGATTGGATAATATCTTTTTGCACTACTAGTGTATCCCAAATAAGCAAGTTTCCAGGTCTTGCAAGACTCTACTTCAGACTGGATATTGCAGGGATTGGTGTAAGGATAGAGGAGGAAACAAAAAACTGAATGCAACTGTAATTTAAGTTGTTCTTCTCTCATACTGTTGTGCGGTGTTTTGCTTTAAAAACAATGTATTTACAAAAGACATATTTCACTGTATCATGCACTGTATCAATTAATATTTTATTTTATAATGTGTACAAAATATATGTAAATTTTCATGTAGATTCTTCCTAAAAAGATTCTTCATAGATTCTTTTAAAATTCTTCTAAAATTTTTCATGCAGCATTCTTGCAAAAAATGCAGGCCAGTGCAGAAGAGAACAGAATCTTCTAATGAAAAATCTCATAAAATATCACAAGAGAAACTGACACGGGTCAAAAAAAATAGTTTGATCTGCACATCTCTAATCAGGGCAGAATGTGAATTATCTTCTGAAGCTGGAGTGAGTGAGTGTAGGTCTATAGATGCTTGGTCTGTTGCAGAGAATATTGCCGGGGCCCAAAAGTTTTGGCCTTTGGTTATGTCCAATTCCATTCTCCTTTCTTGGGTCACTTCCCAATGTTCCCTCTAATTCTCCGCTGGCGTGTGGGGTTCTGGCTGTGACTGGAAGCGAATGGGCGGCAGTTCTGGCTCATTTGCGTAGTCCTGATCCAGCATCGCGTGACTGCGCAACTTAGAGGGAACATTGGTCACTCCTGTTCTTCATCTGTAATTGTCTGTAGTGAGTTGGATTTCCACAGATACAGTAGTTGATGTTCCTATACAAATGCATATTTATTAAAATACTGTCCCTTTACTCCACTTTAACACACTCATAAGCCTATACATCTGCATTTAACGTTTCCTTTCCTTTCCTTTTCCCCGCCTCTGACAGCATCAGGAGACTCTGTGAGCTGTGAACATGTTGGCTCTCAGGACATTTCCGAGAAGGCTGTGGATTTACCAACCGATGGCGATAAGACAGAGTTCCAATTAACCTCTACAGAGAGTGTGCAAGACACGGTGGTGAGGGGAGATTCAGAACATACGTATCTATGGGAATAGCTTCATTGAGGAATGGTTGGGACAGCTGACGGCACCATCACTATTAATGAAGACATTCTGCCAGAGATTCTGAAACATGTACTAGCTGCTGCACCTCTGTATTGTGCATAATGATCTACCATATCCGCAGGGAATGGGATATGGTGAGAGAGCGAGTGAAGGATACAGATCCTTGCCAGTGCATGTGTGTGCTGTTGATTAGCATGCTCCTTAGCTAGAGAGCATATAGTCATTGCTGAGTGGACAAAACAAAATGGGTTGATAGGATCTATTTAGTTGTCTAAGTTAGGGATGGGGAACATGTAACACTCTAGATCAGAGGCGAGCTCCATATTGTGGGTTGTATGTGGTTTCCTACATGCAGGCATTTTTGCAAATGAACAAACCCCAGAGCTCTTACTCCATCTTGCTCCCCAATTTTTAAAACTTGTTTTGAAACAAAAGTCTGCTCAGAAAGCTCCTTGTGCCCTGAGGCAGAGTAGGAGGCGACTTTCCCTGGCAGTTTTTTAAATCTAATTTTTATTGAACTGACTTTTAAGAATTGAGCATCATTGGCTATGCTAGCTGGAGCTGAGGGGAATCACAGTGCAACCACATCTGAACGGCCACCTGTTCCCCACCCCACTTTAAACATGTTGCTAGTGAAGATGTAATAGAACTGCACTACCTAGCAGAGGAATGCACTTAAAGGCTGAGACATATAAAACTGCCTTATATGGAGTCAGCTTTTTGGCCCATCTAAGTCAGTACTGTTCACTCTGCCTAGCAGTAGCTCTACAGGATTTCAGGAGGAGGCGTTTCCGATAATCTCCGACCAGGTCCTGTTAACTGGAGAAGCTAAGAGTTGAGTTTAGGCCCTTTGGCCATGAAAATGATGTGCTCTGCATTGTGCTACAGTCCCTCCCCTTAAAGGGGAATGTTAAAATGTACTCAGCTGTAGCATCATCTCTGGCAGCTGTTCCACAGGGACTCAGATGGGCAGTCTCTAGACTAGGGAGCAGCAAAGATCTATGCACTCACCCCCAAAGATGTGTCCAAGGATGGCAATTGTGGTTTACAGCAGGCTTGGTAGAAGATATTTATAGTGAAGAAAAAAGTGGCAGATAGTCTGGCTTTAAGAATAACAAGAAAGAAGCTCTTCTAGGGATATAGAATAACATTACCACAGTGAGAATAAAAATAAAGGTAGATAAGGTTTTGCAGAAGGGGAAGTTAAAAAAATAGAAAACATAATGGATGGAGCCCTGGTTTAGTCGAACACTCTGGCTATCACTTTATTGCGGCTCTGTCTTGCATTGTTCCAGTGCTGTATGAAGTAGTAAGATCTCAGAGGATGAGCAGGTCATGTGGTACTTGACCATACGAGCAAACAAACATTCTTAAAAGCCCATAAAATGACATAAGCATATGCGGGTGGAGGGATGGAGTAGTTTGTCAGGAGTGCTATTACATGCACTAAGCAATAGGTTTATGTGACATGAGTGAAACCACATTCCAGACAGCATTCCAAATTACATTGGCGGGAAGAGAGAATTATATTTTTCCAGGCACAATATGGTGCATTCTTGAGTGCTACAAAGTTGGAATGCCGGTCTCCTCCATTGTAAAGCTACCGAGATATGATTGGTAGCTGCACATCTAAAACATAAGTAACAATGCAATTAAATGTGGATTTGTCCCATGTTTTAGCCTGGTTTGGGGATGGGCTGGCTTGCTCCTTTTCCTGGCAACATGTGACATACTTTCAGTTGCAAACCAGCCCATGATTCTTGCCTATCTGCCCCGTCAAAGCTACTATTTTTCTGGTTCAGGTAGGATTGCTCTGTTTTGGTTCAGTTCCAGCATCTATGGTTGCTGGGATCGAACCAGAGCAGGTGGCTTAAGCTGTTACTTTGCTTAAGTCACTTGAGAATATTGGGAAATCTTCCCCCACTCTTCCATGAAGGGGGAGAGAGAAGATGCAAATGATTATATATATATTTAGACCTGTGTAAAGCAATGCTAAACTAGTTGCTTGGCAAGCCAATAAAGTGTTATGCCACATAGAAATCATTAAAAAAAAAAAAAACCAAAGCTTCTCATCCCCCCCCCCCCCAGAGGATGAGACAGGAAGGGACACAGAAAGGGATTTTCTTCCTCTTTCTCTTTAAAAGGAGAAAGGGACAAATATGGTCACTAGAGGTATGGAGTAATGAAGCCAATGTTAGCCTATGTGGCTGTTATTGTTTTACCCTTGTTTTATTGTTTTATAGTTTTGATCATCTGGTTAATTAATAGATTCTGATGACTTCCTTCTCTTTTCAGGCACTAACCTCCCAAACTCAGAGTGCTCGCTTGCCAATTGTCAAGAGCAAAAAGAAGAAAGCAAAAGGGCTCTTTGGCTGATCCAGGTGACCTTTTTTCATGGAGATAGAATGCCATTGCTGTTCCATTTTTCTAGACTATCTGGAAGAGAGCTGCATAGCACACTTCGGTGCACAGCTGGTACCACTCTGCTCCTCTTGCCGTGTTTCAAAACAGTAGCTGGGGAATGTCCCGGACGGTGCCACAGCTATTTTCCACCCTATTAATGGCTTGTCCTTTCTCCTTTCTGCTGCTGACACTGTCCCAGAAATCGAGAGATGTTGCATACAAAGTGAGAAGCTTTCTTAGTGTGTGGAAAATAAAGACTTTGCTTTCAAAAAGGGGCAATCCATTGTGGTGCCATCTATTCATACAGAAGTGTCCGGTTCATGATGGTGTACATCATTTGGCTCTCCTGGAATATCAGCTTTCTTCCTGTGCTCCTGTGTAGTGGAGAAAAGTTCAAAAAATATGTACATAGTTCCTCCCAAAACACCACATTCCTTGATATTGTGCTTGACTGCGCTGTCCATACTGTGCTGGCCCAGCCTCCTGTGCTGACCCAAACATCCTTCCCCCGCAGTACCAGACAGCTGGTTCTTTCTCTTTTTCTTTGACCTCTTCTATACTGTTTCTTCAAAATATTTTGTAAAGATTTAAATATGAAATGAAAATATACTTAGTGATAGAAGCAAATCCATTTAATTATAACATCCTGGACTGAGAGTCTACATGTGCCTGGTGGCAAACTTTTCTTCTTTGCTCAGAATATATGCCCTGGCCCCACCCTAACTCTTTAATGCTCCGTCTGAGCAGTCTTTTTCCATTGACACTTCTTCTGCCTATTAGATGGTCATATGGCTGCACACATACACACACACATCCTTTCTTGATGGTAAAAATATTACAGCAAGTGAAGTGTTTTGTTTTTTTCTTCAATGAGTATCCAGCAGTTTGTGTTGTATTTGAACTTTCATTACATACGTACCACTATATGAAATCTGTAAGCTAGAGTTCTAAATGAATACCTGTATCTTGACATATTATATGTGTCAAGATACAAGAGCAAAGATCTGCATGAGGTTCAACTCTCTGCCGGACATCACCGCACAATCTAATCCTAGCGATTCACCAGGATATCCCTCTAGTTTGTGCTTTGGTTCTGGAATTGCACAAACAGAAGGGCATTCTAGCATTTGGCAAGCTGTAGTGTAAGATCTTGGCTGTGCCTAGCTCAAGTGGTCATGAATTTATCCCCCTTCCTACTCATAATAGTGCAGTGCTATATACCAAGGGTCCCCAACCCCCGGTCCACAGCCTGGTGCTGGTCCGTGGGCTTCCTGGAACTGGGCTGTAGAGATGGATCTCCCCCCCCCACGCACGCACGGTGCGTGTGTTGTGCTTGCGGAGGGGCATGTCTTACTCATGGAGGGGTCTGTTGTACTCGCGGAGGGGCGTGTCATGCTCACGTGCATGCACACAAGCACAACACGCCCCTCCACAAGCACAACATACCCCTCTGCAAGTGGGGTGCTCCCTGCACATGGAGCCCGCACCCCCCCAACCGGTCCGTGGACCCAAAAAGTTGGGGACTGCTGCTATATACACCTTGCTGTTCTCTCTCATCCTGCCCTGAATTTCAACCTTCATTGCTCCCCTCTCCACTACCCAGCTGTCAACGGTTCCCATTACCATGGCTCTAGATTTTCTAGTGAACACTGTTGGTACATTTTGAAGTCTGAGGTTTCCAAGAGGGAGCAGCGGGCACTTTATTGCATAACTGCTGAGCAAGCATCTACCCTCTATACCTGCTTATAGGATCAAAAGGCAAATAAAAACAGACTGCCTTTGACTAGAGGAATTACATGCTGTCACTGTAGCTGGAAAACCACATCCTGACACAAGCAAGGGAAGAGGCTTCTATGGCAAAGATGCTAAGGCACTGCCTTGCTGTCAACGGCAGCCTTGCTTGCTTTGAATGGCAGTCAAATGCCTAGGCTGGCCTTCTAGGCCACTCCCAACAGCCACAGAAC
Source organism: Pogona vitticeps (assembly GCF_051106095.1). NCBI lineage: Eukaryota > Metazoa > Chordata > Lepidosauria > Squamata > Agamidae > Pogona > Pogona vitticeps. The sequence continues at coordinate 241,649,537 of NC_135783.1, forward strand.
TATAGACCATGAAATTAACTCCTCTCGCTTCAGGGAAGGAATTGAGTTTGGATGTTTCTACCTTTTCCTGTCCAGTTAGCTTGGGACATACAGTAAGATCTTCTCTGTTTGTGACCAAGACCCTAATATGAAAGAATCAAAGCAGCATACAGTGGGATTTTGACTTGAGAACTTAATCCATATTGGAAGGCGGTTCTCAAGTCAAAAAGTCTGTAAGTCAAGTCTCCATTGACCTACAGTGCATTGAAAACCGATTAATCCCGTAACAGGCTGTTTTTGTTCCATTTTGGTTTTTTTCTGGTCTGTAAGTCAAATCTCAGTCTGCAAGTCAAACCTAAATTTTGCGGCCAGAGCAGTCTGTAACTCAGAAAGTCTGTAAGTCAAGCCGTCTGTAAGTCAAGGGTCCACTGTACTGTGCAGACTTCTACATTTATTCAAGTATTTTCTTTTTTTCCTGTCTAATATGTTAGGCTCTTCCCATACTAATGGACTCAACTTGTTGTAAGGAGGTTCATATACCATGGATGGAGATGAACAGCATACAAAGAAACAGGAGACCATATCCTGTTATTTAGGTGTGTAGCCTTCCGCACTATTAAAGCGCAGGCTGGGTAGATGGGGCTCGTCAGCCATGGAAGGCAGCCCATCTAGGAGAAGGAAAACTCCAATTTCAAACCTCCACTGCCTTGTGGCTATATCCACTCATGGAAAAGGCTTCAGGAGTTAACCTCGAGGCAAAATCCAGAGCTGGAGTCCCGAAGGCAGTTCGTTTCGTTCTGCCAACTCCTGCGACGTTGCTGGAACTGGTTGTATTGGCTCTTGCCTTTCCATTGGACCATTTCAGCAACGTGGAGAGGGGGGGTCTGCTGCTTGGGTAACAGCCTATCCTCCATATTACTTTACCCAGGCTTCATGCTCTGGAGAGGACACTCCTCGATTCAGAGCATGTTACCATAGTCTCTCGAGACTAAAGGATTCCTATGCCTATGCCTATGGAAGGGATTGTCACTCTCGAATTGGCCTTCTCAGCCACACTAGACGCTGTTACAAGACCTCTATTCAGAGCACGTTACCATAGTCTCTCGAGACTCAATGGTGCCTTTAATTTTTTTCTCAGTTCTTTGGATACATTGGGCTCCTGGCTTTTGGACCAATGAAATTGAATTGTTACACAGCACAGTGGTACACACAGTGTGATAGGGAGCATATGCTTTGCATGTAGAAAGTGCTGTGTTTAATCCCCAGTATCTCAAGGTAGGACAGGTGATAAAACCAATATGAAATGCTGTAAAGCAATGATCATTCAGTGTCAGCAGGTAGGCTTATGCCCACTTGGTATAAGACAGCTTGCTATATTCAGTCTTGTTACTTTGAAATCCAGCATGCGCTTGTCCTCTAGAACCTGCGGCACTGATTTTCCCTACCCTTTCCAAATACTTGTGCAAACATGCACTGTTGCAAGGTTATAGACACAAGCATGCTTGCAAGTGAACTATAGTTTTAGAACTCTTGCTGGACAGCAGCCTGGTCTTTCTAGAACAGAATCAGTAGCTGGGCTTTAATGATACCCCTTATTTATAGTTCTGTCCATAGACCACTGTAGCCGCTTATTACCAAAATATCTCAGTCTCTATATTGGTTCAGATTGCTTGCTAACTCATCCTTTTGAAATGTTTAGCAAGCATATTTTAAGAAGTCGTTTTCCTTTTTTATTTGCATGTACAGGATTTGGCTGGAGTGATGAAACTGCATTTTTCACAATTTGGGCTTTGGGGGTTGGAAATTTAGACTTTGGGAAATACTGAGAACTCTGACCAGAACAATGCAACTTTAATTTGTGTGTACTTAAATCAGTAGAATAGAAGTAGATCGACTTCTTCGTTATGAATGTAGCTGCACCATGTCACACTCCCTTCCGAGAAGTCCTCTAGTGAGGAAGAGCTGGAAGTAACAGAACTCTATTACTGGGGTGGGGTGGGGATTACTTGGGGGGAACTTATATTCCCAGACCTTCAGAGAGCCAAGAGGCTAAGTTTGGAGCTCACCAGGGCCCAGGGGCTGCGTCCCAGGAAGATATTGTAGCCCCACCCAGACCACAGAAGCAGTGCAGACTGGAAATACAAGCACAATGAGAAGCCGCCAGGTAGCGAGGAAAGACTTCTTGGGAGGAAGAACCTTCTTAGGGATAGCTAGTGTCCTTGGAGGGAAGCTTTTCTTCGGAGTGAGACCAGCAGGCCAAAACCTGTAGCTCAAGTTCTCCTTTAGCAGGCAGAAGTTTTGCAGCTGAGTACCAGCTGGGGACCCAACAACCCAGCTATAAGGACCCTCTGGAGAACAGTTTGCTTTGCTGCAGACCTGACCTGCTTTGTACCCAGGCCCTGCTGCTGCCTCCTTATTGCTTGGATTGCTGTGTTATGACTGACCGACTCTTCTTGCTTACCTCTGACACACCTGGACTAGCTTGACCCTCCACTGCCTTCTGATACTGACTTTGAAGTTCAGGTAGAATTCTAGTTGCCACACACTGGACTGCTTTGCCCCTTATTCTGGGCTCCCCTGTCAGAGCTAGTGGGATGCTTCTGCCTGTCTAGACCTTATTTTCAGAAACCAGCTGTGAGCAAGGAGGCAAGATGGAGGCATGTCTTGTCAGAGCGGCGTCCATTCCATTGGAGGAGGGAAAGAGAGAAAGAAGCTCAGGAGCGACATTCCCCAGAAGCCATCATATTGGTGGGAGGCTGAAACCAGAGAGTGGAAATGGGAACTGAGAGAAGAAAAGGTGAGAGTAGCACAAGAAAAAAAAGGGAAAGAGCTGAATGGCGAGTGCAAGAGATGAAGACGAGGCGAGGGCCTTGGGAACCTGGGAAGTCTTGGAGCCTGGGGAGAGAATGAGGTGGGAAGAATACCTGGGAGATGCCTCTGCACTCCTGTTGCCACCATCAACGGAGACGACAGTGAAAGACTGGCAGCGGGTAGAGTAGCTGGGGCCTTGGGACATTAGCTATGGGAACCTGTTTGTTAAAGATGAATGGAAATCCTTTTCGGCCCTCTTGGAAGAAAAGGAGAAACACAATGTTAAGTTTGATATCAATAGTTTTATTGATGTTCCTAAAATAAATGTTAAGACCTTACAACTTGAATCCATGTCTGAAGAGCTATGACCTTAGGAGGAGGAGAGACAATTTGATTCACAACCTGAACCCTCACACCAGCCTGTTGGAGAATAGGGCAGTCCATATCTCTGCTGACAGGACTGCTTGTCTCGGATGGTATTTGGTACCTTTCTCAGAACCTGGGATCTTTTAAATTTTCTAAAACAGATTTGTTGGGCACACACAGGCAACCTCTATAAAAATCTATAGAAAACTCAAAGGACATGGCTAGATTTCCTATTTGTCAAGAGGCTGGGGGTGCACTATGCATTGTCTTTCCCTTTCCGTCCGTGGTGGCCATTTATTTATCCCTGCCTCAACAACCAACAATTTCCAATTTTAACAGAATTCAGCATTTTGAAATGCATTGAAAATCCATACCACTGAAGAATAATGTATTTTGTAAAGTATGAAACTATATGTAGATATATTTTATTTATATTCAGAAAGACATTTTCAAAAGGTACATACCCTGTCTCTTTCAGTCTAGTGGTATTCACCTCAGCGTTGTTTCCTTTGCTGCATTCCGATACTGCCATCCTTCCCTCCACTTCTTTATTTCTAGAAGCCTTTTGCATACCTTGAGTCTTCAGTTTCCATAACCTTCCCAGACAAGACGTCGTACTTTAATCCCCCATTTCCCCATGTATGTGTAGTTAGGTGAGCTGGGTACATTTTGCATCTTTTCCTCTGGAACTAGAGCCATTGTGAGTCTTCTTGATGTTCTGGGTTTTGAGAGAGCTATTATAACTTTCCATAGGTACAAAGACCAGATCTCTGGCAGCCTGGGTTGGAAGAGGCTTCTTTAGCACAGCCTTGTCAGTGATGAAGAAAGAAACTTCCCACTTCAGGCTTTGCTATTTGTTTTTTGTATAGGGAACGAAAAAGCCTTTGCCTGGCTGGGTCTTTCTGGTCCCAAACTTCAGCAAAGAGCAGAGCAACTGCCTTTTTATATTTCCTCTGCCAGAATCACATGCGATGCTGCTGAGCTTAGGGAGTGACAGACATGGGTAGCCAGTTAGACACTTGCCTCTTGTCTTTTGCTATCCCAGTATCCATGTGAAACATGCTTATGAGAACAGCTCTGTCCTTAGCATTTCATCCCTGCCTCAGCAGCAGGTCTGTCATCTAAGTCCTTCTTTTTTAAATTTTTTTTTTAAATTAATACAAAATAAATCTACTACTACACAAAAAAACCTATATAAAATACAAAACAATACAATAAAATAAAATACAGTTACCCATGTGCACCCATCACCTTCAGGACTAGCATTACACTTCGTTCCATCCATTTTCACTCCAAAATTTCATTGTTTCTTCCCTCGGTATGAACCCCCTCCCTCTCTGAAATACATGTTCCAAAAATACACTCCATATTTTCTTTAAATCATTATTTTTCATTTGGCCTCTACTTATTTTCATATCACATGTCAGTTTATCGTTAATTGCCATGTCCCATAATTCTCTATACCATTCCTCCAAGTTAAATTGATTATCATTTCTCCAGTTCCTTGCAAAAATTATCTTTGCTGCCGTAATCATTATTACTATTAAGTCCTTTTTTTCTTTCACCAATTGATCTTCCTTAATCGGATTCAAGAAGGCTATTAACGGAGACATTTGAATATTCAATCCAATTATTTTAGATATTTCTTTAAATATTAAATTCCATTTTCTTTCTTTTTTCGCATAACCACTACATATGTAAATACGTCCCCTTCTCTTTTTTACAGCTCCAACATAATGGTGACACGCTTTTATCCATTATATTCGTTTTGACCAGCGTTAAATACCACCTGCATATTACTTTATGGTTTCTCTTCAGATCGTATAAATCTTTCACCTTTTACATCTAAGTCCTTCTGTGAAGACCTTCATGGACTGAGTTAAATTGCTGACTGGGTTCCAGAGATGACCCGAGAAACAAATTGATGTTTCATTGTTTGTTTTTTATTTTTATTACTTGTATATCCCATCTTTTTTTCAATAAGTTCATGGTAGCATTATTGGCTCTCCTCCATGCCATGTCAGATTTGACTTGATGGCATATAATTATTATCCCCCATGTTATCATTGCAATAGCCCTGTGAGGTGGGGTCAGGCTGAGTGCAAGAAAGTTGGTCCTTTCCTTCAGGCAGCCCCTTGTTTTCGGCGGAAAATAAGTCAGACTGAGTCCGTATAACGTTAACATTGGAACTTTTATTCATCTCCTCTCCCACCTGCACATCTTTAAATGGGTTTAACGGTTTCAAACTTGGCAACAGGCCATTTTCAATAACATTTAAACTTTGGTCAAACTCCCAGGGAGTTACAGGCGGCGGATCCCACAAGATCCCCGCGGCTCCTTCTGAGGAGGAGGGAGACTCCTCATGGCACAAATGGTCCCACAGCACTTGTGTCGGTACCATCCTCTTTCGTCGGGACCTTTGTGCTCCTCAGCTGTCATCCAGGCACGTTCTCGCTGAATCTCTAGCTCTCTGGGCGCCACAATTACATTCCACTCTTTTACTAATTTGCGCAGGAAAGTCTCAGTCACAGTAGGTGGATCGGGCAACAAGCCACCTTCTTTCAAATGGGGAAAATCTCTTAACAACCCCTGGTAGCGAACCCTTTCAAAAGCTCTCTGTCTGTCCTCCCTCTTCTTCCTCTCATAAGCCTCCACCACTGAACTGAACCACACCACCCCCTCCTCGTTCTTATACCCCCCTCCAACTGTCACTTCAGACTCCTCCCACTCTTCGTCTGCCAAACACGCCTCTATCTTCACCTCCCCCTCTTTCTCTTCTGTCTCCTTTCCCTTTTCTTCTTTCCTTTCGCCACTATCTCGTTGACTCTTTATTTCATCCTCTTTTTCCACTGTTACATCTGCGGACGGCACACTCTTATTCTCCACACCTTCACACGCCCCCCCGGAGGAGTGGGCCGTCCGCTTGTTGTCATCGCGCGCATCCCCTTCACCCTGTCGTGAAAAATAATCAGCATTAGCATGGTTACTTCCTTTTTTATACTTCACTTGGAATGCAAAAGGTTGTAAGCTCAAATACCATCGGGTCAAACGTGGGTTGGCGTCCTTCATTCTGTTCAGCCATTGTAATGGGGCATGGTCGGTTACTAATATAAAAGGCATTCCTAACAAATAATATTTCAAAGTTGTAATTGCCCATTTGGCCGCTAAGGCTTCTTTTTCAATTGTTGCATATTTCTGTTCTCTAGGTGTTAGTTTTTTACTTAAATACATAACAGGATATTCGATACCATGTTTTTCTTGTGCCAAAACTGCTCCTATCCCCCTATCTGATGCATCTGTTTGTACAATAAATGGCAAGGAAAAGTCAGGTGCATACCTCTTAGGTAATTCGTTTAAAATCGACCGTAGTTTGTCAAACGCTTCTTGTTCTTTCCTTCCCCAATTAATATACTTCTTTATTTTCTTCTTAGTAAGATCGGTTAAAGGAGCCACAATTCCCGAAAAATTGGGTACGAATTGTCTATAATACCCTGCCAAACCTAAAAATTGTTGTACTTCTTTTTTGGTTTTGGGTATACGCTAATCAGATAATTTGTCAATCTTCTCTTCAGAGGGTTGTATCTCTCCTTTACACACTACGTGACCCAGAAACTTTACTTTCTCTTGGGCTATTTTACATTTAGAAGGGTTTACAGTTAGTCCCGCTTTCCTCAATTCTTTCAATACTAACTTTATATGTCTTACATGTTCCTCCCACGTGGGGCTGAAAATAAGAATGTCATCAATATATGCCCCCGCAAATTCCTCTACTGGTTCTAATACTTTGTCCATTAATCGTTGAAAAGTGGCTCCAGCACCATGTAATCCAAATGGCATTTTTTGGAATTGAAATAACCCCTTAGGGGTCACAAAAGCTGTCTTCTCCTTGTCCTCGGCCCTCAACGGAATCTGCCAATAACCTTTAATGAGATCTAATGAACTGAGGTAAATAGCGCCCCCTAGTCTCTCTAATAAATCTTCTATGCGGGGCATGGGGTACGCGTCAAATTTCGATACTTCATTTAATTTTCTGAAGTCAATACATAACCGGATTTTTCCATCTGGTTTAGGAACTACCACAGGGTAGCTTCTCCATGGGCTGTGTGAATGCTCAATTATTCCTAACTTTAACATTTCTTCTACCTCTTTGTTGATTACTTCTTTCATGTGATATGGCCAGCTCCTACTTCCGCTACGTATAACCACTCCTTCCTTGGTATTAATACTATGTTCTACAATTTGGGTTGTGCCTGGAATGGGAGAAAATACATCTTTAAATTCTTGCTCAATTTGCCTTATTTGTCTTACTTGTTGAGAATTCAAACAATCCCCTAAAGGGATTTCAGACTGGTCTGTTCTATACACTGAGGATTCAGGTCCTAAATCTTCTTCTATATCTTCGGCCCGCAACACCTCCCTTTCATGCCATTCTTTTAAAAGGTTCACATGATATATTCCTGTCTTCTTTTTCTTATCTGGAGTCTTAATTTCATAATCTACCTTTCCTACTTGTCTAATTACTTCGTATGGACCTTGCCATCATGCAAACAACTTGGCATTTTCAGCGGGTAATAACAACAACACTTTTTGACCAGTTTGGAAGGATCTAGGGGAAACCCTTAAATCATATCTCCTTTTCTGCCCGGCTTGTGCTTGTCCTAAATGATCTTTCGCTATTTCAGACACCTTTCTTAAATGCTCTCTCATTTCCAGGACATGTTTTACAGTGATTTGAGAGTTGTCTGCTCCACTCTCCCATTTTTCTTTTATTAAATCTAAAATTCCTCGAGGGTTCCACCCATATATCATCTCAAATGGCGAAAAGCCAGTGGATGCTTGTGGTACTTCTCTAACTGCAAACATGAGAGGAGCTACTAATAAGTGCCATCTGCGAGGTTTTTCCATTACCAACTTCCGTAACATCCCTTTCAGAGTCTTATTGAATCGCTCCACCAATCCATTTGTTTGAGGATGATAGACGGAAGTATGTACTGGATCTACATCCAACAATTTCCACATTTCTTTCAATGTTAAACTCATAAAATTACTCCCTTGGTCTGTTAATATTTCTTTAGGGAAACCTAACCGAGTAAACACCTGCATTAGCTCTTTCGCGATTACTTTGGCAGTAGTTGACCTCAAAGGTATAGCTTCTGGATATCTTGTTGCATAATCAATTAATACTAGAATATGAGTATGCCCTCCTGCAGACTTTGTAAGAGGTCCTACTATGTCAATTCCTATTCTGTCGAAGGGATGATCTACAAGGGGCATAGGTACCAAAGGAGCTCCTGGTCTAGGTTTCATTTGGGTCATCTGACACTCTGTACAAGTTCTACAGAATTGTTGTATTTCTTTTTGCATTCCCGGCCACCAAAACCTTTGAGATATTCGAGCTATCATTTTTTCATTAGCCAAATGACCTGCAGTAGGTACATCATGAGCTACTTTTAACACATCTTTCCTCCATTTCATTGGTACCACCAGTTGTTTTTCACCTTCTCGATTCACATGGTACAATAATCCCTCTTCCAGTTCAAACCCCTCCTGTCCCTGAATAATAGTCCCTGTGGGTTGTGCTTTCTTTAATACCTCTTGTAATGTAGGGTCGTCTTGTTGCCACATCCTTGTTTGTTCCCTAGAAACTTCTTTTCCAAAATCAGTTTCGATTTGGCTTATTTCGCATTCTCCAACCAAACCCTCTTTCTTGTTTAACAATTCACTAGCCCCTTCCCAATCACGTCCTAACAACATTTCCCTTGAAAGTCCTGGGGCTATCCCAACTTTCATTCGCCGACAATCATTCCCAATTTGCACGTTAGCCCAGACCGTCGCATATTTTTTAGAATCCCCATGGATGCATCTCACCGACACTTCATCCGCTACTTCGGTTTCTTCTAACTGACGCACCGTTTTACTGCATCCAGTATCTATCAATGCCCTCTTTTCGTGGCCGTTAACCAAAACCATCACCTCCCAACCTTCTCTTTCAGACCCCATCAATTTAACCGGTTCATTATTTTGGCCTACCCACGAACAATCCAGCCCAGGGCATTGCCGCCGAACATGGCCCGGGCGGCCGCAGTCGAAACACACGGGCTTGCCATCTTTGCCCTCCTTCAGTCCTGTGCCGGGCTCGAACAACCTCTGATCGTAGGTGATGGGGCGGGTTGGCTTAGGGCGCATCGGCTCGAAGTTAGCGGGTCTGCCTCTGCCGATCGCGGAGAAAGACATCGGACCACGCGGTGTGTTGCTGCCTCCGGTCGCCATCTTGTCCGGTGGGCGTGCCTTGTCAGAGTTTCCGCCTGTGTACTCTTTACTTCCTTCCTCCGCCGCGCAATAATTCTCTATGAGGTGAATCGCCTCTTCTAACTTCTTCGGCCTATTTCTTTGAACCCAGCTCCTCATATTGTTAGACAATGTAGAAATTAAATGTTCCATCACTACTGTCTCAATAATTTCGTCCTTTGTCTTATCTTCGGGTTTGATCCACCTAATTACGTTGGCCTTCATGCGCTGGCTTATTGGGCGCGGATGCATCCCTGATTTGAATCTCAACTCCCGGAACTTTTTTCTATAAGCTTCTTCAGTTAAGTTCAAAGTCTGCAAAATGGCGCCTTTTACTATTTCATACTGTGCGGCTTCTTGGACAGATAATGTGTCAATGACCTCTTGTAATACTCCTGTCAAACATGGAATTAAAATCAATGTCCACTGTTCTTTAGGCCACCCGGCCGCTGTAGCTACTCTTTCAAAAGTATGTAAATATGCCTCAGGATCGTCGGTATTACTCATCTTCTGCATCCGTATGGGGGTTGGGTTGGCTACCCAGGGGTTCCTTGCCTCTTTCCACTCATTCTTAATCCTTTCTTCTCCTGAATTCAACTGCCATAACTGCCTCGTTAATAAAGTTTGTTGCTCGGCTAAATTTTCTATTAATTTCGCTTGATGCTGTATAGTCCGACGTAGCTCGCTTACCTCTTCATTCTCCGCCTTAGGGGCTGCCCCACATTGGGCGCCACTGCAAGAAAGTTGGTCCTTTCCTTCAGGCAGCCCCTTGTTTTCGGCGGAAAATAAGTCAGACTGAGTCCGTATAACATTAACATTGGAACTTTTATTCATCTCCTCTCCCACCTGCACATCTTTAAATGGGTTTAACGGTTTCAAACTTGGCAACAGGCCATTTTCAATAACATTTAAACTTTGGTCAAACTCCCAGGGAGTTACAGGCGGCGGATCCCACAAGATCCCCGCGGCTCCTTCTGAGGAGGAGGGAGACTCCTCATGGCACAAATGGTCCCACAGCACTTGTGTCGGTACCATCCTCTTTCGTCGGGACCTTCGTGCTCCTCAGCTGTCATCCAGGCACGTTCTCGCTGAATCTCTAGCTCTCTGGGCGCCACAATTACATTCCACTCTTTTACTAATTTGCGCAGGAAAGTCTCAGTCACAGTAGGTGGATCGGGCAACAAGCCACCTTCTTTCAAATGGGGAAAATCTCTTAACAACCCCTGGTAGCGAACCCTTTCAAAAGCTCTCTGTCTGTCCTCCCTCTTCTTCCTCTCATAAGCCTCCACCACTGAACTGAACCACACCACCCCCTCCTCGTTCTTATACCGCCCTCCAACTGTCACTTCAGACTCCTCCCACTCTTCGTCTGCCAAACACACCTCTATCTTCACCTCCCCCTCTTTCTTTTCTGTCTCCTTTCCCTTTTCTTCTTTCCTTTCGCCACTATCTCGTTGACTCTTTATTTCATCCTCTTTTTCCACTGTTACATCTGCGGACGGCACACTCTTATTCTCCACACCTTCACACTGAGGAAGAGTGATTGGCTCAAGGCAGCAAATCACCCTATGAGCTTTATGTCTCAGAGACAAAAGAACCTGGATTACTCAAGACTCAAATCACTGTATTGCACTGATCCCCTTGTTCCTTTGCCATACTAAAGTCTAGACTGATATGAACATGTACTGTATCTATTTTTCTTTCTCCTGAACAATACCACACTTATGGATGCTCGCCCATCTCCACTTTGTTTCAAACACACATAATTTAAAGTATACTGTATGTGGTTAATTACAGAAACATTTCCCTTGGTTGTTTAGGAATCTTATGTTTCTACTGTACCATCCCATCAATCCACATTCCTTACAGGTGTTTTTGTTTGGTTGGTTTTTTTTGAGACCCATGACAGTACTCCAAAAAACTATTTAGAGAAATAAGAGGTTGCCTAAAATGGGAAATAATGCTTTTCTGCTTTAAGAAATTGTGACGTAGAATCTTTAGAATTGACCAGGACATGTCGTTGTACAACCTGATAATCAATATACTTTCATAAATGAAAATATTGTTGTCATAATGAAAATATTGTTGCCATAAATGAAAATATTGTTCATTAAACTTTACATCACATTTCAGGGGTGGGCAAAAAGTGGCCCTCCAGATGTTGTTGAACTGCAACTCCCATAATTCCTAGCCCACGCAGCCAGTAGTGAGGAGAGTTGGGCCTAGCCCACGCAGCCAATATTGAGGAGAGTTGGGCCTAGCTCACAAAGCCAGTAGTGAGGAGAGTTGGGCCCAGTGGGGAATGTTGGGATTTGCAGTTCAGCAGCATCTGGAGGGCCGCACTTTGCCCAGGTCTGCATTAGATAGTGTAAGAGAAGAGAGACCACTGTGTCATGAAGTAATAAAGCCAGTTTCTAACTTGTTTTAAGAGATCTTCCAGAGAGGGCCAGTTTCTACTGCCTCTTAATGCTTTTTAAAATTTTCCATGATTTCACTTGCCTTCAAGTGCATAATTTACTGGTATTCATCTCCACAAAGGGATTCAAAGGAGGGGGACAGAGACAAGATAGGAAAGAACTGTCATATCTTCTTCTTCTTCTTTATTTGATATCTACACTGCCCATACGGCTACCAAGACCACTCGGGGTGGTTCACAACAGAAAATAAGAGAATAATCCACATCAACAAGCCCAAATAAAATAACATCAAATAATAAAGAAAAATAAACATACACTAAACATTATAAATCACTTATAAACATTATGAACTTAAATTAACCCACAAAAACAAAAATTAAGAAAAACAGTGAAGGTGGGTGGAGGGATCACTGACTTAAGGATTGGTAGATGCTCTGTGTTCTTTTGGTAGTATATTCTCAAAGTCCTGTCTAAATAGGCATGTTTTTAATTATCTCTTAAAGATTGCCAGGAAAAGGGCCAGGCGGATATCAAATGGGAGTTGATACCACGAATGTGGTGCAACTGCCGAGAAGGCCTGATTTCTGGTCTTCTCCTTCCAAGCCTCCCTCTCTCTCTCGGGGTTCTGGTCTCCTGCAGCACTAACTCATCATCCTTTTGGAGGTAGGCTGGCAGGCAGGTAGGGGTAATGCTATGATCTTTACAAATGCACACACAAAAATCCTTATTAAAGTGGTGGGAAGATAGTACTCTTGTTTCTTCTGCTACCTTTGCTGATCTCAGCTTTGTCATTGCGCAGGCAAAACTGAAAACAAATATACAAAATAAACCACCACCAAGAAAACAACAACCAAGGAAAGAAATGTTGCTAAAGTTTATCTCATTGTTTGTCACTGGCTATATCAAAACAAGCTTTATGTTGTCTGAGCAGCAATAAAACAGGAACTTCGGGGACCAATTGGATACATTTTGCAGAACTGATACCCTGTCTGGAGGAGCGTTTGTTTCTTCTTTCCCGGTCCATGTCATTCAGATAAAGGTATTATAGGCATTACACTAATAGGAAATGTGGAATTTTCCTAAATACTGTTGGCTGAGATGTGTAAATAAGATAAAACTTGCAAAAGTTGCTCTCTTAGGTTATATTGGAGTTCCTTGCAGGCCCTTGGCTCATCTAAAAGTTAAGGTGGGCAAGATAAACTTTGCTAGAAGCCAGATAAGAATAACAGTTGCCAATGGAATAAAGCCAAAACAAGATTAAAGTTCAGCCTTGGAATATACCACTAGGTTATAATCTTTTTGCTTTTAACATAAGATTATTAGGAATCTGGATGTATGCAAATTCCTGACCCAATTTTATTAGCTGGGTCAAGATCTGGATTTTAGTTAAGTACATAGTGATAGTGGTTGTTGTGGGTTTTTCGGGCTCTTTGGCCGTGTTCTGAAGGTTGTTCTTCCTAACGTTTCACCAGTCTCTGTGGCCGGCATCTTCAGAGGACAGCACTCTGTGCTCTGAAGATGCCGGCCACAGAAACTGGCGAAACGTTAGGAAGAACAACCTTCAGAACACGGCCAAAGAGCCCGAAAAACCCACAACAACCATTAGATCCCGGCCGTGAAAGCCTTTGCGAATACATAGTGATAGCATTGGCATAAATATTTCAAGGCCATAGAAGAGAGCTTGCTTTGGATTTCCAGATATTGACTAGTCTGACAAAAGAGCAGGTCGAAATGGTGTTTCTGTTCTGTTCCTTCTTAAAAGAGCTCAAGTGTGAGGCATCAGAAACAACACGACTGAGGTGCATCTCGCTGCACAAACAAACATTCTGGGGGATGCACTTCAGCCTTAGAGCATTGCAGGGGTTCAGTCAGGATGGAATATGTTTACTCACAGTAGCAATCTTCTTCCAACATTTCATGCCAGACAACCTGTAACAGACAAAAACAAAAAACAACAACAACTAACCCAGGCAGGCTATGTTTCTGGGGTGAAATGATGTTCTCTTGATCAACACACAGAAACTGCAGCTCTCTGATCATGAGAGACATTCTCCATTTTGCCTCTTCCTCAAACAGTAACACACAAGTAAAAACTAATAACAGTAACCATTTTATTCCCCATCCTGAAGATCCACAGAACTTAAAGGGGGAACAAAAAGCAGTTTAAAAAAAAAATTAATACTATTAATTTAAAGCTATAACTCTAAGGACACTTTTCTAGCTCAATCAGATTTCAAGACAGACCACATTTCAGTGGTAGTGTGCTTGATATGTAGTTCTGATTTACTATTGGATTTCCGCCAGAAATGAATCTGTACAGACGTCATCCTGTATCTTCCCTGCCTCTACTGCCCTTGAACCCTGGGCTGTTGTGACTCCAGTTACCAGTTAGGCTATAGATCTTGGCACTAACTACCGGCATCTTTCCCTTTTGCTACCCCTCCCTTTTTTTAAATGATGGTATTATGTTGACTTCATGCTGCCTTGGTGCTGATCTTGGGCTGACTTTCTCATGATTTAAGTAACTTTAGAATACACCAGTTATTTCAAATTTATGTTTATGTTACTAGGTTAGATTTTGTGTTAATGCCTGACTTTCACCCACCTACGAAAGCAGTCACAGGCTTTTTTTATCCAGACCTAAGAAAGAGAGGGAACACATTCACTGTCATTCTGTACATGACAAATATCATATTGTTAGAAGTTGACCTCCATTAGCATTTCAGAGATGTGATTCCTGCAAATCTTTATGAATGAGCAATCATATTTGCAAAGGAAATATTTGTTTACCTGCAATTGACCAATCACAAGGCAAAGCTAGCTAATTTGCAGACTACAGGAGGTGAGAAAACTCCAGATGTTCACAGCAATTAAGGACTTCTCTTTTCTAATGGTGTGCCATCTGAAATATATAGTTTGTCCTTCATGTGTCCACACTCCAAAACAGTAAGATGAAACAAAACAAGCTAACTCTGCCTTCACTCTCTTTATACCTGCTATTTGGTTTGTATTATAGGCACTAGCACTGGGAATGCCAATTGCATATCTGGTCAAATAAGACCCTGTTAGCAATCTGGCCTGACTGGTGCAGGACTCATGTGGAGTGGGTGGGTGTGTTTTTATTCCTACTAGACATGATAGTTGGAACTGGCTGTATGGTGTGGTGTGCCGTATGCAGTAGGACAGGCAGTGTAGTGGAAAGTTGGACTGAATGAGCTGAGCAGCAAAATGCATCTTTATAACTAGAGAGGAACTTCTACTGTCTGCCACCTAGGGTCTTGGAACAGAGAAACTCACCCTCTCTGGGTCACATATTGATAGACTTGAGACATGACAGTGGCTGCGGCCCAGAAAACACTCTTCGGCATTTAAAGTGCAGCCCTGAGATGGGGATGGTACATCAGCTATCCTCATTCAAGGACAGAGCATGAACTCCTGACCTGTTTTCAAATTTCGCAAACCTAGTTTCATATGAAATTAAAATTCACCCTTCCCTGAAGATCTGGCTTGTTAAGGCTTCTGCATTATCCTTTTTTCTTGGTCATTAATGCAGCCCTTTTCTTTCCTTATCAAAGTGCTTTTCTTTGTTTTTCATGGTGAATGTGTGCATTGTGATGCACCCCTGTACTTAGACCCCTTCCTAATTCTCTCCACTAACTGCTTTTAGTTGAAACCAAATCCAGCTGCTTCACAACCCTATCTCGAGCTGCACGTACACTTCCTCACTGTGTTGCATCCAATTTGTGGCAATCTGTTTGGGTGCAATCATGAACAAACTGTGTTTGTTTTGCAGAAACAACTTCCCTTAAACTCTTAACCTGCAATTACGTACATGCAAAGCAATCATGTACGTTTGGAGGCTGTGCACTGTTTTGCATTGAGACAGCAAGGAATAAAAATGTCTTTCTCTCCGAGACCTCTAGCCAATGAGCTGAGCAGCCAAAGGTCTCATTCTGAGACCTCAACCTCCCCCCCAAAAAAGTTGAAGATGGCTTGAAGAAGGGATCCTCCTTGTGAGTATCATCATTTCACTCCTCTCTTGGTTCAAAACGTTTGGCATAATTTCAAAATATAGAGTATATTTTAAAACCTACAAGACGTATTGGTCTGGAGATGTCAGTGGGACCGTGTAGTTGTATACCATAAAAAGCCAAACCTCTCTTTAAGTCTGTTCTCTGGCTCCAGCCCAGAGTGTGTCCTGAAGACTGTCATTTGAAGCAAGCATGCAGGGCGATGGAATAGGCGTGTGCTCTGCCTGCAGAGCATGTTCGCTGACCACGACAAGGCCCTGCCCGAGTGGTGTGCTCCAGACGAGCATCTGCATTTCCCATTAAAGATCATCATCAGCAAGAGGAAAAGCTGAAGGTTGGTTTTGAGGGGCCCAGCGTTCCTGTTCAGAGACTGCTCCTGGCTGAGCAACTTTTGCCCATGTTTCCTGCTAGGAAGTCAGGTTGTGAGCAATACAGGGCAGTGTCCGAGTTCCAACTGGGGCTTGGGATACGGTTGCTAAGAAAGAGTTCCTGTTCACCAGGTTAGATAGCAAAGAGGAGCATAGGAAGTTGCCTTATATAGACATAAGCTGCTGGCTTGTTAAGTGTGATACAAACTGGCGGCTGCTCTCCAGAGTTTGGGGCTGGGCTTTTCCTGCCCTAACTGGAGATGCCATGGATAGAATGCAGAACAATGCGCATACAGGACATGTGTTTTACCACTGAGTTAACAGCCGTGCAGACTGTTCTCACTGTGATCAATCTGCCCCTTACACCTTGATTTAATCACAAGATGTTTGAAAAAACAGAGGCTTATTACATCAGGAGCAGTAGAAGGTATGGGGTAGCATTACTAACTGGTAGCATTTGTCCCTGAGACGTTTTCTGGATTGCAATTGGGCAAAAGGACCCCATCCTTGCTATAGAAAGAAAAATAGCACAACCTTCTCCAGCCCCGTGCCTTCCAGATGTTTTGGACTGACCGACCAAGATCCCCTACCCCAGCCATCTTAGCTGGGAAGATGGGAGTTGTAGCCCAAAACATGGCAGCCACGAAGTTGAGGAAATCTGGAATAGCAGGAGCACCAGTAATAACTGTGGGAAATAAAAGCTGCCATAAATCTCTAGTAATTTAACATTGGGGGAAAATAAACATAGGATGAGAATATCAGCTCCTAATAAACGGCTGTCCCTCTTCATTTATATATGGCTTGAAGTGGTACAAATGTGTCATGTTTGTCTTCTTCACAAGCCAAAAAGGCTGATTGCTAGTGCTTTCATTTTGCAGCAGGAGAGCTGAGGATGATTACAAAGATCTGGGGAAATCATTCATAGTAATTTCTGCCAGTTCTTCCACCAAGCCCTTCTTACATATCTTATTTTCTATCCATATCTTATTTCAGTGCTGTGTCCACCAAAAATAGCAGAGTGGTGGTCATGCAAGGGTATACTGTACTTTGAGAAGTATGCCTTTGTAACACGTCTCCGTGCATGGAGCTGCAGTTTTTATACCCATTAATAATCACTAGGCCACTTCAAATTAAACAATGCTTCCCCCCCCCCCAAGAAAAGAGACCATCACTAGTGAGCTGTATGAAATCTTTTGTCTTTGCTGGAGAGAAGGTGGAGTACCACAGGACATGAAGGATGCAAACATCATCACATTGTACAAGAACAAAGGAGACGGGGTGACTGCAATAACTACCGTGGCATCTCTCTTCTCAGTGTTGTAGGGAAGCTACTTGCCCGTGTTGTGCTGAAGAGGCTCCAGGTGCTTGCAGACAAAGTCTATCCAGAATCACAGTGTGGATTTCGAGCTAATAGATCCACCACTGACATGGTATTCTCCCTCACACAGTTGCAGGAGAAATGTAGGGAACAACGACAGCCACTCTTTGTGGCCTTCATAGATCTCACAAAGGCCTTTGATTATGTTAGCAGGGATGGCCTTTCTAAATACTTCCCAAGATTGGATGTCCACCTCGACTCCTTAACATCATCAGGTCCTTTCATGAGGGAATGAAAGGCACTGTAGTTTTTGATGGCTCAACATCAGATCCTTTTGACATTCGAAGCGGTGTGAAACAGGGCTGTGTCCTCACACCAACTTGGTTTGGGATCTTTTTTGCTGTCATGTTGAAGCACACTTTTGGAACTGCAACAGAAGGTTTCTATCTCCGGACGATCAGATGGAAAGCTCTTTAATCTCTCCAGATTGAGAGCAAAGAGCAAAGTCCAGCTGAAATGCATGCGGGACTTCCTCTTTGCCGATGATGCAGCTGTTGTTGCCCACTCTGCTGAAGACCTCCAATAACACATGAATCAATTTAGCAAGGCCTGCCAAGACTTTGGACTAGCAATCAGCCTGAAGAAAACACAAGTCATGGGCCAGGGCATGGACCCACCTCCTTCTGTTACCATCTCCATGCAAGAATTGGAGGTTGTTCATGACTTTGCTTACCTTGGCTCAACGATCTCTGATGCTGTCTCCCTAGATGTCGAGCTAGATAAACACACTGGCAAAGCAGCTACCATGTTCTCTAGACTCACAAAGAGAGTATGGCTTAATAAGAAGCTGACAGCATATTCCAAGATCCAGGTCTATAGAGGCTGTGTCCTGAGCACACTCCTCTATTGCAGTGAGTCCTGGACCCTTTGTGCATGGCAGGAGAGGAAGTTGAACACGTTCCATATGCGTTGTCCAACACATTTTTGGTATCACCTGGTAGGACAAAATTCCAAAGAGAGTAGTCGTAGAACGAGCTGGAATTTTTAGCATGTATACATTACTGAAACAGCAACATCTACGTTGGCTCGGGCACGTTGTGAGAATGTCTGATGGTTGGATTTCAAAAGATCTCCTGTATGGAGAATTAGTGCAGGGAAATTGTCCCAGAGGGAGACCACAGCTGCAATACAAGGATATCTGCAAGCGGGATCTGAAGGCCTTAGGAATGGACCTCAACAGATTGGAAACCTTGACATCTGAGCATTCAGCCTGGAGGCAGGCAGAGCAGCATGGCCTCTCCCACTTTGAAGAGACACTTGTTCAGCAGGCCAAGGCAAAGCGGCAGTCCCAAAAGCAGCAAAATCAGGGAGCTGGACAGGGGACAAATTGTATTTGCCTTCAGTGTGGAAGGGATTGTCACTCCTGAGTTGGCCTTCTCATCCACACTAGATGCTGTTCCAAGACCTCTATTCAGAGCACATTAGTATAGTCTCTCAAGGCTGAAGGATGCCTACTAGATCACCCCAAGAAAACATCTACTTCTAAATGTACCCTAGCATTGCCCTGAGAATGAATTTAAACAAGTTTACAGAAGGAGGGTTTCTGGCCTCCAACTCTTTGAAATATCCCACATCAGATAGGAGGGACCTGTGACCTGCCAGAGAAGGTTTCTGGGGTTAGATGCAGGTGGCTGCAGAGTGGAAGAAGAAACAAGTGACTTATATATATTATTATCAAACATAGAGAACTGTTCAATTTATTTTCTGTATTTCTGTTCTTTAAGAACAGCTCTAGAACACCACCTCATCACAGTTTAAAGTACTGTTCATATAATTATTAAGGAAAATAATAGAAATATATATCTATATCTATATCTATCTATCTGTCTGTCTATCTATCTATCTATCTATCTATCTATCTATCTATCTATCTATCTATCTATCTATCTATCTATCTATCTATATATATCTATATATATATATATCTATATATATATCTATATATATCTATATCTATCTATCTATCTATCTATCTATCTATCTATCTATCTATCTATCTATCTATCTATCTATCTATCTATCTATCTATCTATCTATCTATCTATATATATATATATATTATTTTCCTTTTAAACTAAACCTGGTGGACTATTTTAGGAACTCAGTCCATCTCATATTTAGTCTTCCTCTTTTCCTGTTGCCTTCCACTTTTCCCAGCATTATGGTCTTTTCCAGAGAATCCTGCCTTCTCATGATATGCCCAAAGTAGGAGAGCCTCAGCTTCAACGTTTTTGCCTCCAGAGACAGCTGGATCAATCCTGAACCCATCACTGGAATAGAATTAAGCTGCCTGTTGGCCCAGAGAGTTCTCCTGAAGAACAGGGCAGTGGGTCCTCCTGGTCTCACAGCTGGAGACTCCTGTTTTCTCACTGGTCTCTGTGGTCACCCTGTTTATACTTCTTTCTGTGTGTAGTTCGATCGTGTTTGTGTGTTGGTTTATTTTGCCAGCGTGCATTAAAAGAAATACCAAATTTAGGATTCTGGCCAGGGGGGTGGGGGCAAGCGACCCCCCCCCTTGATGCCCACCCTACCCGGGGGCACCCATGCTGCAGTGTAGCCGGTCTGGCTTTACGGTCTCCTTGGGGCCAACTCCAGGAGTGAAAGATTCCCAGCAATCCTTGTTTTTGTCGGGAACATTCACAACGCTCCTCTCGATAGCAGCATTTGTGGAACTAGAATGTGAAGGTAGCGGAAGGGAGGGGGCTTTACAAACGCACCTCTGTGCTCAGCCACAGCCCTGCCTGCCTTAAACGGTCCCTCCTCCCGGCTTTCTCCCGCGACTGGAACCAGTAACCTGCGACGGGAACTGCTGCTTGTCCTGCCTCGGGCACGCGTGCATTAGGGCTGATCGGCACTTGATGTAGCCCAAAAAAGGGGCGGAGAATTCCGGATTCTGAGAAATCCCAGCTTCTTGGTTTCAATGCGTTCCTTTTTCCTTAAGAGAGGGAGAGACAACTGTTGTGCCGCCCCCCCCTCCGCCGCCGCTGCCCCAATGTGGACAGGCTGCAGGTCCCTCGATCTTTAAAGCTGAGAAGGGTTGAAGTCTATGAAGAAACCGGCCGTCCCGGCGGTCGGCTCCCTTGCCTTATTAGTTAGCTAGTCAGGTGCGCTCAAGTCGGAACCGACTTACGGCGACCCTAATAGGACTTTCAAGGTATTTCAGGAATTGGTTTTACCATCGCACCTCACCAAGTGAGTTTCCGTGGCCAAGGTGGGATTCAAACCCACGTCCCCTGATCCAGCACTCTGTGAGTTATACCACGCTGGGTCCCTTGTCTTAAAGACTTTCAGAACATGCGGGCATTCAGCGCGTGTCTTCCAGACCTGGGGAAAAAGTAGAATACAGTCAAATAAATAAATGCGCTTGTGTGGGAGGGACAGATGTCTAAGTGAAATCTCAGGACAGGTAAGAGGAGCCACGAAACCAGGAGGAGAGGAGCTGCTCCGTAGATTTTTAAACGAGCCGATACTTGCACGCGGGAACTTATTGGCTCTTCTGACGCTGATTTACTCACTTATGCCGAAAGTTTCTAACGCCGTCGCCGACGTATTGCAGACAGGCCCCCGAAAGTCTAATTACAGAGATTTCGCTGGACCACAACAGACATAAGCGGCATCTTTATCTCTTGGTCCTTGTAAGCTTTTTGCTTCCTGACAATGTCTTAAGATAGATGAAGAAGCGAAGGAGAAGTCGACAGACGGCGAGGACCGATCTGCCCTGAGTGTAACAGGAGCTGTGCGCGCTGCGGCCACGGATACCAGTGACATCTACCCGCTCTTCCAGGGTAGTGAGGGCATCGTGAGTGGAAGACGGGACCCGCCACACACACGTCTCCCACACGGTTTCCCCAGAGGAGCGCAGTGGTTTAAAAATAAGGAAATAGCGCTCCCTGGGTTGCAGTACCTGCGGGCATCAGACTCCTCCGGCTGGCGGGTGGGGTGGGCGCCCGTGTCTCCTTTCCCTGTATCAGAACCGGACAGAGACTTTTTGCTTTCCATGCACTGGCTGTTCAGCCTTGTCTGGAAAGGAACGGTGAACCCTTCTCCTTGCCTGATCATTATGAGCAGTGGTCCCCAACCTTGGGCCTCCAGATGTTTTTAGACTTCAACTCCCAGAAATCCTGGCCATCAGAGGTGCTGGTTAAGGTTTCTGGGAGTTGTAGTATAAGAACATCTGGAGGCCCAAGGTTGGAAACCACTGACTATGAGGATGCTTTAAGGCCGACGAAGCCCTTTGGGCCAAGAGGGTTTCGCTGTCCACTCTTTCTGGAGCTCTTTACAAAATTGAACTGCTTTGGACTACAAGGCTCAGATGTCACCACCATCCCTGCCAGGTAGGCCAATTGCCATGGTGGGTGGGAGATCATGGGAGTCCTTGTCCGAAAAAGGTAACACGCCCAAGTTCTAGTCATTTTCCCAAGAGAGCATGGCTACACGCTGGACCAGCGGCTGATGGACAGATGAGGGTCGGAAAGGAAGAGAGGGCTGGGACCTAGGGCGAATCTGGATGGCCAGGCGACCGGCTACTTTTCTTTCCCTGCCCAAACATTGCCCGCAAAGCCTGCCAGTGTTTTGCCCAGCACACCCAGGGAAGAGGGAAGCATCCCAAGAAGGTGGAGAAACACGGGGGCTTTGGCCTGATGGGACCCATGTTTGCTCAAGGCCCAGGCCAGGTCTCTGCCTAACCAGGGTTGAAGAGGGAAGGGCGGGCGAGTAGGAGGACATCCAACATTGCTGGACAACAATTCAGAGCATCCCTCACCATCGGCTCTGCTGCCACAAGGCTGATGGGAGTTGCGTGTCACAATGGCACACAGGAGGCCACAATTCCCAACTCCTGGTTTGACATATGGGAAGGAAAAACCTACCAAGCTGGGAGCTGTGCCCAGAGAAAGGTGCCCACTACTCGAGCTTGCCTGAAACAAGTTCCTTTTAATGGGGATGCTTGCTTTATTTCATTTCGTTTCTATTCCACTTTTCTCCATGTAGCAGAATTCAAGGCAGCTTAGAATTATTTAGAAACACAAAGATTAAGGCATTTATGAATATAATAAGCCACACTAGCAAAAAAAAACAATTACTGTAAATGATCCAGAAGATGTAAGGATTAAAAGGCACTGAACACAATCCCTTAAAAACAATTAAAACACACGAAAAAAAGATAAAACAACAACACGCCTTTTAAAATCCCTTCCTGAGAGCAGTTAGCATGTTAAAAGCACGTGCAGGAAGAAAGGCCTTTACCTGCCAAAAAAAGGACAGCAAGGAGAGGTCCAGCCTGGCCCTCTGTCAGAAGGAGCTCCACCGCCTGAGAGCAGCCGCCAGAAGACCTTCTCCTGTGTCCGGGGAGGAGGGTGGAACCAGGAGAGAGGCCTTACAACCTGGGGATCTTACAACCTGGGGAGTCCGATACGGATACAGTCCCTCAAATAAATCAACACAGCTGCTAATGTGTTTGGTGGCACCCTTTATACCAGGCGTGTCCAACCTGTGGCCCGAGGGCCGCATGTGGCCCAGGTCAGCTCGTAATGCGGCCCAGTGCAATTTTTTATTTTTTAAAAAATTCCAAAGTTTCAAGTTACACTGCTGATGCTTGCGGCCGGAATGTGGCCGGGGCATGTCACAACAGTGGAGGGGGAGAAAGGGAAGGAAGGAAGGAGTGGGAGGGGAGGGGACAGGGGGGCTGCATGACTGCATTGCGCTGTGCCCGTCAATAGGTGGACCCCCTCCCGGCCCCATAAAGCTGCCGGAGTCGAAGCTGGCAGCCTCTGCCCTCTGAGATCGCAGCTGCCAGTAAGCGCGCTTGGAGCGGGGCTGCGTGGGACGGCTAGGGCTGCCCCCCATGTGGCCCAAACCAAATGTATGTGCGGCCCAAACCAATTTTTCATCTTCTAATGTGGCCCAGGGAAGGTGAAAGGTTGGACACCCCTGCTTTATACCCTGCCTTCAGGCCAGCTCAAGATGGAGTATGTGGCTCTCCCCCTTCTCCACTTTATTTTTCACAACAGCCCTGTGAAGTGTCCAGGTCCAGGTTCACCAAAGGAGTTTCATGGCCGAATGGGGACTAGAACCCGTATCTCCCAAGTCTGACTTCAACTCTTTAACCACTCCATCGCACTGCCTCTGCTGGGGCTGCTGAGCACTGCAGCTACTGGCAAATAAAAGGGTGCTGCTGCTGACCCTGCATGTAGGAAGAAAGCAGAGCCAGTGGGAAGGGATGTTACCAGAGGGTTTGCCATGAGATGGGTGGGGCATCCAAGGTCCCAAGTCCATCTGCTGAAGGGAGTCAACTGGCTTCGTTCTTGTTCCTCTGCCTTTTGGTTCAGTGTATCTTCTCTCCATGCCCATCCTGTCAAGGAGGGTGCAACAGTCCCAATGCCCTCCTGTGTCTTCTGCCCTGTTCTTCCTTGGCTCTCCCCTGTTGTTGCCAGTAGCGATGTCACATTAGGATCATTACCTCTGGTTCTTCTGGGGCAGTTGCCCCAGGGGGTGTCCAATGGATGAGCTCACACCAGTAACCCATTTCCGTCCAGCCTCCATAGCAGACACGTGCTGCTTGAGACACTTCTACCCCTGGCAGCTCTGGAGAGACTTTCACCTGCAGTTCTTGCTGGGAGCCCTCCAACCTCGTGCAAGACACCTTCTGTAAATTAAGCGTTTAAGCAGAGGTTGTAGGGCCGTGGGTAGGTGAGTGGCTGGAGTGGTTTTCTGCATCTACTGGACCAGCTGACCTTTGGCAGTCCTTCCCAAATCAATGTTTCTATGAATCTAAAGTATCTTGATATGTAGAAAGTTGGAGGAGGCCCGGTCAGCTGGAGTTCATGTGTATCTTTCATCTACCCACCCACCCCTTGTCCCTCCCCTGCTGTTTGATTTACCGAGTGGTCCAGGAGAAGTCCCAAACTCGCGGCATGATGATGAGGGCAACCTGGGGCGAAGGTTGTGAAGCGCTGTGCAAATACGGGAGAAGGCTAACAGACCGGTGATAGCTAGCACTAATATGGGAGCTTAACGTTGCATGCTCAGAGAGGGACCTTTTAAGACAAGCTGCCACATCTTGGTTTAGTGCGGTCGTCCGAATGGGTTGCAGAAGCCCCTAAGGACCTCCCCCGCTCCACCAACCCGTTGCCTCTGCAAAAGGCGCTCGGAGAAAAAGTTCTCCTGCGCGCACTTCCTCGGCAGGGCGACTTTATATTTCTGCAGGCTTGATTGCTGACACGTTGCGGCGGCCCAATCCCCATCAGCAAGACGGGGGCGCGCATAGATGCAGGCAGAACCAGAAAGCCCAGGGAATAGGGGCAGGGTCTCTAGTGATGGGCAGGGGGGCGAGGGGTGGGTGCGGTCCAGCAAGCATCCTGGTGATAGATATGGGAACAATTAATGGGGAGCTGCCGAGAGAGTGCGGGTGAGGTCAGAGGGATCCTCCAGATATGGGCCCAGGGGGTGAAAGAACCCAGCGGAGGCGCATCTACTAAGGACTGAGCAGGCAACCCGATGCCCCTCAGCCGTGTTTAGCCGACAGTTCCGATCAGCCCCCTCCAGATCGGGAGGGAAAGGGAAGCGGAGATAGAAATGACAAGGAACTGGCCATATCAGAGTGAAAGCCCGGACACGCGCTCCAGGAAGTGGTCGGTTTGTCCGTTCGTTCGTTCCGAAAAAGAGAATTCTTTAGACCGGTTCGAGACCTGCAGTTGATCTCCGTGGTGACTGTCTCCCCACCCACCTAACTCATCCAACAAGGCAATGCGTGGGGGCTGCCTGTGCCTCCCTTTCTCGGCGAGAAGAAACAGAAAGTTAACTTTGTACACGCTCAGGGGCTCCCTTAGCCCACGTCCTGCTCCTCTGCCCGCGCGCCCGCGGTGAGCGGTGGGAGTGGGAAGGCTGGCATGGGAACAGGTCCCGGGGCTAAGCCCTCGGATCCAATGAAGCCCTGGCTCCTCCGGGACTGCGCGCCCGGGCGTTGTGTTGACTTTGCCCGCTGGCAGCAGCGAGGGGAAGCCCGGCCCAGGCGGCATTGTTGTCTCAGCCGGTTAATCAGATCCTACGAGCCGTTGTGGAAATATCGGGCCTCCTGCCGAACAATAGGGCCCCAGGAGGTGGTGGTTAAACTTCAACCAGCTTAACTCCCCCCTCCCCCTCCCTCCCTCCCTCCCTCTCTCTCTCTCTGCCCGCCTGAGCCCAGGGAGCCGGGCACGCGAGCGAGCCGGGACACCCCAAGCCACACGCCGAAGGACGAAAGGGATCGCCCAGGGAGGGAAGGGCAGGGCGGCCCCCCAGGAGTCCGGTGGGGGCACCCTTCCGCGCCTCCCCCCTCTCCCCCGCGCGTCCTGCCCTGTCGCTTATGAGGATCCCCGGGTCCTTGATGGAGAGGTGCCGGGACCGCCGAGATGGGGGACACGCTGTCGGGTCTCCTCCTTCCAGGCGGAGCAGGGGACCGGGGAGGCAGCCCGATCCTAAACGCCCCTTTATCCGGGAAACCCCCCCCCGTGACACCCGTGGGGAATCTGCTCCCCCGTCGACGAGCCTCGGCGGGTGCCGGGGATCCTTTTGGCACCTACTCCCGCGAGCACGTGGAGTCGGCCCGGAGGGGGAGGGCAGGGGCGGCCCTCCTCGCGGTGGCGCACGCCGCCTCCGATGCCAGCAGGTGAGCGAAGCGCGGGGGTGGGTCGGGCTCCTGCCTGTCCGCCCGCCTCCAAAACCGCCGCGCCCCCCCCGCTGCCGCCGCCGCCGCCGCCGCCCCCCCCCTCCGGCTGGCCGGCGGGGCGCTGGCAGGCAGGTTCCGCGGGGAGGAGGCGCAGGAGGAAGGAGAGGGAGGGAGCGAGGGAGGGCCGGCCGCGGGCTGGGTGCGGTCCTGGCGGTCCCCGATCCCGGATCTCTTCAATTTCCCCTCTCTGTCGCTCACTCGTGCGCCGCGAGCCGAGGCAGAGGCAGCGCCAGAGCAGCAGCTCCGCCAGCAGCAGCAGCAGCAGCAGCAGCAGCGCTGACCGCTAGAGCGCGGCGGCGGCGGCGGCGGCGGCGGCGATTTAACCGCGCCAGCCAAAACAAACGGGGGCCTCGCTATTTATTGGCGGCGGCCGGAGCAGGCCGGCTCAGAGCGGCCGACCAGCGCACCTGCCCCCCTCGCCGCATGGACGCTGCCGCGGCTCCCAAGCCGGGGCTGCCCGGCCGCCGCCGCCGCCGCCACCACCGCTGCCCCCCGTGCCGCTGCCCGCGCTCTCCCTGCCCTTGCTAGTGCCAGTGCCAGTGCCAGTGCCGCCGCTGCGCACTTGATCGTCCGTCGGCCGCCGTCGTCGGAGCCATGAAGGCGGCGCGCCTGCTGCTCCTGCTGAGCGGCTGCGCGCTGCTCCTGCTGGCGCCCGCGGTGCGCGGCTGCGGGCCCGGCCGGGTGGTGGGCAGCCGACGCCGCCTGCCCAGGAAGCTCATCCCGCTCGCCTACAAGCAGTTCAGTCCCAACGTGCCCGAGAAGACGCTGGGCGCCAGCGGCAGGTACGAGGGCAAGATCGCCCGCAACTCGGAGCGCTTCAAGGAGCTCACGCCCAACTACAACCCGGACATCATCTTCAAGGACGAGGAGAACACGGGCGCCGACCGGCTCATGACCCAGGTAGGCACCGGGCGGCTCAGTTCCCCCCCCCGCCTCCGCCCGGCGGAGCTCCCGCTGGCCCCGACGGCCTCCCCGCCGCCGCCTGCCTGCCGGGCTCCTTTCCGCCGCGTCCCTGCCAAGCCACGCGCCCTCCGGGGTGCCCGACGCGGGCGGACCTCTCGCGCCCTGTGCCCGCGCGCTCCGCTCGGTGCCCAGCTGCCCGCCGGCGCTTCGGAAGGCGGGAAGGCGAGGAAACTGTCGGTGCCTCTCCCCTTCCCTTCTCCGAGGGCCCCTTCTTGCCCCGTGCCGGCTTCGGGCACCTGCCCACCTGCCTGCCTGCCTGCCTGCCTGCCTCTGCCGCCATCGGTGCGGCCCCGTCCAGTCCCTCGGCGGCGGCTTCTCGCCTTTTGAGGGAAGCCGCGCGCAACTCCGGGCGCAAGGAAGTTGGAGACTCGGAAGGGTGATGGTCCCCATCATCTTTCGGTTTCCGAGCGCTCTCCCTCTCTTAATGCGATGTACAAGTGCTGCTGAGGTCGGGGTGGCGGCGGCTTCACGGGACAGACGAATGCCGTGTGTACAACGAGTCCCACGTGCGCGTGTTCCGGATCCCTGAAGCTGCCGCGCGGCTGCAAAGATGCAGCGGGTTCTCTCGGCTGCCGCAAGGCTGGCAGGATGGAGAGAAGCCGAAACCTTTGATGATCGCCTTCCAGTCCTTCTAAACTGAATCTGCTCTGTTATTTTCCTTCTCAGGGCCACTTGCCGAGGAATATTGTTTACTACCGCTGTTTTCATAGAGGTAGTTGTGCTTCTAGCATGTGTGTTTATAAATATTCTGCTTTCGACTTGGTTTGGTTTGAGTTTTGCTATACATGCTGGAAGCACAGCTACCTCCTTGAATCTATCTATCTATATACAGGTATTAGGAATATATGTACCTTCACAGCATGGGAACCGCTGCAATTTAAAGCTGCAGTCCTGTCCCGTTACATGGGAGCAAAGCCCTATTGGATTCAATGGTTCTTACTTCTGAGAGGACACAAATAGGACTATATACCCCACATGATGCACCCTGTGGCCCAAAGTTCACCTGCTTATGGAGATAACTGGCCTTTCCTCTTAATAGTGTTGTCTTGCTCCCTCCACCTCTGTCTTCAAAAGGAGAGTGACAGGGGTGATAAGGGTGGCGGATGCCCTCTGCTCCTTTTCTCTTCTCCACAAGCCAGTGATGGAGTGTTTTGGGGTAAGTGAAGGGCCAGGCAAAGCTACCCCTGACTGAGAAACTATTTTAGAGTAAGATTTCTCCATTCTCAGCTTTTGAGCAAGTGCCCAAACGGTCCCCGTTCAATGAGAAAAGTTTGCAGGAATTTGGAGCAGAAAAAATGGGTGCATCTTCCCCTTAGTAAGAACAACCAATGCTTTTGGAGTAATCCCCACCTGAAAGGTGACCATAAATGTGCTCCGTGCTGCACAGGTTGTTTCCTTAGCATCACATTTGGGCAAAGTGCTCCTGCTCAAGAAATGTTTTTGGCTTCTCTCCTCTGTCCTTTTAAATGAGCATTGAAACAACTGCTCACCAATAAGAATTGAATTTACAAGACTGGAGCTTTTCTGTTTGCCTGGAGTGGCTACTCCAGAAGAGATGAATTGGTGATCATATAGCTGGAGTGCAAGCCTAAATGTGTCTACTTAGAAGTAAGTTCCACTAAGTTCAGTAGGACCTTTCCCCTACTTTGGTGTGTTGAGGGCTACAGGCTCCTCTCTATGTTTTTCCAGACCTCTAAGTCTCATTGGACTTGGTGGGACTCATGCTGTGGTAGACTTGTATAGGTTTACAGATCTTAAAGTGGGAAAATATCCTAGGAAGCATTTGAGCAAGATAGATATGGGTATGGCTATGATCAGCCCCAATTTCTGGATGGAAAAATTCTGCATTTTGCATGTTTTATCTGGAATGCCATATCTTAAAGATGATTGATGTAGCATTGATATCAAAAGCATCACCAAATTGTAAAGGGAAGTCCTCGCAGTTTCTAGTCTGGTGATCTACTCTGAAGGAGTCGCGGATGTTTTAATGACTTAGGTAATTTTTGAATGAATCTCCTTAAAGACTGCTGCTCTTCTACAAAATTAATTTACATTTATATTTACAAAGTAAGCGTGCACACTTAAGTCCCCTTAAATATTATGGCATAACAACTGTACTGTAATGTAGATGGTATTAGACTAGACCTCAAGACACCTCGGTTCAAATCTCCATAGCCATGAAAACTCACTTCAAGGTACTGGCAATAGTACACTACTCCTTGACCACCTCACATATCTTGAGAATCCTAGTAACATCATTGTAAATTGGAAGTGACTTTGCAGCTCATAATAAACAAAAATTAATAACTGTATGTTAATTATCATTTATTAACTGTATGTTAACTATCACTTGTTATTTCATCAGCTTTGAAATGGAAAAAGTCCAAGAACTGGACAGTGTATGCAGGATAGGCACAACCTGACAGGATCAGGCCAAAGTCCACCTAGCCCAGCATTCTCTACAAGGATCCCTGCAGGTAGCAGGTGCTAGGTGGCAAGTGTACCAGAAATCATTTGGTGGCCCACTGGTGGACTGTAATCTGCCCTTCTGGCAAGTTAATATATGAATAGCATCCAGTGGTGCTTGCCTGCCATCGTAACCAACAGCACTGACTTTACATTCCAGTGGCTGTTTTGTACTTCTGACTACCAGATTTGGAAAAGTAAGGGGATACTGTATTCCCACCATGCCCTGTTTCTGTGCTTGCCTGAGGTTTTTGTTCTAGATTGCTTGGGTTGCTCACTTGTTCTTATTTCTCCACTGTCAGGTGACAAACGCAGAGTCAGAGGGAACATTGGTCTGATAGAGCATCCCTATAGACTTCTAGCACAGGAGAGGGCAACTTGTATCTCTTCAGGTGTTGCTGGGCTGCAACTCTGATCCTCTCAAACAAATGGCTGTGGTGACTAGGGTGACATTGCTGCCCAACTGCAACCAGAGTATCACAAGTTCCCCACTCTGGGGTTTGATAAAATCTCCACCAAGATAAACTGTGACCATTCAAGATCAGATGACCTGACAGAGCGTCAGAGGCAGGAGTGGTCAAAGAGCGCTGTACCAGAAATGCCCATCGGATAAAGAAGAAGTGTAGCCCTGTAACAAATGCCCCTGCAGGTTCAAGTAATCAAACCGCATTGCACCTCTTCTGCAGGTGCCCAAATCCATGCTCAATCCTTATCCCTCCTGGCTGATTAGAATTGGCAGATCTAGCCTAAACACTGGGTTGCAGGAAGTGAGTGCCAATTCTCCAAAAGGTGGTTGTCGACATGTCTCTTTTGGGAGGCAGTGATTCTGACTCTCCTCCCAAAGCTGGCTGTAGTGGACCTCAGCCCATGGCCATTTTCCAATTTTTTGAGCAAGGTGATTGAGCAGCTGGCAACTGATCAACCTCAGGCACTGCTTACCTGGAACTATTTCATTTGGGGTTTAGGCTAGTTTTTGGGAGTTAGACTAGCTTACTGGTCATGTGGGATGACATCTGCTGGGAGAAAGACAAAGGGGAGTTTGCCTCTGTGGTTTTCCTGGACCTTTCAGCAGCTTTTGCTGTCATCGACTAAGGTGCCCTTCTGTGGAGGCTTTTTGAATTGGGAGCTGGAGATGCTGTTTTACAGCGGTTATGTTGATAGGTGTGCAGGGCAAGGGTGGGAACCCTTGTCCCCATGGAGCCCTAAAGGTATTTATTATTTTAGTCTACACAGAGAGGCACACTGCATCGCAGTGGCACATGCTATGCATGCAAATTACATCTGAACTGCTTAGGCAACTCCTGCCCCACCCCGAGAGCCCTGGAAATATTCCTGAGGATAGCTTTTTGCTTCTGTTTGGACTGTCAATTGTAGAAAGTGATGCTGGGATACCATTATCTTGCCCCAGATAGACCCGTTTGGGATGCCATAGGGCTTTATTTGGCACCTCTGCCAATTTTTTGTGAAAGTGCTGGGAGAGGTTATCTTGACCTGGGTGAGAGGGGTAGTAAATTGAGACTCACTTTAGCCAAGGCAGATGTACTAATCTGTTAGCAGAAGGTTCATCTGCTTGCTTATGGGGTGCTCAACCCACTCTAGACAGTTTGCACTCCCCTCAGTGCAGGAGGCTCATCGTCTGGTGACAGATCTAGACCATTCCCTTGATACCCAAGAAGAGGTTTTGGTAGCAGCTTAGTGGATATCTCACTGTTTATCTGCTTTGGCTAAAATGCCAGCTATGATCCTACCTGGGCGGAGAGAGTGTGGTTGCAGTTATCTGTCCTATAGCAGCCTCCTTCCTGGACTAGTGGGGCTGCCCTTGGAGACAGCCTGGAAACTCAGCCAGTGCAGAACAGAGTAACAAGAGTACTGACCGGGACTCAGGGATAGGGACTGAAGTTGCAGGACTCACTGCCAAGTCGAACTTAAGTCCCATTGGCGACTTGACTCTGACTTGACTCTGGGTTGTTGTTGTTTTCTCCAGTGACTCAGACTCTACTCACGACTGGTGACTTGGAACCCGCCCACCCCTCCCTTTTTTCCCCAAGGAGAAATGGCTGGTTTTTAATAGGGCCTCAGGCTTGGGGCTTAGGGCTTGGTACCAAATACCTGGACTCGGATTTGGGACTCAAGACACCAAGACTTGCCAACATCTCTGCTAGGACTAGCCCTTTCAAAGACCTTTCTCAAACTGCGTTGAACTCCGGGTCTGGTTAAAAAGTGTTTGTGTTTACCTTTGAAGTCCCAAGCAGGGACTAAGGCCAATCTGCCTGAAGTTCTTCCATGTTTAGGCCAGAGGATTAAGATCCCTTGGGAGATTTCTCAAGATGCCACGGCCACTGCTCGCTGTTCTATGAAGAGCGGCTACTGGGAGAGAGCCTTTTCTCTGGCGCGCTCTCCCTGCTTGCAGAAGGCTCTCACCAAGAAGCACCACTTGGCTTCCTCATCATGTACCTTCTGAGGTCAGGCTTAGACCTTTCTCCTCCAGCAAGCATTTAATCTTGTTGCTTATATTATCCGTTTCATTCCTGGCCTGTTAATATCTTAATATTTTAACTGGCTCTATTATTGTTTTAGTAGATTATTGTTTGATCTGGCTTTCTATGATTGTAAACAGCCCCAGGGCATTTGCCAGCCAGGCCGTGTGCAAAGGCAATAAATAGGTAAGATCTGAAATGGGATATATCATTAAACTCTTGTGGGATCTTATCCATGTTTACCTGGAGGTTGGTTGCCCTGAATTTAGTGAGGCTTACTGTCTGATAAGTGGACGCAGGGTTCATAGGGAAGCACTACCTGCTTGGAAGCATTTTGCTCTCTTCTCTGTACTAGGGTGAAAGAATTCTGTTTTGGAGATGTTTGCTCAGCCGTGATTGCGGGTGTACTTACTGAGAAGTAATTCAGTCCTGCTAAGCTTCGAACAATTACTGTGCAGCAAATGGAGTGGGGGTGGGAGGCTTTTAGCCCTGTGTTTGCCACACAATACTAAGATAGGGTCAAGGAGAATTTGCAGAGGGCAGAAAATGAGTGGTGAAGGGAGGCATTTCACTTGTCCTTGGATGTCCGCCCCCCCCACTTCCATTCCCCCCCCCATGTGGATTGATGATAGGGACAGTGAGGACAATTAGCTTTGGTGAAGGAGTTACAAGGGAAAGGGTTAAATAAGCTCCTTGCTGCCTATCGAGGGACTCCTGCAGTAGCCTTACATTTATGGTTATGTACAAACATATGCTGGGGAAATATCAGCTTTCTCACTGTAATGTAACATGTCATTCTTTTGCCCCGGAGTTTAATGGATCTTGCTCTCTGGGAAATATAATTAGGATAGCACCCATGCAGGGCAAGCTTCTACATATTTACTCAGAAGTAAGTCTCTCTGAGTTTAGTGTGGCCTAACCCTAGCTAAGTATGGATAGAACTGCAGCCTCCGTTGTCCTGTTAAACCCAATACAGTATAGAGAAGGATGCCCTACCTTTTCAGTGAACATGTACGTAGATTGTGCTTGCTAACAGGAAATCAGAGAGTGGACAACTATTGCTGGTTAATAATTTGAGAAACAATCCCACTGTGTACCCTAGGAGTAATTTGGAAACCTTCAAAGTTAAACCTTAAAAAGTGGACGGTTAAGATCCATACTGACTTCAAAACAAATAACATGTCAAGAAGACAGTTCGGTTCTCTAGATTAAAGGTAAACAGGAAGTGTTTACTTAGCTCCTGAACAACTGCCTGGTGGGGCTTAAAATGCTCTCCATGGGCAAGTAGTTCCAGAGAAGGCTGGGGCCACAGCTGAGACGACCTTGCTGCACTCTCCAATCATCCTATGCAAAATTACATCTCCCATCACATATTGTACACCCACTCCCATTAGGTGGCACCCTAGAAGTAGGGTGCTATCAATTTTGACCTTTCTTCTGTGGGCATCTTGGAACTGTGCAGCTTGCCCAAGGCCACACAGACTGGCTCTTCTGGAATGCACATTGGGTAACCAAACTGCCAACCCACTGAGCTATCCAGCCAGCCATTAGGTCGGTACAGGTATCAATATTATGTTACCTTTGCAGGAGTCTGGTTTTGTCAGTCAAACAAGGAACTTCACTTTGGATCTATTTGGTAAAACAATGGAAGTGATTTAATAAAACATCCTGGATCATTTTACCCACTGAATACTAAAGACTGCCACAGTCTTCCATCTGAACCCAGCTGATTATGGAAGACAATTAACTTATGGAAGTTAATTCCACTACTGTATAGAATAGTCCAGCAGATAATGGTTTGTGCAGAATAATATTTCAGTATGAACAAGGAGCTCACTATTTAATAGATTCAAGGGGAAAAACACTAGTGATATAAACACCATAAATTCACGAGGTTATACAAGGACTGAAAAAGGTAGACTGAATATTCCTCTTTAAATGGACTGCAAACTACTATTGTTGTTGAGCTTCTGGCTCCAAACTTTCCCCCCACATGCTTGGAACAATGAGGATCACCCTCACAAGCCAAACTCCAACCTCCTTGGACTAGATTAGGCCTTTGGGCCAGAGTCCTCCACTGACACCGCACCCTATGCACAGCCATCAGTATGATTCCAAGGGGATCTGACTCGTTCAGTATGGGGAAAACATCGCCCTATATAGGCGGGAGTGGTGCCTAAGGGAACAAAGATCTACCTTTTCTTGCCAAGCAGAACAGACTTGAAAATACCCCCTTGGTCCCTCTTGTGAAATTTGTGTGTGCAAATAGTATCTGTGAATGGGTTATTGCAAGGGGGTGGTCCCTTCTTTGAAGCAGAGGGTACATTTCAGGAAGGGAGGATTGCACATTCATATTACAGGTACAGGAACCGCAAAAACCTGGATTGGATTCTCACATTTGAAAGCATGCCAGGAAGGATAAGCTAGGAGGGACTATGACCCATTAAACCAGTTGGAGTCAAAGTATTTTTAGCGTTGGGTCTCTCAGGTGCTTGCTGTTCTTTCCCTTTTACAGGGAATGAGGAAGTGTGGGCTGGTAGTTATAGGAGGTCAGTGGGTTTCAGAAGGACTGGAGGACTCTCTCTCTCTCTCTCTCTCTCTGTGTATGTGTGTATATGTAAGACTAAACTCTCCTGGTGAAGAACACAGCAAGCCTTCCAGGTTTCCCCCTTTTTGCTCTGTGAAGACTAGGCATTTTGTAGGTCTTACTGACTTCAGTAAAATGTGTGTGTGTGTGTGTGTGTGTGTGTGTGTGTGTGTGTGTGTGTGTGTGTGTGTGTGTGTGTGTGTGTGTGAGAGAGAGAGAGAGAGAGAGAGAGAGAGAGAGAGAGAGAGAGAGAGAGAGAGAGAGAGAGAGAGAGAGGCACAAAAAATTAGAAATTAGGAGTCATGGCTTATGGGAACATATTCACAAAAAGAACCAGGATCTTTCATAGCACCTCTTCTATCCAATCCAAGAGTTATCCAACTTCCATACCTTGAAAAATTGTATGGTGTCCTAGTAAAGTGCAGCTCAGCCTCTGTCTATTCAGAACTTAGCCCTATTAACTTCAGTACAACTCAGGCCCTATGAAACATGTATAGGATTGCAGCCCTAATTAACTATTTAATGATAAAGATTCCTGGTTTGTCATTTGGTCAGATTTCTGAGTGCCTTACAAACACAATGAAGATAAGATAATAAACAAGATGGCTGGATTACAAGCTGCCAAAGGCAGGAGAGTGCTCTTTTATTCAGTACCTTGCCATGCCTTTAACCATGTTATCATCACAGGCTTAAGAGCATCTTTGAAGTGGTGGGCCCCATTTAATGTTTTGGAACAGGCACTTGGTGCCATGTGCTTGCCTTCCTCTGCAACGCTCCCCCTCTCCGGTTCCCCCTTCTGCTTGCAGGGCCAGGGGTCGCCAGGAGGGTATTTGAGCAAGGTGGGTGCTGCTGAGAAACACCGTGGAGATGTTGACACAAGCATGACTGAGATGCTTACACAGTGGACGATTCCCTCTTGTAAATTCCACAAGGCCAGCCTGCTGCCGGAGCAGGAAACTGGGACAGTGTCACCTGGGGGAGGAGCGCTGTGGTTACCTTACCTTGCGGAGAGCTCTTTAGGATCACCAGGGAAATGCTGGTGGGTGGTAGGAATGCTGATAAGGAGGAGTGCTGTGACCTTCTTAGCTAGCTCATCCACCTGTCCACCGGCTTGCCTGCCAGCCAGCTATTGCTATGGCTCTGGTGAGGCTCCCGGGTAGAACCCAAGGCCTGCTGAGTCAGCTCTCTCACCTGCCCTGGGGTCACTAGCTGGCTAAAGTCTGACAAGACTTTAAAGACAATCAGACAGAGGCTCGTGAGCTTTGCACGTGGCAGGTAGCTTCAGTTATGTGTACAAGGAAACTGCATGAGACATTTTGCTGCCCTGGCAGGACAGGACAGGGTGCCCACCCTCCCCTCCCCTCCCCTCCTTCTATTTCATGCCGTCCCTTCTCCCCCAGTGACTCCAGGTGTCTCTGTGTAAATACATGAAGGCTGTTGCATGAACTACCTGCCAGCAGGAAGTCTCTTAGAGAAAGTGAAGCTAAGAATCACAAAAGGTAGCCTGAAATCTGCACCGAGGAGAAGTTGCCACTCTCTCCGTCTTTTCTCCTAACATTCCCACTGGGTGTGATGGGATGGGATGGGATGGGGAGGGGAGGCCCCTGACAGGCTGGAAGCCATGAGTACCAGAGGCATGCTGGGGTTCAAAAGGACAGTACCTGAGCAGGGGCAGTGGGTGGGGTCTCGGGTCCTCTTGAATTCCCCGTCCTCTCCTCTCCTCTCCTAGTTTCTTACTGCTCTTGACTGAGTTTCGTCAAGTCCAAGGGTCCACAGTATCCCCGGGCAACAGGGTCCCGCCCACCTGTCCTTATCGTTCCATCTTTCTCAAGAATTTCAGTCTCTGTTTGCTTGTGGTGCCTGAGCAAAGATAAGGCCCAGGCGCAGTTGACTCACCTCTCTCCACCCACCCTGGGTGGCTTCTTTCTGCTTGAGTCCTGAGCCCAGGCCTGGCATCCCTCACCTGCTTCCTGGGCTGCTGGGCGCGTGATGCAAGCCCACCCCAACCTCCTTGCTTTCATCCCTTTCTTTCTAAATACTGTAAACTGAAGCAATGCTTGGAAAACAGCTTGTTAAAAAAAGGTGAGCAGTTCCAGCTATAATTGTAGGGCAAACAGTAGTTTGTTAGCATTATTGGCAAAATATTAAAAATTCCTGTATCTCAGATGTAACTAGTTCCTTCTAGTTACTTAAAACATCTGAATGCAACAACATGTAGCTATAGCACAAGCTGAGATGGGAACAATGTAATATTCCTTTTAATAAAGCTACATCTCTATAACGGTTAAATTAACTTTAACTGTTATGCCACAACATGGAATATAGTTTCCATGGTCACATGGCTAGCGCAACTAGACACAGAACGCTGTTACCTTCCCACTGAGGTGGTCCCTATTTATCTACTTGCATTTGCATGCTTTTGAACTGCTAGGTTGGCGGGAGCTGGGACAAGTGACGGGAGCTCACTCCGTCGCGTGGATTCGATCCTATGTAACATAGGTACACAATAAAATAGTTGCACTTCTGTTTGGGAAAAGGAAGTAGTTGCAAGTAACTGAGCTGTTTAACTAGTTACTTCCAGTCACTGGGCTGTGGCTTGTGTCTGGACCTGCCAATAGTTTTTCCCCTCACCCTATTCCATGGAAGAAGAACTCCAGTCTTTGTGTCTGAAACACTGCCTAAGCTCTACTTCAGAAGTAGGCTTCAGTCCTAACACGTACTCTCCACCCTGCGAGCACTGGAAGTGACCTATTCCTCTGCTCCCACTCCTTTCTCTATTTGCTTTCCAAATTCTGGTTCTGACCATTCAGTGTCTAGTGCTGTTGTTGGTTAAATGTGATCCTTTGTTTTCAAACCAAAGGATGTGAACTTGTTTAGCAAGGGACAGCCAAGTGGAGCAGTAGATGCTTTTCTAGACAACAAGGAGAAGGCTGGGGTCAGTGGCGGCCCCTGTCCACACAAGGTGTGCTGATGGAGCCCTGCAAATGTGTCTTTCATTAACAAGAGCACCACAAACGACTGTCCCTGTGTTACTGTAACATTCATTTGTCACAGGGACTGTGCATGATACAGTGGTGCCTCGCTAGACAATAATAATCCGTTTCACTGAAATCGCTGTTTAGAGAAATCATTGTCTAGCGAAAAGCATTTCCCCATTGGAATGCATTGAAACCTGTTTAATGCGTTCCAATGGGGAAGAATCGTCGTTGTCTAGTGAAGATTGGCCATAGGAAAGCCGCTTTGCGAACCGCCGATCAGCTGTTTAAATCACTGTCTTGCGAAGCTTAGGTCCTGAAAACACCTGTTTTGCGAGCGAAGAGGGAGCTGTCAAAATCGTCGTCTAGCAAAAATCGGTTTGCGAAGCAGGAACCAAACATTGTCCAGCGAAATTCCCCCATAGGAATCACTGTTTGTGAATCACTATAGCGATCGCAAAAAGTCAGTGTCTAACAAAAAAACCTGTCATGCGGGGTAACTAGCGAGGCACCACTGTAATGTATAAAATAGAAACAATGCACACCCAGACCCCACCTGCCCTCTGATCACCACATCCTTATGGTTCATTTGCTAGTTTTCAAAAAAAAAAAAACGCCTTTATTCCAGGGAGCTCAAGATGCCATACATGGGTTTCTCCTGGCCATTTAATCCGCACAATAACCCTGTGAGGTAGGCGAGGCTGAGTTCTGGCAGCTTGCCCAGGATTGTCAGAGGAGCCACATCCATAAATGGAATTTAAACTTAGATCTCCTTAATCTAGGCTCTGCACCACACAAGGTCACA
Organism: Pogona vitticeps; assembly: GCF_051106095.1. NCBI lineage: Eukaryota > Metazoa > Chordata > Lepidosauria > Squamata > Agamidae > Pogona > Pogona vitticeps. The sequence goes on from NC_135783.1 coordinate 241,688,152, forward strand.
GCAAAAGCATTCTGCTCTGAGGTGTACTGTAGGTGATTTTAGTGCAAATTGCAAACGAATAGTGGGAAAAGACAAGTACTGTATGTTGTGCTTTTCCTGAGATATCCTGTGAGGAAAATCTTACTCTTGGTATCCACATTCAGACCCTCCACTTCTCAGTTTGGAGCCCTTCTCTGGGCATCCCCAGCAGCCCCTTGCCTTGTCCTGGCCCTCCCCTTTTCCACTCCACCTGCCACAAATAATCCCAGCTGCCCTAAGGGCCACCAACGGCCAGCACAGGCAGTGCCCAATGTTGGGGATCGGGTGAGTCTTGTTTCTGAGCATCCCAGGGCCTGCATGTGAAGCAGCTCATGGGGACTCACGGGCAACCTTGATCTCTGCAACCTGCCTTATACATCCAGGAGGTAAAGCCTCCAGCCTCTGTGTGCAGCCAACCTCCTGTCATGTTGGCTTTCCCTCTGCAACTCCACACTGACACCTGCTGGTGCCAGCTGGAAGTAGCAAAGACATGCATCAGTTCTGCCCCGACCCAGGGACCACCACCACCCCACCCCCCTGCCCCGGGCAGAAGATTGGGTTCCAGGAGATCCCACTTTGTAATTCCCTCAGGAGATAAGATATTCCTCTAGAAGAATGGAGGGATGACTTTGTGGTGGTTGTGGATGAATGCATGCATACCTGGCGCATGTAAGGAATGTTAAATCTGGGCTGGAAGAGATGGGGGAGATGGGGGAAGAGATGGGCTGGGCTGGAAGAATGGGGGAGCACTTTTAAATGGCCATGCATGTGTGTGCTGTTGTGACGTGAAAGTAGCCTCCTTTTTGGTAAGTGCTCTTAAGAGGAAATAAGGTGAGGGAAGGAAGAGCTACATATTCTGTCATTCACTGCCTCAGAGGTGGTGTTTTACTAGTGTGAGGATTCTGGGAAGAACTAAAAACTGCTTTAGCAGATCCATAGAGGCTGCTGCTGTGTATTCCACCGAGGGGCTAAACCTACCAAGTCTGTTTGTTCCAATAGTGAGAATAAAGATAGGGCAGGGGAGTTATTTGCTACCTTTTATTGCTGGCTGTTTAACAGGCAAGAGCGAGCCAGAGCGTGGGGTTGAGGGGAAGCTAACAAGTGGAACGGGAGGAAGCAATAAATAAACAGGAACTCGGCTCTGTGTCCTCTCTTCTATGAGGCATTTTGAAGGAATAAACATTTCTTTCTCTCTCTCTCTCTCTCTCTCTCTCTCTCTCTCTCTCTCTCACACACACACACACACACACACACACACACACACACACACACACACACACACACACACACACACACACACACACACACGGTGAAGTTGTTTGTTGCCTTCCATCTCACCTTATCTCTGAGGCCTAGAACAAACTCCTCTGTGTGTGTGTGTGTGTGTGTGTGTGTGTGTGTATGTGTGTGTGTGTGCGCGCGCACGCAAGGAAGGAGGTCAGTTGTGGCACATGGAGCCTCTTCTCTCCTGCTGGGGACAAAGGCCAGTCCTGGCTGCCTGACCTTTCTTCTGCATGTGGGCAGGTTCTCCTTCAGCCTAGCTCTGTGCTGCTCTTTGCTCCCTCCTCAAGGCCGATCCCAAGTGACCTAAGGAGCTAGAGGGCCAGACTTTCCTCCTTGCCTATGGGATCTGCCCGACTCCAAGGTCATACAGAGGGGGGCCTTGACTGTTTATTGTAGTTTGGGTCTATGCCCTGTTCCTCCCATGCTGGTATTGAAGCTGTGCTATTCCAGGGTTTTACATAGTCTGTGTTAGCCTTGCAGCTCCTATGTGTGGGGCTGGACCTGAAGGGGCTGCTAACAGCTGGTGCTGAAAGTGGAAGAGGCTGCCTCCCAAAATAGTCTATGGTGGTATCCTAGGTTTGATAGCACGTGTTAATGCCTATGTAGGATTTCATTCATAAGTGATGCGGTTGATGACTCATGGACTTCCCCACCAAGCCTGTGAGGCTGAGGACAAGATGAGGAAGGAAAACTAGAACATCAGCCAGCTTCTTCATTGGACATTGGCTCTGGCAGCAACTCTCTGCCCATCCATGGTAGCACCACTCCTAATATACCAAAAGCATTCAACCCATAAGCAAGAATTCAGGGATGAAGTTGGGGGGTAATGGGGCTTTCAGCAGAGGCACCTGCAACAGCATTTCTAAGTCATTCCAGCCCTGAAGCAGGGATGAGCAGAGGCTAGATCAGGATCTGTAGGTAGATCGATACTGAGGTGATAGGAAGTAGATGAAGAAGGCTTTTTGAATCCTAGTAACAATACCAACAAGTAAAATTGAAAGTGACCTTGTGTTAGTGGCTGACCTTGTGCTATTTTTTTTAATCTCTTAGCCTCAGGTGCTGCTCATCTATAAAGCTGGAATATTAATTGGCTGATTTTGGCCAACCTTTTTGTGCAGCTCTCTTGGCCACATTCAGAGTTTTATGCTGGAATCTCTGATATTAGAGCCAGAGCCTTTACAGGTTGCCTTTTAAAACTGCAAGAACCAGAATTTTTCAACCAGCGCGGCCCTTACCTCAGATGTAGAACTGTTTTTGTGCATATGGTGTATAGTTCAGTATAAGTGTCAATGTAATTAACTGTTAACAGTGGGTTGTGGTTTTTTTTTAAATAAAATCATTATGTTTGGAGATATGGGGGTTGGAATAGGGATGTTAAAAGGACTGATCAGGCTGCGGCCACACAAGCCAAATGTTGCCTTCCTATCCCCCACTGAGTTTGTATCATAAATTTGCAGTCACATGACGCATGGCCATTAGCAAATCATTTACTCGGTGAGCATGCTAACTGCAGAACATTTCTCACTTGGCCAGAGGCTTCTACTTTTTTTGTTGTGGATCTTTTAAAAAACATGTTGAGTTGCTGTGTATGTGTGTGTGAACCATCTTATCACAACATTTTTGAACTACTCTTACCATGCGTATCCTTTTAAAATATTTTATATTTTTTAAAAATTTTCTGCACATTTCTGTCAATGCCTTGGTTAACGTCTGTCAAACAGTGTCATCAAGAAGCTCTAGGCACTTGTTGATTGGAAGGAAATGACTTGGTAACCCCAAAACACATTGGGACGCACGCCTTGGAACAAATACCATGTGACCACAAAATATGACAGGAATGTGATTAAAAATCATGTATCCACAGGGGGACATTTCGCTGGTGTGACCGCAGCCTCAGTTTCTGCTGATTCTAATACAAACAGACCTCGTCCCAGGCTAATGGGTGGACTGGAACCAGAAGTGAAGAAACATAACCATTTTGACTGGAGTTCCAAAGGATACTCTCAGCTAATGCTGCTTTGAATTCAATGCATTCAAAATGTGAAACTGCCCATGTGCTGAGTATTTCTAGGTGGCAAATATTTTGTTTGTTTGTTTTGCTTACTCTGTCCTATCGGGGATGTTAAAAAGCTGGTAAAGCATAGGATTTTTATTTTATATGATTTTATTTTTATGCCTCCTTTCTCCCCGTAGGGGACACAGGATGACTCACAGCAATTAAATCTGTGAAGTGATAACAGATTTAAAATACCGTGCAGAATTACCTCTATCTCCTACTCAAATTTGACTCAAGCTCATCTCTCATGGATTATATTCTGATCATATAATGCAGAAGCCACATCTCTTTAGATTTGTTGTTATAATAATTGGGGGGGGGAGCACCTACACATGAAATTATGAAACATAACGATTAACAGTTCCCCCCATGGGGCTTCCATGGATTATAATCCACTTCTTCAGATGCTCTGTGGACCCTAGTTGGACCCCAAAGGTATATATAAACTGAACACATGGTTGTGGATGGTGGTTTGGGAAGCTATATGCTCAAGTAGCTGAACTAATACATATGGTTGTCTCTAAAAGCTGTCACACATGGGGTTGGATCAGGCCATTAAGCACAAAGTCTAAGATTAACTAGCTGTGCTAAAGGTAGTTTTATTCTGAATAGACATTCCAGATGTTTCACCACATCTCTTTAAAAGCTTACTGATGCCAGGGTATTCTGTTATATCCAACAAAACTTTTTAAATTGCCACTGTAATTATTTTGCTGTTATAAAATTATCAGTAGTCTTTTCAGCTCTTTGATTTCTCCTGACTTCCTTCCCCTCTATCACAGTCCCCAAATGTGTGTTTGTATATGCCTGCCTATACAGGATAAACATATCATGTATCTGATGCAGTTATGGTTGGTTCTTTGAAAGCATATGGCATTATACATTTCCTAATACTGTACTGTATTGAAAATGGCATGCACCTCTCTGTTGTTTTCGCTGCAATATTGCTACCACAGTTCTTCCTCCGCAAATCCGGAAGTATGTATATGCATGTAACAATGCATATTCAAGTGCAAATTTTCATGTGTCTAAGGAGTGGAAAATTCTGGGTAAGAATGTGAGGGACTCCAAATAGTTTTGATTTTCTAGTATTTTAGAACATCAGATTATGTGAACTTTCTTGTGTCTGCCTCCAGTATTTTTTGTGGCTAGTGAGATAACATTCTGGATAGATCTCTTGCCTAGATGTGGGGTTCTTCCAATAATATCCATTGTAAGCCACCAGAGGGCATGACTCAGAATGGAGAGAAATGGTAGATAAAATATGGAGTTTGGAAAGGTTCTTTTCTTTTTTTGGACTACAACTCAAAGAATTCCCTGCCAGCACGGCTGCTAGCTAGGTTGACTTGTGTTTGTTTATGCAGGTTGCAGTCCAGAAAATGACATTTTTCAAGGCCAGTAAACATTAAGCTGACACATCCCATAGTAACTGCAGTGAGAGATTAGCCACATGATGGGTAGTTGATGCCTGAGATGAGATGTTGGGTCAAGCATTTGAAATAGATAAAACCGCTACCAACTTGGTGAGATGAAGCCGGTCATGAATGAAGGGAACTTCTAATGTAGAAGAGGAAAACATTTGGCATATTGGAGTCTATTAAACCAGGGAAATGTCACTGTAGGTTGGAGTTATTTCTAGATTACCCTACAAAATTTCTCCTCATGAGCAGCCAACCTAAACATACAAGAGGAGAAGGGGTGTTGACATGATAGAATGGAGGGAAACCCTTGAAAGCACTATGGATAGGGAATCCTCTTTTTAAATTGTTCCATGATGTTAAAAAAAAAGGGGTCCTTGAAAGGAGACGATTAACAGGAAGATCAGGGTGGGCTATGCCCTTTATTTCTTGTTATGTCAGTTTGTTACTTGTGGGAATGTTCTGTTTTTTCCTTTATGTATAAGGAACAGTCATAAAGAGCAGGATCCCAAGTAGTTTGAAGTGGTACTGTCCATTTTGCCATCTGCCACGTAATTTAGAGGCATGTGGTTTACCAGAATGTGACTTTTTGTTGCTCAGATGGTAACATCTGTGTTTAAGTGGATGAGGTGACTGCCTCAGATGACCAGTGTTGACTGGTTGGTGGCGAAGGTCAGTGATGTGTTGAAAGACAGAACAATATGACTCTCTCTCTCTCTCTGTATGTGTGTATGCGTGTGTGCATGCGTGCTATGCAGCCTGCCTTACACTCTGTGAGCTTATTATTTATTTATTTATTTATTCTATTTATACCCCACCTATCTGGTCATTGCGCTGCATGCTTGTTCCTCAGGTGCCACAGGGAGAGGAGCACTACTCAATTGTCACTTTGACTGGTGGCCTCATTGTAGGAAAGGAAGGAGGTACCTCAGGCAAGCTCACGTATTGGATCACCTCTAGATGGTGACTGCTTTGAGCCTGGAATGGTTGTGGTCTCACAGCTTCAAAAAAGTTACTCTACTGGACTACAGCCTCCTAGACCAACACCAACACCACCAACACCACCCAGCTACACGATGGCCATATGGATATGCAGTGCTAATCTCTTCCTGTTCTTTCCCATCTTCTCTCCAGCGCTGCAAGGATCGCCTCAACTCTCTGGCCATCTCGGTCATGAACCAGTGGCCTGGGGTCAAGCTGCGGGTGACAGAGGGCTGGGATGAAGATGGGCACCACTCGGAGGAGTCGCTGCACTACGAAGGCCGTGCTGTCGACATCACCACCTCTGACCGGGATCGGAACAAATATGGGATGCTGGCACGCTTGGCTGTGGAGGCCGGCTTTGACTGGGTCTACTATGAATCGAAGGCTCACATCCACTGCTCTGTTAAATCTGGTAAGGATCAGCTTTAAGCTGGGGCTGAGGGAGATCAGCAGGGATGGGGGGGGAGTGGGGAGGGAGGCTGTGAGTCAGGAATCAGGAAGACTGGCACAACTGAAGAAATTAAAAGGCTCAGGAGGATGGAAGATGTAGCGGCTTTATTGCAAAATAGAAGGTCCTGATTCCTTAGTATGCTGCTTGTCATGATTCCTTAGTATGCTTGTTGGCACCATTTTGGGCCAAATTGATCCCAGTGTCGTGTTCCGCTCTTGCTGTATGTGATTTCAAGATGCTTTCCTCATAGGTGATGTCTGGAGGCTATTGGTGCGATCTTTTCTGCAGTGATCTGCTCAGTATTCAAACGGGGGGGGGGGGGGACAACCTCCCTGTTTATTACTGACTAAGAACACTGAGTTGCTTCCAACACTGCCATTATTACATGCTTGAAAGCACTTTTGATTTAGCTTAAATTAGGCTAAAGATACTAGCCATTCTCCATCCTCATCCCTTAACTTTTCTCCCAGAGTAGCATAGCAGCTGGTCCAGGGAGCCAAAACAAAAACAAAAACAAACAAAACAACAACAACAACAAATTTTATTTATTTATTTATTTATTTCATTTATACCCTGCCTATCTAGTCAATTGTGACCACTCTAGGCGACTTACAACATACACTTAAAAAATAAACATATAACATACCACATCACAAAAAAAAAAATAATTTACATGAAGTAAAAGATAGAATACATTTTTTTCCCAAAGATGGTGAGAAACAGGATATATTATAACAGAAAAATAATAATTAGGTATTAGGTGGAAAGGGGGAAGGCCTGCCTGAACATCCATGTTTTCAGTTGTTTCTTAAAAATACCCAGCGAGGGAGCTGCGCGAATGTCAGGAGGCAAGTTGTTCCAGAGGCGAGGAGCCACCGCCGAGAAGGCCCGGTTTCTTGTTTTTTCCTTCCGGGCCTCCCTCGGCGTCAGGCTCCTCAGCCTCACCTCCTGACTCGCATGGGTGACACGGGTAGAACTGGGTGAGAGTAAGCGTTCCGCCAAGTATCAAGGCCCTAAACTGTTTAGGGCTTTAAACGTAAGCGTCAGAACTTTGAAGTCAATGTGGAACCGAATGGGCAGCCAATGCAGCGCGGCCAGAATAGGAGAAATTCTTCTGAATTCTTCACAGAAGAATTCAGCAAAAATCTCCCCTTTCCATTTGCAAAAGGGCAGTATTGACTGTAAGAATGTGAAGATTCAGCCTGGGCCTGGCCTTCCACTCAGTGTTTCGCATAGCTGGCCAAGATTCAGGCTTACAAATCCTCCTTTGCCAGCACCTCCTCTGGATGCATTTCTCCAGAAATGTGGGTTCTGTCCAGTGGAAGGTACCACTGAGCTTGACCTAGCCCTAGAAGTAGGGAGCGAAACAAGGGCTTGAGTGGTCTGTTGGGATTAAGTACTGAGGGGGCTCCCCATTTGGCTGGAGTACCACGCTTTGACTGTGGCCTCTTGTTCCTGTCCTTTGACCATTAGCATGACCTGCTGGTATCCTGGCCCTTTCAAGACCCACCGGGTCTCTGGCTGATGGGAAGGAGGTGCCTTGGCCTAATCTTGACTTTATACTGCCTGGCCTAGCAGCCGAATCTCCACCTCTGACAACAGCACACCAGGAGTGACCAGCGCTGGAAAAAGGGATTGCCCCAGCCAGAGTGGAACCCACTCCCCTTACCCCTCTGGCACTAATCTGGACTATGCTGACTTAAACTCGTCCGGACAGCAATGTGCCTGCCAAGAAACATTGTCAAACAGCTTCTGTCCACTTGGACTTTAGATATCCAAAGCCTTCATATCTGCTAAGCTGAAAGTTAGGATTGTGTGTGGCAGATACACACGTCATTCAATGCTTGCCCTGAGTACTGTGGTCTGATCCAGCCAATACCGGACTTGCCCAGTGATCTCTCCAGACTGTATTTGGCCCACTTCCTCTGCGGTTGGTCTCACTGACATTACAACACACACAAACACACACACACACACACACACACACACACACACACACACACACACACACACACACACACACACACACACACACACACACACACACACACACGTACGTCCACTCATTCTCAGTGCCTGAACATTGTGCCTGCTTCTGGACATTCACGCTTCTAATAGGAAGATGTCACATTACCAAGTGTGCCCAAAGACTGGAGCATCACCTTGGCAGTCAAGAATTGGAAGAGAAGTACAATCCTACAGGGTGCAAGTGCTTGGCTACGTACCTAAGGGGGTTGACAACGGCTTTGATAGATGTTGGGGAGAAAGACTGAACAAAATTCAGCATCCAGGAAGGGACAGGTTTTGATGGGTTAGAGAACTGGCGCTTGGGTACAGCCTAATTTGAAAACAGGTACTTGTGAGATGGGACAATGTATAGATTCTATGCTATAGGGCAGTGGCTCCCGCCCTTGGGTAACCCAGGTGTTCTTTGACTGTAACTCCCAGAAACCCTGGCCAGCTCAGCTCGTGGTGAAGGCTTCTGGGAGTTGCAGTCCAGGAACACCTAGGTCATCCAAGGGCGGGAGCCATTGCTGTAGGGGGTCTGCATTCAACACAGAACAGCATACCTTGATATGTGTTGGAGGGGGACAGTGGCAGGAGTGAAGTGAAAGATCACACTCAGAGGATCATGTTTGTGTGCTGGAAATGGTGGGTATCCTGGGCAGCTGGCCTGCCTTAAGAACCTTTTAATAAATGTCCTCTATTTTTGTACTGGTTGCGTACACTCATCTGTCCATTCCACCATTTCTTCGACTTTAGGCTTCAGTAAATAACATATTCATCCTTCTTCATAACCATCCCATATTAAATGGCTTGTGCTGCGTTTTAAATCATTTGCTCTTCCCTAAAGAATTGGATTAGACTGAGGGGTAGAGCACCTCAAAACTAAATCTTCCAATTTAACTACCACAGCCTTCCCTTCAGACTCTCCATTAGGTCGACACCAACTATTGCACATGGGTCCTGTACCAAAATGATTTTTCTGGACACTCTCACAGTATGAGGTTTAAATATATCTATTTCAAACAAGAGTAACTTGCGCAATGCTTGAAAGTGTACACATCCGTTTGATTTCTTTTCCATGGGCTATTGTGCATCCACAACATCCAGAGATTATGTCACTATCATGTACTTTTTTTTATCACTTGGTTGAAAATAGCTAGAGGATGCCAGCTTTGCATGCTAGCAATCAAAAGGCAGCATGCGATCATTCCATCTTCGCCTTCTGAACTGATTTTCAGTGGTAAGGAAAAAAGATGGAAGAAATGCTGGGGAATCACAGGAGGGGTGGAAGTGGAAGACAACATTTCTGGTTCCCCCATAAAATTCTGTGTTTGAGATTAGGCGGACGCTCAATGAAAGCCTTGTCTGGATGTACCCCCAGACTCTGTGGAAGTATGTACTGGAAAGGAATTTCCGCATTATATGTCTATGCAGAATTTGGAAATAAGTTGTCAACAATTAATTTTTTCTAGTTTGAATACTAAGTTGAAATTAACAATCAACAGTACATTTCAGTTCCTTCCGAGCGGTCCCTCCACATCTTGATACCACGTTGCTTTGTCACCTAATTCTTTGTGCTTCCATGTGAGTTATCCTCCCTCTAGTAACTAGGCGGGTTTCTCTCTGTCTCTCTCTTTCTTTCTCTTTCTCTTTTTGTCTAGAGCATTCAGCAGCAGCAAAGACAGGAGGCTGTTTTCCAGCTCGGGCGCTAGCAACGCTGGAAAGCGGGACCAAGATTCCAGTGTGGGCACTGATGCCTGGGCAGAGGGTTCAAGCCATGGACGAGCAGGGCCGCCCCATATACAGTGAATTCCTGACATTTCTGGACAAAGCGGCATCAGCTCCCACGGCCTTCCATGTCATTGAGACACGGGACCCACCCCGCCGCCTTGCCCTCACTGCAGCGCACCTCCTTTTTGTGGGGGAGAATGCCACAGCACCCACCAAAGCTATTTTTGCCAGCCTTGTGCAGCCAGGTCAATACGTGTTGGTGACAGAGGGGGGCGAGCTACGGCCAGCCAAAGTAGTGGCTGTCTCTGTGCAGACGGACGTCGGGGCCTACGCTCCTCTTACCAGCCATGGGACTCTGGTGGTGGACGATGTAGTGGCATCTTGTTTCGCTGTGGTGCAAGAGCAGCGCCTGGCTCAGCTGGCTTTCTGGCCCCTCCGAATGTATTACAGGCTGGTGGGGGGTGAGCGGACTCAGTCGGAGGGTGTGCATTGGTACTCTATGCTGCTATATCACCTGGGCCGAATGCTCCTCGCTTCAGACAGCTTCCACCCGTTGGCCACAGTGCAGTTTGAGAGCTGAGCTGATGTCACTCAACGGCCCCAGAAGAGGAGAAACAGATCACCTCCTGTGTTCCTAGGGAGGGACTGTATGGGGTAGCCAGAATCCTGAATGTGAGGAAACGGCAGGGGCACGGGCTCCTTATAACTTTCCTCAAGCTTGAGGGCTGAAGGGAGGTTTTGACTCCTCCTTTGCCTCTGAGGAGTCTTTCTTATTTTTTTGGCTACAGAAGAAGATGCCTAACAACAGGGCCACATGCTGCTATTTTGGTTCAAGGACCTCTGATGCAGAGTGAGGCAGGGAATGAATGGGGGTGTGGGTGGTCCTGAAACCTGGGCTGGATGAAGGAGGAACTGGAAACCCTGCTTTGCAATAGACAGGATATGGGAGGAGGGCATGCAGGCATCTGCAAGGGAGTCTTATGAGGGAGGATTCGCATGAGGCCTAGATGGGACTTCTTCCCTACATCAGTCCAGAGAAGCTTCTCCTGCTTATGGCTGGGCTGCCTCAGGGTGGCCCAGTGAGACACCCAAAGTGTGACTGTTCTTCTACTCAGTGGGACTTTTCCACTGTTGTAATTATGAGAGGGGAATCCTTCTTTCTAGCTGCCAATCAACTGGGCTTTGAGCACAGAAGGAGAGTGGGGAATGCACCAGTCAGCCCAGAAAAGGGGGAGAGCCATGAATGGGGAGGGATCGGGCAATAGACAGGGAGGGTTCTTTGCAAAATCATACAGTCTTCTCTGGATTAGCTGGACTTGCCCTGGAGCAATTATGTCCATGCATTCATTAATGCCAATTAAAATTATCACTCCAGCTATCAGTATGCAGTAAAAGGACGATGCAGAGGAGAGAGAAATAGTCTTTCCCCTTACTTGAATTAACCAACACTGACTGTCTTGATCAAAGTGTGAATAATTAGTTTAAGAAAGAGCTTGGAAAGTTTGCTCTTTTGGACTCTTAACTCTCAAAAACTGCAGCCAGTGTAGCCAATTCCCAGTGGTTGTGCTGGTTTGGAAATGGGAGTTGTAGCCCAAGCTCTGGTTTAAGAATTTATCTACATTAAGTGATCTTTGGGGGGGGGGTGAGAAATGCCTGGAGACATGTGGAGCAGGACTGGGATGTCCCTGTTTGTGAAGGGAGAACTGGGGTGGGAGAGAGAGGAGGCAGCGGCGGCAGGGAGATTAAAGGGTCCTGTTGCTTTCCCCTTAGCTTCCCTTTGTTTCATGAAGGTACCAGAGTCATGTGTACTCAGGTACTGTATCTTGTGGGCCATGGCAGCTTCCCCCATGTGAGGTGTGAACCCCTCTCTTGATCCATGAGCCATACTGAGGTGGATGTTGTGCCGCACTCTTTATCCTCCCACAGCACCCAAACACCCACCTGGTCTCACCTCTTAAAGGCCTGCCGTGTCCAGAACAGGTTCTCATGGTGTCAGGGATAGATATTCTCTTCAGCAAAAGGTTTCTCAGGATGGGAAGAGACATGTCAAGACCATACTGAGAGGAATTAATGGAGAGGAGGAAGGGATGCATAACACCTTGGACCCATTTCCAACGAAGAAGCACAGCGACGGCTTTATTTTCATCTGGCCAAACTGGGGGATGGAGTGGGAGGGATTGCCTGAGAAGGCATTTGGGAAGGAGAAGCAGGGAGTGAGGCGGAGGTCCTGACCCCCACCCCAGGCCTGACAGCATTTCCCTACCACCCCTATTCCTGTTACATTGTAAACATGGGGGTGGGAAGATGCATTTACTAATGGGACAATTAGGAAGTATCCCTCCGAGAACCAATTCATATAATTAAAAAATATTGCTGTGTGTGCTCACTGGGAAATGGTCTTTGTGCAGAAGAGAATGGCTTTGCCCTTATTCCATAAAAGGTCCTTCATGTGATGGCCTGTGATGAACAAGGATCATTTCTAAGAGATCAGCCAGTAATGTCTTTTAAACCAGTAAAGAGTTTGCTGTTCTGTTTCTCTCTTAGATGGCTAGAAGTACCAAAAGCAACAAATGTTTCTGTGGGCAGATCGGTGATTACTTCTTTTTTAGTGGGCTAGTAACTTCTGAGTTTTTTCCCTACATGCAACTAATATCCAGGACAGACGCAGCCTGAGGTACCCATTTCTAGCCTGTCCATTTCAGGATATCACGTCTAAATGGCAGAGCATTTTGCCCAGGCTGTACCAGGACATGTCCTTCCTCTTCCCGCTCCTAATTGGGTACCAGCTTGTCTCCCTAGTTTAGCTGTCTGGGCAGCTCATCATTGGGAACTGGGACTGTGCATATACCTTGTGTGTAGCATCAAGGCCTCCTCTGCTGTTGCAATATTTAACCTGGAGAAGTGGAGGGGTGTGTGTGTTGGGAAGTAGCTCCCTCCCCATCATATGGCATTTATTTATTTACCTGCATTCAGCAGGGCACTCATAAACATTTCATAGGTGAGTCGACTTTTGTGAAACAAGTCCAAATGGACACAGGGCAGGGCATTTTTTTGGTAATAATAAAAATATTTAAGAACTGTTTCAGAGAAGCACAGTTTCAATGGGACCATGGAGGGCACAAGAAGGAATCAACAATTATTTGTCTCTTCACTGGATGTAAATTTCCCAAACAGGTGAAAAAACCAATAAATCTCTTTGACCTACTCTGGGTGTCTGTGAGTGTCTTTGTGGTTTCATTTTTTTAATTAAAAAGATCATCCTGACCCCAGCAAGATAACATTGACTCTGGCTCCCAGGGCAACATGCCCAGCATGAAATATATGGCAGAACTATCCTGGGGTGTTGGGGTACAATGGGATTACTGAGGATATCCCTTTAAACAGCAGATCTTCATAATTATATGTTGCTGGCAAGAGCTTAGAGACATGATATTTTTGACTAATCCCACAGGCACCTTTGGCCATCATCCTGGCTAGAGTGGTAGGCCAAAAATGTAATGCTTCCAAGCTTTGGTGCTGGCACTTGTATGTCATTTGCTGCTTCCAAGATCCATGGATATTTTATAGGAAAGGTATAAAGGTGTAGTGGGCTGCTTGAGAGATAATCTTCCCTTGAACCCTCTGTGGCCCTCCATATGATATCACTGATCCTCACACATGCTACTTTCTCTCTGGGAAAAGCCTCCACGCTGCACTTATCATATACACCTTATTGGAAGCCGCCCAGAGTGGTCGACCAGACCAGATGGCTGGGATATAAATAAATAAATAAATAAATAAATAAATAAATAAATAAATAAATAAATAAATAAATAAATAAAGAAAGAAAGAAAGAAAGAAAGAAAGAAAGAAAGAAAGAAAGAAAGAAAGAAAGAAAGAAAGAAAGAAAGAAAGAAAGAAAGAAAGAAAGAAAAGAAAGAAAGAAAGAAAGGCTGGCTTCTCAATGCAAGAATCAGCTGCCGGATCATTCCGAAACTGGGCATTTCCCAGCCCTGCATTTTTGCATATTGTGGAGGATGGGCAGAGGGCTAAGCACATCCTTAATGATAATCTCTGATCTCAAAGAGCAGTGGCCCCTCTGTATACCACTGATCTTTCTCACTGGGAGGACGTGCAGTGCTGGTCTGGGATGAATCTCACTGCTAGTTGTAATCAAGGAAAAAAGAGATATGCCTGGGATCTCCCCTTTCCCTCTCTCACAGTTAGAAAGAAGGCCAGCAACATGTAAGATAAATCCTATATGGGCTGTGTAGGTTGCAAAGGAAGAGAGCTTTTCCTCTCCCTCTTCACACTTGGTGGGCCAGCTGACTTCCAAGGACAAGAGGTTCCTCTCTCTTTAGTTACATGACTTCAATGGAGTCTCAGTGCTTCAATGGAGCATTACTAGCCTTTGGCGAAGAACAGATCACACCGACTCTGAGTGACTCAGATAATAATTGGACTGGAACCAGTATTAATCTGTAGACAGCTTGAACAAGTTACTTTTTTGAGTTCAGGCCCCAGAATCCCCCAGCCATGGCCATGCTGGGTGTGGACTATGGGAGTTTTAGTCTGAATCGAAATTTTCCAAGGACTGAAACTCTGTTCTACTTACTCAGAGACCCAGTAGTGTATCTGACATGGTTGGTCCTCTTGTCCTTCATTTCTCTTTGTGGTTCACTTTAAAAAAACCACCACCAACAACAAAACACTACTCAGCTCTTTCTTGGGATGTCCAGGTTGCATCTGTATCCAGGTTGGTTTTTAATCAACTGAGGTTCATTGCCCAGCTCTGCCCCTAACTGGATGAGGGATATCAGTGCATGTGTTGGTGATCTCCATGATCAACTACTGCAGTGCTCTCCACGTGGGGCTTCCTTTGAGATTGGAAACTGCATTGGGTCCAGAATGTGGCTGCCAGGTTGGTGGCAAGTGTGAACAGATTTGATTGCATCTCTTAGTCCTGGCTCACTTGCACTGGCTTCTGGTTGCATCCTGCACCAAGTTCAAGGTACTGAAAGTTGACTTATAAAGCCCTCCACAGATTTGGACCATATTGCATGCCAGAGTGTCTCTCCCCAAGGACATTTTCCTGCATCACTAGATCCTCGCCGGCTATGCTTCTCCGGGTGGCCATGCTGAAGGAGGCTAGAAAATTGTCCATAAGAAATGGGGCCTTCTCAGCGGTGGCCCCTTCCTTGTGGAATCACTTCCCAGTGGAGCTACACTTGGCTCCCTCCCTTCCTAGTTTTAAGAGACTCCTGAAGACACTTCTCTTTTGGGAAGCTTTCAATGGCAACCTCTTGTGAATGCTCTGCCGCTCACGCCAGGTTCAGGTGCTGTTATTGATGTTATGTTTGACATTTTTAGTGAATGCTGTTTTCATGTAAACTGCCCAGAATAGCGCTGCGCACTAATGGGGTGGTATATAAGAGACAGAAATATATAATACATAAATACTGATTAAGTGACCATCCTGCATGGGGTAGAGTGTTTTATGGGCCCTCAAAAGTTTATGGGGGGGGGAAGCAGGATCCTCCAGCGAGCAAAGTCTTGAGCTCTCCAGAACTTTTTGTCAAAAACAGTATTAAGCATAAGAGCAGAGGGAAGCAAGCTTGATGTTGCAGTGTGTGCTGGTAACAGGTTTAAGATGTTGAAGAGATAGCAGGCCTAACTAGTTTGGGTTCTCCTGTTCGATTTTGTATCTTCAGTTACTGTATTGTATCTGTTTCTTTGCCCTGCGTAGCAGCCATACCTCGGAGCCATCATAGCATCTAGAAGAGCCTCCAGGATAAGGAAATGGGTGCTATCTAGATTGTAGGTTCTTAATCTGTGTCTGTGGTCCTCAGACCTCGGGAGGCCACAATGTCCTCACAGGGGATCTGCGAAGGCTTGAAGAAAGGTTATGATCTTTTGCAGTTAAAATAGAAAGAAAGAAAGAAAGAAAGAAAGAAAGAAAGAAAGAAAAGGAAATGTAGAACAAAATCTTAGTTTACCTTGCTTGCTTTTTTTGTGTAAAACGTAGCTTTTCTAACCTACCACCCCCATTAAATCTAAAACAAACAAAACTAAAACTCAGTCATGAAAATAACTGCTTGATATTTTAACCCATGATGACAACATGCAGGTGAATGATGGTAAGTGGCTGAAAGACCGCATGTGACATTTCTTGCTACTGCACAGACAGGCATAAGCCGCTGGAAGAGAGAGACAGAGTCAGGGTCAGTGTGAGTGAGTGTCCATTTGATGGACTTTGTAATCATTTTTCTTCTTGGATTTCTGCTGATAAAATCATTTGGTTATTGTCAGATAAAGTGACGTTTGATATTATTACAGTGAATTTCATAGCAATACATTTTGGCTGTGCCTCAGAATGGGCCGCTGGCTGAGTGTGAAAAGTAAAAGAACTGATGCTGATGAAGAGGGTGCATCCTGTTCAAAGCAAAATGAAGCTTCTTTCAGCCATCTTAAAAAGTAGAATTTTCTTATGTGCTTTGCAGGCCTTATCTCAGCAATGCTTACAACAACCCTATAAATTAGGAAATTGTTAATATCCTCATAGTTCAGACTCCTGAGAGAGAATGGCTTTTCTTTGGCCAGCAATGAGATCACTGGAGAAATGAGGTTTGAATTGGATGTTAACCTTTTACATCTCTCTCTCTCTCTCTCTCGCTCGCTCGCTCAAGAACCAGTATGCTACAACATACTCACTGATAATTTCCTCCCATGCGTACTGCTGATTACCCAAGATTTCTGTTCAAGCAATGGGCTATAAATCCTTAAAAATTCATTCATTCATTCATTCATTCATTCATGCATTCATGCATTCCTTGCCTTTCTGTTTAAGAAGGACACTAGACAGCTTAGGTAATTAAAGGTCAACATGTAAAGCTAAAAAAAGTAAGTATATAAATGCTAAAAAGAATCAAGCAAATGCTACACTAAAAACCAGTAAACAAAAGCAACACTAAAAACATATTCAAAACAATGAGGCAGAACCATCCGTTTAAAACCCCCCCACTCAAGCAGCCATCCACTCAGGGAAAGCTTGCCTGAGGAGAAAGGGAGATGAGGTCCTTGGGATAGCTTGGGCCCAAGCTATTGAGGGCTTTATAGGTTAGAATCATCACTCTGAATTCTGCCCAGAAATGGCTCAGCAGCCAGCGGAGCTGCTTTAATGCGGGGGGGGGGGGGGGTTAAGTGATCCCTGTCACCAGCCCCAATCAGCAATCTGGCTGCTGCATTTTGGAATGAATTGTCATTATAAGAAGTGTAGGGTTGTAGGTTTGGATAGATATTTTTTGCATATATATATAATGTCCAAAAACGTCTATCCAAACCTACAATCCTACACTTTGTATAATACAAAACACTCTTCTAGGGCCATGCCCTGTTGAAGTTGGGGGGGGGGGAGGGGAGGTTACGTCCAAGTAAATATGTGTAGGATAGCACTGCTGATGGACAGGATGGATAACCGAGCAAATGATTAAACAAGGAGATTAAGCAAGAGCAGCCATGGTGCAACTGATGCAGAATGGAGGGGAAGAAAAGATTAGAGGCAGATAACTGTGTGTTTGAAAGAGGTCAGGAGGATGCCATGACTATTCATGATTGGGCTGAGCTTTGTGAAGGAAACAGCCGCTTCCCTTTAAATACAGTGTAGGAGCAAAAGCGTTGCTGCCGACGAGGCAGCCCCTTAATTTCTTTTCAGTTCCCAAAATGACCAGGAGAGGGCGGTGCATAGCTGTGGATCCTTTCATGAAAACAGCAGCACGCTCGCGTTCTCTGTGCGGCTCATGGCCTGTGAATCTGCGATGGATGTTTTGAAGCTGGTTCCAAAGATATGGGCTAGCGGATCAGTGAGTACCTGTAAGTAATACCCATGCTTGGGGAGTCTTTTGCTTGTGCTCCAGAACAAAGAAACTGGTTATGATTGGTGGCTGGGAAATCCTGATTTTGCTTGAGAAGGAAAACAGATTACGTATTTAGTTATCTAGTCTTACCATGGGTCAAAGTGGTGGAGATGCGCCAGAGGGCCCAGAGGTGTAACACCAGAGGACTGCCTGTGACACGGGGCTGCTTTGGGCTTCCTAAGCTGCTGTCAGATAAGGAGGAGGACCCTGTGGCATTGTGTGTTTTGAAGTACAATTCAGATGCCAGTCCAATTGTCCAGGGTGGCGACACCTTCTCCTTCACCCCAGGCTGCAAAATGCCACAGACAGGCTTTCTGCTTAGGGCAATGCCATTGTTCCAATGCCTCATGGTACAATCGTGGCATCTGCTTGCTGTGAAAGCTCATTCTTCCTTCACAGACGCAACTAGGGATGTCGTGGTAAATGGCAAAGTGGGCAAAGTGCAAGCGCTCATCGTGATAAATCCTATCACGAGACCCCACTCTGTAAGAAGCGTCCAGACGTGCAAGCAGCTGGATCAGTTTGTATCAACATATAAGCTGGTATTTTATAAAGCCAGGACCTCCTAATTGCCTGTCCTACATCAAACCACCCTCAAATACTCTGTGAGAGAAGAGGCTTTTTTGGAACAATATGTACTGCTCCAAGGGGGAAAATTATTATTATTATTATTATTATTATTATTATTATTATTATTATTATTATTATTATTATTATTATTATTATTATTATTATTATTATTATTATTGTTGTTGTTGTTGTTGTTGTTGTTGTTGTTGTTGTTGTTGTTGTTGTTGTTGTTGTTGTTGTTGTTGTTGTTGTTGTTATATTTTATTTTATTTTATTTTATTTTATTATTTATTATTTATTATTTTATTTTATTATTTTATTTTATTTTATTATTATTCTCCCAGCTACCATGGGATCTTCCTAAACTCAGAGGGAAAAGGAAAGGTTGAGGGGTGGGTGGGTGGGGGACAGTCTCATAGCTACTCAGGACTTTGGCCTGGTGAGAACCTGAGCAAGTAAGTTTGCTGCCTGGGGCAAAACACAAGGTGGGCTTCTGCTCAATCCAGCAGTGGAAGACAACTCACCTGGCACATTAACCTTGTGATGGGACAGTATCTCCCATCTCACTTGGGAGCAGCTGGGCTCACTTACAGCACCCAGAGCAGAATATCTCGAAGGCATCACCCGGGACTCGAACCTCTGTTCCTGACTTGCTTGTGTCTTCTGGCACCTGCCACCTGAGACAGATCCTAAAGGCCTCACTCTGTCCAGTGGCAGGGCTAGACCTGTTCAGGAATAACATGGCTCACTGATTACAAAATGCTTAACCAGGTAAAGCTCTGTGTGAAAAATTTGAATGATGCAAGTTGTCATGGAGCCAACTTTTTGAACAAACTTTTACAGAATTACTGCTCAGTCCAAGTATGGGAGCTGTCTTGGTAGCAATGCAGTATCCTTTTGTTCAGCAGTGGACAGATTTACCCAGAGTGACTCATTGTGGGTTGACCTCTCCTCCGCGGAGACCATGGACCAGGAAGAGAAGGACTGACTGTGATGTGTGGGTGGTGCTCTCACTTACTACCTTTCAAAACCAAATATGATTCAACACTGGAGAAAAGAGGCAAGGCCTTGGAACCATCATTATCACAACCTCAGATCTGCAGGGCTGGAAGGGACCCTGTGGATCATCAAGGCCAGCCCCTGTGAAGAAGGCACAGTGGGGGAATCGAACTCCCAGACTCTGGTTCTGCAGCCAGAGAGCTAAGCCACTAAACTGTTAATTCAATCTAGTGTGGTTAATCTCACCAAGAGGAAGATTTTAAAAATGAAGAGGGATGAGGAGACAAACTGGAGAAAACAATCATGATGGTAAGTTACCCGTCTTCCTTATATTCTTCAGGGTCCCTACCCTGTCTTTTAAAAAGGCTATACTGTACAAACGTTCCTTCACTGGACACAGCAGGAAGCAACAAAGGCATAAAACATTTTAAAAAGCATAAACATGTATATTCTGTAAACTTACATGCATTACAGGATGTGCAAGAAAGGTCTGAATACAGATAGTTGATTCATAGATCATTATAAGAGTGTTTCCTTCCTCTTTAGTCTCCATCTGTCTCAGTAGGTGCTGAAAGCAATGAATGTGGTTGATTAACCACTCTTTCTACCTGGAGTGAGTTTAAATAATTGTATCAGCAAGTAACCTTTGTTCTTTCTATAGCTGAGAATTGGCTGCCTTTCCATTCTGTTTGATAGTGAGGTTTAAGCTGTTTGGGAGTTGCCTGTTCACCTACCAACATATGTTTATATCAGCAAAGATATCCCTTAATCTGTTTTGCAGATATTTGGATCTCATGGGGGTGGGGGTTGGTTGCAGAGAAAGAACCCTGTTTGTCATTGGCTAGCAGAGAGTGAGGATCAGTTCTACATGCAGATTCCAACTGATCCTTCTACTTCAGGAGCACCACTGGCTTGTTTCTGATGTGAATGGAGAAGCATTTGCAAAATTTATATTGTTCAATGCAAACCATTTGCCCTCTTTGAGGGATGTACCTGCTCTTGAGTTAGGCACTGTCAGGATCTTTCCCTATTTTAATGAGAGCTTTGAATATCACAAAGCAGCGCAGAACACTCACCTCTAGTGATTTAATGGGCTCTGGCGGTGTTTGCCTAATTTAATTAGCTTCTCAATGCAGAGAGGGAAGGATTGGACCCCAGGGGCTTGCAGGGTGAATTGAGAGGGCTTATGGCATTGGATTGCAATCATCAGGGGGAGCTGCTGTAGTGCCCAGAGAGGGTGGATGAGTGTTGCGTGGGTGGTGGGAATCTGAGATGCCTTCTGCCACTTCCTGAGTGAGGCTGGGAATCTGGCTTGTGTCTGTTTGTGTGTGGAAGTTGTGTGGAATAGTGTTGAGCAGAGATGATGGAAAGGAAGAATCTTGTCAAAGTATGAAGAGGAGCTGCTTTGAAAGAAGAACAGAAATGGCAAATGAGACACACACAGGCCAGTACCCTCTTGCGCATCTAACCAGAAGAGACCTACTGACTCGCTGGATTTATGTGTTGACTTACCATTCAGCAGTTCATTCAGTCTACTCTTATTGGAGATAAGCAATAAGACATTGGCTGTAAGAACTTAAGAAATAGTGCGCAGGATAAGGGCCACACAAGTAACCTTCTGTACTGTCACAAGTTCTTGTTGTTGTTACTTGTTAAGGAATTGGAAATGGAGAGGGTGATGGGTCAGGCAATAGGTGACATGGAGGCAGATTTTGGCAGGATGAAGGCTGGTGCCAGATGAAATAAGGGGAAGGAAATGACCACTTGCCCATTGAGGGGTATCTGAGTAGAGGAAGATAGGGCCATCTGATTGTTATACTGCGGGGGGGGGGGGAATGTCCAAGATGATAAATATCCTGCCTTCCCAAGGAACTGACATCTGATAAGAAGATCAGGTTTCAGTGAGGGAGAAGGTGAAGAAATGAGCAAAATTACTTTAACATGCTAACTTTATTCCAGAAGGTTCACAAGGACTTGGAATGTGATTAGTGGAAATGTGGGGGAAGTATCTGGAAGGAAGATGAGGGGTATAAAGATGTGAAGACTGAAGAAGTAGTTCGCCCTTGTTACTTTCCGGAGTCATCAAGCAAACCCAGAACTCACAATGTAATCTGCACATGTCTAATGAAGACTTGTCCAAGAAAGCTCGTATTAAAATACTATAGCAGTTCGTCTTTAAGGTGCCACAATATTTTTGTTTTCCTTATTTATTTTTCCTTTGTTTTTGCCAGATATGCACATGCCTTGGATCTATGCTGAACTGTGCACAGGGAGAAAGAATAGATCATCTGTTGTTTTATTCTGAGAACTGTCCTCGAATTGCCTGTGCTCTACATTCTTTTGCTTTTGTAGTAGCTCCACTCTTGTTATCAATTTTGAACTTTGAATCTTTTTGGAGATTGTCGGAAATTCCCCCCCCCCCGCTGACCTTTTTTTAATCCTTTGCCACTTTCCCTCCCCCCCCCCTTTTAATAAAACTGAAAAAACCCACTCAGTTCTTTGGTTTTCTGGAAGAAAGTAGCTAGAGGGTGCTCCAGACCAGGTCTTCCTCAGTTTTGTAGGTGTTTGAATAGCTCTACTCTGCAAGGTTGGTGTGCCAGCTTAAGCAGGCAGCCTTGTGGTTTCTATGCGCTTCCCTGGAGCACTGAAGAAGCAGGGCTGGCTCACCAGACAGGAAGATTTCCCCAGCCAGCAGCACACTGGCCTGTCCTGGAAGGAACCCACATCAGGAACGTTTGGGTAGGGTGGCTTTGTAGTTTATTTGGACCTCTCTCTCATGGCCAGAGTTCTTGACATTACTTGAGAACTGTAAAACCCTACTGTTTAGAACAGCCGTTCTCCACAGGGGCCATATGGCCCCCTGTGGGGGCCGGATTGTCATATCTGAAAGGGACCACAGACTGGAAACAATTCATCACACCCCACCTTATAAGGTTTTTAATGCAACTGATACAATCCTGATTTGGCCTATATTTCTTTCATGTTGTGTTTATGGCCACGGCCAACAAAAAGTTGAGGATGGATGCTTAAGAAGTAGCTTGGGTTTGGGAAATATTTCTGATTTACAGCTCCCAGAATCCCCTAGGCCTCAGTGTCCATGCTGCCTAGGGGATTCTGGGAACTATAGCCCCCTCTGGCTCAGGACTGGACTTGGCTTGTGATCCTCCAAGTACGGCCTCCCTGTTCTGGCTGCCTTGGTGCCTGCCTGGGACTGTGAGAACAGCCAGATGGTCAAGAGCCTTCCCTGCTATGATGCACAGTGGGGACTCTGGGACTATGTTCACACTTGTTGCTTAAAGCCTATTCAGAGAGGCTCTAAATATAACGACAACAATAATAATAATCAGAAGCCAAACGTTTCTTACTCCTGTTGCTCAGATTTCCCAAAACACATCTCCTCAATTTTCGGAATAAAACAACGAAAATGAAAAAAAAAAATCTAAAGAGCCCAGGAAGACTTGAGGTCATGTAGTCAAACTGTCTGTCATTTAGGAGGCGACTACCTATAAAGGCTTCTTCTGAGGGATCGTCCCCACCTGGCACAACATTAACCTTGTGATGGGACAGTATCTCCCATCTCACTTGGGAGCAGCTGGGCTCACTTACAGCACCCAGGGCAGAATATCTCAAAGGCATCACCCGGGACTCGAACCTCTGTTCCTGACTTGTTTGTGTCTTCTGGCACCTGCCACCTGAGACAGATCCTAAAGGCCTCACTCTGTCCAGTGGCAGGGCTAGACCAGTTCAGGAATAACATGGCTCACTGATTACAAAATGCTTAACCAGGTAAAGCTCTGTGTGAAAAAGTTGGGAAAGTGTTTTGTTTTTGACTACAGTTCCCAGAAACCCTTGTCCCCACCCTAGCCAACCTAGAAAAACAGTTATAGAAATGAAAAAGACCCCTGAGTTGCAAGCTCCATCCAGGCAACCCTGCCATAGATAAAACTTGAATAAGAAAAATGGGGTAGGGGGGATTTGAAGGATTTTGGCCATACATTTGAAGATCCAGAAAACAGGATCTCTGTGCAAGAGGGGGGCGGGGAGGGAGATCTGCCCCACTCCATCAAGGGCTCCTTATGGCCTGTTTAATCCCATTAGTGAGTACCTGGTGCTGTGATCCATGAAGAGTGACACCCCGCCCCCCAAAGCCATAGTCAAGAGGAGGATGGATGAAGCTGGCAGTAGGTGGCAGAATGGGTGGGCTGGCCTGCCCATGGACCCACTACAATGGGAAGGCCGGCAACAATTTGTCTTCATTTACATCTCAATAGCACAATGAAGAATGGGCAGCTGGGGGGACAGGACTTTCCTGGACCCATCTGGGAGGATTTCCACCCCTTTCCATTGGAGCCTGATGCTCTTTTGATCCTCTGGCTTGTTGGTGCCATTTAAAAAAGGGAAAAGCCCTCATCACCCCTACTCCTTTCTAGTTCAATCCTTCAGAGGATGTGTATATTTATGCGCATTTAGGCAATGAGAAAAGGTTCATCAGCTTAGAGTTGTTAACAAGGGGGCGTTTCTCCTCCCCTTCTGTCCGGTTGTCATGTCAGCCCCTCTGTATGATCAAGTGTCTGACCCTGCATTTTAACCCCAGAGCTGTTGCTACACGCTGCTTTAGTCATGCAGAGTCAAGAGAAAACAAGGGAACAGTTTCCTGTGAGAAACAGGGAAAGAAAGAAAGAAAAAAAAGGCGGGGGGGGAAGAAAGCTAAGAGGGACAGACAAGCCTCTCCCTTGGGAACAAATGCAGGTCTGGCATCAGGTGGTTCATAACCTTGATGGCCAAAGAAAGCAAGCCTGATGACTCCAGTAGATGCTGCCTTATGATTGTGGAAAATGAGATTTGTAATAGCAGCAGGAATATCTTTAATTCCCCTTTGTTGGACAATGGAAGTCCAGTCACCTAGGAGTGAGACTATAATAGCAAGTTCCCAAACCAGTCCCCACTGCATTGATCAGCACAAATAATCACTCAGACACAGCTTTAAGGAAGAAAATGAGGGGAAAAACACATACCTTTATGTTTACTTACTGCTATCTGTAGACTTGACAAAGCTCAAGAGATTGATAGAACAAATGAAGAAAATTAAGAGAAATTAAAACAAAAATGGCTCCCCCCACCACAAGCCCACATGGCTGAGGGAAAATGGTGGACATTGCATGGAAAGAGTTCATGCTCTTGGGGATCCCGGTTGCAAAAGAACTAAACTCCCCAGAGACAAAAGCAAGGAAAAGTATTTTAGTTAGGTGACGTAATAGGAGTGGACTTCTAGCCCATGAAATGAAATTAGTAATTGGTCAGTAAGGGACAAACAAAGGAGTTAGCAAGTTAGTTAGATCCCGCCCCCCCCCAGAAAAGCTCCTGGGTAACATTTTGGCTGCTCTACAGGAGGAAAGCCCTCAGATAAAGGTGATCAGGTTACCTTTGGACTGTGACCCTTATGTTACGTATAGAACAGCGCTATTCGCAAAAGCGGCCAGAAATATTTGAGCTAATTTTCTGAAAGCCATTGTGATTGTGTGGGAGATTCCCAGATATGAAGGGTCTCTTATTATTTTATATGTCTGTGATTTTATCATGATTTTATTTGACCATATCTGTATTTTAAACAATTGTGACGGCTTTTAGCTAATACAATAAACTTGAACTATAAGTTAGTTAGATGAGAACTTTGTTCCTCCCATGTGATCATGCATTAAGTTTGCATTACAGGATTGTAAACATTCCTAACAATGATTAGACAAAGTTGTATTTCATCAAAGGAGGCCCTTGATCTTTTTGTCTATTCAAGCCTGTTCTGCGAAGGGGCAACTTGTGGTTTTCCTGATGTTGTTGAGTGGCCACTTCCACCATCTCTCTCCATTGACTATGTTGGCTTGGGCAGATGGGAACTGACATTGGGGAGGCCCCATGTTATCAATCTGGCTCTCCACAGTCCAGGCAGAAATAGGGGTCTCTTGCACCTTGGCTCTCTGTGGGCCTAGCCACATGTTCCATGTGTTCCTGATTAAGAAGGGGTTTGTCTTCAACAGACATGGTTCCTGTGGAGATTTCTATAATTAGAATCCATCCAACTTTCAACATGGGGGGGGGAGTGTGGGTCCACCCCGCTGCACAGTTACCTCTTGCCTTGTTCTTCATGTTTGACAGTGGTTACTGATCAATTGTAGGTGTTCTTGAAAGAAGCTCATAGTCTGGACCCATTTCACTCAGGGTTTAGTCCATGACATGGTACTGAAACAGCATTGGTTGCCCTATAAAATGATCTCCTAAGGGAGGCAGAGTGGGAGAGAGTAAACCTGCTGGTCCTCCTGAGTCTTTCTGTGGCCTTGGATATCATTGACTATGGTATTTTTGTGGGGCAGCTCTCAAGTTTAGGAATTAGAGGATCTGTTCTTCAGTGATTCCAATCCTTCCTTGATGACCAATCCTAGATGGTACAGCTTGGGGATGCTGTGTCCCCTCGCCTTGGGACCTCTATTATGGGGTACCATGGGGGCCAACTGTCTCTCCAATGCTCTTTAATATCTATATGAAGCTGCTGGGAGAAGTCCTATAGAGATTCAGTGTTTCCTGTCACCAGTATGACACACAGCTGTGGTTATGATGCAGTCTGTGGTTATGATGCAGGTCCTTGAGTGCAGTCTGGTGGTGATAATGGACTGGACAAGGACTGATAAACTAAGACAGATAAGATGGAGATCTTGCTGTTAGGAGAATTGTCGGACTGGTCAAAGAGAAATTTACTTGGCCTCGATGGGGTTATGCTCTCCCTCAAGGATCTGGTCCACAGCTTGGGGGGGGGGTACTCTTGGACCCAACACTCTCTATGGAGGTTCAATTATCTGCTGTGTCTGAGAATGTTTTCTATCAGCTTCACTTGATTGTCCAGTTGCACCCTAGCTGAATAAGAAATGCCAAGCAACAGTGATTCACCCACTGGTAATCTCAAAAATAGATTACTCTAAAGCTGTCTGTGTAGGGCAACCCTTGAAAACAGTATGAAAACTTCATCAGGTCCAAAGTTCAGTTATCCAACTGATTACCGGGGCTAGTAAATTCAGTCATATATCCACAGTCTTGGCTTGACTTCATTGTCTCCCTGTTATATTCTCTGTGCTCAATTCAAGGTGCTGGTTGTGACCTATAAAGCCCTTAACAGTTTGGGACCTTGATAGTCATTAGAATGTCTCTCCTAGAAATCAGCGATCCATTCCATCCTCTCATCTCTATCCATGTTGTTAAAAGTTGCTACGAGGAAGGCTGAATTGTGCCTTTTTGATTCTGGCTCCTAGTCTCTGGAGAAAATTGCTAACAGAAATACACCAGGATTTTCCCCTCTGTATTTTTAATTGGTTCATAA
Source organism: Pogona vitticeps (assembly GCF_051106095.1). Classification (NCBI taxonomy): domain Eukaryota; kingdom Metazoa; phylum Chordata; class Lepidosauria; order Squamata; family Agamidae; genus Pogona; species Pogona vitticeps. The sequence goes on from NC_135783.1 coordinate 241,714,925, forward strand.
AAACCAAATTATTTTAATCTGACTTTAGTAACTGAATCTCCAGGATACTGTCAATAACAATGTTTCCCCTTAAAAAAATAATTTTAGCTTTTTTGGGAGGCGGGGCTTTGTTGCGGTGCTGCCAGTAGCTCCAGAGAAGAGCTCTCTGGAAAAACTGGAACCGTCTGGTCTGGGGTCCCCTTTTTGAAATGGGGGATTGAAGGAGAGTCTAGGAGTATTCTCTCTGAAGCAGTTGCTGAGCAGCAGAAGGAGAAGAATGGGATGCAAATCTGGACTTCTTCCCTATGAAGAAATCACAGAGCACAGATCGCAGGTGGGAGCCATGTTGGTGCTGAGCCGTGAGTAACTCCTTTACTGGAGGAGAGGAGGACAACCAATATAGTGTTAAAAATATACAACAACTAAATAAGCTGAAACCTTTGATTTATGAAATAGCCCCATCAAGCTGAAAATAAGAGTGAAAATATTTGGCTGAAAGAAGAAAAGCAGCGGCGAACCTATCTTATCACTCTGGTTCAAAAGCAAAACTAACTCTTATTACAGAAGGCTGGTTTCAAGGCCGAGAGAGTGAGACAGAAAAATAAATCTTGTGTTTCTGGAAAAAAAATCCCAGACAGAAATACCAGAGGACATGATTTAAGAGACTGAGTTTTGTGAATGAAGTTTGGCTTTGATGTATTTTTCTTTTCCCTTTCCTGGACTCTGTGAACTTTTGATAACAGAATCTGGTGAGTTTTCTGGATAAGAAAGAAGAAGCTGACGTGATCAACTGGACTGAGGAGTATCAACGGGTTAATGGAAAGATTATAAGACGGGCTTCAAGGACAACTACTGGACAGTTGGAGACTCTGTGATTGTTGTTTTGTTTGTCGGACTGCGTGTGAGTCTGATAATAGTAGCTTGCTAAACTCTGGAGAAGAAGAAATAATTGTGCCACGGTTCTATTTGATTTTGAATTTGCTGGGTTAGAAGTTGATTTTTATATTGTAATATTTGGATAAAGATTGGAGGTAGATCTAAGGGGAGGTTTATGATTAGGGGTTTGGATTGTTGATAAAATTGTGGAAACTGTTGAAGGATATTTAAGGGGCGATTACTGTGGTTAAGGACATACTATCATCTATACAAACCCCACACATTGGAAAGCCTGAGATGGCCTCCAAAAATTTAAGACATCAAATGTTGGAGACTTGGTCTGTCCAATCTCAAAGTTTTGGAATAGTTTCACAAGAAATAGAAAAGGAATGGCAGATTACTATGCAGAAGACAATAATAACATGGTTTCAGCAAGTGAATGAAGGTCTTAGCAAAATAGAAGATCTGATGAAAGAGATGAAAGAGGGGACATTAGATGCCAAACAATAGTTAAATGAATTTGCACAAACTCTAGAACCGTTTTTATCGGGCATGACACCAGGTAACATAGATGGAATAAAGAGTTATCCAGTGACCTATGCAGCTTCCAAAATTAAAAAGCATTATGTTAAAAATCTCAAGAAAGCAGAGATACTGAAACAAGAGAAACTTAATTGTGAAAATATGGGAAGTGACTGAAAGACTGTTCAATTCAAAAGGAAACTGAACGATGGGATTTATTGTATAAGTGACTGCAGTTACCAAATAGTGTTGGAGTAACATAGAATTAAACTAAAATTAAATTATAAGGTGAAAGCAGGAGGGTAATCAAATTGTGAAAAAGCAAAAAGTTGATTTGTTATTGTAATATGAATGAATCGGATTATTGTATACTCTGTGTTCTCCCATCCCCCTAATCCTTTTCCCTTTTCCCTGTTACTCCTTACTTTTTGTACATCCTACCCTGTCCTTAAAGAAATACTCAAAAATTTCTAGGTTTTTAGAGGGTTATTATTAGTTGTATCACTGTATTGTTGTATCACAGTTATATCACAGCTAGATGCATGAATTAAAGGGCTAGGGATCACATGTGCACACAGAAGCAACTGTCAAGCCAATTCATTTTACAGCATGTGAGCTAAAATTTATTTGTCATCAGCACCTTTATACTTTTGTTTCAGGACATTCAAATTAGCAAGCATAAACTATAGGACAGATGATGGCCAAGTTTCATGCTTGACCTTGACAATTTTATAAAACTGACTTGTCAAGGGTAGCAACTTCTTCAGACCCTCTTTGGTCTATATCTGCCTCAAAGGGTCTTCCTTGAGCCTGAGAAGCTCCATAAGACAGAGCTTTGATGGGTCTCCACAAGAACAAAGCTGGGCCCTTGCCCAAACCATATCTGAAATGAGATTTTCTAAAAATCTTAAGAAGTCCTGGGCCTATGTGAGGGGGGGGACCAGAAAACTGCTTCATAGGTTGAATAGAAATTTTCATCTATATCCTTATACTGTAGTGACTGATGCTTCCAAATATGAAACTTCTAAATATGGGTTTATCAACTGGCTTTTGACACATCATGATGCCTCTCGCATAATTAATCAGCTTCATAATTTTCTGTTGAAATGTGACATATGTTTACTCAGTAAACAAATCTGCAAAGTGAGCATAGTACAGTAGAAGAACTCTGGCTGAGAGAGACTAAAGGGCATCCAAAACATTGGGATAATGTACAATTTAGATAAGCAAGAATGATAATTACATAAAACCATACGCCTCCAGTTATGTGAAAGATAGCAGGGAATCTATCATTCTGTGAAGCTCAGTCTCTCTACTTCTTGTTCAGCTCTGCTCTTTGGTAACTGTTTTCCTTCCTTCCTTCCTTCCTTCCTTCCTTCCTTCCTTCCTTCCTTCCTTCCTTCCTTCCTTCCTTCCTTCCTTCCTTCCTTCCTTCCTTCCTTCCTTCCTTCCTTCCTTCCTTCCTTCCTTCCTTCCTTCCTTCCTTCCTTCCTTCCTTCCTTCCTTCCTTCCTTCCTTCCTTCCTTCCTTCCTTCATCTTTTTTGCTGCAGAGACAAAAAAGTAACTTTTCCAACCTGTAATTTTTACTTTAGTTCTCTGGTAACCCATCAAATAATGGATAAGGCCCAAACCTCATGCCCCCGCCCCACATCTCTACATGCAGTTGGGTTCTTTGGTCCCCATATCCGTGCTGATACTGATCTCTAGGGGTCTTGAAACCTCTTCTAGTGTAGCCTCCCAAAAGATTACCATGAACCAAAAGGTGAGAGCCTTTCACATGGAACTCAGATGGTGACCAGACATAGTCCCACATGTTTTGCTATCAGAGATAAAACAGCAAATAGTGCCCCTGCCCCCAATTCAAGTCAAATCGCACCCAAGGTCAGTCAGGTTATTTTAGCACCTGAGGCCGGAGCCACAGACTCTTCTACTGAGGAGTATTAAAAGTGAGATAATACATTTGATAATAGGTTGCAGCATCCTCATATGGCAAATGGTAGGGCCATTCTTGAGTAGGATTATTTCTGGTTTGCTTTTCTGTCTCTCTGGCCAGAAAGTCTGACTCAGCAGCAGTACTCTTCCTATGGCCTCATCAAATCCCTTGAGAGATCCTCTCCTAAACTCTGGCTGAGCTTGGCAGTCTTACTATTTTGATATATGGAACAATGTGTGTGGGGGGGCAATTGTAGAAGAGAGCATAGAGCTTTGCCCCTTTCAAACACACCCAGACAACTTTGCTGTGGAGTTCTCTCCCTTGGACCCAGGACTGCTGCAAGAAGGATCTGTGGCCTCCCATTGGTGCGTCCCATGTACAAGTACTGTCGTTTCATTAGCTTAACTGATATTGATAGGTAGTTGTGGGGAAGGGGTCACCAGAACTGAGAAGGACGTTGGAAATGCAAATCCTAGGAAATTTTGCATTTGCTGTGAGGAAAAAAGGATGAGAAATTCATTCATTCATGTTTTAATATGGACTTGTTGGATTTTTCTCATATAAACCAATTTGCAAACTGAAATTCATTTTTCTATAAAATTCACACTTCACATTTTGCAAAAGGAGTTCTACAGTAAAACATTTGTAGAAAAAGGGCATACATTCATGAAAATAGTGCTAAACATGGATTGTATATAAAGAAAATTATTTGTAAAATGTGTATATTAGGGTCCACAGCATCCAAAAATGCATGTAATATGAAAAAAATACAGAAAATGCACATGAATGTTCATGCATTTAAAAAACAACAATCCCTTGGAACTTTTAAGGGAGACAATCTATTGGTATTGAAGACGTATGGTATGGGGTGTTCCTCAGCTTTTGGGGTGTAGGGGCTTATACGCTTCAGTTCCTTATTCCTACTGTTCCTAGAGCTCCGTTTCAGACAAAGAACTAGAAACTCTGCACCATCTTTGCCTGTCTTCCTCTCGTCCACAGCATAGACCTACTTATGCCTGGCATGTTCAGTACCATGGACAGCTCTTTTGTAACAGTGATTGTTTCCATGTCTTCACCCCCAATAAATAACCTTATCATTCTCTTGGCACAACAGAAGGGGGTTAGTTTGTAAAGACCCAAATGATGGGTTGGAAAAGTGCCGATCTCCAGATATTGTTGGACATCACATTCCATCCGGCCCAGATAGGATGGCTAATGGTCAGGGGTGGCCTATTATTTGGAGGGTAGCAGATTCCTCATTTCTATCTAAACTGGTTGGGCCTTATACAATTTAGAAGCTCTGGCCTTGTGAGTTTAGTTCTAGGGGCAGAAAGTCACCATCACTTACAGCTTCTGACTCTTCTTTATTCTGGACCACAGCAGCTGACATGACATAATTCCTTGTGGGGAACAAGCTATCTCCAGTATCAAGACTTCTCATGTTTAGATGTAAAGTTGGGGCTGCCTAGAGAGAAACACCATTATTTTGGATTTCTTTTTCATTGAAATGGACCCTTGAAAGAAAGAAAAACCTCTAAGAGTCAAGATCATCGCTTGTCACAGGCAGAATGTGGCAGGTTAGCAAATACATTCTGAGGTCTAGCCTTCCTAATTTGGGGTCCACTTGGTTGAATCAACAAGTAGTTCCCACTTGGATCCATGAACATGCTACAGCCTTGTGGTGCTAACAACAACCATCTCCTGGTGACCTTCTTGTGGATGACTCCTTGGGGAGTGGTGGAGGGGGGAGGTAACGCAGCTGAAATTGGCTAACACTCTACATGGTGGAGCTACGGGGGGGGCATCAAATCTAATCAGTGCCCTTTCCCTTAATAAATCATTTGTCTTAATCAAATGTCCACACTCCCCAGATAATAACTCAGGGCATCAGGGACCCAACTGCAGCAACAATGTGGCTAATGGAACAATTTATTTTCATAATGGTGCCGGCTTTTGCCGCAAGTGGGGAGAAAGGGCAGGCAGGCGCTGTACGGACGTGGGGAGGTGATGGGCGGAGGGAGCAAGACTTTCTAATTAGTGAATGAAATTTGATGTAAGTCTACAGCAAGATGGATTTGCTGCCTGACAAGAGGCTTTTCGGCTCAAAGCGCCTGTCAAACGACGGAAATTAAATTATTTCTAATTCCTGACTAACCTCGTGGGAGTCACTCTTTCACTAAGGAAAGGTGGAACAATTCCTTTAAATAAATAGTCAATTGAATGACTGAACAGAAACACACGGTGACATTTGCAAGGAAGTCTTAATGGGCTGACACAAGTGTATTAAAAATGGCTGCATTGCACTTGAGCCAATGCTATGGACAAGGACTAGATACAGAGGAGGGCAAACAAACCAGCTGAAGGCATCGCCAGTGAAATAAAATAAGTGTTTGTGTGTGTGTGTGTGTGTGTGTGTGTGTGTGCGTGCGTGCGTGTGCGTGCACACCAACACACACACACACACATAAACAAGAAAGCACTCATGTGTGCAGAAAGACATGTTTTGGCTGCACTGATTTAGCTTGGCTGCTTTTATTTTTCACTTCTGAAAGCAAAGGTTCATCTCCTCCCCTCAAATTGTTCAGTATTTTGTCTATGTCTGGGAAAGAGAAGGTGGGAAATATCTCCTGAGCCTTAGCCCATCACTCTATCCACCACACCACACTAGAGCACCTTAATATAGACTAGTCACTGTTACTCTTATTGTATTTACAAGGCATTAAGACAAGCTGGATAGTACTGAAGTGGCAGATCATATAATTGTTCAATTTGTGTGAAGAATGGGTGAGAGAAAGGGGTATCAGAACAAAGATGGGGGTAACTGAGAAAGAAAAGCATCCGACCTGTCCCATTTGCCACTCTCTCCCCACTCCAGCCTTATTCATGCAAGGAAAAGTGTGACCCATCCTTTATTTTAACTTCCCTTGTAAGAAACCTCTGAAGGAACTGTCCAGCGATGGGAAGTTCTGAATGCCCGAGACTTAAATTTAACCGAGAGTCATTCCTACCCCAGCCAAGGAATAAGATTCTCAAGCCCAGGTCGGAAGGAATGTCCCTTTATCCAGTTCATTTTTTTTGTAGGGAACAGGAACATATCCTGGCAGCTTGTCCAGAGTGAGGCAGAAATGGCGCCATGAAGGGAGGGGGTGGCCTTAGCTCTTACTCCAAAGGAGGCAGTCGAGCAGATTTGATTATGGTGCAACTGGCGGTGTCCCCATTTTCTTTCACAGAGGAGCCCACAAGTAGGAACACTCCTTTCTATCTGCACCCCAAAATCCTACCACCATCTAAACATTGATCTATATTTTATCCTAGGCCGTATCCTTTTCCTCCAGGGGGAATCTCTGACACAGTTAAGCAGGTGGACATGAGGTCTCCCTCCCTCCCTCTCTCTCTCTCTCTCTCTCTCTCTCACACACACACACACACACACACACACACACACACACACACACACACACACACACACACGTTCAGATAAGGGGGAACTCAAGTGCAAGAAACCAGTTGTTGTGACCTCTGCACTTCACTGGACAGACACACAATAAGGCTTGACGGGGCCAACAAGGCCTGAACCCTCTAGACTCTAGAGCAACGTAACCTTTCAATGGAAACCCCAATATTCTTCCACTCCCCGCCCCAACTTACAGAAAGTCCGACTGGCTTGGCCAATGGTAAGCGACTGAGCGACGTCTGGCCCGGAACAGGTGAAGGGACAGGGAGGACCCGCTGAAGGTGTGAGCGCCTCCTGCCTCTGCCGATCCCCGGCTGCCGAACTTCTGCCTTGCTTACCAGGAGCTGGGGGGGGGGGAGGAAGGCGCTCCCCGACTGATTTTGGCCCAGTTTTCGCTCGGTGATAAATAAACAATCTTCTCTTGATGCTGGCATTCCCTGTTCAATCTGGAGGGAAACTGAAGGTAAATCCCTTCTTTTTCCTTCTTAGGCAAACTTCGTTCACGCTGAACCCCCAGAACAGAATGGATCGGACATGAAAGACCCCCCCCCCGGCCATGCAGAAGTACGGGACTGCTTTTCGTTCCCCTTCCTCCGGTTTTAGCCATTCTGGTATCTTCAGCCTACCAAAATCCACCGACAAAAGAGGGCAAACGATCCACAGTTTCTCCTCCAACCCCTTTCCCCGCCCCCCGTTCAAATTCCCGTGGTTCAATTCTAGGACTGCCAACAGGACAAAAGAAACTTTGCTTAGCTTGGTGTAGATTTTAGGAATTTTTAATTTTAGGAATTTTGATTAATATTTTTTTTAAAAAAAACATCATCACAATCGGCACTTGGGGCTTCTTGGACTTTAGCTGCTCTACCAGCAAGCCGATTTTCCACGCAGCAGGCCGGAATTCAACAGGTGTTCTCTCTGACAGGCCCCCGCCCGCGCCCCCCCCCCCGCGAACTGCGCTTGACGTACAGCGCCTTCGGCCTCTCTTCACCCGCAGCCCTCGCCCCTCCCGCTCCGCTGCTCCGGTGTCGAAGCGCGGACGAAATTTAATTTGTTTAATCTATTCCCCCCCCCCCCCCAGGCAAGGCAGGAGTCAATAAGCGAGCGGGGCGCGGGCTCGCCCTCGCCTGCGAGGTGTCAGCCCCGGGAGGTGAAGTCCTCAGCCTGATTGATCCGCCACCGCTCCGGCTAATAGGGGCGCGCTCGGCCGAGTGATTGATATAATGGGCTCATTAGCCTTAAAGGCTGCCAGGGGGAGAAGCCGGGCGCGGGCGTTTCATTCATTTCGTTCCCACCCACCCGGTGGCAGCACCTGGGCGGCGCGGGAAGGTCGTTTGAGGGTCTCCGCCTCGAGGGAGAGAGAGGAATGGCGGCGGGGAGGGCTGGGCGCTCGGCTCTCGGCTCGTTCCTGGATTGCAGGCCAGGGTGGTTTAACTAGCCGGCCAGAGGGAGAAAAAGAAACCCAAACACAACAAAAAGCCTCGGTAGGCAGGTCTGGTTCACCGAAGCTGGCGCCTCAGGGGAAAGAAGCGCGTTTCTCTTGCATATCAAAACGGGGGGGGGGGGGGGGGGAGCAGGCAGGCAGGCAGGCAGGCAATCTCGCAGGCCACGGACGAAATGCAAAATCAGGACTGGGTAATATCTTGCTAAGACCTCCAAAACCTACTTTTCCGGACGCTTGCTGTTATCTGTCGGAGCTTCTCTTAAAGGGGGAGGGGGGTATGAGTGGGTGTGGAAATGGTGCAAAATAAACGAGTGGTGTGGCTCTCCGTAATAGATCTTGCATCCCCCCCAGCTCTGGCTAGTCGTCTCTCTCTCTCTCTCTCTCTCTCTCTCTTTCCCCCCTCCCTTCTGGCCCTTGCTTTTCCCTTTCCCCCCAACTTACCCCATAGCAGTTGCAGGGAGGGAGAGGAGAATTTAATTGGGAGCCTGATGCTGGAGAAGGATTGAGCAAAGCCACACCCGGCCTCCTGCCCCATTGCACAAGGCCACTCAAAGCCAGCTGGCTGCTGTCAGCCTTCTAAACAAGGGTGGCCAAGACTGAGTTCTGAGACTCTCTCGTCCACAGTATCTACTGATTTGTTGGGAACGGGGGTGGGCAACTGTGGCCTTCCAAATGTTGCTGGCCCACTGCTTCCATCTGCCCCAGTCTGCACAGTTAATGATGAGGAATCATGGCAGGTATTGATCGAGAACATGGAAGTCAAGTGTTTGCTCACCCATGATTTAAAGTCAAGGATAGAGGGTGATGGACACAATTCCCTTCCTTAACGGGGGCTTGAGATGCAGACAGTAGAAGGTCATGCTCCTGCCCTGAAAGGTATCCCCTTCCTATGTCTATATGTCAAGGGCCTAATCAAAATTAGAAGTTACTAATTAAAGGGAGTGAAAGAGGCCAGGTGATCAGCTTTCTTTTCCTAAGTAGATTGATAACTAGGGAGATTTAGTTTTATACAGACATTTTCTATGGGAACAACGATCACATTTCAGAGTATGTCCCTTTCCATGCATTCCTTCCAAATGATACCTCTGCATACCTTAAACAGAATAAAGTACAGCATTTAAAAATATATATAAAAGATCTATTTGGACATTTAAGGAATTTTAAGGGAAAGGTGAGGCTATAAATGTGATGTGACTGCACCTTCTGTGGCAAAATCCTGATTAGGAACTATAGCATTGGATAAAAAAAATTGTAAAATGGTACAGCAAACAGAACTGCAGTCTTGCTGACTTCCAACAACTTCTGTAACATTTGTACAGTATAGTAATCAGTCAGTTATTCAGCAGGTGAACCTTTGCGGCCCAGGGATCCCAGGGAGAGATCCTCACTGTTAGAATGTCATCCCTGGCAGTGACTCCACACAACCCCACCCTCCACCCGGAACACCAAAGGCTGATGACACCAGTGGTAAATCCTACACTTCCATTTTGTTTTTAGGTTCCCTCCTCATTTCCCCTCCCCACAGAGGGGGTGACCCTTACTGGGTTCCACGTTGCCCTTCCTATGGGGAAGCAATTACCCATTCCCCACATTGGCAGCACTGGAGAGGTGGTTAATCAACAGCCAGAGAAACAGTAACAAATGACTGTTATCTCTTTAATGAGCTGACATTAATTAGAGCCCAAGGTCCTGGGAAAGGGGGCTGATTTATCCAACTGCTTTGTCTGAGGCTGGAAAATTTCCTCAATGAAAAGATCATCAGGAAGGAAGAAGGGAAGGGATGCGATCAAATGGAATGCTGGGAATCAGCCTTCCGGCCTTCCAAACTGGTGCCAGCCTGAGGCCTTGGACTGCAGTTCCCAACATCCCCAGACACTATGACTCATGGCTGTGTTGGCTGTGGATTATGGTAGCTGTAGTCCAATCCCTCCAGGCTGGCCAAACCCAAATAGGTTAGGCACAGGAAGTTGAATCCTGGCTTGCTTTCTAAATGCCTTTAGGCTACTGTCTGATCCTTTTGTATTTGTATACTCGCCATGGTTGACATTAAATATGATCTTTAAATGATGTAAGCTGCCTTGAGTCCTTTTTAAGGAGAAAGCCAGGGTGAAACTATTTGAAATAAATAAAAAAATAATAAATACTGGAATCTGGCTTTGTTTTCTTTCCCAAGGGATGGGGGGTAGGATGATGATAACCTCTATTTCCACAAAAGCAAAAGGTCTGTTGCTAGTTCCCCAGCTTTTTAAAAAACCATGAGCAGCCTAACTAAGAAACTGAAGCATATTTGCCCCTGTCTGTACCTTTGCCCATTAATACATGGGTGGCTTATTTCCTAGGCATCTTTCTCATTACCCCAGGTGTCTTGAAGTTGACTGAATAGATCCTAATTACAGTAAATGAAATGATTTTTTATTTAGATCCAGTGCACGGTATGTGGTCTGAGTGTCAAACCTGGACTCATGAGAGATGGGTTCAAATCTTCATTCAGCCAAGACACTATCTAGGTGAACTTGGGCCACTCATACTCTTTCAGTCTAATTTTCTGTTGCCCTGGCATCCTCCAAGAGGTCTTAGTGCCACTTCATCCCAAATTGCCAGAAGGGAGGTTGGGAGTAAATTTCAGGAGTGACTAGTCTATCCTTTTTTATATCTCTGACCTCTGCTACCTTCCCATTGCTGACTGATCAACTCAGGGGCTATTATTACTTTTTCTCCACTTCTGTTTCCTTTCATGTTTCATGTAAGAGCACACATCCTTATCTCTCCTTTAGCCATGTGCTCTCCTGAAGCACATGGCTATTTAGCTGGGATTAGGACGTTGGCTGCTTTTCTATCTTAAAACCAATTTTCTCAATAATAATTATTTGAGTTTTAGCTGCTTCTCTTGCCTTTACTGTGGGATCTGTAGGGGGACTAACTACCCATGTTATCTATACTGAACTCACTCTACTAAACACAACATCCACCTCACAGGAGCAGAGTAGGGGAGTCCATATACACCACCTGGAGATGGGAAAAGGTATAAGCTGTAAAGCAGACAAACAAGCCAGCCTGCTCCCCTCTCTGCAGCAATGAGAGACTAAAGGTGTATCTTGCACTGCGTAAATGGAGGTCTTGCCAGGGATTCAAAGAAGATGCGGGTTCCCCATGTCTGGTGAAAGAAAGCTGTGTCTACGTGCTTCTCACTTCCAGTTTGTACTTCTGGATTAATGACTTCCTTTTCTAATAAAGGGGAATAAACACGAAACCATTGAGGTTTATTTCATCTAATTCTTTCCAAGTGCATCCAAAGGAGTCAAATATCTTGCTCCTTCCCCCCCAGACAGAGAATAACTAGGGTATCCAGGAACAACAAGAAGTAAGCTTCTGGTATCATCCACATCTTTTCGTTATCTGTTTTTAAGTGGCACCTTGTGAAATCTAATATTCTGGCAAGTTATGGCTAGTACAGAAAAAAACACCCTCCCTTGTAGGTATGTGGTTATCTCCCTGCCCATAATTCTTTGCAAAGGGACATCAGAAATGCTGCCTGCAAGGAGAGGAAGTGGCCTGCTTAGACTTTGTTTCTTCTGGCTTTGCTGCCCTGATCTTATTTGCCCGCTGGTTCCAACAATGGAAGAATGGAGAAGTACCGACAGGAAGAGGCTTGGTGGTGGGGATTGATGCTGGGAGAGAGAAGGGAGGGAGCTGTGGACAGGAGACCTGTGTGGTTCAAGAATACCAAGCGTTTTGGCAAAACTATTCTAGGAAATTGGCAGAAGGGGATTAGCTCTTCCCAACAGAGCACACTAATGGGGAAAACAAACAGGACAGGTTTCCTTTCAGCTCGTTCTCTCCTCCATGAGGTTCTTTAATTAATGTAGTTACTCCTCAAACAAGCCCCTCTGGTTTCAATGAGCTGCTAGGCCAGGTGGAAAAAATGTGCTAATGAAAATCTTCTTGTCAGGAGGTGTTCTGCGTTGGGAGGTCCTCTGCCCAACAAAGGCCAAAGGCGAAGAGGAGGTGCAGGGGTTGAAATGTTGGCTTGGGACTTGGGAAACCCACGTTCAACTCCTCACTGGCTTTGCACTACTTGCTGGTCTCTCAGGCTGGCCTCCCTGAAAGGGTGATTGTGCAGATAATGATGGTGGAGGAGAGAACAGTCTTACAGTATATGCCAACTGGGTTCATTGAAAGAAGGTGATATACAAATGGAAGATAGAAATAAATAAGAAATCTCCAGGAGTTTTGGATCTGTTCAACATCTGGTTTTCTTTCTTTTTTTAAAACAACTTACTAAAAACATACAGCATAACAATAGTTCCTGGTGTTCTGTATGACACAACATAACATTTTAGACAACCCTTTCTCTCTCTCTCTCTCTCTCTCTCTCCCTCCCTCCCTCTTTCCTCCACTCCTCCCCTCTTTTCAGTGAGAACAAGAGGTTAGGAAAACACATTCTTTATGCCTAACAGTTCTCAAATTCAACAAAAAGACTGATGGCCCCTTAAAGAGTAAATGATTTTATTTGGCATAAACTTTCACTGATGGCATCAGATGTACTGCATAAGCACAAAATGTCTTTGTACCTGCAGGCCATGAAAGCTTTTGCCAAATCACACGAATTAGTCTCAAGAATCAGTAGATTTTGCTATGACACCTGAATGGGACTACCCTCCGCCCTCCAACCCTGGAAATTGTTGTTGTCTCTTTCATACAGAGTTTTAAAGTTTTATTTGAATTGCTTTATGCTTTATTCTTGATTGCCTTTAGGATTTGGAGATTATGTCCTACAAATTAGAAAACTGGTCCCCTTGTATTTTCCATCCCATTTTGTGTTAGCTCTGACTTATTTTTATCTAGCAAGGGGACTCATTCTTACCTTGAAGGTCTCACCTGATCTCAGTGGTTCCAAAGTGGCCCATTCTTCTGTCTCCCAGAGTCCCACGCCAGCCACATTCAGGTGAACCCTTTCTCAGGCTGCCTCCTGCCTTGCTCTCTGTCACTGACTTCAATCACCCATGCATCCATGCCGCTGGCCAAGTGAGCTGTCAGCCCGGTCGTGATGGATTGGAATGGACTCCCACCTTCTTTCAATGGGAAATGAAGCTAATCAGAGCCTGGACACCTTAATCTGACTTGGACCTGATTGATGACCCACAGACTTTGAACTCATCAGCACTGGCAACATCGATCACCCTCCGGTGCCCACCCCTTTCCATCCAGATCCGTTCTTGGTTTCTCTAGCCTCCAGCCTTCCTGCCCTGATCTCGAGATCTGCTCTTTCTAGGGTTGTTTGCTTTGGAATCCTCATCTCAAGCAGATGTTTCTGGGTTTCCTTCTAATGCACCTAGCTCTAGCTGGCATTCCAAGGACTTAGATCCACTGATGGCATGAAATGATGGGACTTGTGGCATGATTCAGCCCATCTTTGGGACAATGAGTCACTGAAGGAAGATGCAATACAGAAAAGGGTAAGGTGCGCACCTTGAAATGTTGCTGGACTGCAACTCCCAGCATTCCTCCCATTGGCTTTGAAGCTCTGGGCTGATGGGAGATGCAGTCCAACACCCCAGATTTAATGGTCAACAAATACAGACTAACTCGTCTTCAATGAATTCACATTCAGGAATGCATGAGTGCAACCAAGAAAAACAAAACAAAAGCAAAATGAAACAACACCTTATTGAAGTCTCCTCAGTGGTCCTGCAGATACAGAACTGTGAGAAAGGTAGATCTGCCCTTTTGGGAGGCAGTGGTTATTATGTGCTGTCAAATTACTTCTGACATGGTGACCCTATGAAACAACCTCCAAAAGATCCAGTTGTTAAAAGCTGTGCTTAGATGTGGCAAACTCAAGGCTGTGGCTTCCCTGAGCTGACCCATCTCATATTCTGCATTCCTCTTTTCCTGCATAATCATGGTTCATAGTAACGTAAACTCATTATTCTGTCATTTAATTCAATCCCCCCAAACCCTACATCAATGAAAAGAGAAACAGATTAAACAATTAACAGCTGGCTACCTTTTCATGTACCCTGAACTTGTAGCCTACGGCAGCTGCCTCACTCTGCCTAACTATAGGGTTGACCCGTCCCCCTTCCATCTTTCTTACTGTTCCCTCCAGTTTCCCCACTGAAACATAATCCGTGAAGACTTCCTGGCTGTTTGGAGAGATTCCTCCTGCAAAAGCAAACTATTGACTTTAGATTGACGTGGGGGGCTCATTAACCTTTGATCCAAACCCTTCTCTCACTTGGAAAAAAATGTATATGAAACGCTAAATTACACCCAGGAGAGATAAGGACAAAATTAATTGTTTGTCTGATACCTGTTGTTATGAAGAGCTTATTTCCCCTAAACGTTTATGGCCTTGGCTGATGGCAGGAGAGAGGGGGAGTAGCAGGGGGAAGAGCGCTGGTTAAGTCCGGTGCTGCTTGTTGCCACTGACGGAGCCTGTACGAAAGCCCATGATTTGCCTCCATCAAGTGGGATGGGCACTAGCAAGTGGCACCCCTTTCTTCCAAGAGGCCTCCCCTTGCCCTGCCTTGTGAGCTTCTGTTCTTGGTGACAGGAGGCCAGTCCAGGAGTCGCAGAGTTAGGGGCATGCCGTTTTACAGGAAACAGTGTCCCCTCCCATTTAAAGTCTATAATACCCAAGTTGTGTTGGCATGTGAAATAGCAAATCACATTGGCACCATTCTTTCAGTAAGAATAAAATAGTGCATTAAACTAGTGCTTGCTGCCCTTCCTTGACTTCCAGAAAATTGCTGACCAGGGTGGCTGCTCTGCCCTGTCTAAGGGCAGGGCTGGCTCTAGAGTCACTGATATGCTTAGAAGCAACAGCACTGGATCCGGTGGCCTTTCCAGATGAAATTGAAATGCAATTGTCCTACAGCCTTTCTCAGGGGGTCCAGATAATACAGGATCTCTTCCCTGTGTTTCCCGGCTGCTTCCTCCATCTCTTTTCCTTCCACAGAAGACGCACTGAAGAAAGGAAGATGGGCAACTCCACGGTGCTTTCTGACTGGTAGGAGTCACTCCTGCCCACCTGGAAGCACCAGTTATTTGTCATCAGGTCATCTAGCCTGAGGAACTGTGAATCTGTTCACAAGCATAGCTTTTTCCTTAGGCTCACTGCCATTACCTGAAGTCTAAAACCAGTCACCCAGGCCACCTCATAATTACTCTTTTGAGTGGCTTTTCATACATTACATGTTTAAGTGGAATTCCCCATTCATTTATATGTAACCATAAATCTGTAATATTTAGAATGTGGCAAATCAGTTATCCCAGCTTGGAGTGTATCAAACCTTGCCTCCCCCCTCTTCTTCTTCTTCTTTTCTTCTGGTGGCAAACGAGAGATTTACAGCTGCACAATTGGGACTTTGTTGGCTCATAGGGTTGTATGTGTTGGAAGAATCACCTGGAAGCACTGCCTTTTTTTTTTTTGCACCTCCCTGTCACAAATGAAGGGTGTTCGGTGGTAGAGCTGGCTGCCTCTGTACTTTCCCGTTGGCTGTTTCTTCTCCACCTATTGCCCCAAAGAAAGAAAGATTTACCCTGTTCTGTCTCATCATCCTTGACTTATTTCAACTTTCAAGCTGTTAACATCTCTGTGAGGGTGTGATATCCCCCCCCCCCCGCCTTTGCCATCTCAAGGCGGCGTCCTCCATTCTGGCAGGAGGTTAGTCTTCTAGTCTAGGATAGGCTTTCCCATGAAATGTATTTTCTAAATAAACCTTAGTAACCGTGTTACTGTAAGTTCAGCCTCTGCTTGGTTTATTTTTGCAGGGAACAGACAAAAGTGGGTTTCAATGCCCACAGGGAACTCTGCTGCTTCTGCATCCTGCTGAACAGAAGGACCTTCTGATGGAACTTTCCCATAGATAATCAGGAATCTGAATTTAATAAAATTATAACAGCATTTGGATAAGCTCGAGACAAGGATTGCCAGGGCAAAATAGGACATGAGACAGAGCTCATCTACAGTCGTACCGAGTAAGCATGAAACCCTGTAACCGTGGCTCTAGAATATTAGGGGGGGGAAAGGAGATCATACTGCTGGAATGGTACAAAAAACAGCAATCAAACTAATCAAGGGGTTAGTGAAACATCCCTGCCAGGAACGTCTAAAATGTTTGGGGTTGATAAAGCTTAGCAAAAACATGGCTTATAGGAACATCCTGGGTGAAAAAAAAAATCTGAAATAAGGAGAAAAGTGGACTGCGTATATCAGTAGTGGGCAACGTTGTGGTGGGTTTTTGGCAGAGTTTGGTATGAGGAAAATTGAGTGTGGCCGTTAATAATCTTTCCTTATGATTATGCAACAGATAAAAATGGTTTTAATGGGAACCTACAGAACAGATTGAACTACAGTCTCTCTTAGTAGACCACCCCCTATTTGTTTGTTTACCTCAACTGGCACTCATTTGTTTCAATACATTCACTCAGAGAACCTGGTAAATAAGGAAAATTAAAATGTTTCAGCTTACTCACAGTTCCTTTTATATAAAAACAAAGGTTTTTTTCAATAGCAGTCTAGATGGGCGGGATATAAATTTAATAAGTAAATAAATAAATAAAATAGTTAACTTGTTATATTGCTGAGTTTAACTGCTTAATTTACTTCATTATTAAGTGTATCACTGGTTAAGTAGCTGAGAGAATACATCACTCTAACTCTTCACTTCTGACTTCGTAACTCACACAGTGACTGACAAAACTCTCCTGACTGGAAAAAAAGAGCTTGAAAAAGAATCTGAAGTGGAGAGGAAACAATTGGGTGCCACTGAGTTGATTGACAGGAATCTCAGTCCAGAAACATCCTTCCCAGCCAACATCTCTTAAAGGCATCACATGAGGGTACAATATATCCAACAGGCAAAGTGTTGTCCTCCAAATATTGTTGGACTACAACTCCCATCTGCCCTAGCCAGCATAGTCAATAGAGGAGAGTGACAAGAGCTTTAGTGCTCACATTCAGGAGTGCATTTACACAGTAAGTACTGGTGTGCTAGCTGCACCCATTCCTTGAGATGTCCAATTTGGCTGCAGAGACTCATGCTTTAGCCACATCCCACTTGGATTATTGTAGTCTGTGTTGGATTGACTTTGATGGTGGTTCAGAAACTTCAGCTGGTTCAAAATGCTGCACTCAGGCTGCTGACCCAGGCTGGTAACAGGAAGCGTGTCACTTCCCTGTTACAACAGCGTCACTGGCTACCATTCTGATTCTGCGCCCAAGTCAAAGTGCTGGTTATGACCTATAAAGTCCTTTGTGGCTTTGGGTCCAGGAGATCTGAAGGACCATATCTACCCATATGAGCCTTCTCGGCTTCTAAGATCTTCAGAGGACCTTCTCTTGGTCCTGTTGCTATCTCAGGAATGTCTGATAAGAACTCGAAAGAGAGCCTTCTCTGTGACTGGTCTGTGCCTGCTCTCTTGGGGGGTTAGGTTGCCCCCCTCCCTTTTATCTATTAGACAAAAGTTAAAAGACCTCTGTTTTTATGCATGGATTTAATAACTAAATTGGGCAAGATTAGTCTCTTCTGGGTGTTGGACACATGCTCCTTTCAAGTGCATTTTAATTGTTAGAAAACTTTTAAAATTACTATTATGTGTTTAATAGGGTTTTTGTTTTTTACAAAATTGTTTATTGTAGCTTTAGTCTAACTAAAAGCAGCCTTGAATTCATTACTGGGAGAAAGGTGGCCAAGAAATGAAACAAACAAACAAGTGAAAAAAAAGTTATACTGGGAGAAAGCCATCAGAAGCATCATTAAAATCGCAGTGTAGGGAGGAAGCAATGTGCTGATTTAAAGGAGAACTGGGGTAGATCTATGTACAGATGGAGAATACCAGAACCTTCTAATAAAAATAGCAAAGAGACAATTCAGGTAGTTCAGGACGTTAAAGACAGGAAGGAACTAAGTTTCATATCTCGTGATCTTATGATGACACAGCAAAAAAACCCATGGAAAAACTAGTAAAAGCTTTTGAAGGAGCAGTAATTCTGAGAGCTGGGGCTGGTTCTAAATTTTTCTTTCTCCTTTTCCCCCTTTCCATCCTGTTTTTTCTCTCTTGTGTTATGTCTTTTAGATTGTAAGTCTAGGGCCAGGCCTGCCATGTTACTTAGTTTTATTAACCAACAAAGGGTATATTTTAGCTAAAGTGAGGGGTAAAAAAATTGAAGTGTTCTGAATGATCTTATTTATGATTGCTTCCAGGTTCAGCATTAAAAAAGTCCTGCATGGCAGTGCCAGGCAGTAAGAATGTTGAAAAATTCTGAGTCAGTTTCATCTATCTTGAACAGAAAAAGAAGTACATATTTATAATGTTGAAATGAACATAGTCCTCATTCACTGATCACTAGCTCCTGAATCCAGCTTCACAAAGGTTAAAATGACTCCCACCTTCACCTCAGCCCCTTATCCACATTCTGTGCAGCTCTTTCTTTTGCTCCTCTTCCTCCCTCCCTCCCTTTCTCTCTTCCTCTTGGCACTTAATAATCTTAGATAGTAATAATCTTTGAATTGCAGAGCTGGAAGGGACCCTCTGTATCATCCAGTCCAGCCCCTGCCAAGGAGGCTCAGTGAGGAATTAAGCTCCCAACCTCCGGTTCCACTTAAACCATTGAGCTATCCAGCAGTTTGTTCACCTTGTCAAAGAAGGACAGATCTCAGAATCTCCCAGCCAGGATGACTCCCAATGAATGAACACTGGGAGGCTGCTCTAGCCATAAAAGTATGACATACAGTAGTTATGTGCCACACAATCCTGTAGGCAACAGAAAATAATAGCAATGCCCCTAAAGAGCCCCAAAGTGATTTTCATGTACACTATCCAGCCTTTTTTTTAAAAAAAAATTCAGACCACCCCAAACCTACCTTTTACATTTCATGAAATTCCAACCACCTGTTTTTGCTACGTAATGGACAGAGAGAGAAAAAACACAATTTATGTAGATTGACAATGTAGCTACACACACACACAGACACACACACAGTACGAAACTAAGGGCTAAATCCATACATTAGTGCTAATTAAAAATAGATTTATTGAATCAATAAATTATTGATTTAACAAGTTCCTTTCACTGAATGAGTACCTACTTTAACTGGAACTAACAGTTGGATTTATCCCATCAGGTGCAGTCTTCTGCATATGTCAATTCCTACACAAGTCCAATGAAATGAGTGGGAGGATTCATTATGACAGATACTATGTAGTAATTACAGATTTGATTAACATAAGAAAATGGATATGGTGAACCAATGCAGGAATACACAATGCAGGAATTCATTGTATTTTATAAAAGCATTTTAAAAAAACACATGTTAGCAGAGTTCATAGAATTACACACAGTACAGTAAACAAATGATTTGCCCTCTGTCCTAGCACTAGAAGTGAACTGCCTGCAGGAGATTCGGAACAATCAAAGCAGTACATCTTCACATAGAGCAGAATTAACCTTTGAAATTTATTATAGTGATGGGCTCTGTAGCACCCGCAGAGGGCAATATCTTTAATTCCCTTAATTGTATAAAACGAGTAACTTTAGGTGTTAAAATTGAGTAGCAAGTTTCCAAACACATACACCCCTTTGCTTAAGAAATTACCTAGACATTGCTTTTAAGATAGAAAGAAAAAGAGCTCTTTACTCACTGAGGCTGCAAGTTGTAGATCCAGTCCCAAGAGGTAGGGAAGGTGACTCTTACAAGGATATAGCCACGAAATGTGATTAGACACTTTAATGGAGGGCAGGTTTATAAATGGACATTAGGTGTCCTGACTTCATGTACTGGTTCACTACCAGGTTCAGAAATGGAGTTTCTCAGAATTAATGTTTCTTTGAGGTTGTGATGGGGATGTCTACCAAAGCGATTCTTATTTTGAGGGCACAAATGTTCTTTCTCATACTTGACAGCCAGTCCTTCCCCCAAGGAACTCGGGGCAACATAGACTGGGATTGTCTTACTCTGTCTTCTCATCAACCCTCCCAGGAAGGTCAGCCTTGGAGAGAGTAAAGGCCACACAGGCCAAACCTTGCTTAGTGAGGTTCACAGAACCTGAAGCCAAGTCTCTCTAGCTCAGATGCATTAGTCTTGGCTCACAACCCATCTTATCCACATGTATCTCTGTCAAAGCTTGAAAGTAATGAGTTACAATTAACACGTTATACCCTTAACAGAGCTATTTGTATACTACTCCTGTTATTACTGCCACTGTTTATACTAATAATGACGCAGGGAGAGTATATAAAGTAACATGTCCCAAAGCAGCAGATGGAACTCAAAATGTTGAAACAGGCAATGGTCTCTATTTCCTTTTCCATTTAAAATTATTTGAAATCCTTTTTAGAGAAATCTTCCCCTCTCCAAGGTTTATTCTCTGCAAATACAATCCCACTCAGTTAGGGTAGAGCAGCAAGGAGATCTGGAGAAATTTTGGTGAGGAGGGCTCACTCATGGAATGATTATTATGGTGATTAATAAAGAAATAATGGAAATATCCTGGAATATCTTAGAATGTTTTCTACTGATATAAACAGGGCTATTTAGAAGTAGGTAAGTTGTGAATGGTGGTCATTTTGTACCAAAAACACCCACCACCCCCGGTTACATAAGCATGCAGTTTAGCCTTGCTGTGGAGCCAGAGGTTGGAGGTTCAGTTCCCCATGGTGCATCCCAGGAGAGCCAGCCTGTGTGGCCTTGGGCAGGCTGCACAGTCCCAGGATGTCCCCAAAACAAGAGAAGGGTGAACCACTTCTGAGTACTCTCTACCTAGAAAACACTGGAAAAGGGTCACCATAAGTCAGAATTGACTTGACGGCACACAGTGGTTATTATTTTTAGTCTAATGCATATTATTTGCTTGTTAATAGGTTCCCCAGATGTCCAGAGAGGCTTGTCTACTGGCCCAGTAGGGGCAAACGTGACACGCCTATAGTCTCTTCTCTGTTGGCATATATATATCCCTGGGAGACAAAACCCACATCCCAATCTGACAATAACAGGGTTGGCCCTACCCAGAGGCAGAGAAAGGCCCCAATGTCAAGGCAGACGATTCCAGGGGTCATGAAAGAGCAGGAAGTAGCTATTTAATTGGCTGTTATTGCCGTGTACTTTTATCATTGAGGTGAGCAGTGCTATTTTTCTGCCTTCTGTGTCAGGATAATTTGTCTGGCCTTTCTTGATTTGGAGGACTGACGTGATGGGAGGCAGTGCCTTCGGTTAATCCACTTTAGGCAAGAAAATACCTTGGACCAGAGCTGGTCTTAAAGGGGGGCCAGGAAGAGAATTTTTCTTTAAAAGCCTACTGAGTGTGTTCTGAACCAAGTTACATGCCATTAATGTCTGCCTAATAGGGTTTCTCAGTGAAGTTAATGTATTTAAGTGGTGGTTTTACTAGTGCCACCCGCCCCCCAACAGTTTCCTTGGCAGACAAAACCCAGGTCTTCTGAATCCCAGTCTAACACTCTTTCTACTACATACCCCACGTTGTCCCCCCCCCCCCGGCCCACCAAGAACCCACTACCCCCATTCTGATCCAACTCGGGCGGCAATTGCTGCGAAGGAGGACGGCGCAGCGGCGGGAACAAAGCGGAGAGGAGCCAATGGACGGGTGAGGAGGAGATTGGAAACAAGCGAGCCCGGAGGCGGGAGGGAAAGGAGGAGCAACTGGTCGCCCAAGGACCCCTGGCTAGAGAGGAGGGGGTCGAGCAGCGGGGCGGGCAGGTGCGCGCCCGGGAGCGGAAGCCTCGCCAGCCCCCGAGACGGTGCCTTGGGAGGCGGCCGTTGCCCGCCGAGGTCTCCCTGGGAAGGCAGCCCAGCTGCGCGGGCGAAGGGCGCCCGAAAGACTCCCCGAGGACCAGGATGATGCGGAAGGCCATGGCGAAGTCTCAGAACTTCCGCATCGACGCCCTCCTGGCCGAGGAGCCTCCCCGGCCCGCGCCCGGCGCCACTCCGGATAGTTCGGCCGGGAGCCCCGGCGCCTGCGGGCGCAGCGAGACGCCCTCTCCGTGCGCGCCGTCCAGCTTCGTCTCGGTGCCGCCCACGGCCTTCATCCCCAAGCCGGGCTTGCTGAACATGGTGCCTCCGGGACTGGGCGGCCTGCCAGCCGTTTACCCGCCCCCTCTCTACCCGATCCCGGCTCTGGCGGGCCAACAGCACCCGGCGTTCACTTACACCGCCGCTTTCGCTCACCTGCCCCAGCTGGGCGCCGCCGAGCACTTGAAGGCTGCCGCTGTCGCCGGATCCCTCCCGTTAGAACACTGGATTCGAGCCGGGATCATGCCCCCCCGCCTCCCGGACTTCTACGGTGAGTAAGGACCGAGCCCCGGATTTCCGAAAGGACAACCAGACCTTGCGCCCCCAAGTCTCCCCGGGGCGCAAGGTTTGGTCCTGGCGGACATGGTGCCCCGTGGCAGCGGCTTCCTCAGCCCACGGCGGGCCCAGTAAACTAACAACACCCAGAGATAGAATCGTATTCTGCTGGTCGAGTATTGTGGCTTCTTCCAAAGCTGGGAGTTTCCTCTTTGTCCCGAAAGCTTAGTCTGTTTCTCCTTCTAGATAGCCGAAACTGGTATCCAGAAAAAGATCCTCTGACCCGTTTTGAAAACACCATTTACGCAGGGGAAGGGCTCGGAAAGCTCCAGGTGAGGGAGTGTGGCTGATTGCTGAAACGCAGAGTTAAGGGGTGAAAATCGGTGCTTCGTGGTACACGAAGACCGCCACTGGTTTAGGTATCGTGAGGAAGAGACCTTCTTGGATAATAGCTCATTATAGTGCCTTTTTACTAATGTGGGAAACGGGCAGCAGGTAATGGACCTTTGATCCGATCCTGCCGTGCTCTGGACTTCAATCGGGCTGGGGAAAGTGCTGAAGTTCGTGTCATTCATCATCACGTTCCCCACCTCACTCTCTGTATAAACGATATATGTACGCATAACACCGGATTTATTTCATTTTTTTATTATTATAATTTGTTTACTACTTGAAGTAGCTTGCATTTATAGGAGAAGCGAAGTTGCTAATTGCAATAGCAGAGGAATCAATTGCCAGGAGGAAGGCGCGCGCTCTTTCTGTCTCTGGAACTCCTCCAAAAAGAGTGAAGGTGCTTGTGAAGGTGCTTCCTCTCCCCGACTCCCGAATTCCTCTGCTGAGTGCTCTGTGGTCCAATGGCTTGCATGGCTCTCTCCAGCTTCTGCTTCTACCAAATGTGATTTTCAGCCTTGGAAGTTCCCAGTCTTAGGACACAAGGTCCCCTGAATTTCGCGGGATTTGGAGCCAAGGGAATATAAATTTAGGACTACTTGTTATGTAAAACAAAACCTCCTCCCAGTCCCCATACTCCAGTTAAGCGGCAGTGCCTTGGGCGAGAAGGTGGTTTACAATGTGCACCTGCCAATCCTGGGGGGGACATGAAGTGCAATTGAAAAGTGGCCAAGTAAAGGTCCGGAGAATTTATTGTCCTATGACGTCCAGCCGCTTCCAACTCAACAGCAACTCTGTATGACGTCCAAACGGTCCTATTTGTAACAGTCCAGGTCTTGCCGCTTCAAGGCTGTGGCTCTTTTTTTTTAAACTGAGTCAGTCCTAACACACACCTGGGGTCTTCGGTGAAATAAAGAGGTTCGTGGCAGTTTTCCTAAGCTCTTCCTATATTTAATTGTGGTTAAGGAAGGGGAAATTTAATGATACTTTCTTCACACTCCACTGGAAAAAACATCACAAAGAGCCGTTCTGCAATGAAAAAAAAAATCAAGGAAAGACTCCAGTGACAATTTAAAGACAATAGCAATTTATTACTAAGTTGCCACGTTTGTTATAGCATGAGTAGCTGGGGATTTCAACCCAGCTCCATCAGATGTATTGTCCAGGATTTCCGGGATTTGGCAAGCCTATCTTGTAAACAAACGATTTAAGTGTTCCTGATAATAGTCAGCTGAGGCGAAATCAGTTCGGTGGCCAGAAACACAGACCTAATTTTCTCAAACAGCAGATGGGCTGGCAAGCCTACCTCTGGCCTGCCCTCCTTGGAAGAACAGATGTGTTCTTCTCTGTGCAGTCAGTTCCGTGCAAGCTGGAAAGCGAAATGTCAGAAAGAATGATTTTTCCTTTCACGGGACTAAAATACCGAAGAGTGCTGTAGCTCTTATGGTGCTCTGAGGACGTTCCTCTGTAAAGATTCTCAGTCATCCAGGTGAGGTTATCTGAAAGTTGAGTCATGGCAAGTGGACTTCTTTCTCGTTAGGTTGAAACTTTTCACTATTCATCCAAGTAGCTTCTTCAGTCTGAGGAGAGTTGGTAGGAGATCCCTGATAGATCTATTGGTTTCACTTCCCCTTGGTCTGAATAGGCTCCTTAGATGGATAAAGGACGGGCGGGGGGGGGGGGTGTGAGTGAAAATGCCAGCTTTGCAGTCCTTCTCCACTCGTTATCAACCAGAAGTCCCGTTGCCATGACTCAACTTCCAGATACTCTGAGGACGTTGTTCGAGCGTCCGGACACTTAACCTTGACGGCTGTTTTTCTCTGTATAGGACAGGTTACATGTGTGGGGAAACAGGTCCAAGAAGCCGTTTAAAGGGGTACTGACAGGGCACAGATTATCACACAGCCGGTGTTTGTGAGAAGTGGGCGCCAGATGCTTTTCATTGGTCTGAAAAATGAGTGGGTGGTGAAGGAGGACAAACTCCCGCCTTCTTCCCTGGGGAATTCCTTGATCCCTGGCACATCATCTTAATTTTCTTAACACCCAGTCCCTCCAATCGTATGCATATTTACCAAGGAATAAACTCCACCGTCTTATGTGGGGTTATTCCCAGGTAAATGGGTTGGGGATAATGGCAGTGGTAGTTCCACTGTAGCCTCGATGGATGCAGTGAAGTGTGCAGCAGGAGTTGAGTAATCAGATCTCTAAGTAAGTAGGTTTGGTACCCTGATGGATAGAGCAAAACCGAGTTGCTACAGAAATCGCGCAGAATTCAGTGATAGCGGAAGGTTTGCCCCGAACTGGTTGCAATGAAAGTAGAGCAGGGTCGGCTAAGGTCCATTCTAGGAGGTGTAATGGAAAGCAGAACAACGGACGGCAGACAGGAGCGGGCAGGGGGTTGTGAACGGGTGTCCGTACACATAAAGGCACAGATACTGACCGGGGGGGGGGGAGACGGGCGGTAAGGATACGCCGCTGTATTGACTCTGCATTGCCCCACCTTGTTCCTTCCCTTCACAACCGAGCTGATTAGCAGGTAAATCAACGTCTTTTCTCACGCCCTGTTCGTGCTCCTGTTGATGCTTTCGGCGTCTCCCCCGGCCCAGCCTCTCGCAGGCACCCCATGCTCGGCCAAAGAGGAGAGGCGGGCGGGTGCGGAGGCCGGCAGGGGTGGACGCGCTGGGGATCGCCCGGGCCTGGGGTGGCACAGGGACCAGTTTGCCCTTCTGGAGCAGGAGAGAGAGAGTGAGAGATAAAAAGGCGTTTCCTCTAAGCAGGGCTCCGTCTCTGGACCCATCCCACGTTGCTTCCCCGGGTGGCCTTGCATCGCGCGTGAATTTCCTTGAACGCTTCCTATGGTACTTGTTTCCAAGGGTAGGTAGTTCGTTAGTCTGTGGCGAGAAAAAACAGGAGAAAGGCGGGATAAAAATATTTTAAATAAATAAATAAAATAAAACACCCAGGAAGATCGCGGCACCTTAACAACGGGTTATCAGCGCCCTTCTGCAGAGAAGGCAGACAGGGGACTGGAGCAGATCTGAAACAGCGTCGGGCGAAGGCTCCCGAGCAGGATATTACCCGGCTATGTGGTGGTGGCGGCGGCGGCAATGCCTCCCCAGGCGGCTCAGGGCCTGGCCTTCTCTCCGGGAACAAGTGCGGAGTGAAACCCCTTCCCTGGGCCCGGCTGGCCTGCCGGTGGCCGTTCCCACATCAATCACTCGACCCTCGGGCAGGGGAAGTCGTAAAAGGTTTTGAACTTTAATCCGCCCAAGGTCTCCCGGCACCTGCGGCGGAGGGTTGGTGCAGTTAATTTGTTACCAGTTTCAGTGCGGGAGAAAGAAGGGGTTGATCCTGTCGCTCGGAAGCCTACGAAAAAGACGAGGCGCAAGTAAATTACAGAGAGGGCGGCGTGTTTGGTTTCTGGATGCAGTAAGTGTCCCTTCTTTTAAGGATCTGTCTTTAAAACGGCTCAGGGCAATAAAATAAAATAAAATAAAACTCTGTGTGTGAGTGATAGAGATCTGGCAGCGTGTAAAGGGAAAAGTTAGGCTCCTTCTGATGGGTTTTTATTCCGGGTACCGTTTGCCAGATTAGTCTGCTCCAATCTCACGATCGGCTTCTATTCAAAAAAGGCTAGTTAATTAGCTATCTAGGAGAAGACAGTGAGCAAAAGGTCGCCTTGGATCTACTCGGCACGTCGCTTCTGAGTGATCCGCAGTTGATGGGCAAGGATTAGAGATTCCCAACTTTGTAACGACAGTAGGATCAAAACGAGCTTCCCCGCGGCCCCAAATGATGTTGGTAAAAAAAAAAAAAAAAAAGAAAGCTTGTGGGATGCAGGCACGCCCCCTCCCAAAAAGTAATTCTCCTGAATTACTTGAGAAGCGAATGCAGTGGGAAAGAACTTGGAGTAAACATCTTTCTTTAAAGCTATAGATCCTAGGACAGAAGATCTAACAATAAAACTAGTGGAATCTCCTAATTTCGAAAATGCATATAACATATACTTTCTAAAGTCACATCGTTTCCAAAGGTTTGGCAGGAAGCAGCCAATTTTAAAAGCGGTGGAGATTCGATTTTGCCTTGAAGACTGAAATTGCCAATCCCGTGTTCGATCTTTAACCACCCAGCAAGTATTCACCGGGCGAAGCGTAAGAATAACCATCTTGACAGATTCAGCAATGGATCCGTTACCGTTCACGGGCAGCCAGATTTTAGGGCGTGTAAAGGACTGAGTGTCTCACTTACCTGGAAAACCAGAATAGGGGTCACTGTTAGTGGAATGCGGCTGGAGGCGACCAGGGCAGGTAACACACCCGGTGGATCCTAGGACTTCTGTCGGTTGTCCTAATTATGGGTGGGAGAAGTTTAAATTCTGTGCTTGAAATACTTTCCCCTCAGGAACCGTCTATCTTTAGACACGGATTTACTCTAAGTAAGAGGCATGGAAAAATGGACGGATAGATAAGAACCAAATCTCACTTTAAAATTTTGTCATTGAAATCCAGGAAGGGAAGGAATCAAGTGTCTGGACGAAAACTCTGCCTTTGCGTCCTTACTGTGGCCGAACTCTTCCTTCCTTCGGTTCATTCCTTTACATCTGCAGTGCCTTCATCTTATTATTCATACAATGCTGCTCTTAAAATAGCAAGGACCCGGCTTGCGCATGTTGTTATTTTTGCCCCTGATATGCCGAGGGTGATAAGGAAGGGCTCCCGGGCTGAGGCGCGCGCGGGGGGGGGGGGGGCTGGAAACAACCACCTCCTGTCCTGTTTCCAGGAAGGAAGGCTGAGCTTTACCTGCTTTGGAGCCACCTTAGACTTAAAAGCAGCCGGAGGGTTGCCTTTCCTGTGTTCCGACCCATCCGCTACCTTTGTTTGTAGGTCGCTGCATCCCTAGATTTGGGGGAGGGGAGGACCAAATAGAGGGACAGTCGTCATCTTTTTCTTTTATCTTTTTGGATTGCTCTCTAGGTTTTATGTAGATGAACTCAGAAAGAAGTTCCACAGAGTTCACGGAAGCTTCTTCCAACCTCAGGTGTAAGGGATCATAGCAGAGACAGGGATTGTTACGGCAATCCTCTGGACGTGGTTGCGTTGAAATTCTCATTAACCCACCCCCACCCCCTCGTGGCCTGGGAGAATCCTAGTCCCAAACCAAACATCCGGTCACTTGTAATGTAGGAAGTTGCCGGAGTATTGGCGGCACTGTCCCCGGGCCAATCCTGTCCACCTTCATCAGGGAGAAAGCACCCTCAAACATGCTGTTCAGTTCACGACGCCTCCGCCTTACAGCGACTCCAGCAGAGGTTTCAAGGTAAGTGAGAGATCTAAGGGTGGGTTTTACCAGCGGGCCCTCCCCGTTCCCCCAGGGAGTTTCCACGGCCTAGTGGAGATTCGAACCCCAGAACAAGCCCTTATCTGAAGACAGAAGCCTCCTGACTCCTAGTCCGTCCCTGTGTCCACTGCGCACCACACTCCCTACCTCCACAGACAATCTCCGGCTCCAGTTTGATCCTGGCCGGTAGAAAGCGACTTGGATGGAGGAGAGGATTGGAAATCGTTCTGCTCTTGTATGAGATGCGGGATGCTCAGCTCTGACAAGTCTCTGGGAGGAGGCAGAGAATGTCTGGGCTGAGCAGTTTCCCCCAGGGACCGACCACCTGGGCGGCCCTGGCTGACCGAGAAGTCGCTTGGCCAGCCCTTTTTTTGGGGGGGGCAGCGTCACCCAGAGTGGACATTCCCCGGAGGCTCTTTCCAGCGCCAAGGGGTGGCCTTCGTTTCGCTCCACCTCGGGGGATATGGATGGCACCCCGCGGTCGGGTCTCTGCGCGGAGTCAGGAAGGCGTCCCTTGGATTCCCTCTGGCCGGCTCGTGGCCCAGCGCCCTGGGTCGCTCAACGAAGCCGCCCCTTCGGGCGAACAAGGTCTCCCTCCTTCCGAGAGCACGCTTTCGGGAGGACGTCAGGCGCCCCTTGGCACCTCTCTCTCTGTCCACCGCTTCTTGGCTCCAACATCGCAGGAAGACTCCCTAGACCGCGGTATCTCTCCTGGTGACCGAAGGAGCTTCAAACACGGTGCTTTTCAATGAAGGCCGCGCAGTTCACACGTTCAGCAGTGTGGTTCGTACAGCACCTGTGAACGTGCGCGTGGCTATTAACTCCCCTCCTGTACTAACCTCACCTGAGACTCTTCACAGATGGACTCCTGTAATAATGTTTTGTGTGTGCGTGGGTAAGACCGCAGATAGCTTCTTGTCACTCTTGTGAGTTTATCTACCAGGAGAAAATTCTTACCGCGGTCTCTCTAACTTGGGTGAACTGCCACCGACTCTACCATGGTTCCGTGTAGTGTAGCGCATAGAATAGCTAGGACTCAGGAAGCTTGGGTTCAAAACCCCATTCGGCCATGGAAACCCACTGGGGTGTGGAACTGGCAAAGCTACTCCTTAAATATCTCACTCACCTTGAACGCCCTACCAGGGTCCCTTTAAATCGGTTACGACTTGAAGGCCCATAATAACGACGGCGATCAGAGCCATTCTGGCTTCGGTGGCCATTCCGGACGAGCCGGGAGAAAGTCCCTCAGAGCTCAGTGGAGCTTGATTTTCAGGGGGCAGGTCGAGGATCGCTAACCAGCTGGACCGCAGGCCTTACCCCCACCCGCCGTCTCTTCTCAAGCTTTCTAAGGTGAGCTCCGGGCTGCGAGCGCCTGAGTCGAGCGTGGGGTCGGAGGGTCTCAAGGCTGAGCGACGGGAAGTCAAGGGTCCCTGGCTGGACCTCTCTTCCGAGAAGAGGAGGGAGGACATGGTTCACGGCACAACTACATCCTTCCGAACGTTTTCCGCTCCAGCGCGCAGAGACAATCGGGGACTTCGCGCCTGGTTAGCCGATCAAAGATGCGAGGCGAGCATCTGAGCCGGAGGCGGGCCGGACTCGCATATTTTGTCCGAGGAGGAAGAGCCTGGCAGAAGGCGAGCGGCTCAGCCAAAGAGCCGCCGCAGATGCGCGGGAAAGGATTCCCCCTTCAGCCTTTATTAACCTCTCCCTACTCCCCGTAGCGGCTAGTTCGCAGTAGCCGGATCTCTCCCTAGCCCTCCTCTTTGCCTCACTCTCCCCTTTCACCGGCCGTGAACTAAGAGACGTTGAGCTCGCTACATTCTCCGTTAATTGGCAAGCCCTTTTATTGACTCATCTGGTCGGCCGTGGTACGTTTCTAAAACGATGCCCGGTCCAGAGGAAGGGCGAGAGATTTTGCTCTGTCTCCCCGCCTTCCCCATCCCCACCTTTCTTCAGGACCGACAAGTAGCAGCCCTTTTTCTTGACCCCACCGGGTCGCGCGTGGAACTCCTTTGCCCCCAAGAGGTGGTGTTGGCGGCCACCAATTCGACTGGATTCAAAGGGGAAATCGGAGAGAAATCAAGGGAGGATTTTAAAACCCTAGGATCGTAATCCTGGCTTCCAAGAAAAAGGTGACCGGAGAGGTGTCAGGTCCTCGTCGCCTCCTTGTCCTGCTTACGGAATCCCAGAAGGCACTTCTTGGCCAGCCCCCGAGCAAGGCAAGGTGCGCGCCTGGGAGGTCGGATCCCAGCAGGGGCGGTCAAAATCAGCGCTCCGTGTGTTCTTAGTCCAACCCATTACACGCTCACCGGCTCCCGATCCAGCAGGGTGAGCTTTCCCCAGCATGAAGCAGCTAGCGAGAAGAGGGGGGAAAATTGTGTTAGTGGGTGTGCGAATCCACCGACACGTTCAAGGGCGAGATTGTTAATACAGTATACTAGAAAAAGGGAAGGAAAAACAAAAGCAAACACTAGGAACCGGAGACACGCTCCTCCTCCTCGCGAGGAATCGGTAGGAAGGGAAAAAAAGTTGTGGAGGCGGAGCGCTTCTTTCCTGGCTGGCGCTTCCTGAGAGCCGCCCGACCTATAAAGCGTGGCAGAGGCGGCTGCCTGGATGGGACCTCCGTCCTTTCCGATTTCTCCGGAGTGGAAAGAAGGAGATCCGAACAGCAACACGGAACAAAGTCAACGTTTGGTTTAAAACCATCTTTTTAAAAGGGAGGCGGCGAAGAGACTTGCAAGCCTCAGGGCGGCGAGGGGAATGGTCCCCAGCTTTGGGGAGGGCAAGTGTCGTTGGGCCACACAACCCCCAGAAACCCCGGCCAGCACAGCCAGTAGTGAAGGAGTCTGGGAACTTAGATTCTGGAGGCACCCGCTGTCTGCGAGACTGCGATTAATATATGACCACGATGACTAGTAGCCCCTGATAGCCTTCACCAGTCTTCATCCAGTCTTCTAAAATGTCCTACTCCTCTACCAACGGGATGGTGTCTGGAGGGAGGAAGAATCTGATTTGTAAAAACAGACCCATCGAAAAATCACGGGGGTTCTGGGAGATGTCGACTTGCGCCGAGCTGCTCCCGGCGTTTTCGTAAGGATCTGTTAGCCTATAAGAAAACAGCTAGCATGGCCCCCTGTGCCCGCCCACCAAGTGCTCGGGTTCAAATTAGATCGTAGAAACGACAATAAAAATCCGCTCCCTGGTTTGCACTGAGAACTTATGCGGTCTGTTTATTAGCTAGAGCTACAGGTTAATTCACGTGGACCCAAAACCACATTCAAGACAATAACCTGATATCGGGAGAGAATGCTCAGGCGATGAAGTCCGGTTTCTCGTTCTCTGTGCATTCATATGGAAAAGTCTCGTTGGTTTCGATTCCGTGACCCTTCTTTGGCGGATGGAGCTGCTTAATAATAGAAAGAAAGAAAGAAAGCCCGCAAAACATGCAGGGTTTCGCCAGGGGCGCAAGGCACAGGCCGTGTGCCCTTTAGGTCTTGTTCAGAAATGCAGATGTCGGTGGCAGGACATCAAACTGATACATGTTAACTCTGTACAGCCCGATCCTAGGCATACTTGCGCGGAAATGCACGGGATCGGTGTGCAAAGCAAGAGCTATAGGTATGCTTCTTATGTGTGTGTGTGTGTGTGCCTACAAAGCCGAGGAAGCCTGTTAACCAGATGGGCGGCTCCTTCATTCTTCATGACAATCAGAAAAGAGGAGGGCAGGAGGTTCACTTCAGGTCACCGGAGACAGCTCAAGTTTGGGGGGAAATGATGAGCAAATGAAACGTCTTCTTTCTGAAGGCGTACTGGACTGCAGTAGGGTGATGTCGCCAAATGGTTGTCCGACGCCTGACGAAAAGATGTGTATATTTAAATATATGCACAATGTTCACATTTTGTCTGCTGAAGACTTCCGTGAAAATTCCAAATCTAGTTTACCGACCGAACCCAAAATATAATTTTATCTAAATCGTCTCTGCAAGCATGTAGTTTAGGTGCAGCCGAAGAACTGGGCTGGATAGCTCAGTGATTTAGAGGTTGGGAGTTCGATTCCCCGTTGTGCCTCTTGCAAGTAGAGCCAGCCTGTGTGGCCTTGGGCAAGCTGCACAGTCCCAGGGCGCCCCCAGAAGAAGGGAAGGGTAAACCACTTCTGAGTACTCTCTACCTGGAAAATCTTAGAAAGGATCACCATAAGTCAGAATTGACTCGATGGCACACTATTATTATTATTATTATTATTATTATTATTATTATTATTATTATTATTATTATTATTATTATTATTATTATTATTATTATTATTATTATTATTATTATTATTATTATTATTATTATTATTATTGAGGAACCTATAGCTGGCCAGATATTGTTGGACTACACTTCCATAATTTCTAGCCACTGGTCACTCTGGCTGGGGATGATGGGAAATAATGTCGCCAACGACAGCTGGCTGGGCACAGGTTTTCTTTCCCTGGTTTAAATAAAAAAGAAATAGCAGAGAATAAGCATGTTT
The DNA here is from genome assembly GCF_051106095.1 of Pogona vitticeps. NCBI lineage: Eukaryota > Metazoa > Chordata > Lepidosauria > Squamata > Agamidae > Pogona > Pogona vitticeps. Next base: position 241,747,683 of record NC_135783.1, read on the forward strand.
GGGTTTGTCTCACCAGCCCATTCTACAGTTAGCCCTGCTTGACAGGGATACATAGGCATATTCAGTTCAATATAATGTCGTTCGTTGCCTGGAAAGGCAGGTATATATTCAGCAAACAAGGAAGCAAACAAATAAGTATATATATTTTCTTCCCTCATGTTTCTCTGAATGCATGTATCCAAAATCTAAAAACAAGAATTTCGTTCAGTTTGTCTCTTTGAAACCCCGTACCTAAAAAGGGGCACTTTCCTTAAACTCAGCCAAAATCAAATACAATTCAACTTCGCTGATGTTAAAAGGAGAGTTAAGCACGAAGGCAAGCTTTTCCACAGAGATCCTGCCAAACAATGTATACACTATCTCGGCGGGTGAAGGTGATTTGCTGGTCTTGTTTTTTTTTTAATGTTTTATTATTTCTTGGCCTTTATCCCTTAGCCCTTTTCCTTGGTCACTCTCTCAGTCCAACCGGCGCTCCCTTCAACATCCTGACAGAAACACACATTTCAAGGGGTAATATCTTTTTCGCCCTCGCTTTTGTTAAAATCCACTATTCAGTGCCTCACAGTTTTGTGATAAAATCGTCGCATCCCTTTTGACATTTAATGCTTTTATTTTATATAGATACCGCCCTATTAGTTCACACACTATCTAGGCGGTTTACAAGTCAAAACTTACAAATCCTGAAGATCTCACTTAGTAATTTAGTAACTTGGCAAGTTAAAGTTAAGTAACTTGATAACGTAGTAACTCAGTTCAATTCCCCGGGGTCACCTTTTCCATAGGTCCCGATAGTTGTTCTGTCTTATAACAGGGCCATTTTCGTGTGGATGGGGCAATCCTATAGCTGCTCTGTGGTGACGCTGGTTAGGTGCCACCATCTCCGCTTTGCCCTCCCCTCAGCTGAATGCAAGGCAATATAAACAATGCAAAGGAAGGCAAAGGAAAAGAAGCACGGATCCACGGAACGCGATGACATCCCAAAGAATATTCGCCAGTATTATTTTTCACAGAGTTGGGCGACTCTGAGGTGGATGGGGCAGGATTCAGACTTTACCTATACAGTATAACCTGCTATTACATTAGTTGGTGTTCGAGAGACGTGGCTGAGGCAGATCTCAGCAGCCCGAGCAGATGCAATCCTGCTCGTGTGAAGGAAGCCGAAGCCAACCACAAAGCAAACTTGAAGTGCAAACGAGGGAGGAGGGAGGAGGACGCGCTGTGCCTATCAGCCCTTCCAGGCTGCTAACAATTTCCTCTTCCAACCGTGACCTATCTAATCAGGATAGATTAGTCACCTATCAACCAGAGGCTATCGAATCTTGGAATCCATTTGATGGCTTATTATTCTAATCCTTATTCTGATTGCCACCGTCACCACCTCTGCAACCATATTATCGTGGGCAACCTGCCAGCTCTGACCCTGATCCGAAAGGCAATCTCTTGTGTGTGTGTGTGTGTGTGTGTGTGTGTGTGTGTGTGTGTGTGTGTGTGTGTGTGTGTGTGTGTGTGTGTGTGTGTGTGTGTGTGTGTGTGTGTGTGTGAACCACTAATCTGATTTAATTTACTTAGAATGAAGTTTAATTTCAGGTGATTAGAACTGAGGACCAACTCAGGTTCTGTTGAGAGAGTTGTGTGGAACTCGCTTGAATTCCACTAAATGCGCAGCAGGAAGCGCCAGCCAGTTGGGTAGAATTAGCTAGAAGTTCCCTTTTGTACTCGCCCCTTACCAAACACTAGCACTTGAAAATAACACTCAGGAGGCGTTTTTTGTATTAAAGAAAGAATTCTATGTTCTACTCACGTAGATAAGCATTCAGAAGGTTTCAGGTAGATACAGAAAGAAGAAAAGTAGCAAAAGGCAATGTTCTTCTGCTTGGCCCCACGTGGCTGGAGGGATCTCCAGGCTCAGTGGGCCAGCATGGAGTTCTTGCATCTTTCCAGGTGAAGAGCGTGTGCAAGAATGGTGACCAACAATAGTGGTTCAATCACCTCATGGTGAGAAGGGCCGGAAACAGGGGTGGAGCCTCCCTACCGGGAACAACAAACTCCCACTAATTGGTCAGCATGCAAACAAACAAGCAAACAAGTTAGTTTGTGTTGCAGGCCCTTCCCCTTTGAAATTTACATCTAGATTGTTTGATCATCCAACAGGTTCTTTATCCATACCCAGTCCCAAGCTCATGTTTTCTTTATTCCAGAGATACAGTTAAGAAGATTTTGTTGTCGAAATGGTTATCTTGCAGCAGATCTGCCACAGGTAGAAGCGCTATCTCTAGGCCCAGGCCCGCCTTCTGCCTCCTCCTGCGGTCCAAGTTTGCCTCCCAGCTTTTCTGTTGGCACATCCCCCCAAGCCATGCGTGCCAAAAATGGAGCAACAAGGCCTGCTTCAGTCCTGTGCCCGGGCTTGCAGGAGACCTGCAAGGAATGAAAAGGTCGAGGTGCCCGTTTTTCTTAAGTGACTCCCACTGCCTGGTTAAGGGTTAGAAGCCCAGATTGATCGGGTAAAGGTGTCATGTTTGAAACAATTTGAAGCCTATTTTTGAAAAGCAAGCAAAAAGGGCAATTTGATGATATAAGAAGAGGAGAAGCTGGATGAGTAAAAACATGAAAAAAGACAGAAAAAAACACAGCTGAAAATTACAGTCTCATGAACACTGTTTTGGAAATAATAAACCCATCAGAATCAGAGGGAAGGTGGACATTTACCTTCTTCCCTTTAAAATGGAACATTTTCTCTGCTCTGTCATACAGGGAAAAGGGTGGTAACGAATGTCTTATAAGGAACAGTTAGACCTTTCCGTGGAACTGGTGAACTGGCAGAAAACACCGTCGGACTCCTGCCCTGCTGTCATGTCTGGCAGGTGGGCCTGAGAGGCTGTAGGTTTTTTGTGGGGGGGCTGTAAATATTAAAATTTTCCCAGAATATTATGGTCAAAGCAGGACCATCCAATACATAACAGACTGGGTATGCATGGCCGTCCACATGCAGTTGGACTGCAGGTCCTGTGTTAGCTACTGCTGATGAGAGTTGCAGTCTCCAGTTTTTGGAAGGCCACAGGTTACCCATTCTTTCCCTATTCAAGTGTGGGTAACCTCCAGAGGTTTTGGACCACAATTCCTGTAATCCCTTGCCATTGAGGTTTGGGGCTTCTTGGTGTCGATGCCTAAAACATCTGGAGGGCCGAAGATTCCCCACCCTTTCTTCCTTCTGCTTCCATCTGAAAAGACAAGATCTTGCTACCCTTTTGAGGCTTTGTGCATTTCTACAGGCACATGTACCAAAGTAAAGATAGAGATTTCTGAGTATGGTATCTTTCATGATAGTCAAGAAATGAAACAAAAACAATAAACCAACAGTACAGTTCTATGCATATTTTGTCATAAGCGAGTAACTGAGTACAGAGTGGGGCATACCCACTGGAGGGCTGGCTGGATAGCACAGTGGAGAGTTTGAGAGTTTCTGCCTCCTGGGAGAAGAGCCAGCCTGTGTGGTCTTGGGCAACCTACACAGTCTCAGGGCACCCCCCCAGAAGAAGGAAATGTTAAACCACTTCTGGATACTCTCTACCTAGAAAATCTTGAAAAGGTTTGCCGTAAGTCAGAATTGATTTGATGGGACACGATGATGATGATGATGATGATGATGATGATGATGATGATGATGATGATGATGACGACGACGACGACAACTCCTCACTGGATAATTGTGTAGAATCATAGGTTAAGTAATTGATGCTGGCACCCGCATCCCCCATCCCAAATATTGTGCTTGAACTGTTAGTGGCACAGCTGGCCTTCCTGTTGGTTACTCTTAGTTGACTGCCAAGGTTCAACTAGATCTAAATTGTGATACACTAATGCCTCCATCCAGGAGAAATTGAGCATAATAAAGGCAGCATTCAGTCAGCTAGTGATAGTTAATAATACTACTCTGTTTCCCCCAAAATAAGACAGGGGCTTATATTAATTTTTGCTCCAAAAAACTCACCAGGACTTATTTTCAGGGGAAGTTTTATTTTTTTCATGTACAACACTCTACATTTATTCAAATACAGTCATGCCATCTTCTTCTGGTTGCTGCACAATAGTGGAGAGCAGGGTTTCACTTAATCAGGTGTTATTTTGGGGAGTAAGGCTTATATTACAAGCATCCTGAAAAATCGTATTTATTTTCAGGGTAGGTCTTATTTTTGGGGAAACAGAGTATGATTAGGAGGAAATCACATATAGTTAACTGAAATTATAGGGTGGGATCCAGCCTCTGGCGTACCTAAGGTATTTGATAGTTGGCATGGTGCAGTAACTTATAGGTCACTGTTTGTGACATCACATGCTTGATGTATAATGATTGAAACAAACAAGAAATGTCAACAAGTCAAAAGGAGTCAAATTTTGCAGTAAAAAAATTCCTAATCTGAACAAGAATCTGCACTTCCACTTTAACATTTTTGATGCAAAAATGGTCAAATGGGACTATTCTGAATTTTTTTTAGTCAGAATATTTTGCTGAATTCCAATTATTTGTGGGAATAAGGAATGTGGGCAAAAAGTTTAGCTAGTTAACTAGACATTATATCATGTTTGGTAATGCTCTTTTCTAACTTGTTTGCAAGGAACAAATTCCCTTAGAATGCAGCCCTTACCTTACATACTTTCCCAGGAGTAAGCCCCATTGCACTCGGTGCTGCTTATTTCTGAGTGGACATGCACTGGATTTTGTTGTTAATGTGCTGAATTGTCTGTGCAGTTCTCCAATATGGAAAAGCAAGCTGTGCAACTGTCCAGGGTGTAAGATATTTCGGAAATGCATTTTCATTCATGCATATTGAGAATCCCCAATACATGCAGAAGAAGAAATAATGGAACATGACATTTTTGGACACATATGTATCTATTCCCTACTATCGACTCTCAATTACTTGTATCTGTGAAAGACAGTCCCTCCCAGCCTATACTGGTTCCTCTGTATTTGACTTTTGCCACCAAGTTGGAACTGACATATATCAATCCTGATATGAATTTCATGGTACACAAGATATTTAAGGAGTGGTTCCACCCATGCTGCTTTCACCAGTGAATTTCTACGGGCATGCAACAATTTGAACCGAAGTCCATCACTCTGTCTACTACACCACATCGGGAAATCATGGCATGTCATGCTAGTTTGATTTGTGATTACTTCCCTTTTACAGTGTGATGCTGGAGCATGTGCTTTCATATATGAACATGTTCTTCTCTTCTTGATTTACTGCTGCATTGGAGGACTGGGTTGGACTGCATGACCCCTGGGTCTCTTCCAGCTATTCAGTTCTATGATTTCAATATGAGATTTTTAATTTATATATAACAGGAAAGGATCCATCCCAGCTAAAGTTAATTGCAATGTCATCCTTACTGTAAGTTATGACTCTGCATCAGGACATTTGTTTGTTGTTGCTGTCATTGTTGTTGTTGTTCATTGTATTATGTGCCGTCAAGTCGCCTCTGATTTATGGTGACCCTATGAATGAATGATCTCCAAAATGTCCTGTGCTCAACAGCCATGCTCAGGTCTTGTAAACTCAAGACTGTGGCTTCCTTTAGGGAGCCAATCCATCTTGTATTTGGTCTTCCTCTTTTCCTGCTGCCTTCCACCTTTCCTTGCATTATTGTCTTTTCCAGAGGATCTTATCTTCTTATGATGAGCCCAAAGTAGGACAGCATCGGTTCCAAGGTAGTTCAGGCTTAATTTACTTTAGGACCAACTTGTTAATCTTTCTTGCAGTCCAGGGTATCTACAAAACTGTCCTCTAACACCATATTTCAAATGAAATATGTCAGCTTTTCATACTATCCAGCTTTTACCGCAATACATGGTGATCAGGAATATAAGAGTGTGGATGATCTTGGTCTTGATCTCTAGTGACACATTATCTAATTCCTTCATCACTGCACTTCTGAGTCTTTATCTTCTTCTGATTTCTTGACTGCAGTCTCCATTTGGATTGATGATTGAACCAAGGCATATAAAATCTTTCACTATTTCAGTTTCTTCATTGTTGTGTAATTCTGTTGTAGCCATGACTTTTGTTTTCTTAGTGTTCAACTGTAGTTCTGCTTCAGCACTTTCTACTTCCATTTTCACTAGAAGTAGTTTCAAGTCATTGCCACTTTCTTCCAGTAAGATGGTGTCATCTGCATATCTTAATTGGCTTATGATTTTCCCATCAGCTTTTCACTCCTCCATCATCTGAATCTAGCCTGGCTTTCTGTGTGATATGTGTGATCGAACAGATAGGGAGATAAAATGCGCCCTTGCCTGACACCTTTGCTTACAGGAAGCCATTCTGTCTCTGCACAGCCTGTCCTAAGGGTAGTTTCTTGTCCACAATACAGGTTACACATCAGGACAATCAAGTGCTGAGATACACCTACAGTATATTTCTTTCAGAAGAACCCATAGTTGCTCATGATCCACATAGTCAAAGGCTTTGCTGTCATCTGTAAAGCATAGACTTTTCTTCTTCCGAAATTCTTTTGCGCACTCCAGTAGCCAGTGGATCTTTGCAATATGACCTCAAGTGCCTTTTTATTTTTGGAATTCAGTTTGAACATCAAGCATTTCTCACTCTGTATAAGATAAAAGGGCTTTGTTGCAACACTTTGAGCATCATTTTGGTTGCACATCTAAGATTGCTAAAATCAATGGGCTCACACAGACTTTTCTTTAGGATTGAATTCTCAACTTTACTAGGAATATTTTACACAAATTACATATTTGTTTTGAAAAGATTTTCAAATAAGGTTGTTTTCATTGGCTAAAATCCTATTGATTAGTGTAGTACGTTTTGAGTAGAATCAGTGGGGATTTCGTGAGTCAATTCTTCTGAAAGTTCCACTGATGGACCTACTCTAGTTGTGACTTACTAAATTAAGCAATAGGATTCCAGTTATTGTCTTAAAACAATATATTTCACATTGAAATTGCTTTTGCATTTAAAAAATATTTACACCTAGTAAACTCCTAGGTCACAGGCAGAAAAACCATGTCCTTACATATGTCATTGGACTTCAATTCCCATCCGTCCCAGCCAGCATAGACAATGGTCAAGATGACAAGAATTGTAAGCTGACAAATTTCTACACCCATCCATCCCTGACCAGCTCCTGGAAAGTGATCAGGAAGCAATTTCATACAACATAATTAAATTCAGCATCTTCCTGGCAGCAACTGAGTGCCAGGGAACTCTATGCCCCAGATTGCTTGTAGAGAGGATTTAAAATACAAGGCAGCTAAGGCAAGACTCTGCCAATGGTCAGTGTTCAATGAACTCCCTCTTGATATTTCTAAACATGCACCCTTCTGCTGTCTTGACCAGGTAGACTAGCTGATCTTGAATGAAGAAGACACTAACTTAAGATGACCTCTGAAAATTAAGATTACAAGGCAAGCAATGACTGTTTATGACATATGTGACAGACAGAACAAGCTTTCTCAGGGCATACACTGAAATAATGTTGCCGTTTAGTTGTTCTACCTTGTAAGAAGCTGATGATGTCATCGGCTGTGACAATTTTTCAGAAATAACACATTTCCAGTTCCTCTCATCCAAAAGTCCCAAGGTCCCTTCCATCGTGGGGAAGCTGTTAGGAGTTGCAAGATGGGGGCAGGTGTGTTTAATTTCTGAATAGTCCTGCCAACAATAAAGTCATCCCAGCAGTGGTGCTTGATAATTAAAGACACCCCCCTACCCTGTGATCCTCAACAGCTTCCCCACAATGAAAGTGATCCCAAGAGAGACTCAGGTTGGGGGTGGGGAGGGGAGAGAAAGAATCAGAAAATTTTACACACAAACACCCATGTTGTGGCTGAGGAAGTTATCAACCTTAGGTGCATAAAGTTGCACAATAGAACTTCAGTCGCTATAAAATAAGAATTACCATCCCTTCTTGCCTTCAGAGAGTGTACAAAAGCCATATGATCTCTCCTCCCCCCCTCCCCATGAGGTGGGTGAGGATAAGAGCAAGAGACTGACCGGCCCAAGATCACACAGTGATTTTCATGGCTGACTTGGGGGACTAGAATCTAGATCTCTTGAGCCCAAGTCCTAAAATCTAATTCTGGGGAGAGCAACTGTGGATCTTGAAATGTGACTGGACTGCAGTTCTCATTAGTGGCAATAAAGAAAGAGCTGAGGTCTGGCAACAACTGGTGGGCAATAGTTGCCCATTGCTTCTACAACCATTATGCCACGCTGCCTCTCCAAACCCACCTGTTTTGCTCAGACGGTGAGCAGTGATCAAAGCAGATGGACTGTTTGCCTACAACGCCCAGAATGTTTTTCTGGCACTCTGTACCTGCCTGTTCCTGCTACTTCCACCACAGCATGTCTGTTGTCTGTTTAGTCAAGGGCAGTAAAAGCTAATCCTGGAGGCGACCCATAAAGTGTTGATAATAGGGGGAATCAAGCAGCACGCTCCCTGCCCTGTCTTACCTCAAAGCTTCTTTTGTTCACCGCCGCCTTTCAGCAATGGGGTCCGATAAGGGCTCATGAATGAGGTAGGTGCGCTAAGCCCCCACCAAGCAGGGTGGGTGGGCTGTCATTATCGCAGCTTGAGACAGCTGGAGGTAATTAAATACACCTTAGGCTAATAAAGGTGGTTTAATTTCACCAACGGAATTGATTAAAATTGTTAACATGAGCACTGATAACATATCAAACAATTTAATATCAGCCAGGCAATAAAACCATGACTTGAAGGAAAGGCTGTAGACTTAACTTATGTCTCGCTTATGTCTCCTAATGGAGTCTACTAGATTTCGTATATATAAACAGATGCCAGTGGTATCAAGTGAATGTTACTAGGTGCATAAATGTATGCTTCCAGAAGAGTGAATCAGGAGAGTAATATCCAGGGATGAGCCAAAATGGCTTGAGGGAGAATTCAGGCAGGCAAAAATATTTAGCTCCTGTGAAAACCCACTAACCCTTCAAGGATTTCGGTCACCAAATGAGAACACATGAATGTGTTTTCCTATCCAGAATGAGTGAAGAAAAGGCTTTTGGCTCCTATTCTGAATTGGCTTCAGTATGTCATCAATCAGCCAGATTTCATAGGCTAATTGAATGTAGAACTATGTCCTCAGGCTGGTGATGGGATTACTAAAAGACTGAGATTGTGGAGCCAGAAAGAAGTGGGGTTTTTGTTCTCTGGGAAGCCTGTGTGGCCTTTGGCAAGCTGCACAGTCCCAGGGCGCCCTCCTGAAGAAGGGATCGGTAAACCACTTCGGAATATTTTCCACTTAGAAAACCCTGGAAAGGGTCACCATAAATCAGAATCAACTTGGTGGCACATGACTATTATTGGCGATGTAGGAATTGTCAGCTAGGTAGCAAAGCAGTTGCAGAAAGATACAACTGCTTCTTTCTGCAACTGAAAGCAAGAGTTTAAGAAACTTTTCTAGGGGACATTTCATCCTCTTAAAAAAGGCATAGACGTATTTCACTACATAGGTATTCACTCCTGAATAGATGGCACAGCTTTGATTATGCTGCTCTTATTACTGCGCCTGTCCTTTTACAGGAGCCTAACAAGTTATTAAAGTAAATTGGCATGCGACTGTTTCCTTTTCTTATTTCCTGTGAAAATTAAATGAAGGGGAAACCATCAACTGCTAGCTGTCTCTTCTGCATGGTAAAGATTTAAACCATGTGTGTGTTGGGGGGGGGGACTTGGTGTGGGCAAGCACTGTGGACCTGACAGTGTTGTGTCTCTGGCCAAATCAGGATTGTGAAGTGGAGGTTTATCACATCCATGTCAAAGGCACAAGAGCAAAATCTTGTATAGCTTCATACATTAGGATTAATAACATGTACCCTTGCATTGAGTGGCATTTTCTGACCCCCAATGAAGATTTCACTGGAAAAGACAAACAGGGGGAAAAAATCTGTCCCTTAATTTAAAACGGTATTTCTGCAGTCTGAGTGTCTTTAAGGACAAACCGACCTTTAAACCCTTGTGATTTCTGTTGGTGCCTTTGCCAATAAGTTCATTCTGTCTGGGTCATAAATCCCTGGCTCCCAGCAGATGAATAGGTGTGCAAAAGGCCTGTGTACATAACCAGTAAGGTGCAACCAATAAGATGCTGGAGTTGGGAGCGGGGGAGGATGCCTGAAAGGTGGAGGCCTTTGGTCATTTCATGAAGGCATGTCTACTTGCAAAGGAGGAGCTCTGAGAGGAGCTCTTGAAGGCTCCCTGGGGCAACACATGTGGGAGGATATTTTGTCAGGACTCAAGCCAAAATGATGCTTCAAAGGTCTCTCTAAGGAAAACTGGGAGACACTTAGGGACGTTTTTTGTCCCATTTGCTTTAGGTGTTCAAGAAAAGTGTCCATGGCAAGTGACTCGAACTTGGGGATACTGTTAACAGGTTTTGAGGTGGCAAAGTTGCCAAGCATCTACAGTGTAACTCTAGTTCTCCGTGTATTCTACTACAGCAAACTTTATTTGATGGAGAGAGGCTTTAATGTCCCATAATGCAGAAGAGGGTTTTTTTTAAAAAGATAGACTTAGTGAAAAAAGATGACAATATAAGTTGCATCTTCTCTTTTATTAAATAGGAGGAGTAGGTCCTCTGATGAATTAAATAGGCAATAGATTACAGTACTGTATATAGGTTATAGGCAATGGTGATTGGTGATACAGGAATGGCCTTCTACAACTAGTGGTATGTGAACATCTTTTTATGTAGAAGAAATGATGCAAGTACCTTGTTCTGTATCAAGAAGTAAAGGAAAGTTGCACGTTGCTCAGTTCTTGCAGCTGTCCAGTACAAATAGGAAAGCCTTGACCAGCAGCCATACTGCGTTGCATCACACAAAATTTTCAGTCCATTCATCTCTCAGTGTTCCCTTGTTTATTAAATTTCTGCTAAGTGCTCTGTACATTGGATGGTGTTTAATAGACAGCAACATTTTTTTAAAAAAATGGCTTGTTTATTAGAACAATACCTGTGTACCATAGCAAGTACCATACATGTAGCACTTTTGTCTCTGTGCAAATTTGGGATGCACGTAGCCCTATGATGCTGTGCTTCAGGAATGTTTTATAAAAATTGTGCTCATGTGTTCTTTCTGTGGCAAATGCTGCAGCACTGCTATTGCTCTTCATGTTGTCTCTTCTGGTCTCATCTTTCTGCAATGTGTGTCTTGCGTGTGATTCATTTTTTTCTCTTTTAGCTGCCCCACAGTCTGGCCTGATGGGCAAGTGCCGCCGACCTCGGACAGCCTTCACCAGCCAGCAGCTTCTTGAGCTGGAGAACCAGTTCAAAATCAACAAGTACTTATCGCGGCCCAAACGCTTTGAGGTGGCCACATCGCTGATGCTTACTGAAACACAGGTATAGACAAGTGCAAGATATTTTGTACATGCTTCAGAAATGCCAAGGGAAGCAGCTGCAGCTGCAGTGGACATGAAAGGAACAGGGTGCCTACTTTCCCCTGTGAAAATGTATCATCGTTATCATCATCATGTGCTGTCAAGTCAATTCTGGCTTATGGTGAAATCAGAAGTTTTCAGGGTTTTCTAGGTAGACTGCACTCAGAAGCAGTTTACCATTCCTTTCTTCTGTGGCTGTCCTGCAACTGTGCAGCTTGCCCAAGGCCACACAGACTGGCCTTACTTACAGGAGGCATAATGGGTAATGGAACTTTCCAGCCAGATACCAAAGCCACTGAGCTATCCAGCCAGTTGCGAAAGCACATACAGACAAGTAATGAGTTGAGGGCCAATAGCTATCTACATTCCTTATTGATACGTGCCAGTGATCTTGCAGAGAACTGTTGCGGATGTTAACATTTGCCACTACAGAAAAATACAAAGAGAAAACAGCTCATGTACAGTGTAATGAAAATACTTTTGTTTTCATCATCATAGACTGGATGTACTCTGGTTCAGCCTGAAGGTAAAAGTTGGTTTGGGGGAACCAAGATGGGATATGAATAGGGAGCCGTGGGAGGTACAAAGCCTATGAGAAAATATAGGAAAGGGTAGTGAATCTTTCCCCTGTTCAGGCCCATGTCGGTTGGGCCCACGTTACAGCAGGTGGGTGTTACCAGAGCCCAAAGTGGTTGAAACTACAAACATGATTTTTAAGTAGGAGCAACATTCCCTCCAAGCTGTGTGCAGAACTCCATTGGGGCTGCACACCAGCAGCCACAGTTCATGCCCGTTTAATTCTGATTTCGGCTGGAACCCCGTCCCTGGGTGGATGCATGGGGTGAGGCTGAAAATTAGAGGGAACATTGAATAGGAGATATGCTGCTGACATTTGCACCCAAATGTTCTTCTTCTCAACTTGTGGAAGGTTTGCAACCAGGGAACAAAAACAGATGGAGTAAATAACATAAATAAGTCTCAACGGGTCCAATGTGATGACATAACCTGAAGACAATCCTGAGATCTCCAATAGAAGTGAGCACAATATGGCCTTCCTCATGTTGTTGATCTGCAATTTCCATTATTTCTCACCATAGCATATGCTGGATAGAGTGATGGGATTTATAGTAGCTCTATAATATCCAGATGTGGTGGTGCTGCAAGTTAAACCGTAGCCTCTGGGCTGCAAGTTTGGAAGATCAGCAGTTTGAATCTATGTGACAGAGTGAGCTCCTGTCGCTTGTCCCAGCTCCTGCCAACCTAGCAGTTCGAAAGCATGTGAAATGCAAGTAGATTAATAGATACCACCACAGTGGGAAGGTAACAGCATTCCGTGTCTAGTCATGCTGGCCATGTGACCACGGAAATTGTCTACGGACAAAACGCTGGCTTTGTGGCTTGGAAACGGGGATGAGCATCGCCCCCTAGAGTTGGACACGACTGGGCAAATTGTCAAGGGGGAACCTTTTAATATCCAGAGAGGTGTACTTTTTCCATGCCTCATCTAGAATTAGAGGCCTGGAAGCCACCATTTTGTTCAAGGACAGGAAGTTTCCCAATTTTGATTTAGGAGTTACGAGGGAAGAGTAGAAGGTTAAATTTCTCCCCTTTGCAAAGTTCATGTCACAGAATGACTGTCCATCTCTTACAGGTGAAAATTTGGTTTCAGAACCGTAGGATGAAGTGGAAGCGTAGCCGGAAGGCCAAGGAACAGGTGACACAAGCAGAGGCTGAGAAACCAAGAGGGGCAGGCAAAGCCTCAGGAAAGCTTCTGCCTGGAGAAGTGGGAGGGCATGACGATGAAGAGGAGATGAGTGATCAGGAGCACCAGAGGCACAGGGCTGGTGAACAGCTGCTGCACCAGACTGCTGACACCTTCAGCAGCAGCTCAGAGGAGGAGGAAGAAGAAATGCAGAGTTCTGCTCACAGGGAGATGGACTTGCTATTATGAGAGGACAGCAACCCTGAAAAGTGGAGCAGTGGGAGGAAGTCACTCCAGCCCAACAAAAATGTTTTTTTGTATCCTCCTCTGGCCAATAGACTCATTTCTTTTTCTTTTTAAAAGAGAGACTATGCCTCGGCTGATGCCTTGGTAAAGCTGTACCCCTTAATTTATGTGTGTTTGGAATATATTTATCTTGTAATTGTTCTGCGAGTGTATTGGGGTGTATGGGGGGCCGCTTCCATACTGGTATCCCCCTCACTTTGGCATAAAGACATCCACTTCAGAAAAGCCACAGGCTGTTATTTGCTGTGCTGACAAGAGCCTTAAGATATTTGTCTCCCAAGAAATTCACTAAATGGCACTTAATACCCACTTCGTCCAAAAAGAAAACAGAAAAAGAATGCAATGTGATAATCCATGTCGGTTCTTTGTTGCTTCAGCTTTTACTAATGAGGGTAAATGTGATTTTCTAAATACTATGTTCACAAAGCTGACTGGGGAAGTTTAGAGGAAGTCTCGGTCTTCCTGGTAGATTTTGTCTCACTGGTGAAAGAAGTAAGAGAACAGGTGTCATCTTAACTGTTAGAAAACTGTTTCCAAACCACAAATATTTATAGATTGGCAAAGATTCAGAGCCACTTAAAACACAGTGTTTGGATGGGGATGGAAATAAGGTGTATGGGGGGCAAGGGTCCACAGTAATCTAGACCACTGGTTCTTAACCTTGGGTTACTCAGGAGTTTTGGACTGCAACTCCCAGAAGCCTTCACCACCAGCTGTCCTGACTGGGGTTTCTGGGAGTTGCAGTTCAAAAGCATCCAAGTAACAAAGGTTAAGAACCACTGATCTAGACTGTGCTGAAACTTGGGGGTGGGAGAAAGACTTACCCCAGCTGCTGTTACAGAGGGAGGAAGCATCAAAGCAGAAGGAGAAAAATGAAATCCAAAGAGCACATACATATTGGTGTAAATATAAAGCCCCAGGGCAAAGTATACACCCACTCATTCAAGATTCTCTCTTTCTTACTGCCTTGGAATCCTCCCAGTCTATTCTTGGTTTTGCATTTCATTCGAATAGGCTAGCTCAACGGCTGATCCCCAAAAGTCTTTGGAATAATTAGAATATGCTCAGTTGCAGATGTAATTACTATGTTAGAGTATTCAGACATAAATCTCAATGTTCATTAGGTCTGTATTTCATCTGTTCCAAGAATAAAGACTTCCTTCACCACAAGGAGTGGGACATCCTGCAGAACACTCAGCAACGTGGGTAGCTTGGATCCAACTGTTCTTTCAGCTAAATAGCAAAACTTTCATGCAAACTGTACTGTCAGCTAGTTGTGAACCTGCGAGTATCCAGTCCTGCTGCCTAAATCCAGTGGATACATGTGTAGAAATATCTTGCTATAGAGATAAGTATCAGGCATTGTTCATTGCTCTATTCATGTATCCATACTGGGCGCGGGCTAGATAAGTATCAGGCATTGTTCATTGGTCTATTCATGTATCCACACTGGGCGCGGGGACAGGGGGGCGGGGGGCGGGCAGGCGGAATACTAACACAATTCTAAAGGCCAACCAGGTATTTCTACAGATGAGTGGAGGACAATACAGGAATGCAGGGATGTGGCCAGACCAGGGTTTTTCCCACACCTTGATTTGCATCACATAAAGTGGCCAGTGCCATCATTTTTGCAAAATAAATGAATAAATAAATATATTAAAAATGGTGACACTCAAAAGCTATGAAAATAGTGAAACAACTGCAGTAAAACAATGGAAACAGCAGCTATTATGGCTGAGAGATTCTGAGAGTCAAAATCTCCCCCCAAAAAAACAGCCTCACCAAAATAATCTACCAACCAATAAAACCTTTTCCAAGCACTGTAAAGAAATAAACAGTTACCATAATGCCAGGATGGGCAGGAGACAGTCTGTTGTCTATCATTGATAAGTCCAGTAAGTTGGCTACAGGTGTCTGGGATTCTTCGAAAGAGTGCTGAAATGGGTAAACATTTATCTCATACAGGAGGCAGATCTTAGGGACTAAACTAACATTAACTGTATCAATGTAATCATAACATTTTTGTTCTGGAGATCAATGTTACCAGAAAACAGGAGGTGCATCAGAGTCAATAGACACTTTCTTTCTGATGCAAGTAGAAACTTAATGTCATATAATTATCTGTCATGTCTATTTCAAGCCAGAGGTTATGAGCATAGACAACTGTGCTTAGAAGAATCTTGATGTGTGCATCTCATATTGAAAGGGATTGGTGCCTTTTTTTCCAGAAACGTGGGAAAATCTGTATCTCTATAAAAACTGTATCTGTATGCAAAATTTAATTAGAGGAAATATTTTCAAAGTTGTCGGATGATCTCAAGAAAGGTGAAGACCCAGCCTTGCAACATTACGCAGTACAAGTAATCACTGAGAGTTGATGATGGTGGGGAACTGTTTCAGAGAAATAAGCTTTATGTTTGGAGAAACACCACACAATTCCAGTTGTCCCCTTTTGTAACATGAAGGTTAACTTCTTCTTAGCCAAATCTGGTTGTTAGGCTACATGGCTGGCTCAGGGATAGCCAGAAGTGGGGAACTCAACTGCTCACTGTGCCTACTATGAGAAGAGCCAGCCGTGGACATGCTGCATAGTCCCAGGATACCCCCAGAAGAAGGGAATGGCAGACTATTTCTGAGTACTGTACTCTGTACTTAAGAAACCCTGAGAAGGGTCACTATAAATTGATTGATGGTGTATCATCATCATTACTAAATCCAATTGTTAGTCTCAAGTAGAAGAGACTCATTGAGTCAGAGTAAAAAGGTAAAGGTAAAGGTTCCTCTTGAAATTTTTAGTCCACTCATGTCCGACTCTAGGGGGCGGCGCTCATCCCGCTTTTCAAGCCATAGAGCCAGCGCCTGTCCAAAGACAGTTTCGTGGTCACGTGGCCAGCGCGGCTATACACGGAACGCTGTTTACCTTCCCACCGAGATGGTACCTATTTATCTACTCACATTTACATGCTTTCGAACTGCTAGGCTGGCGAGGAGCTGGGACAAAGTGACAGGAGCTCACTCCATTGCGTGGATTTGATCTTACGACTGCTGGTCTTCTGACCCTGCAGCACAGGCTTCTGCGGTTTAGCCCAAAGTGCCACCACGTGCCCTTTATTGAGTCAGAGGGGCTTACATAAATGTTGACTTATCAAACCCCCAAGATTCAATGGGTTTAGTTAGAACTATCAATAGCATCGGACAGTTGGACAGTGTCACCGAAGCTACCAACATGACTTTGTCCAAACTCTGGGAGGCAGTGGAAGACAGGAGGGTCTGGTGTGCTCTGGTCCATGGGGTCACAAAGAGTCAGACACGACTTAACAACTAAACAACAACAATCAATAGCATTTAACTGTCTGCATCCTCCTGACACTATTATATTGTTCACTTAAGCCAAAGGCAGCAAATGGTTATAAGGATTAAATAGGGAGACAGACAATCTCATGCATCAGGACAGGATGCAAGTTACTGTACGTTACACATTAAGAAAGGAGGAGAAGTTCAGCTTCTGGGGAAATCATGCTATGGATTCTGTTACGAGCTGGTTTTCCAGCCCCTCCTCCCCCGAAGCAGCAAGAGACAGAAGCTCAACAGTGACACATACAGGCAACAGTGACACATACAGGCTTTAGTGAACAACCGCAGTTGCAGTTTGCAGTATTGATGTTCAGTGTTCTATCCCACTGGTTCAAAATAGTATCAATAATTAAATGAAACAGCTTGATGATTTCTCTTTTATTTTGTAAACATTTTCTGCCTGATCTCAGATATGTTTGTTAACAAATCTCTTTTCTCTCCCAAACTGTAGATACCATACTTAACTCTGTCTCTCAATTCATTGCTTCAATTTGGGGCAGATGTTCTCTAAACAAAGTCCTGTGTTAATTCTGTCCTGTGACACATGCAAAGCAAAGGCTTTGCAGAATGAAAGAAGATGTCTCTTCTTTCTCTGCTTCATAGCTTTTTGAATCATTTGACCTCGGTTTTTCTCTTTTTGATAAGTGGCATTCATTCTACATCACTCAGGATAAAGAGTCCAGTCCCTAAAATTGTTCCTTTAGAAAAAAATAATCACATGTGCTCTTAATTATTCAATTATTTGATTTGTAGCTCACCTTTCTTCTCAAAAATGGGATGCAAGGCAGCTATCACTATAATTAGAGAACAACTGCGCTTAAAATAAAACACACTATTAATATTAATACAGAGCCAGCATAGCGTGATGCTTAGACTGTTGGACTAGTACTCAAAAAATCTGGGCTCAAATCTCCACTTGGCCATGGAAATCACTGGGTGAATTTGAGTCTGTCACACACTTTCAGCCTGACCTACATCAGAGAGTTGTTATCAGGAAAATGTGGGGAAGAGGAGAGGCACAGCTTTGAGTTTACTGGAGAAAAGGCAGGATATAAAACAAACAAATATATATGAATTAAATTAATTATCCTATTAAAGAAGAATATAGTTAAAACTCATTGTCGTCGTTTAGTCGTTTAGTCGTGTCCGACTCTTCGTGACCCCATGGACCAGAGCACGCCAGGCCCTCCTATCTTCCACTGCCTCCTGGAGTTATGTCAAATTCATTCTGGTAGCTTCACAGACACTGTCCAGCCATCTCATCCTCGGTTGCCCCCTTCTCCTCCTGCCATCACACTTTCCCAACATCAGGGTCTTTTCCAGGGAGTCTTTTGTTATATTTTGTAACTTACTGCTGTGAATCACCACTAAGTAATGAGGCACTGGTCACATTAGTAGGCTCACACCTCTCGCACAGTTGGGCAAGTGCTCTGTAATGTGACTGGTATCTCATAGTTAGTGGCCAGTGATTCACTGTGGTGAGTTATACAACTTAACTTCAACAAACACACATCAGCAGCAGGATTCTACTTACTTAAAAAAAATACTGTTATAAAAATGATTACAATTAGCCACAGAAGCATGCATAGCATAGGCATCCTTCAGTCTCGAGAGACTATGGTAACATGCTCTGAATCGAGGAGTGTCCTCTCCAGAGCATGAAGCCCGGGTAAGGTAATATGGAGGATAGGCTGTTACCCAAGCAGCAGATCCCCCCTCTCCACATTGCTGAAATGGTCCAATGGAAAGGCAAGAGCCAATACAACTGGTTCCAGCAATGTCGCAGGAGTTGGCAGAATGACACATGCTGCCTTCGGGACTCCAGCTCCGGATTTTGCCTCGAGGTTAATTCCTGAAGCGTTTTCCATGAGTGGATATAGCCACAAGGCAGTGGAGGTTTGATATCGGAGTTTTCCTTCTCCTAGATGGGCTGCCTTCCATGGCTGATGAGCCCCACCTACCCGGCCAGCTCTTTAATAGTGCAAAAGTATGATCATAGATCATAGAAGCATGCAGTACATCCTTAAAGCCACCATCCTTAGCAATGCGTTTTGTAGTCTGAGAGCTGCCACAAAAAAAGGCCCTCAATTGTTCTCACAAAGGCTGTTGGGACCAAAATGTATCTGAAAGTTTAGGAAGGCTTTTATGGAAGAATACCATGTTTCAGATCGAAATGCTGTTGTAACAAGGGAAGCTGCATCTTTTCTCTGAAGAGAAACCTTTAAACGTTGTACTGTAATGGTACCCAAAGAGCAGGTTATTTAATATTTACAGCCTCGCAAGACGATGTTAATTCGTTCCGCGAAAATTGCTGTTTTGTGAAAACATCGTCTTGCGAAATGCGGTTCCCCATTGGAATGCATTGAAATCTATTTAATGCATTCCAATGGGGAAAATAGTCATCGTCTTGCGAAAATCGCCCATAGGAAAACTGTTTTGTGAAGCGCGGACCAGCTGTCAAAATCGCTGTCTTGCAAAAATCGGTCCCTAAAAAACCGTTTTGCAAGTCGCAGACCTAGCTGTCAAAATCGTCATCTTGCGAAAAATGGTCCAAAAAAAGACACCATCTTGCGAAGCACGGACCGAAACATTGTCTAGCAAAAATCGCCCATAGGGAAAACCATTTTGCGAAGCACTATAGCGATCTCAAAAACTCATCGTCTTGCGAATAAACCGTTTTGCAAGGTAATCGTCTAGTGAGGCACCACTGTATATGCTTCACCATTACCTGTTATTTCCTAGCAGTGGTAAGAGGGAGTTTCTGTGCGCTGGGGTAAAGAAGGTTAGGACATCTCTGAATGACCCTTCAGGGCTGAGTAGGGATGTCCTAGTTTTCTTGTCGGATCAAAGTGTGTGTGTGTGTGTGTGTGTGTGTGTGTGTGTGTGTGTGTGTGTGTGCGTGCGTGCGTGCGTGTGCGTGTGCGTGCGCGTGTGTGTTTTCCCCTACAGCATAAAGCTCCCTAGGGCATGGCCATTCTGTCCATGACATTTTAATAAAATGTGAAACTCACATTTTGACAAGATATCACATTAGTGACATTAATACACCATACTATACACAGTATTATGAGCAAGTATCAATAGCTACATGGATGATGGCCTTTTAGATATTGTTGGACTTCAGCTCCCATCATCCTCAACCAACATGGCTCATGCTCAACAGTAATGATAATTATAACCCACTAATTCAGAAGGCCACTAATTCCCCATCTGAAGTATTTCATGCAAACTGGGGAAAAAATCACTTTGGAAGCCCGGCAGAATCAAGGCCTTTCTTTGTAAAGGAGAGCTGTAACAGCCAAGTTAAAATAAATGATGATCCTAGCAAAATCTGTTGCGTTGAGATATAGAGTCCCATCCAAATCAATTTTTAAGCAACCAAGGTTCTGTCATCAAGGCATTGGGACTTTTAATCTCAAGTAGGAATGAAGAATACGGAACATGGTTCTTTGGCATTCTGAGTCCAAAAAAGGGCCCTGAACATCCCAGACCGATTCAACTGAGAGCCAATTTTCCCTTTTTAACAGAACTAGTTTCCCTAGAATCTTGTGCTTATGCCAGTCACAGTAAGAAAAATAAATAAATCTCCTTTTGGTCACAAAGTCACTGGAATCTGATGGAAGACCCAGGCGCTATCATAGCTACAGCTCTGCAGTATCCAAGGCCATAGGTTAAGTGGAAGCACATGGGAAAGGTGGCCTGGAGCAGAGAAAATGACACAAGATGTGTGGCTATCTGGCTCTCACAGGCGGAAACATTCTCATTGGTACACCATGACAGGTTTAATTTCCAGAGTATACCTATTAAAATGATGGATGGTAGAATTCAGATCATGCCAAGACTGTTGGTGATTCTTTGCTATTGTCCAAAGTGTATTATTTACTGGCTCTTACTTACAAGATTGTTTCTGCTGAATCTGGGCATTTGCCCAATTTGGGAGCCAGTAGTAGCACTGGAGAGAGAGGAAATGAAATTGATTTATAGTTTTTTACCAACATGACTCAAAACGTAAGCAGACATATACTGTATTAAAAACACATTATTTTACCTTATTTACATATCTCAGAATCAGTGCAGTTTTCAGCTCCAAGGACACTCGCAAGGCTGTATCTAGGTTCCTCATCATTTTCTCTCTGACATATGGAAGATGCACAAAGATGCAGGGCATCTCTGGAATATGCCACCCACCATGTTCTAGGAACATCCCATGATTATTTTTGTCAAGTTCAGATCTTTTCACTTGATTTTTCTGGAATAAAAAAAAATCTAGAACTGATAAATGAAAAGCCGAGATCACTGCTGACCTATTTTACATTTTAGATCTTTTACCTACCCATTCCTGTTTTTGCAAAGGCAATCATTTGGCATGCTTATCATCACCATACTTCACAGGTGGGTGATTTGTGAGCTGCAGGAGTCATTGGTGTGCAGCTGACACAATCCTTTACCATGGGCTAGCCCGGTGGTTCCCAACCATGGATCCCCATTTGTTCTTGGATGACAGCTCCCAGAAATCCTGGCCAGCACAGCTAGCGACAAAGGCTTCTGTGAATTTGAGTCCAAGAACATTTGGGGACCCAAGGTTGTGAACCACTGGGCTAGACAAATTGTTCACTTCTGCCCTAGATATCCTGCTTGGATATCTCGTCCCCCCTCTTCCTGATATGTGCCTAATCTGAAAGCCTAATTTCAGTAATAATAAAAAGCACCCATAATTCAACTAAACAAAATGCAACATCAAATTGCCTACAGATGATTACAGTATTCTGAATCAGAGATGAAGTATACCTCCATTCTTCAGATGAGTTGGACAAAAACTCCCACAATCTTTTACGAGGGGGTTCTGCTTTCTGGGACTTCTGGGAGTTGGAAGTCCAAAACATTTGGAAGGTCAGATTTCGTTCTTGATCATCCCTGCCTTTTTCACCTGCTTAGTTTTATGCTTAATCCAGTTGACTAAAATAATATATATAATATATATGCAAGGATTGTAGCCGGGAACGTGGTGGCGCTGTGGGCTAAACCGCAGAAGCCTGTGCTGCAGGGTCAGAAGACCAAGCAGTCGTAAGATCGAATCCACGTGACGGAGTGAGCTCCCATCGCTTTGTCCCAGCTCCCGCCAACCTAGCGGTTCGAAAGCACGCAAATGCGAGTAGATAAATAGGTACCATCTCGGTGGGAAGGTAACAGTGTTCCGTGTCTAAAATCACACTGGCCATGTGACCACGGAAAGATTGTCTTCGGACAAACGCTGGCTCTATGGCTTGAAGAGCGGGATGAGCGCCGCCCCCTAGAGTCGGACACGACTGGACAAAAATTGTCAAGGGGAACCTTTACCTTTACCTAAGGATTGTAGCCAGTCTCAGTAACAAATATATATAAAGGGACGCCAGTCCCAGGTGCTCCATGGCAGCGAGAGGGGAAAAAAAGAAAAGAAAAGAAGAGAGGCAGGATTTATTTATTTATTCCATCGCATAATGGAATAATTATGGGTCGGGTCTGTGCAGTTTGCATTTTGCCCAAGCCTTTCCAGGTTGGCTGTTTTCTTGGGAGGCCCAATGGGGGAAACAACCTTCCAATCGATACTTAATTCACCGAGTTACTTAGCCAGCAGGACATATATTATGCACATTGTTCCTGTTGTTCCAGAGCCACTCTGTCTCTAGTGGTTCTCCACCAGGCCCTACTCCTCAGTATCCATCTCTCCCTATACAGTACCTGAGCTTTCCTTATCAGAGTTGCGACCGTAGAAGAACTGTTCCTCGTCGACTGCCGTAGTTGGTTGCTACGGGAGACGACGACGCGGCTTGCGAGTCTTGGTTTCCATAGCGACTCCGAGCGTTTCACGTTCCTCGCTTGCTTTGATGTTCTCTTCTGTTCCAGGAGAGCCTCGCTTCTTGGAGCCGCGGGAGGGGGACATTTAGGTAGGGCTCCCCAGAGCCCACGGCGGGCACTGCCGAGAAGGTTCATGGGGCCTCGGGCGGATGGGATGCTGGGGCCTCTCCCGCTGCTGCTCCCTGCCAGGACTCCCCCGTTGGTGTGGGGGGCTCCCGTGGGCAATGTGCCGGGACCAGGGCAGGAGCCCAACGGTAGGCAGAGGAACTAGGGCAGCGTGAGGCTTGCTTTGCCGAGGCATGGAGCCTTTTACCCCAGCCGCCCTGTCCCAACGACCCCATGATGCTGCCTCTCCTCCAGAACGCCATATTACAAAGATGCCCTTCGATTTGTATTCCTGCTCTGAGCAGAGGGGGTTGGACTTGATGGCCTTATCGGCCCCTTCCAGCTGCACTGTTGTATGATTCACGCTCTCGTGGCTTATTAGGAGGCGCCTAAAGCGGCCAGCAGGATGTGCATCCCACCCATCATCCACCCCTTACACCTTATGCTGTAGCTACTACCGTTGGTTGTGTTATAAGAGCATTCCTTCCTACGAAGTGAGCAGGAGGGGAGTTCAGAAGAGACCAGCAAGCATCCACCCATGTGTTCACCTTCCTGTTCCTTCTACAGTTTGGACGGGGAGGACAGAAATGAGACTATTAGGAGATAGGTAGCACTTTCAGGTGGCTTCATACAGCTTGTGTGTTGTGTTCACTCAAAAGATAGCTCCCACTGAGTGGCAGTACGGTTTACCCTTGAGTTAGGAAACAGGAACATGATATTGCAAGAGGAGGGCTGACTTTGCAAACTATTGCTTATTCAATGTATTCTCAAAGGCTTTCACGGCCGGGATCCGAGGGTTGTTGTAGGTTTTTCGGACTGTTTAGCTGTGTCCGAAGGTTTTTCTTCCTAACGTTTTGCCAGTCTCTGTGGCCAGCATCTTCAGAGGACAGGAGTTAGAACTCTGCCTGTGTTGTAGTGTGTGGGATAGTTGAGTATTTATAGCTGTGTGATCAGTGTTTTGTCCTTTTCACAAAAACCTCCAGAACGGGGCCAAACAGCCTGAAAAACCTACAACAACCAACTATTGCTTATTCCTTTGGGACTGAATTTTGTTGCCCTTCATGAATAAAAAGGTCACATTTCAGAAACAACAATGGTTGCAGTCTTTAGCACTTCAGATAACATTTGTCCTGCTGTTTGGTGCACTGCATGGGTGGGTTGTTGTTGTTGTTGTTGTTGTTTGTGATCAGGCAATCTGATAGCTAGAGTGAATTAATTTGTTCCCAGAGTACTCTATTTGAAGTGCCAATTGAAACAGTGGCTACAGGAAGTTTCTCCATCGGCACAACATACAAGGCAAAGAAAATATTTTTTAAAATTTAATCTAAGTAATTAAGTGCATCAGTGATAGTCTAGCAGAGGCAAACATTCAATAATTTGACTTTCCTTGCCCCTCTACAGAGGAGTAGAGGAAGTATTCAATCTGCCAATATGTTGAAGTGGCTTGCTTATTAAGCCGCTTCACGATAATGGAAATTGACAATGGAGGGAGCTGGACTAAATAGTGTTGCTTGAGATTGGTATGGCATTTGGATGTGAGGATGGCACCAAATGGCATTTCACTCCTCCCCTTCAACTTCAGGTGACCCTATTTAGACCACACCAGCCCATTCAAAAAGGGCTAGTGTAGTCATAGCCTTAATAAATATAAGAAAAACAAAGATTGTTTCCTTTGAGTGAGGGCTTGGGAAAATAGGGTCATTTAAGATCACTTAGAGGTATGTTATGTCATTTGGTGTGATCCTGCATCCACATGGCATATGCAGCTCAAGTAACCCTATTTAGCTTTCCACCCTTTAAAGGGGAAAGAATTAAAATCCCTTTCCTTGTGCCCTGCTGTCTCTTCCTCCTTCTGAGAGGAAGCTTTAAATCTCTCCCTGAAAAGCACAGCACATCAGTGTTGCCCTAATAGGCTTAAAAAGAAAACCTTTCTGTTGCCTCCCTCTCCCCTTTTATGGAGGAGCAGAGGACGTTTTTAATTTCCTTATATCATTAATGGGCTAAGCTGTCTGCTAAGCTATTTAACAATATTGGGGAATAGAAAATAGCAACCCATCTGTTTTGATGTGATCCCAGAGATTTCATGTGCTAGAACTGAACCAAAACAGAATGATCCTACCTGAACCTAAAAAAGAGTAGCCCCTTACAGGGAGTTAAAAAGGCTATTAGGAATGCTCTGGGGAATAGGCTTTTTTTCCTTACATTTCTGTCATATGGTCACCAACAAAAGAAGTGAATCAGCTCTTCCCCAGTGCAGACCAAACAATGGGATGACTCCCCATCTTGTTATACCTTGAATTCTTTTCAACCTTTGTAATACGCTCCACAATTCCATTGGTATGTCTTAGAGTACAACCTTCTCCTGCTACATCAGCTCTAATGTGCTGCAACTTTATTTATTTATTTGACTTCTACCCCGCCGATCTAGACCAAAGGTCTTTGGACAACTTTCTGGACAACTAACGTGTTCTTTGGTTCTCCCAAATGCAGAGATGCTCACCCACATAGAGAGATACTCAGCAAACTCAGACCCACTTCAGAGACTCTGTCATGGTAGTACCAAGCAGGTAAATAAACTTTATTGCTCAAATGTTAAGAGAGCTCAAATTTAAAATCCGTAATGATTTAATTTTCACTGACATTATTTCAGCTATTCCAGATGGCAAACACTAATATGGATGTAGTTTGTCCTGCTCATTCTTTGGATAAGCTTGAATAACTTGCCCTCCTGAATAAGAAATGAATGGAATTACAACGTTCTTTTCCTTATTTCTTCAGAACCTGATGGTGTCTGTGCGGCGGTCTTTAGATACTGCTGTGAAGAAAAGTAAGAAGAATATTTTCTGGGGTATTGAAGTAGCTGAGGTGCTCATCTGGCAAGGATGGTGTTTGGGAAAAGAATTCACCAAGCACCTAATTTTGAGAAATGTGTGTCTGAAAACCCAGAAGCTAAGATTCAGGTGTGTATACAATATAAAAGGCAGGAAGCTCTGTTACATCTCTGCTCTGCACCTATTATTACAGTAGTTAATAATGATGTGCATGTACGGCAACTCTCATCTTGCTATCCAACTGTGTTGAACAAAACACTGTGGATGCAAAACATATTTCATAGGAAAATATTCAGCTATTTTGAATACATACATTTATAAATATATTATGCAGTCTGCTTGGTGCAAACCCTATTGTCTAACCATTAGGCAGCATGCTCCAGTAATTCCCATAAAAGTAATTCCCGTAAAAGTAGTTCCCAGGGAACTCCACAAGACTTGCTTTCGAGAAAGCATATGTTTTGATTACATGTATGCATATGTGCACGCACGCGCACACACACGCAAACACACACACTTATTTACGTTCTGGTTGTTTATTATTAATTTATTTAAAATATTTTTACCTGCCTTTCTCCTTAAAAAGGACCCATGGTGGCTTACATCATTGAAAGACAATATTTAAAGCTGAAAACAATTATTAGTTTTTTTAGTATCCTACTGTATTGTGAATACATTTTTCCTGTACAACCATACTGGTTTTAGTCATAAACTGGACATCTTTTAAAAATTGTCTTAGCATTTTTTCTAATAGATTTTGTGTTTTAGTTTGACAGTGGAAAATATTGGGCTTTCATAATCTTATTTGTTAATTTCATATATGAGATCACACACTTTATAGGTATAATTTTTGTTCTGTTTTACAAAGAGTCTTAGCATCACCTTATTTCTAATTTCTCTGTTTTGTTTTGTTCCAGACCTCCTACTACACGTTTCTTCATCACCATTTTCCCACAGCCCATTATTTTGAGTCCTGGGATGTCTATAACTCTGCCCATTATCTTCCGCCCTTTGGAAAAGGTAAACTAGGGATGTATTTACTTCTTATATAAAGTCATCAACTAAAAGGTGTATTACAGCAGCATTCTGTTTGATCCTCCTCTGACTTGGTGGGGCAAGGAGAAAGCAGAATGGTATTGAACTGACTAGCCTGTGGGATGGTTGAAATGATGTGATGTCCCCTCCAAGACTTGTGAGTTCTACTTCTCCCAAAATTTATTCTCAGTTTCCTTTCACAAATACTGTATACAAATCCCTGTTAAGGCTTAAGTTTCTTCATCTCTGGGGAGGGGGGGGGAATCTGAATCTTGGAAAATTAAGAGAGAACCTCTTATGGGCAGAATACTGGTCCATCAGTAATAGTGCAGTGCCATTTAGCTATCTTGATCCTTTTGGAGAAAGCTGGAGTATAAATGCAATAAATAAATATCCTTAATATTTACAACTCTGGTAAGGTTACAGTCCATCTGCACAATTCTCTCTATAAAACATGATGGGTTAAGTCTGGTTTAAAATTCACATAGAGAAGACTCATTAAAATGAATGGGAGTTGTTAGCTGACATTGGTGTAAGTTCCAGCTATTTTAATGGATCTGCCCACAAACTAGAGACTAAAATTAGATTTATCTCAATGTAATACAGGTTTCCCCTTAACAATTTGTCTGGTCGTGTCCGACTCTAGGGGGCAGTGCTCATCTCTTGTTTCCAAGCCATAGAGCCATTGTTTTAAATACAATTATCTAACAAAATTACAAAATGTAGCAGTTCATGAACTGAAAGCAACATTTGTTCCTGTTGTCAATGTAAAGTGTTGGTAGTAACCAAGTGTGGTGTGGTGATGGGCAGGACTCAAGAGACTGGGTTCACAGTTTTGCTTGGCGATGGAAACTCATGAGGGTTGGGTGGCACTGGTAAACTACTATTGCTTAAATATCTCACCTTGAAAACCCTATAAATGAGATCTGACTTGATCACATGTAATGTGCACAATAACATTTGGAGCCCTTAATGACTAGGACCACAGAGCCATCTTGAGAGTCTTCACCTGTATGAACATGCCTGAATCTAAAGATTGTTTCTTAAAGTACTGGTCTTTTATCCATTAATTAAGATCTGATTTGAGGGTAACAGGAGCAGGGACCTTCTTGATGATGGTATCACAGTTGTGGAATTCTTTTTCCAGGAAGTTCAACAAGCTTCTTCTCTTCCTTTTCTCAGATAATATCTGAAGATTAATTTTATAACTTAGTGTGCTGTTTTTATTTTTTCTGTTGTTTTAATTCGTCTAATTTTTTGTGGGACTTGATAGTGATTTTTTTAATTGCTACCATATGTTTGTAGTTTTTCTGTGACGTTTTATGTTGTCTTGAATTACTTTTATGTAAGCCACTTTGGAAAATATATTTGAAAATGGCCGACACAACTTAAAGAAATAAATTGACTTAATTGCTAGCAGCACTGCTCATGCACAGTGCTCTGTACTTACTACCTCTTAGGATGTGTGATGGGCAGCTCCTGGTAGACATCTGTAAAGGGGCCTGTCTCATCTTTGTGTTTGGTGCAGAAGAGGTGTTCAGCCCGATTGCCCTCTTCTCACTTCTTACGTAGAAAGAATACGAAGATAGCATCACCTTTGAAAAGCCGGAAGGAGAATTCTCTGTCGTGCTGCATGCCAGGCTACCACATCTTGATTTGCTTTTCCCAGAAAGCATCCAGCTTCCCTTATGTGCTGTTCATGACACCACAGAGGCCTCTTTTACCATGTACAATGATGGGTGAGTGTGCTTGACGGTACATTGCTTACTGAATTTGGGGTTGCATGCATTTCCCCCCAACCGATTATGATAATTACAATCTGTAGTTGCATTATACCTGCATGAAATCTGCACAGTTGTTATCTGATAATTCTTGTTTTTCTTTTTCCTCCACATTGCTTTTTCCTTTTGTGTTGTGTTGTATTTTTTTTATAGTAAGCCAGAGGGCAGAGACTGTATTATTTTTACTGATTTATGATCTGCTCTGAAAGTCTTTCTGGCTGAAAAGTAAAATACAAATGACTTATAGCTGAACCATTTCACTTATGCTTAAACATTTCTGCTGCATCATCAAAATCTCCCACAACCTCTGTGATCCAAAAGTGTAGCTAGTTTCTCTAAAGCAGCCATTCTCAAACCCTCCCCCCCACCGCTTTATTTCGCCATGGCTATAACACTATGAAAGAAATATAAACCAAATCAGGATTGCATAAATTGAATAACTAACCTTATAAGGTGTTGTGTGAAGAATTGTTTCCAGTCTGTGACCTCCTTCAAATGTTCCAGAATTCCCCAGGAGGCTTTATGGCCCCCACTGAGAATGGCTGCTCTAAAGGGTCTCTGATGGGGATCCTGTAAGCGATGGCCTGGCAGCTTATGGCCCTTCAGATTTTGTTGGACTTCAGATTTCAGCTTCCTGCTTCAAGCCATAAACTTATGGGCATGGAAGATCTCCTTGTGCATTTTTTTCATTACACCTTCCACGGGAAACAGGGTGGCAGAGTGTGCACCATTGCTTGCATTCTTATTTTGACAAGGTGCACCAGTTTTTCACATATTTTTTGGATACTTTGAGAAATCCTCTACAGTATAATGGGAGGGCTTTGATTTACATTGTACATTTCTTATAGGGATCTGCTGACATGTTTTAGCTGGAAGGCACCAAAGTCTTTCTGCCTTCTGCCTACACGTGGCATTTTGGACCCTGGAGAAAAGTGTACAGTGAAGGTGATCTTTCAGCCTGAGATGGCTCTAGTGCATGATGTAGTGGCAATGTGCAGTTTTGGAGATACTCAGGAGAAGGCCATCAGGCTGAAAGCTGTTGGTAAGAATCATTAGAGTCTAGAAGCAAGGGCACACAGCATGAAATATAAATGTTCCCCCATAAGTTTTATGATTTTCTTGTTTCCTGCAACACTGAAACCATGTGTACTAAAGAAGGCATGTGACTTATGTCCCTACCCTCTGTTCTTTAGAAGGTTATAGTTCATGGTGTTCTTAATTGTCTTAATGGTCGCATGCCACAAGCAAGATGCACCAATGTAAACATTTTGTAAATGCCAGTAGCACTACAGTCATAGTCTTTATGTATCTTCATTAAATTATGCCTAGTGACTTGTGAACTGTAGTGCCTATTGAACAGTTAGATATCGTCTTTAGAATAAAATTCACGAATGTTAGGGAACCTGCTCTTTTTTTCTGAACATCCTTGATTATGGAATACAGTATGGGTACTCTCAACTCCAAAATGGAACCAGCATTCCATTTCCCAATTCTTTTAGGCACAATCTCCACTTTTTGCAATGCTGGCCACTTTCTACATAAATATTGCTCCGTTTCATTATTATGGGGAGTTAGATGGTTCAGATTTTCATGTATGTTATCCTTAATTATATATAATTGGAAGAGCTCTTTTTCTTCATTGCAAAATTTATGGATTGAAAGCTTTTCAGAAGGTAGATTACTAGTCCCAGAATGCTTTCCCTATAATCTGATTTAGCCCGAAACAGGACGATGTTTGGGACTTCTGTGCAAATCCCAATCCACAATTATTTTAGAGTAAAAAGTTCTTATTCTTTCCTAAATTTATTTAGTCTTTGTATTCGCGAAGGCGAATACAACTATTTAGCCTTTCTTTTTCCACAGCTAAACATCCCCATCTGCTGGTGAATGTGCCAGAAGCCTCATGTGAAAATGCCGAGCTTCCAGTTTTCCACGATGTGCTTTGCTTTGGCTCTGTTGCTGTTGACAGCATTTCTGAAAAATACGTGGAGATCCACAATGTTTCTGTGGTATGAAAGCTAATCCTTCAGTTTGATGGAGATACAGTATTCTCACAAATTAAATGTATGCTTACATTCTCAAGAATGCGTAGCCAAGTTCTGCTTTGTCTCTGCATAAGGCAAGCCCATATTTTACAAAAGTTTGCAGCAGGTGGGTCACAGAAAAGTAGGATCTTGTCCAAAATCTGAAGTTTCTAAATATGCCACATGGTGAATCAACCATATGACTTTTACAGCTTCACTCAAGTATTACATGGATTGTGCAATTTGTGTGCAAGTTCTTACCTGTACAAGAGCACCAGACTAAGCTATGGGGAGGGGTGGAAGATGCTGATGAGAGGGATCCGTTGGTGAGAAGGATTTAACCTTGCTTTTTGACCAGGTAAATGCACCATTCAAGATAGAAAGAGTAAAGGATATGACACAACGTGAGAGTGATCCTGTCTTCTCTTGTGATGTTATCCAAGCCTCCATTCTAGCTCGTGGATCATTAGTTATCCCCTTCAAGTTCAGTCCACACACTGTGGGTATGAAGAGTGTGGACTATTTCTCTGTTGTGCCACCTGGGAAAAGTGGACATTCTGTGCTGAAGGTGACAGGATCATGCAAAGGTACAAGGCAAAGAGAATCCATTTGCTTCCCCATGCTATGCTGAAGCATATGTGTTGGTAATTCACTCTGGATTGCAGCAGACCTAGGTTACAAACCATGGTGGGAAATTGGGCTTATGCTACTTTCTGGTCTAGGAATGTGCACAGTGAAAACTTTCATTTTTGTTTTGTTTCAGGTTCTTTTAGGGTGGTGTCCCTTTCTTCCTTTTCCATTCAAGCACTGGCCTTTTCGTTAAAATGAAAGACACCAACTATTTTTGGTTCTTTTGTTTCATATCCACCCATTCTTCCCCCCCCCCCGCACTCAAAATGGCTCAAAAAAGGCGGAGGCAAGGCAACAGATAATCAATCTTCTCCTAACACTGTTAATAGTACATGTGAAAGAAAAATTATTACCAGAACTATTTAGGTACTAGTTTATATAGAAAGTCTCTGGAAGTGCCCACCTGCCAGTACACATCACCACCACAAAGATGCTGCTTTAGCCAAGATACTCCACCGTAACCAGCAACAGTCTTATGTGCAAAGGGGAAAAAACATGCTTGGTCACTAATTATCTAATTTAAAAAGCAGTAAAGCACCCAGAACTCAGAAAAGAGAAAACAGCAAAAATACCCCCCAATGCCTAAAATATGGGATGATTTCTCTTCCCCTGCCATTTAATAACTTCAGTAGGCAGGCCACCAGGCAGAGGGAGGCAACAGCAAAAATAAAGAAAGAGAGTGAAAATCCCCTCCCCCATTAATAAAAGAACAAAAAATGGAAAGGATCCAAGATGGAGGCAGAGCAGGCTTAGAGCAATCCAAGACGTAGGGCACCAGCAGGAGCTCAGCAGGCTCACAAGGAACAGCTAAAGTTTAAAAAAAGCAGTCCTCATTAATTCCCACACCCTTTTAGAGATTCCAGATTCTCATGCAAATTCCAGATTGCAGCTAGTATCCTCAACACAAGACTCACAATGCTATCTGATAAAAAAATTAAGGAGTTTTTACATATAACAGGCAAAGAGAATTTAAATGAAAGAGGGAAGCAGAAAAAAACACCATTTTTGTGCACCTTTCATTTACAAAAATTAATAGTGTTTGAGAGACTCTTTCAAAAATCAATGAAAGAACACAAAGATGGAAGTAAATGCTTTAGGGATGTGCCATTTGGAATTTTTAAACTTCAACTCTAGGATTCTCCATTCTGGGAGTTCAGCCTCACACTTAAATGGGGCTCACCTGGAAAAGGCCTAGCTGCAAGTCTTCATAATCTAACTTCCTATTTTTTAAAAAATCCTGGTTATCTATCTATCTATCTATCTATCTATCTATCTATCTATCTATCTATCTATCTATCTATCTATCTATCTATCTATCTATCTATCTATCTGTCTGTCTGTCTGTCTGTCTGTCTGTCTGTCTGTCTGTCTGTCTGTCTGTCTGTCTGTCTGTCTGTCTGTCTGTCTGTCTATCTATCTATCTATCTATCTATCTATCTATCTATCTATCATCATCACCCCATTATTACAGAGCACTATTTGAGTGGTGTACATCCGTGGTTCTTAACCTTTGTTACTCAGATGCTTTTGAACTGCAACTCCCAGAAACCCCAGCCAGCACAGTTGGTGGTGAAGGCTTCTGGGAGTTGCAGTCCAAAACTCCTGAGTAACCCAAGGTTAAGAACCAGTGGTGTACATATAAGCTCTTAACAAGCACTGGGGCAGCTTCCTTTTTAAACAGCTAGGCCTTTCTTTCTCCAGGTGAGCCCACATTTAGGAGTCTGTAGGAGTGGGTTTGTCTGGTAGAACTCCCTGGATGGAGATTTGTATGAGTTGGTACATTGAGAGATACCCAGGGGACTGGGACCAGGGACTTTTGACCAAGAAATAAATATAACAGCCAGCTCTCAGAGGGAGAAGAGAGAAAGAATTATTGGAACTCCCTTTGTCAATGTCAACTCTAGTGTGAAACGTGGCCTTACTTGTCATTCCAGGTCCTGAGGTTTCTTTCCAGCACCCCTTTGTCTATTTCAGCTGCATTAACCTTGGAGAATACTTAGTGCAGCCCTTAGAGATCATCAATACCTCTGATGTACCAGCCTTCTATCAATTTGACATTGACTGCGAACAGAGTGTCTTCTCCATTGACTGCCCCTATGGGATTTTGGATGGCAGGTCTAGTGTAACACTGAAGGTGACTTTCCAACCCAGCCACCCAATAATTTGCCACCGGCGGGTGGCTTGTCTTGTTCACCATCAGGTAAGAAGCTTAGGACTCTTAAAAGGTAGAGTTGTGTTTACAGTGCAATGTATTCATGAGGGGGAATTTATGAGAGCTGGAAAAGAATGCTGGTCAAGATGGTGATTCTTTCCTTTTATTTCTCGTGCCTCTCAGGACCCACTGTTCCTCGATTTGGTTGGGACCTGTCACACAGAAACAACAAGCCCAGTCATTCTGACACTGAAGCACCTTACCCGCTACAGGACTCACATGGCCAGAGGACTGACCTTTTTCCCACCCGATATCCTAGGCACCATGCTGAAAGAAGGCAAGCTGTTGATGGATGAAAATGGAGCTCTTACACTCCCCCCAGAGGTAAAAGCATGCTTGCTACAAGAGCCAAGTTTACCCAGTCCTGCTGCCTTGAATAGGGTAGTGTGTCTTGTGCACATTCTGTTTTGCATCCACTTAATGGTTACTTGTAATCATAATCTCTAGGATATTGGTATTCAGTCCAGAACATGGAAAGGTTACTCGTTGTGACTGCCATTCCTAGAATCTTCTGTCAGATTCTGTGAGCCATCCAATAAGTAATATTTTCATTCTGTATTCCATACTTTTTTTTTTTAAAGGAACATTTCCATTCTCTGGTAAGAACCAGGGGCTGTTTGCTTTCATGCCTCCCTTTTGGGGCTACATCATTCTGAAATCAAAAAGATATTTAGAACTGCAACATTGGGACTTCTGGCTTGACGTCGTGACGAGACAGCAGCAGGAGGACAGAGCTCTGTCCCCTGGGCTGAATTCTGACCCGTTTTGGGACACCGCAAGGTGTCGGAACCACCCTGGAGGGGTGGTGAACTGGGGGAGAAAGCCTGTTGATCACGGGGGGCGGCGGCCACCCCGGTTCGATCCAGGAAACTCCCTAATCAGCCAATGGGCAGAAATAAGCAGCTTCGGCGAGCTTCCAAGTCGCTGGCAGCCGGCTGAGAGAAGCAAGGAACAGCACCTGGCATCGCTGGTTTTCCATCGGGTGAGAATTCTTTTGCAACTAATTGCCTACGTACCCCTATATATGGAAAAAAAGAATTGCTATCTTATCTCAGTAACTTTTTAAAGTGGCAGAAAATCTGGTGAGAGGGATAGCTGAAGAAAGTAACTTTTTTAAATTACACTTTAAGAATATTTACAACCTGGCGTTATAAGCTTAAGAAACCTTCCTGCAAACTAAGTGTGGACATTGTTTTGTCTATCTAAAGTGTTTGGAATAATTCCCAGAAGAGGTGGCCTTGAACATTCTGTTGTTGCTTAAGGCTGAAAAACTGTTTATCTCCTCGTGAGCTTCTCTTTGTATTTGGCCAGAATTAACCCTAAAGTGGACTTTTCAAAAACTGTTCCTTGGGTCGAATTTGGTTCAACTCTACATAGCCAAAGCGGAACTCCTGAAATGACTCTGGAAATTTGGAATATCTGTTTATAAGCATCTAGGCAGCAGAAACAGAATGGCACAACAAGGACAATTTTGGAATGAAGTAAAATTTATGCTTCAACAAATATTAATGATCGTGACATCTCATTATGAAGAAGCAAAATTATCCAATCAACATCAGAAGGACTATAGTCCACAAGCAACTGAAAACAATAAGGAAGGAAATGGGAGTATCACAGATGATGTATGCCAAACCAAGCAGCAGCTTGAGAAAGTTAATCTAAGAGAAACAACAGTCTTGGACCAGAGGAGAATACTAAGGGAAGACAAAGGGAAAAAAACCAGCAAAATTAACCAAAAAAAGCCTGGAAGACTCATTGAAGATAGACCAAGTACAAAAAATGGACATAAATCAGATCTACAAAATGGTTTTAGAGGACATGAAAGATGACAGCATGTTTAGAGATATAGCAGGGAATGAAAAAAGAGGAACCAGAGAGGGAATTACCTAGAAAGATGAAAAAAGGGAAAACAAGGAAGGGCCCCTTAATATTGGAAACATGTTTATATTTATCATTTGGATCTGTAAAAGGGTATGTTCTATATATTAAAAGGAGAACTAAATTGAAATAAGGGAGCCCAAATCAGGGTAAAGATGTAATATGGTGACTTTTTATTTTAGGCAAACTAAACTAGATATAAAGCTGGGTCATGGATCTGGAACCACTTTCAATAAGAATGTTATTAGAAGATCTTGAGAACTTTATATAATATGAGAGTAATATTATGATAGTAGCTATACTATATACTAAAATCTGTATATGAATGGTTTGAAAGAAGGTTGGAATTTGGGGGGGATAACCGAGAAGACATTGAGATGTAAAAAAATAAGCAAGTATGTAACACGATGTCTGATAAGCACAAACAATGTAGCTAGATTGGAAAATTAATAAAAAATGTTAAAGAAAAACTGCAACATTGCAGGTATTGATGTCATTCTCTCATTCTTTCTTCATTTCTGGAGATGGTGAGATATGAGCTTCTGAGAACAAGAACGCTTACAGTTCTTAGCTGGTTCACCTCTAGTTCATCATTATTGATTCATTATGACATTTGTCTTCTGCTTAGCCAGAGAGATCTCATCTCCTTTTCTTTCTAGATTCTGGAGGATAAGCCCCCTGAGGAATACCCTGTTACTGAGCCCATGGTTGAATATTTCCATGATGGCGTAAGCAGTGATTTCACCTTGTTTCCTCCCCATGTCAGCCTCAGTATTAAGGAGTTTGATTTTGGTTGTTGTGCAAAACTCCAAGATGTAGACCCACTTCCTCTGTGTGTGGCCAATCACACGAAGGGAAAGATCACTGTGATATGGACAAACAAGCCAAATAGCCCTTTCCAAGTGATCCCAGAGAGTTGTGACATACCACCTCTGAAGACAATGGCTTTCCACATCACTTTTCAGCCTCCTCAACTCAATTCCTTGTATGCAGCAGAACTGGAGGGCTTTGCTTTTTATAAGGTGAGTAACCAGTCTCACTTATATATACAGCATTGATGTTGCATCCATGATCATCCTGGGTTTCTAATAATTTCCTCCGGTCTTGTGGATGATCACTCATTACCTCTTGGCCTAGTTGACCTGGGTTGGCAGGGAAGCTGATAATAAAAGTTGTCTCTAGCAAAACATGAATCCAGTTGTCTAGCTATTAAGGAAAGGTATTTAAAAAGATAGGTGCTGTACTTTGAGGGGAGAAAAAATTGATGCAATTTAAGCTGCTTTTCAATTCAATAGTGTTAATTTGCGCAATTGAGATTTCACACAATAACTTCTTAATGTTATATCTGTATCTGTTTTAAGTCTGTTTGCTGCTTTGGGTGCTAATTCTGGGCGAAAAGTGGAGTAAAAATCAAATAAATGAGAAGATAGTAAGAAGGAACTGATTGTAAAATAGAAATAATGCTCACCCAGAAGATTTCTGTTGAAGGTTATTTCTTGCAGATATAAAGTCTGTCTGTAGCATTACCTCACCCCGTTTCTTATCACTCACAGGTGCTCCGACACTACAACAACATTGAGGAGTCCATCACAATGTGCCCATCCTGGAGCTTGACCATTCGCTTGCGTGGACACACATTTCAACCTGGACGGCAACACTTCATTCCACAGTACACTATCGACTGCCACAAGGTGAGAGGGATAGCTTTTGTTCTCTAGGGAGGAAAGTTGCCCTCCAGAGGCAACTGGCTGCAAAATGGAATAGAGGCACCAGGGGGAAATCCCTGCTCATTGTCGCTTGCGTGTCGGCACAAAGCACCACATAGTCTTTGTTTAGTTTGCCTCCAACCTTAAGAGGTGAGTTGTTTCTTCCTTCCATTTTTCGTAATGGGAACCAGTTGTGAGCAGGAGAAGTCAAGCTTTGCCATGGCTACCCAATGGCAAGAACCTGGGTGTACTGAACAGAAAGGAAGCCTTAATTTACTGTCCATGCTGGCTTTCATTCCACTTCTTCACACTCACAAATCTCTCTGGTGACTTGCAGCATGTACTTTCTAGATGAAGAGGAGATTGGGATGTGTTTCCTGTTATCATCCCTCACCTTGGCTGTCTGAGGGAAAATCCTTTTCTTCCTTTGCTAGTCGTGGCTTCCGAGTTAACATTTCCTGAAGAGTGTCTAAATTGGTTCATATATGACGTAGAAGCCAAAGTACTGCAGTGCTTTTAAAACGAATGGGTTTATGTGAGCTTTTCTGGATTACAATCTACCTCTTTAGGTACATACTATATGCCACACGTGGTATGTGTCTGTTCTTGTGGTAGGGTGTATTAATCATGCTGAAATATACTAGCAGGGCCATCTTTCTGGAAATTGCTAAATCGGCTCAGTGACAGCAGAGGTCAGCAGAGGCCCATTTCTAATGGGTTATATTTCCCATTTCTAGATGCATAAAGCTCTAAGTAGTCTATTTTCTTGTTCTAAGAGTATAGCATGCCAGTTTTGTTTCGTTTTAACATTGTTGCCTTTAACACAGACAGGGGATGCCCCTAGCAAATATTTGTACAAGCTTAGGTTTTTGAACAAAACTGCGCTGATTTTGATTCTATTAGAATATACAAAGACATACATCAGCTGCATTTTGATATGCATCAATTGGTCAGGTTACAACCTTCCTTCTGTGTTTGAGCTTAGGAGAACGTGTTTTTACATATCAAGCTGAAACAAATGTGCACAGCACTGAATGGAAAGGAGTTGAGCTGCCTTTTGCACTTCTAAATACTGTAGTCTATGTACATTCATCTTCCTTTATGCATGTGTGTATAGCCTTAGTTAAACCTTGAATCACTTGCTGTCCACATAATTAATTTCTGTGTACATTTAGCCTGCAGAAGACTTCAGAGTTGTAATCAGAGTAGCAGTTCATCCTTAGTATTTATATTTTGTAAGTCCACTCTCACAAAAGTAGAATGAAAGGTGGGGTAGGGTTATTCAGCTCATGGGACTGTTCTTACATGGCGAGGTGCACTTTGTGTAGTCTTCACTGCTTTCTTCATAAAACAGCACCATGGTCATCAACCAGATCTTCAAGGCACTGTGGATGCTTCTTAGAAAGCAACCTCAGATGTTCTATTATTGCTCTTCTTGTCTCTCAGGTCTTCCCCCCAGTGTGCCAGAGCATGACCACCTATCGTAGCATGCTGATCTCCAATGTGGGCAGCACAGCGATCAGCTTCCGCATGAGCCGGGAAAAGTGCCCCTCTCTCCTGGTGAAGCCTAGCTGTGGCTACATTGCACCAGGAGCCCATCAGATTTTGGTCCTCTCCACCTGCCCAGCGGACACATCCCCACAACAGCACATCTTGTCCATGCAGCTCAATTTTTCATCTGAATTCAATGAGGTAGGAACAAAGAGATGAAGATACTTTCATTTGTTCTCTGTATTACTTCCTTGCCTATTTTGATGTCACTTCACTTTGCTTATGCCATTTTAGGACCTTTAGAAAAATACCTTGTTACTATTTTAAAGAAATAAGCACATGAAGTGTCTGCTTTAAGATTTTGAAAAGAATTATCTCTTTTTTCTATTAAAAAAAGGTGGTAGTCAGCAGTTAGAGTGCCAGCTCCATTCACAGTGGCACCCTATGTCATAAACCCTTTTGTTTCTTTAGTTCTTTGATGTGCAGTAAAGCACATCTGTTGTTGTTATGTGTTGTCAAGTCACATAGCAACCATAGTAGGGTTTTCAAAGTATGTGAGATACTCAAGGAGTGTTTTTTTTTTCAGTGCCACTCCCCAGTGAGTTTCCATGGCTAAGTGGGTATTCAATCCCAAATCTCCTATCCACCATATCACATTGGCTCTCACTACTCTCCTTTCAAAAAGGGGTGAATAACACTACTGTTGTCTATCTTTCATATGGTATGTGTAATGTGGATACTCAATCATGTGGGAGTATTATGTGAATATTAGAATATGATTAATACATACTTTCTTAAATGTTTCTCATATTTCTAATTTGCTTATTTATCATGAAATAAGTCCCGAGATGGCTTCCCTGTGCAGTCTGACGTAATGATTGCTGGTGTTGTCCAGTATTTCAGTATTTTGAAATAGATACGCCAGACTGCACAGGGAAGCCATTGAAATCCACAAGCACCAGCAGAACTTCAACAAAAAAGAGGAAAGTGTGAAGCTCAACAAAACTTGGCTCCCAGCTCTCAAAAATACAGTGTGCAAAAGGTCATCGAACTCTACCCAGCCACAAGGACAGGGGATCACTACACACAAAAGACCAGCTAACGACACCCATCAACCACAGTGACAGATAATCTCTTCTCCTTAACACAACAATACACCCACAACAATACACACTAATCACCCATCTACAGAAAAAGACAAAAGCCTATCTCACAGCCATAAATACTGCACTCCCAAGCCAACTACACCAGAGCACAGAGTGCTGTCCTCTGAAGATGCTGGCCACAGAGACTGGCGAAGCGTTAGGAAGAACAACCTTCAGAACACAGCCAAAGAGCCCGAAAAACCCACAACAACCATTTGTGTGACTGTTCAATTCTTCTTGTATATCTTAACTGTGGTTGTGACTTAAGAAAGTCGGGGCTCACAAGGCAGAATCAGCTGCCTGTGACTAGAAGGCAGGTAGATAGCCATCACCGTATATCAGTGTCCATGACACTAGTGGTTCTACATTCTGTGTGGTGATCGCAGGGGTTGCACAATGGGAAAGAAAGATCTTGTCTGCAGTACTCCAAAGAATAAACACTGTGTATTTGGATTACAAGGAAAGGCCTTCCAACATTTTCCAGACCAAACCCATGAACTCTTTTTGATTTGCAATGTAGTTGAAGACAGATGTTTTAGTTTCATGGCACTTTTAGAACTTCACAAATCAAAGACTTATTTTGGCATCCTTCTCCTTGTACCTCCTCCTTGTATTATCCCAGCTTAGAACCCAGCTCAGCCTTGCTGTGAAAACACTGTGGTTGTCAACTTTGGCTGAAGATTCCTGCTGATGTTTCTTCCTCAGGAGATCATCCTCCAGAGCCAGGCTGAGCCTCTCATCTTGCTCTTAGAAGGTGATGGCAAACTGTACTTCAAGCCCACTTGCGTGGGTACCACCTCCTCACGCACCTGCACCATCAAAAACTGCTCAAGGTTATCCGTGCGCTTCAGATGGAAAATTCAGCCGTCAGACAAAAAGCTCCTGTCTGTCCAGCCAACTGAAGGGACTCTGTTGCCCAATGAAGCTTTGGTGAGTAGCATAATTACAGGGAAATATAGCAGAGTTCTCCTTGGGTTAAAAGTAACAGTAAACACTTGCAGTTCCTAAAGTTGTACCGAAACATATTTGCTTCTGCTTGGGGCACAACAGCAAATGGTAGTACACTGCATTTCTTCAAGCATGTGTAGTATTCAAAGCCAGGCAAATTGTTTTGTCAAAGAGGCTACAGATTGGAATAAGCAATGATTGAAATCCTGTTGTGTAACTACACGAGCACAACTCAACGTTGCACTTGTGGTAGCTCCAGTTATGCCAAGGCAGAAGTGCTATTCAAAAAACACATTGGCAAGAGCACTGTGCAACTGATTGTATCAGGAACCACACAATTGATTGCACAATCAGATTGTGCAATCCTTGTTGTTGAGGCATAAAACGCAGCACATTTACTCAAGTGTAACATTGCATTCCACCTAGACAAAGAGGATTCTGGCCAATACTAGTAAATCAGTTACTGTATCTGTTTATTTGCTGCTCTTTCATAACACCCAGAATCTGCTCCCTATGGTAGTTCTTTCACCCTCCTTAATAGTAGGGACAGCACTAACAATTCTACCTGCAAATGTGTTGCTAGATAATTGAATGGTTTTGGATGCTGATAATGTACCGGAAGGTGGGTCCTTTGGGGGGGGGGGTTCTTGACAGTTTGCTCACCCAGATTCTGCACTCCAGAAAGGCTGATATTCTGGCATTCCTTCACCCTGTTTTCTTGCATGTGATTTCAGGCTCAAACATGGACATTCTGTCCTAGAGAGCAGGTCAAGTACCTTCTGCGGAGTTCAGTGACAGTGTGGAGGGATCAAGAGCTCCTGGATGACACAACGCCAAAGAGCATCCGCTATGTTCTGCGGGTTATTGGGGAGGGATCGTTTGGCACTATAACAGTAAGTGACAGCATCCAGGGCAGGAGGTGAGTACATCATCCTGTTTGAGGAAAGTAGAAGCCCTGTCATGGAGCTGTCCTTTAAAGCAAAGCCTAGGTGATATCCTGGCACCTGTGAAGGCATGGGCTGTAGTCAGTACATATTCCTTCTAATTAGTAGTACCTCCACTTGCTAAGCTGGGTTGAATATCAGTATGGATGAAAATGCTGGCCTGAGTAGGTCCTTCTCCTTTGTTGGTTAGTGGACCTGATCTGTCCCTGTTGTGTTTTCCTTGCAGGCGCAAGAGGAACAAGTGGATGTTGGCAACATCTTGGTTGGCAGCACAAAGTCTTGTGAAGTCACTTTATTTAATAATGGGGCCTGCTCCTTACTGTATGTTCTCAGTGTAGAACAGATGATCACTGGACCTTGTGACCCTGAGGAAGTGGCTGCTGACCTGTTAGGTACTTAAGGGAAGCGGAGATCTTCTGGGCTTTGCAGCAACCCGAAATGTCCCATTCATGCTCATGCTGCCTCTTGCCCCCTCCCTGTCTTCCTGTACAGCCATTGAACTTGACCACTGCAGAGGAACAGTGGCTGCTCGGGGGAAGATCTTTTTGCGAGCAACTCTTCGGCCGGTGCGGCGGCTGCACTACACCTGGACCATCAGCTGTGCTATTTCCACCCCCAGAGGTGAGGTGTGTGGCAGGGATGGGGGAGGGAGATCCCATATCAGGCAAAACAGCTTCTTCTTATTTCCCCATGTACTGGACCTCCACGACCTCCCTAAGGTGCCTTGGAAACTGGGTGGTGGGACAAGGGGTCAGGAAGCTGCAAAGCAGAGGAAACGTACTTTGCCCTTTTTAGCTGCTGCTCCCTCTTCTTTTCCCTCATTCCAGCCACCTCCGGAGAATTTCTGGCACTTGACTTCAGAGCCGTCTTAGTGAACCCAAGGAGGTTGTCTTGTAGTCTGTCAAAGTGTGCTCCCCCCTCAGCCTTGTATATCATTTGTGGATTTTAAAAATATATGTACAATTAAATTTTGCAGCAACCTCCATTGGGCAGTAGGGTGGGGAACTATCTATGTGCCATGGCTTGGGCAAAGAGGAGGATACTCGCGTTGTGTCTGTGTGCTTGAAAAGAAGAAAGAAAGAAAGAGTGGGTCTGTATCATGGGGGCTGCAAAGGTAATGGTTTCCTTCAGGGAGGAAAGCACTTCTCTCACTTGGCCTCTGAAACATTTCCCCAAGGACAGTGCATGGTTACCTGAGATTTGAAAAATGTAATGATGTTGCTGCAGAGGTAGCAAGCTGAGGGAAGATGTCTGGCCTATAAAAGGGTGGTGGTAGAGAGACACTTATTGTACACACTGTTTGGAGAGATTCCAAGTGCTTCTGCCTCTGAGGTTTTCCAGTGCACTGACTGTTTTATATGTTTTTTTCCTGCTGCAAGCTTCAACTCCCCTTGGGGAAAAACAGCCGGTTTGCCGTGTGGTAGCAACAGGCATCTATCCATCCATCTGCATCACAGATGCCTGTGGTATCGGCAGTGCCTGTGGTATCAGCAAGCTGCATCTCTGGCGCCTTTTCTCACTGGACACTCTGAACCAGTATCTGGAGCGAGATCCAACACCACAGGAGCTTACTTTCAGGGTGCCTACCCGCCACAGGTAAGAATCTTGGCTATTCTGCTAGACCCTGAGCCTGTAGTCCCTTCGTCTTTTCCCTTCTTACCCAGGAATGTTCCAGATTTCTTCACACTTAGATGTATGTGTGTGGAAACTGGACTCTGAAGATTGTGTAGCTTGCCAGTGTTTTGTCTCGCGCTCCTTTTTTCTTCGACATGCAGCATTCAGCGGATCCCTCCGGTGTACACTCCTGTCATGCTGGATTTTAACTTTGGTGCAGCCCCTGTCGGATGTGAGCCCTCTGTGGTTGTTCTGATGCTGCAGAACAATGGGGTGATACCTGTAAACTGGTTAGTATGCCTCACTCGTGGTTCCAATGTAGTGAATAACTCTAGTAGCCGGTGATGCTAGGGAAAGTTGATGGCAGTGGGAAGAGAGGAAAACCAAACGTGACATAGAATACTTTAATAAAAGGAACCCATGGAGTTAAGTTAGCGGGACCTAAGCAGGGCTGTTGTTGACAGGGAAGCATAAGTCAGAAGCAACTTGGTGGCACATAACAATAGCAACTCTTTGCCTCTATCTCCGATTAGCAAAACAAGAACCAATTGTTCAAAGTAATAAATATTGCAGAATTACGACACACAAGAGAAATCAAGTTCATTTGGTCTAATTATATAATGTATATAGGATGCAGAATCCATATTTTCTTGGCTATAGACATGTCTTCTATAGCACCAAGTA
Source organism: Pogona vitticeps (assembly GCF_051106095.1). Taxonomy (NCBI): domain Eukaryota; kingdom Metazoa; phylum Chordata; class Lepidosauria; order Squamata; family Agamidae; genus Pogona; species Pogona vitticeps. Next base: position 241,791,326 of record NC_135783.1, read on the forward strand.
CATCAACCTCTGCTCAGGTTAGGGAAGTATTTCCAATTTGACCATAAGTTAGGCTGTTCTCCTGGGCATGGGCTCTCTGTTAGCTTTTCTTTTCATTGGGAAGCTGTTTCTGTTTCTCTCTTTTGTCTCACATTGACCTCTCTCTCTCTAGGGCCTTCTTGTTTCCTTCTGACCAGAAGATTGATATGGAATACTGGGCAGAAAGTGCTGAGTTTGACCCCAGCGAGTTACACCAGATGCGGATCCAGGATAATCATCTTTTTACTGTCTCTCCCAAGGCAGGAAAACTTCTCCCAGGGCAAGAGCAAATGATACACCTATCCCACAGGTATCTATGACAAACAGTGGTTTCTTCTTTTCCCATGCAGAAGCTGATTCCCAAACCGAAATAACAGATTCATTTTCTGTGCAAACTGTGGTTCCCCAGTACGTGGTCCAGCTGCATGTACTAGATCCATTCTGCTGGGATGCTGTCATGGTTGCTGAACTCAGAAAGAAGAAGGACTTGAAGAAGGACTTCCCCCGAACTCCATTCCCAAGCATATTCTAGATTCCTTAAAACTGAATAAGAATGTTAATTCTGCTTTCTCCAGAGCCTGTTTTTTGAACATTTAAAAGTGGGAGCCTGGAGCTCATGAATCGAAACACTTCTAAAGAGCCCTGTTCTTTCCCAGCCAGATATGGCCGTGCTTGTGTTCGGGAAGCTCTTTATGCAACAGTGCTGTTCTTTAGCAGGGAAATCAGTTGTCCCTAATCTGCTGTTTGAGATGAGGTTCTCCAGCTGAAAGCTTGGAATGGTTTCATCTGTGTGTGTTTCTGATGCTCATTATTTATCTTTCTCCCGCCAGACATGATTTCACTGGCACCGACCGGCTCCCAGTCCTGCTGAAGGTCTCTCATGGTCGAGAAATTCTGGTATGCTTTCAGGCAGAGAGATTTAAAAACTGTCTCCACTGAGGAGGGAATATCAGCTTCCCCTAAAGCCAGTTTAAAATTCCTTTGCTGGTGTAACAACAGGAGGCTGTATGTAATATACTGCTGAAATGGCCTTGTCTGGGATGGGGGAAGGCTTCAAGTTTGCCACTTAATATCTGGGTGCTGCCTGTTGCATACCCAAAATGTATAATTCCTAATTCACCAACTACTGTACTTTATTCCATATGACTCTGGTCACTGGATAGCATAACCCTATCAGTTGAAGAGTTTTCTCTTCAAAACTGTCTTCTCATTTTAAGTCTTCTAAAGCCTATCTAACTTGAGCAGAGGCCTTGCTTTTGGTTCACATGTCCTCTTGATCATTTACAATCATACTAGGACATGGCTTATGGAGCTAAGAGCAGATGACCCAACTGCTTCTTCCTCCTGAGCAGAAATGGAAACCATGGTTTTAAAAGACAAACAAAATGTTGTCTTGTGTTTATACTCAAGGGCCAGCCTTGGCAGTAGGCAAGCTTGACTTGGATACTGTACTAAAGGAGTTTTGGAGTTAAACCCTCGGCTATCTGCATTCACACTGACTACACTTCAAAGGTGTCTTCTTTCATGATGCAACCACACTGGGAAAAATGTGGGAAATGCTATGGATTTGGGGCAGGCTGATTCACTATTTTTTTTGTTAATCACGTAACACAAAGGGAAATGTGAATCAGCCTAGAGTCTCCCAAGCGCCCAAAATCCATAGGTTTCCTCCTTGCTGCTGGGGGCTTCTTCTTTTTAACAATGGATCTGTTTGCATCAGTCCAGATGTTGTGGTCACTTGAAATGATGCAGAAAAGCCACAGAAAACTGCTGCACCAGCACACACTCAGGAACTCTGAGCAAAGCCCATTGGCCGTGTTCTGAAGGTTGTTCTTCCTAACGTTTTGCCAGTCTCTGTGGCCAGCATCTTCAGAGGACAGCACTAGCCACAGAGACTGGTGAAACGTTAGGAAGACCAACCTTCAGAACACGGCCAAAGAGCCCAAAAAACCCACAACAACCACTTTCCTTTTTCTTTTTAACAGCTAGGGTAAGCAAAACCTAAGCAAGATCTTCTCAGTTCAGAAATGGCTTGCAAAGCTGGCAGAAGTCTTGCCAGCTTTGCAAAACATGGTGGTGCCAACGCTGATGCACTATAGCACCCAAATACCAAAAATTAAACACCACCCCGAAAATACCAGCCCCTCCCCCAACAAGAGGAGGAAACAACAGATGGAAAGCCCTGCTGCAGCTTGTTTAGGTGGTTCCTTTTAAACACCCACTCCCCAAAGGGCTGTTCTCCTGTCTCCCTGCGTGGCCACTTAAAGCGAATGGACCTGAATTCCCCAGTGCGACTTCACAGTAAATGAATGTGTATGAATTCATAGTTCTCTCGCTGTGTAGTCACACCTTCACTCAAAAGAAGCTGCAGGCAGTTTGCACTTACCAAAGCAAGCAAAACTGTACAGGGAAGCAGGCTCAGTAAACAATCTTCCTCCTTTTCCAGGCTTTATTGTTTAATCATACTGCTGTAACCATGGCATCTTATAGATGATGGTCCAGGCAGTGGTCTCCCAGTTGCAACCTTCCCACATTTTCCCACTGCTTCTTCCATCTTCTTGTCAAAAGAAAGAAAAATCTGCTGGGGAGGAACAGAAGGGCTGCACTGGAGGGAAAGGACATTGGCAGTAAAGCAGCAACACCACTGAGTGGTAGTTTGAGCCCTTTCGTGGACATGTGCTAGAATAACCTGAGAGTAGCAGGGACTCTTATGCTACTAGGTGTTATATTTCTGTTCAAGCAGCACAACTTGGAAACACTGTAGAATTATTTGCGGGAATGTTGGATAGGTGGGTGGAGGACCAAGCACTCCTTGCCCGTGTTCTCCTTGATCTTAGGGCTCGTCCTTTTTGACATCCCTGGATCTGCCTCAAGTACTGATGCTTATTTTGTCTCCCTGGTTTGCCACACTCCCCCAACTTGCCAGTTGCATTCACATTCCCCTTCTGGTCTGATGGGCACCTCTCTCATGCCCCACTGAGCCTCCACTAAGTGCCCATCACCCTCCCAAGATTTCCTGTGAGAGTACTCTGTTCCCATCAGCCTTTTATTTTGATTTTCCTCCCCTTCAGGGACTATCGTAAGCTGAAAATCCAGCCTATTAAGCAGGCTTTGAAAACACAGGCTTAACTGTGCCTTTGTGCAAAGCTTTTGGATGGGCTCCTTTGGCGCAGCCCGTTTGGCACAAGTCTTGATGGCCTCCCTGTGGGGAAGCGAGTGTCCTGGCTGGAGGCATCCTGCCTAGCCAGTGGGCCAGTGTGTTCCAGAGGCTGTGCCTGAAGGAAGGAGCCTGACAAGGAAAATCTTTGAGAAATACTGTATGGAGGTCTTATAGCTGTTCTATTTTCGTGAAGAGGAATGTCTGGTGCTTTCTTTCATGCTTCTACAGTTCTTCTCTCTCTTTTTGCATCATCTCTTTGACTAAAGGAAGTTCAAGAGATGCCTCGTCCATTTGGGTAACTCAGATATATATATGGATCACACATTTTCCCCTCCTATAATTTTATTCTCTACTTGCAGCTGAATTTCATCGGTGTGACACTGTGTCCGGAGCGCCATTACATCCACTTCACCTCAACCAAACATGTTTTCACACCTATTGCAATTGGCACATACGACCCTCCCAAACAGGTGAGGCATCCAAAAGTCTGTCTTTTGCCCATGGCTCTTCCCTTGAGCAAGGCTGTTGACAGAAGGCATCCCTGGGGGGGGGGGAAGGGTCCTGTGTGTATTTGCAGGAGCCTCCTTCAAGAAGGAACTGGAGACTGGGATGGCAGGGGACTGGAGAAGCATCGTGCTGTGGCAGAACATGGTGGTTCAGATGATAAGGCTACTAAAGCAAGCTTTCCAGTCTCATTTGCAGGCAGGAGGGAAGTTGCAGGGGCCTTCTGGTGCTTAGGAGAAGAGGCTGCTTAGCAATTACTTGTTTATCAGTTGTCTCTTGCAAGGAAAGCTTGTTTTTCATTCATTTTTTCATTCATTTTTCCAGCATATGGGGTGTATCTGATGGGGGTGGTGGGATGCCTGCTGTGAAGGGATGCTTGCATCAAAGAACAGGTGGGTTTAGGAATGAATAACAAGCCCACTTTTTTTGCTGGTGGTTTTTGTAGAAATGCTCCTTCAGCCCTTCTTTCGGAGTTGCCTGAAGAAACTGGAGTTTGGTTTAAATCAGTGCCCTGTAGGGTTCAACCACCTTGAACTGTTTGTGCTGAGGAACTGTGGCATTATGCACAGCTTGATTTGTCAGGACCTAACAGTTTGTTTCATTTGCACAAGACAAAGAGTGAGGAATGTAAATAGTCTGTCAAGCGGAATCCTTGTCAGGCATAACATTTTCCTGAACTGTTCCAGATAGTCTGAAAGGAAATGAATGGCTGGTTAGTTGACACTAACTGATATCATAATTGCTCTCTCAAAGTACCTTTGTTGAGGGACAGCTTTGGAATCTTTGCTGGAGAATAAAATTCAGATTACCTTAAAATATTAACCCATCAGAAAATAGTTGCCAAGAATGGGTTGCCTTTTAAGAGAGATTACCTACTAAGGAGGAGTCCTTCCAAATGGAGATGCTTCTGATCCATGTGAACCCAGTCATATGAGTAGCCATAATCTCTCTCTTTTTGCAGATTTATGAGCTGTATAATGGAGGGGCAACAACAGCTGTATACGAAATCCAGGTGGATGCTCTGTTGAAAGTACAGGAAGAAAACCACAAGCATGCAGTGTTTATGTGCCTGAACCCAAAAGGAGAGATTGGTCCAGGCTTAACAGCCCACACTGAGTGGATCTTTTCACCACTGGAAGCCAAAATGTACTCGGTAAGGCTCTTGACATTAAGACCGGGCAATGTCCTTTGGAAATTCATATCCAAAATTGCACTCCAGTTGTCATCTGTCTAGCCCAGTGGTTCTTAACCTTTGTTACTCGGATGTTTTTGAACTACAACTCCCAGAAACCCCAGCCAGCACAGTTGGTGGTGAAGGCTTCTGGGAGTTGCAGTCCAAAACTCCTGAGTAACCCAAGGTTAAGAACCACTGGGCTAGCCTGTTGTATCACTGCTTCTATCCAGCTGAAGTCTCATCAGCTCACATCTGGCTCCTGGCTCCCTGTTAGTGTGGCTCATACTGAGACTTTAGTTTTTCCAGTTTTAACCAGCTATCACTCCAGATTGTACCACTTTCTCTCCAGTCCTTGGCCTAAGGCTGCATTGCCGTGTGGCAGTTTCTAAGAATGTCTGTGTACTGACACAGAGCTGATGTGTGGCGAGTTACAGAATGATTGTTCCTTTCTGCACAATCAGCCCAAACAAGCCCCCAAGAGCATTTTAACCTTTGCATGATATGCTTTGAGATAATTTTCAATAAGAACACAATGTTCCCCTGCATAGAATGGGTGGCTGGTGTTCCTCCACTTTAAAAGTAAGACTAATTAGATGTGTGCATGTGCATGAAAGAAATGGGGAAGCACACAGCCACCAGATAAAAATACTGCAAAGATAATATTTCAGAAAATGCTAACTTGCAACAATTGGATGGCCTTGTTTTATTTTGCCACTTAAAAAAACAAAAGAGCTGGATGAATTTCTGAAAGGCATAGTTGAACTGTGAGGGAGAGATTAAGGTAAAGGTAAACTGTGAGGGAGAGATTAAAGTAAAGGTGGCCTTGACGTTTAGTCCAATCGTGCCTGACTCTAGGGCACGGTGCTCATCCTCCGCTCCAAGCCGTAGAGCCAGCGTTTGTCTGAAGACAGTTTCCATGGTCATGTGGCCAGCACAACTAGACACAGAATACCATTATCTTCCCACCATGGTGGTACCTATTTATCTACTCACATTTACATGCTTTCGAACTGCTAGGTTGGCAGGAGCTGGGACAAAGCGACGGGAGCTCACTCCGTCGCTTGGATTCGATCTTATGACTGCTGGTCTTCTGACCTTGCAGCACAGAGGCTTCTGCAGTTTATCCCACAGCACCACCACGTCCCTGAGGGAGAGATTACCTTTGAGGAATTAAACAACAAACTCATTTTCTAAAGTATGCAGAATGATATATATTTGTGCCAAAGGGAAAAGCTAGCTTTTATATCATTGATGAGTGTCAGAGGATGTATTTATGGCAGGATGGGTAATTTCAGCAGGGCCGGGGGTGAGTTCTACTATGCACAAATGTCCAAATATTGTCTAAAAAGCTGCCCTTCAATTCTTATTTACATCCGTGTGTGTGTGTGTGTGTGTGTGTGTGTGTGTGTGTGTGTGTGAGAGAGAGAGAGAGAGAGAGAGAGAGAGACCCATTGGCTGCATCTTGTCCACAGCTGTGTTGCAGAATCCACCCCACTGTTATAAGAGCAAGAAATGCACTATTGTTGGGTTATTGACATAGTTTTTTCTCCAGAAACATAATATTGTATCATGGTTGCTAAAAATGTATCAGCAAGAGAAGCACAGTCATGAGGAAGGATATGTGACTGTGATGGATAGATACGAAACAGATAACACACAAGCATTCAGGAAACTGGAAGGACCTTTTTGATTGGTTGGCTTATCAACACTGGGTGGATAAAAAACAACAACAAGGGTAATCATGTTGGCCATTAAGACAGATACCAATATTATAGTAATACTTTAATTAGGCCAACCAAAAAGACACAACAGTCTGTGCATGGGATTGTTTGAAATTTGTTTCTAAGAATGCTTAGCTTGATTTGATTTAGGTTTCACTCCTGGAACCTATTTCAGGGTTCAGTTCTGGCTTGGCAAGTGTAAAAATAACACAGAGAGAAGAACACCATCAAATAGGTGAAGTGAGCAAGCTTTCTTTTCCTAGACTAGGCCTATGAACTTCAGAAGGTCTGTTTTGAAGAATCAATTATTGATTGAAACCTTGCAGAGCAAGGTTTCCTTGGGTCCCGATTTGTTTTTCTTTGCAGCTCCCAGAAATCCTGGCCAGCACAGCTCGTGGTGAAGGCTTCTTGGAGTTTTGGTTAAGGTCTGGGGACCAAAGGGTGGGAGCCACTGCTCTAGAGCATCAGTTTAGAAAATCTCTGAGCAATAGAACAACTCTGTGTTGCTTTGTTTCTCTTTGCTTTGCTAACTTCCTGGGGCTTTGGCTCATACGTCTCTTCCTAAAAATAGCTGGCTAGATAAGAGGGTTTAGCTGTGTATGAGCTCACAGGATAGTTGCTAGGCTCAAAGAAAGGCAGATTTTGACACTTGTATCAATCAAAACAAAGCAAACGCCTGCCTGCTGTAGTTCAATATTCTTATTCTTAAAGTAATTCTTCTTATTCTTCCCATTATTTATTTTGTGTGTGTGTGTGTGTGTCTAGGTAGAGGTGCCCATCCACATCCTTGAAGGGGACTCTGCTCTGATTACCTTCCAAGGAATAGGCTTTGATCCACATGTGATGGGAGAGACAGCACAGTTTGACAAAGTGGTGTCTTCTGCTACAACACCAGGCTCTGCCAAATTAATAGTGCCTGGTCTAGTAAGTGTCAGAGGTTGCTGTCCTTCCAGTACCAACCAAGTGAAACCATGGGATTGAGGGAGCTATTGTCCTCTGTGCATAATTACTTTTGAATAGTCTTATTCCCCTCCCGCAGCTACAACTATATTATTGATTTTAGTGCTGCTGCTTAATTTAAACCAGGCATGCCAAATGAATGTTATTTTTCCTTCTTTTTCAAGCCTCTGGCTGGCTATAGTACACAGCTATTCCTAGGATTGTGCAGGCCAGTGTTAGGTTGCATCTGTGCACCTGGATGCTTTTATACTAATTGCAGTACACAGATGGAGCCATCCATCCATGCAATCAGATTTGTACTTAGGTCAAATCAAAATTGGAGACACTGTTGTTGGTATAGCTGTATTGCCACCTGCATGGTGCTAGGAGAAGTGCTGGCTGGCCTGGTGCCCCACAACCATCACCTTGTTCTTGATTTAGAAGTTGGTAGCTCCTGAAAGATCACTGTGGTAGCTCCTGAAAGTGCAGGCAAAGCTGCCATAACCTCCACAACCAAGGAAGAATAACATGTGCTTTGTAAACTTCCAGTTGGTAGCCTACACAGTTCACAAAAAGATCAACACACTGTGCAAATTAAATACCTCTTCCTTGGTCATTCATTTTGAAAGGATGTTATTTTACCAGGACGATCCCAGATGCAGGAGGATGTCCCTGGTGGTATGATGGCCTCACCAGAGGGATCCCCTTGTGATGTTATGCCATGGGCCTTTAAACAGCACTCTGTGAACGGCTAAAGAAGCTGTTTTTAAGTGGCGTAGTGACTGCTGAAAAGGGTCCCCTGCAAAGCTGGGGATCAATGCCACAGATGTACTGTCTGTGGGGACTGCATGGTGGAGTCAGCATGCCAGAACCAGCCATCTTAAGAAGGTGCAAGGCTGATGTGGAAACTTAGCATGTCATCCAGCCAGTTCTCATAGTTCCTGCTTGCAAATATTATGGCTGTGGCACAGAGGCCTCACAACGTAGAACCGTTTTACTGGTAGAGATTATGAGGCTTGCAAAGTCCAGCTCTGTAGCTGAACATTCAGGAATCCATAATAAACCTGGAAGGGAACATCTGTAATGCAGCCTCTTGGGCCCTTTTTGAGGCTGTGTGGCTTCCTTTAAAATATATATTCACTGGGCATGTGGTGATAATATATTGACAGGCCCATGTCTTCTTGGCAGAGAAATAGGTGAGCACATAAGCTTGTCCCTCAGAAAGGCTGAGGTTTTTCCTTATCTTTCTGTGAAAGTATGGCATTTTAAACCGTACTGAATTGCCAGAGACTTTCGGTAGATCATTTGAACCTTGTGGTGAAACTACACTCTGTCTTTTCTTGCTGGTGCCTCCTACTGGGAGAGAATTCCTGAAATTAAATACTATTTGTATTTGAGACAGTTTTGTGAAATAAGCTAGTAGCTAAAATAGTGAGCCATCAAGTCGATTGTGACTTATATGGTGACCCTTTCCAGGGTTTTCTAAGGATCAATGCACTCAGAAAAGATTTACCATCCCCTTCTCCTGGGAGGCAGTCTGGGACTGTACAGCTTACCCAAGACTACACAGGCTGTCCTCCTGGAAGACACTGTGGAGAATCAGACTCCTGATAGGTATACCTGTTCAGTAAGCTGGGTTTCATGTTGGACAACAATTGGTGTATTTAAAAGTCATGTTTCATGTGCTATTTCAGTACCCAATACAGTATTCACTACAAATACTATGTTCCACTGTGGGTTTGGCTTACTTCCTTGATGGAAGGAAAGGGATCACCCTCTGCTTGTTTCCTTTTCAGACAGTTTACTTGTCTCAGCCCCGGATTTGTCTTGGTAACATCCCTGTCTACAGCAAATGCAGCCGCCTTTTCTTTCTCAACAACGCCTCTGAGAATGAGGCCATTGTTTTTGCTTGGCACACTGGGATTTCAAATGCTACAGCGGTGAGTTCCGTCTTCTGTCTCCTTGTTCTTGGCCCTCCTTGGTCACCTCCTAGCTCTTCTGTTTCCTTTCAGATCCTCCAGATTTGCCCTGACTTCTGAACAGGACTGAAAGAACAAATAAAAATACCTCATAAACAGAAACAGAGAAGCCACAATAATAATAATAATAATAATAATAATAATAATAATAATAATAATAATAATAATAATAATAATAATAATAATAATAATAATAATAATAATAATAATAATAATAATAATAATAATAATAATAATAATAATAATAGTCTGCCAGTATGTCAATTCTGACTTATGGTGACCCTTCCCAGGGTTTTCTAGGTGGAAACTATACAGAAGTGGTTTACCCTTCCCTTCTTCTGGGGGGTGCCCTGGGAGTGAGCAGCCTGCCCAAGGCCACACAGGCTAGATCTTCTTCAAGGAGGCACAGTGAGGAACTGAACCCCCAACCTCTGCCTCCACAGTCAAATACCTAAACCACTGAGCTATCCAGCCAACAAGGGATGGCGAATATACATTAAAGAGAGAGGCACATTATGAATTGTGGTATCTTTTGCTCTTCCAATCAAGTTTTAAGCAGATGTATTCCATCACCATAGAGGCTCCCATTCTGTTTCTATAGTGTTGTAAGCCACATGGCCTCCTCTCCCAAATAAATGATCAGACTTGTTTCCGGATGGAGAAGTGACAGCAATATTTGGTGGAAATCCACTGTGAACTGCTATATATTCAGTGTCACATTGCTTTGTTTCCAGGTATTGAATATCACTCCAGAGACAGGAATTGTGCAGCCTGGAGAGAGCACTCACTGTGTTCTCACCCTGTATGCCAGTGAAAATCCATGCTTCTACAATGTGGATCTGATCTGTGAGGTGAGGCTCAGTGAGGACATAAGACAGTTCACTCTTCAATGTCTAAACACAGGAACATTGGCATCAAGCTACAGGAAGCATTAATGTGAACTGAGAGGGCTCAAGTTCTATGGGAGGGGCTTTTGTGGCTGAAAGATGTCTGAGCAGGTTGTATTGGAGGGCTGAAACAGGGAGGCTACTGGTTGTTCCATTTGAATTCTGATGGCAGCAGTGTGGTAGCTGTAACTAGTGGTGTGATGAGGGAAGAAGGGCATGGCTTCTTGCTCAAAGCCCACCTGTATAGCACCTGCCAGGAAGACGGCAGTGGTGTGGCTGCTACATGTAAAACCAACAGCTGATAAAATGATGCATATATGTGACAGAGGAAATGCTATGGAACATCCGGGGTTCCATTCTTGCTCTCCTCCTTTCTATATTTCTTTAACTGCTAGAGTTGCAATTTGCTTTGGGCCCCAATGCTTCTAATTGCACCTCTGTGTGTAGCTGCCTTGCTTCCTCTTTGCTTGGTTGGGTAAGTAAATGTTCCCATGTATGCATTCTGCAAGAACAGGGTATTAAGCCAGGGTGAGAATTTTACCAGAAGTTCAGCTGGAGAAGGCACCCAATCTCTCTCAAATCCTGTTAGCTATAGTTTTTTTGCCCTGTAGATTTTTACTCAGCATCCACTAGATCAGTATGAGAAAGAGCTACAGGAGTGGGAAGCTGAGAAGGCACGACAAGCTGTAGAGTTCACTATCACAGAGAAAGACCTGGATGTAAAGAACAACCACAAGCAACCTTTCAAGGTAAGAGATTCATCCTCAAAGTTCTGGATGCAAAATTTGTGGTTTTCTATTTACAGAATATTCTTCATGCAGACTTCACTCTAAACAGCCGTGGGAGTTGGTACCAGAGCTTAGAAAATTTTGGGGGGGGGTATGGCTTTCAGAAGACTCCTGACAGCATTGCTGGTAGATTCTGGAAGCTGTAGTCTCAAAAGATATCTTTTCCCATTTCTAATTGGATGGCAGATAGGAAACACAGGGACAAACTGTAAATTGGCTAAAGCCCTGTCTGGAGGATTCTGAGAGGTTTACCCCAGAAAAGATGTCTGTGGAGTTGTGCAGCAGGATTCCAGCTGTTATGTGCTACTGCATGCTAGGTAAAGGTAAAGTTAAAGGTTCCCCTTGACAATTTTTGTCCAGTCGTGTTCGACGCTAGGGGGCACTGCTCATCCCCGTTTCCAAGCCATAGAGCCAGCGTTTTGTCCGAAGACAATCTTCTGTGGTCACATGGCTGGTGCGACTTAGACACGGAACGCTGTTACCTTCCCAACAAGATGGTCCGTATTTATCTACTTGCATTTGCCTGCTTTTGAACCGCTAGGTTGGCGGGAGCTGGGACAAGCGACGGGTGCTCACTCCGTTGCGTGGATTTAATCTTACGACTGCTTGGTCTTCTGACCCTGCAGCACAGGTTTCTGCGGTTTAGCCCGCAACGCCACCACGTCCCTGCATGCTACTAAGGGCCTTTTTATAATGTTTAAAAAAAACCTCGAGCTGCAGTTTTTAAATAAAGGAGCAGCCAGACAAGAAAAGAATTCTCAGGCTTTTTTTGTGGACAATTTCCCATGGCTTATCCCTTCTACTCAACATCAAAAAAAAAAAAAAAAAAAGTAGGAGTTGGTTTTACCAGTTCCACTCACCAAGTGAGCATCCATGGCTGAGCAGGGATTTGAACCCAAGTCTCCTGGGTCCTAGTCCATCATTCTATCCACTACACCACACTGAGTATCCCACCATGAAGAGGAGGGAAGGACAATAAGAATGAGATTCCATCTAACTCTTTGAGCTCACACGCAACAAGGAGAGAGTGCTAAACTAAGGCCCCAACACTATAAAGACTTCCCTAAGTCTGAAGCTGTCTGAAGCTCAACATCAAAAAAACTAAGATCATAGCCACTGGTCCCATCACCTTCTGGCAAATAGAAGGGGAAGATATGGAGGCAGTGACGGATTTTACTTTCTTGGGCTCCATGATCACTGCAGATGGTGACAGCAGCCACAAAATAAAAGACATCTGCTTCTTGGGAGGAAAGCAATGCCAAACCTAGACAGCACCTTAAAAAGCAGAGACATCACCTTGCCGACAAAGGTCCGCATAGTCAAAGCTATGTTTTTTCCAGGAGTGATGTAGAGAAGTGAGAGCTGGACCATAAAGAGGGTTGACTGCCAAAGTATGGATGCTTTTGAATTGTAGTCCTGGAAGAGACTCTTGAGAGTCCCCTGGACTGCAAGGAGAACAAACCTATCCATTCTAAAGGAAATTAAACCTGAGTGCTCACTGGAAGGACAGATCCTGAAGCTGAGGCTCCAATACTTTGGCCATCTGATGTGAAGAGAAGACTCCCTGGAAAAGACCCTGATGTTAGGAAAGTGTGAAGGCAAGAGGAGAAGGGGACGACAGAGGACAAGATGGCTGGAGAGTGTCATCGCAGTGACCAACATGAATTTGACCCAACTCCGGGAGGCAGTGGAAGACAGGGGGGCCTGGTGTGCTCTGGTCCATGGGGTCACGAAGAGTAGGACACAACCTAATGACTAAACAACAACAACAATCCCTTCTACTCATCCAAATAACTATCTAGAATTCCACAGGGTGGAAACCAGCTTGGGGAAGAGGCAATTTTGACCAAAAAAATGAGTGTCCAAGGAAGGGTCAAGCCACTGATTGTTGCTCTTTTGTTTAGCATTGCAGTTTCCCAAGTCTCTTTTATATTAATTTTAAAAAATACTCCACAGTTTTATTAAATTCATTTGTATATGTCAATTGCTTTTCTTTATTCCACTCTACACTCTATATCAGTATCGTTGTTACAGTTCTGCCTTCTTTGCTACCATTTTCCTTCCTTTATCTAGGGGGCTCCAAACCCTCTGGGATTTGCAAAGTCTTCTAAAGTGCTTACAGAGGCCCAGAAATACAAGGTAATATTGTCTGAAATATGTTTTCAAAGCACATTTCTCTCAGGGTGACCTATAGGGCAGAGGGTCAGTGAAGTGCTTACTTTCTAGCTGGCATTTTTGATCAAGAATCTAGCCCTTTTCCTTATTTTGTAAAAATGAAATCAGTGTGACAAATAAAAATAATTGTGTGGCAAAGGATGTATTATACAGTGGTGCCTCGCTTAGCAATTGCCTCGTTTAACGATGTATTCGCTTAGCGATGAGGTTTCTGGAGCGATTTTGCGCTCCGTTTAACGATGTTCCCTATGGGGAAAATTCGCATAGCGATGTTCGGGACCTTGCGTCGCTTAGCGATGACAGTTTTAGGTCCCCTGTTTCGCTTAGAGATGTCCTGTTTTTGCAATTTTAAGTGTGTCTTCAAAAACGGTTTTAAATGCTTGGAATCGTTAGTGCACCTTCTAAAATGTGTGCAAACTTAATTTGGCTTTGTTCTGACTCTTCGTTAATTTTTGGTGAATTTTTCCCCTATTGAAATGCATTGAACCCAATTTTGACAGCTGTCAAAATCGGGTTCAATGCATTTCAATGGGGGAAAAAATTCACCAAAAATTAACAAAGAGTCAGAAACTGTTTTAAATGCTTGGATTCGTTAGAGCACCTTCTAAAACATTTGCAAACTTAATTTGGCTTTGTTCTGACTCTTTGTTAATTTTTGGTGAATTTTTCCCCCCGTTGAAATGCATTGAACCCGATTTTGACAGCTGTCAAGATGATATTGTATGTTGTTTTTAATAGGAATGTGCACTAGCACCAAAATTAAGATTTGGAATTTGGATTTGGAATGCAGAATTGCAGCCCTTCAGATCTGGAATTTTGAAAATTTGGAATTTCTGGTTATTTGGAACTCTGTTACAATCAATTTGAATACCATATGACATTATTTTCCACTTTAAAAACAACAACAGGCAAAGCATTTTTGAAAGGTTTCCCTGTGTCCTCTGACACTTTGCCACTGATTGTGTCAAACAAAAAGCGTGTGCATCAACAGTGAGCAGTGTCTAGGTATTAGAAATGGACTGGAATGGGCATCCTGTTTGAACCCTGAACAGTGGGAATGCTGGCAGAAAAAGCCAGCAACATTGGGGAAGCAGAGGTAACCGTCACACTGGGGAGTGGGCAAAGGACCCGGGCAGGACTGGCAGGCAGACTGAAGCAGCCGATCGCCTGCGGTGGGTGGGAATTGTGCCAGCAGCCCTGGGGCCCCGTGCAGTTGAGTGTGGGAGTACATTCCTGAAGTCGCTGTTGGAAAAACGAAAGAGGCGGGAGGAAGGTGCAGCAGACGGAAGCATGGCACACCTCGTCCTTTGAGCAGAGTGCGCCCGTCTCTCTTCCTTGAAGGGGACTTCAGGGAAATCCAGCCGTGGCCGCTTGACATTAAGGAAGACAGGTTTTTCTGCAGATCCAGGTTCCAGGCATGAGTAGTGTGGGCTGACAGTGTCCCCTGCCTGATAAAACGCCCTCTCCTTTGGGCGCACTAGTTGGTGGGCAAGACAGCAGTCCCACGGCCACCCTGGCTAAGCCTCCCAGGCAGACTCCTTCTCAGCCCAGTAAGACAAGGGATCACTCTCTTTTGGCCCCCGGGACTCCTGCACCTCTGCCTCTAGCTCTGCCTCTGCCCTGTCCTTTCTCTGGGGTGGCGTAGAAAGCTTGCCTTGTTGCTGCAGGGGTGTGGGGCTTGGATGCTGGAATATAACCGCTGGCACTGCTGGCAGGAGGTGCCATGCACATTGCTTGTTCCCTCCTGTACTCTGTGACCCCCTCAGTGCCAGCTGGGCCTTCTTTACTAGCTGCTGCTGCATTTGATGGAAAGTTGGCTGGCATTGCCACCTCCCCTGGAATGCACTCCTCCTTCTTCCACAAGGAGGCAACCTGTTGTAGAGTAGGTCCTTTAGCTTGCTGGCCAGGGCCACCAATTCCGGCCAGGAAAAGGCTTTTCCCCCTCTCCGGAATCCCCCCTCCACCTTGACTGTTCCCTTATTATGCCCTTATTTATTATAGCTGTCTCCCGACTAAGGACCTGCATTCCATTTTCCAAGCTTTAGAGGACATCGACCCCTTGACCCACCATGTCCCAATTCTGTTCAGTTGACTAGCTTCCAAGAGCTTCAAACCACTAAGTTTTAATGGCTTTTAATTTCTTCTCTAACAGACTCTTCCTCCCATTAAGAACATCCAGGGGCCTCACCCTCCAGCAAGCCGCAGTGAGAGGAGGAAATTAAGAGACAAAGAGGCCAGTAGGTTGTGGGCCAAACCGGAGCCCCCCAAGCCCTTCCTCATACACCTTGGGGTCACAGCCAGATCCCACTCAATGGATGAGTTCCTGACCAACTTTGCAGATGACTTACCCCAGCACTTCCTGTACCGGTAAGGTAAACTGCCTTCCTTGTTGCCAGTTCCCTGGACATGTTAAGACAGCTGCCTACTCATTACCCAGATGTACTTGTATTAGTATCCAACAGTAGTTCCGTCTAAACACAGCGTGCATGGAAATCACAAAATCTGCAGAAACCAGATCATTCACTACGAGTGCGACCTTACTTGTTGTGCTTCTTAATGCAGATACATTAGGAAAACAATGTATAGGCCAACACAGGACATTGGGTTGAGGCACAATAGCACATGAAAACTTCACACATTCAATTCATAGTGTGTGATATCTAAAGCCAGCCATGTTATTTTGACACAGAAAGCAGAAAACCACATAAGCATCCCTTCTCATCTGGGGCTGTGAAAATACAGCAGCAATAAATTACCAAGCCTTTGCTGCCATTTTCAGCTACCTGAAGTCAACAACCTCACTCTGCTTATCAACAGGGCCAACCCTGCTCATGTGGGAAGTGGTGCTGACATTTGATAACCATTTTGTCTTTTCCAGTCCATTTCTGTAAAGTGTCAGAGACAAACATTTCCAGACATCCTCTGATTTACAACACACTCACATATTGTTTGTAAAGGTCTTTCAGTGTTATTTGTCGTCTGTATTCTAGCCAAACTAAGAAGAAATCAGCAAGCAGTGGTGCCACAGAGAGGACCTCTGTGAACAGGGGCAAAAAGAAGAAAGAACCCACAACCATTCCAAGTTGGACAGAACTAGCAAGCTGTACAGAACAGGAGGCCCAGCTAGTGACGGACATGTTGTCCACAGTAATAAAGTGGGTAATTTATTATTATCCTTATTTTGATTTTATACCATTATGTTTATTGTTTTGAACACTGTATGCTTAATATGTAAATTGGCCAGAGTGGCCTGGTAGCCAGATGGGCCGGTATATAAGCTAGCTAGCTAGCTAGCTAGCCAGCCGGATGGATGGGTGGATGGGTGGATGGATGGATGGATGGATGGATTCTTTACCAGAAATCTTACTGTATGAAAACAGTATAACCACTGGTAACAAGGTGCTCTGAAGGGCATCTGGGTAAGATTCCTGCTGGGAGAGTTAACTCTTTATGAACCTATGGCAAATATGCATCTCTCTCTCTCTCTCTCTCTCTCTCTCTCTCTCTCTCTCTC
The DNA here is from genome assembly GCF_051106095.1 of Pogona vitticeps. Taxonomy (NCBI): domain Eukaryota; kingdom Metazoa; phylum Chordata; class Lepidosauria; order Squamata; family Agamidae; genus Pogona; species Pogona vitticeps. The sequence goes on from NC_135783.1 coordinate 241,808,185, forward strand.
TCTCTCTCTCTCTCTCTCTCTCTCTCTCTCTGTGTGTGTGTGTGTGTGTGTGTGTGTGTGTGTATTTGTGCTTTATTCATACATGCATTGCTTACAATTCTTTTTTGCATGCTCACTCATTGTAACTGGATGTATTGGATGATGCATGCAAATTATCTTTTGGGAATGGCTCCCAGTGACCTTTTCTTAATGTTGTCCATTTCCCAACACACACTGGGGCATCCAGTTAGATTATTTTTATTCATGCATGGCTCTTTTCACTTTTATGGAAAGTGAAAGAAGAAAGTGTCAAGCAGAACTGCAGTTGAAGGTAAGCAGTCAAAATTAATGATGACAGAAGAATCATACAACTTTTGTGCTGACAGTGAAAACACTGTAGTTAGAGTGAGTTTTTTAAAAGCCCTTTTTATGTTGTAAATTACATACAACTGCATTTCATTTAACAGAACAAGTAATCAACAGTAAATTATGCAAATTTCACGAGTATAAAACACATAAACAATTAAGCATTTTAACTTTATTTATGCCAAAATGTTCTATTGAGAGGCTGGGATTTTACTGTAATAATAGAGGACATTTAGAAACTTAGAATCATAGAAGAATGGAGCTGGAAGGGGCCTGTAAGTCCCCTGAGTCTAAAACCCTGATCAGTGCAGGAATCCATATCTAATATATCTGGCAAATGGTTGTGTAATTTTCTCTTGAATGCCTCCAGCTTTGGACTGCTCACCACCTCCCAAGGTAATTGGTTCCATTATCATACCGGTCTGACAGGAAGTTTTTTCCATTCAACCAAAACCTGGCTTCCTTAACTTGACCCTATTATTACATGTCCTGCACTCTGGGATAATTATGAACAGATTTTACCCCTTCTTTGTATAATGATATTTCAAGTATTTGAAAAGTGCACTCATATCTCCCCTTAGTCTCCTTTTCTCAAGGCTAAACATGCCTAGTTCTTTCAATCTTGCTGCTCTTCTAAGCACTAGTTCCAGTTTGTCAGCATCCTTTTTAAACGGTGGTGTCCAGAACTGGACACAGTACTTAAGATGAGGCCTAGTTATTTTCTTGGAATCATGGAGGATAGGTGACATAACAGATGATTGGAGGGAGGATAATGTCTCTATATTCAAAAAAGGCAAAAAGGAAGAACCACGGAACTACAGGCCAATCAACCTGATATCAATCCCATGGGAAATTCTGGAGCAGATTATAAAATGTTTGCTTTGGAAGCACCTTGAAAACAATGCAGTAAAAACTAGAAGCCAACATGGATTTGTCAAGAACAAATCGTGCTAGACTTAATCTTATCACATTTTTAATTAGGTAAACTAACTTGTAGATGTGGGAATGTTATAGATGTAATACATTTTGACTTCAACAAAGCTTTTGACAAAGTGACCCACAATATTCTGATTAGTAAGTTACCTAGGTGTGGACTGGATAGAACAACTGTTAGGTAGATATATAGTTGGTTACAGAATCAGACTCAGAAAGTGCTTATCAATAGCGCCTTCTCAAACTCTGAGGAGGTAACAATAAATTTCCATAAGGCTCAGTCCTGGGCCCAGTACTCTTCAACATTTTCATTAATGACTTGGATGAGGGAGTGTAGGGTATACTTATTAATTTGTCAGTGACTCAAATTGAGTGTAACAGCTAATACCTTGCAAGACAGGAACAGAATTCTAAAATATCTTGATAGACTTGAGCACTGGACTGAAAACAACAGAATGCAATTTTAGACTGCATTAACAGAAATATAGTTATCCAAATCCCATGAAGTACTAGCTTTGCTGAACTTCAGCCTCTCTCTTGTCTTCCTGTGGGGTCTCCTGTATGTCTTCCTCTGCATGCTATCTGCCAGACTCCTTCTCAAGAATCTGAAAGTGGTTTTGCAGTTCCACTGGTGAAGAGCATTTTCTCCTTCTTTTGCTTGTAAATGTGACCCTTTTCCATTGTGTTTCATCCACTACGTTTGTTGCTCTCTCCTCAGCATTCTCCGCCTCTGCCTTGTCTGTTCCTCCACCTGTAGTGCCTCCTTTGGCGACAGCTGCTCAAGAGTTCTGTCTCTCTATTCTTCATCTTCTCTTATAGCCTGAAGAGTGACCATTTGCTCCTCCAGTTCTTTCCGTTTTCCTTCCAACATGCTACCAGATTGCACTTGCTGCATATGTACACTGTGTTGTTCTCAGGCACGAAAACAAACATTGCACACATGCTGCAGGTCACCACCACTGAAATGTCTTTTCCCTCCATAATCTTCATTTACCTTTTTATTTTCTTCTTTTTGTCTGTGAGAGCCCTTTCCTTTGTCTTGTCTGCCTTGAAGTATTCTGGGAAGGTCCAATAATATATCACTCATGCAGCTCCTCAGAGTGAGCTATGTGATATTGCTGACGTGATTTTATTGTTTTACTCATTGGAGCTTTACAATATATCATCTACATATGATTATAAAGCTTGGATTTAATGTGTTGTTGTTTTTAAACATAGCACTGTTGTCCATATATGGACATCAAAAAAAGAGTCAATGATATGCTTGCATTCTTCTCCCAGGTTTCTTTGTTTTTACTTGCCCTGCTAGAGTATTGCTGGATTTGGAGGCCTGACCCATAAGACACAAAGCTACATAAATATCACACGGGCTATCATATAGGATCGATCTTGGGCCCCAAGAAATACATTCATGGTTGCAGCTCAAGCCAACTAGTTCTCTTGTTTTTAGGGTTTGGCTGCGAAGACTGGATGAGACAGTGGTGAGTTTTCCTAATGTCTAACTAAATGTCCCTCTTGATATTCCAGAGGTTTGCTGGAGGAGACCCAATTCCAAGAAGCCGTGATCAGAAGCCTTGCAGAGCCCACCCCCTACTTCTGCCAGTTTTGGAGTCCAGAGTCAGCCAAACAGAAGCACAGCCCGAGTGGCACCTCCCCAGCAGCTTTCTCTCCAGAGAGCAGCCCTAAGTGTAGGGTTGGAAGTGAAGCTTCCGAGGGGGAAAAGGCATCTCCTGCAGGCAGCTCAGATGCTCAAGAGAGTGTCAGTGTCATTATTCGCAAGGAACACTTTCGTGAACAGAAGGAAGCCATTATGAGGTGAGCAAAATGAATGATCTTGGTGGGAGCTCCAAGCAGAGCTGTATATTTTTGAACTTGTGTGGGCACAGATTTTTTGACAACACTCTTCTCCCCTCCCCCCCCCCCATTCCTACCTGCCTGGAATGTTGTTGGCAGAGGAGAGTGAATGTGTTCACGGAGCTCTTGTGATTGGTCCCCTGCCTCAGTTTTACCCCCTCCCCCCTACATTCACACACTTATTGCCCAACCCTCCCAAAAGTTCAGAAAGCTGTCACCTTCCTCGTGCTTCTGCCACATCCACCACCTCCTTTCTTCTCAAGTATTCCCGAATGTAATGTGTTGCCAAGAAAACAGTGCACTGAAGAAGCGCCTGTCACAGTCATGGGCTGCTGCCACGTTTCTCTGCAAAAGCCAAAGGAGTAAAACAAAACAAACAAAGAGAGCCACTTACTCATAAAAGAGCTCTAACTGGAGGCACTGATGAGGTAGGTCAGAATCCGTCCTTTTCCTTGATACTGAGGTCATCGGTTTCTGACCTGCAGATTCAGTTTTTCTCTTTTGTTTCCCCTTTTTTACTTTTCCCCTTATAAGTCAATGGCGGGGGAGAGGACGCACTTCTTTGGGGGAAAGTCCAGATGCTGCAGCCAGGGACATAACTGAAGTCAATGGGGACAACTTTTCTTTCTTGGAGCACCAAAGTTAAGGGGTGGGGAATCAGGTTTAGCCCCTGATCTCAGCAGTACTCCTGGGGGTGGGGTCAGCTGCATTAATTTCTACCATAGAAGTGAGTGGCTCCCATTGACATCTATGGGAGATGGTAAACACAGTCTGCTTCCCATTTATACAATTGTGAAGGGTCCTAGCAGAGTGGAGAGGGGCAATATTGTTACTAAACTCCTCAGACCCAGGACCTCATAGCCATTTTGTATGCATATTATACCTGCTGGGAGCTTCTGTGGGATGTAGATTTTTGTTTTTATCATATGATCCAGCCATCATTCCTATGAACATGCCCTTTCAACAAATCTGGAATCTGCTTCTGAGACAAAAGAATACCTTCTCAGCTGGTGGGCCTTTGGCTGATTAGGTCTCGAGTCCCGGACATGGTGTTTGCTGCTGTTAGAAAACAAAGGAGCCGGGTGGGCACTCTGCTGTGACACGTTCTGTAAGCATTCTGGGAAACCACAGGGGACACTGAAATGCTCTTTCTTTTCAGGATGCCAGCATTTGCGAATCTGACAGAGACGGTGCTGGACAATACCATCCAGAACATTCTAGTGGAGGCCAGTCGTGGAGAGGTGGTGCTGACAGCACGACCCAGAATCATTGCACTCCCTCCCCTTTTCGCTCAAAAGTGAGTAGATGGGATATAAGCGTGTGGCGTTAAAGGATTGCCCAAAAATCAGCATTTCCTTTTCAGTGTGGGTGGTGGTGACTGGGACTTGAGACAAAGGAACGTCTCTGATGCCCATCGGAGCTGCAAAATCTTTTTAGGTGTGGTTGGCATATTCTCTTTTTCTCTCTTGCAGCCTAATGGATTCCATCCTTTGCAGGGCTTCACCCTGTTTATGGGTCTGCGGGCAGACCAGGCTACTCCATTCTTTGCTTTGCTTTGAAGCCTGGGAGCATCTGCAAAAAGGGGCTGGCATTGGAGAGGTTTAGAGGAGGCTTGGGTAGAGGGAGGTGCATAAGAAAGTAACTAACATGCTAAGCTTAGAGAAGGCTCTAAGGTAGCATCAGTGCTTCTGAAAAGGAAAAGCAGGTTTCTTCTAGGATAGAAGGTTCTCATAGCAGCTGCTACTACACAAGGGCCCCTGACAAAATGCTTGCCTCGCTCCTTTTCTGAAAAGCCGGGACATTGAATCTGGGCCTTAATACAGGCATTTACTATGGTGGCGGTGATGCTGCAAACATTCAAAGGGTTGTTGTTGTTGTTTTGTCTTTCAGAGGCATCAGTCCCATCGTTTCGATGATCCACAAGCCCTCTTTGGCCCAGCCTTCTACCGGGCCACTGGTCAACACCCTCAGAGAAACGAAGGACTGTGAGGGGCAGCGACACATTGTCTTACCCCCCTAGGAGGAGTCAGGGACTTTGATACCACCCAGGTCTTGGGTTTGTGGTAGGCTGGCCCCTGGATATGAGCCACAGAACTGCTCTGCTTTGGAAAGCTACTGCATTGCAGCAGGCTCGAAGGGGAGACGGCTTGCATCAGAACTTGCAGTGGCCCTGCCTCATGCCACAAGGGCAGAAGATCTGATCCTGTGACGTTCGAAGCAAAGTGGAAGCAGTTCCAGCTGTACCGTGTGTGAAAGAGAATGAGGTTTTTCAAATGAGGACGACTCTGCCTGCCTTTTTGCCAGCTGTTGGTGTTGTCAGTGTTCACATTTATTTCCAGCAGGGGGTGTTGCAGGATTCTACATAGTGTTCTAGCTGGGGTTGGTGCAAGGTCTCTTTCCCTTTGCTCCCCACCGTGCCTCCATGAAAATGAAATGATGACTGCCAGACAAAAAAGCCACTGATAACCCAGGTTAGGATGCAACTGCTTAAGATGGAGTGTATGTATGGAGAGATATTTTCCTCCCTTTCCAGCTTTCAGTCAACCCAGTGTTTGACAGTGATGGGCATGACATTCAAAGAAAGGACCAGATGAATAGACTAGAAACATTAACAGAATTAATTAATTAATTAATATATGTGATCAGGTTTTTGGCCCACTCCACTAAGTGCTGTGTTAGGAGCACAGGTCCCTGTGTTGCAAATTTCACAAAGATGCAAGTAGCTGCTCAGCTGGCCTGTCCCCTTCATAGATTCCTTAAAGGTCTGTTGTGAGACCTGTTCCTGAATTTGCCGGGGACATTTAGAAATCAAACGATATTCTTCCTATGGGATGAGTAGAACACTGATGAGTAGAAAAAGGAACATTTTTTTATAATTAGTTTTTTCACTACTTCATTCCTCATTGTGACCTTATAACCCTCTACCATATACTCCTTTGTCTCCTCTCAAGAACCTGCATATATTTATCATGAATTTAGTTATCAGAAGCCTTGATGAGTTCTCTTGTTTATTTCCTTGATTCTTTCCCAGTTTAGGTCTGTCTTTTAAGAAGGAGCAAGCAGAAGTGCATTATGTGAGAATGTGTACTGAAACAATCCCTAGTGGGTGGTTTTTCTGATAATTAATTGTTTCTTTAATTGTTTCTCTATCTTTCCTTTGGGAGGTATTTTCTGCTGCTGCTTTAGAGTAAGAGTGCAATTGGACAAGGAAACAGCTCATAGTTTGAACTTCTTGTGGCACTGTCTGGTGCAAGCTATTTCCTAGCAATTACATGATACACAAGAGGTCACAAAACAGCCTGACCCTGATGAGTGCCCAAGCTGGACCATTTTGGTCCGGTGGCAGGGCTACTCTTTTTTAAGGGTGGGCTGGAGCAGTTCCTGCAGAGACAGGATTGCCCCTCTCCCAACAAAGCACCCCTTTCTGGTGCAATCAGACATGATCCTTTCTTGCTGTCTGATCACACTCTTAGTTACCACCACAGATGTACACTTGTTTGAAAACTGAAAGCAGAAAACTTCATTATCCAACTCTGAGAGGCAGCACACACAAGCAGTAGACCAGTGAACAGGATGCTCAGGTGGTACCTCACCTGGTGCTAGCATTCAGCTTGCTGGACTTTTCTGTAGGGAATCCTGCATCTCATTAAAGAATCTCAAACTTGACTGCAGAAGGATTGCACAGTGCGTTTGCAATACCGCTTTCCTTTTTTTTTTTCAAATGCTAAATTTGTACCAGTGGAACTACAGGTATATAACAATTTACCATAGCTAGCTTGTTTATTTCTTTCAGCAGAAATCTATTCATTGCCCAAACCCACATCAAGGTTTTACTCACCCCATCCTCTCACATGGATAACTAGATGGTGCACAGACATGCTGAAGTACGTTCAGCATGTCCTAAGAGAAGCAAACACACATCATTTCCAAAGCTGATTAGGGACATCTTTGTGCTGGGTTGTAGAGGGATCAAATTTAAATATTGGTCTGGATACACCTTGAGAGTGTGTGGTGGACAACGAACAGCCATGCATTGCTACCACAGATGACTCTTGCGTTTCTGGAGCACAGGCTGGATGGAACTGCAGGAGCACTGGAAGCAATGGCTGCTGCATTCAAACACTTTCAAACAGCAGTTAACTCCGTCAGCACTTCTGCACTTTCCACATTGCCAGTGCTCTCTCAGGTGGGTTTACTTCAGAAGTAACTTCAAGAGCAACATGTGTTTCATAGAATTCTTGTGTCACCACAGAAGGGTAACTCAGTCATCTTAAAATAGAAGTATTCAGGCTGATACTAATTTATTTCAGCGCAGTGACAATGGTTTGCATCTAAGTTCTTTGTTTTGTATGGGGTGGATATTCTGGGAGCCATTATACAAACACAGATTTCTACAATTATTCTGGTAAACCAAATTGTAGCATTTTGGTGGTATTAAAGAAGTACTTCCTATCCCATTTAACAGCAGAGGAGCCAGGACTTTGTCATAAATGTGGAACATGTTTATTCAGCAGTAGTCTCTGCATTGAATTCAGTGGGACATATTTCCTTGTAAGTATGCTCAGGGTGGTCGCCTTAGACAGTGATGCTAAAGTAATACTGTAGCTGAAAGTGGGGAAGTACAATTGCAATTAGAATATGGCCTGAGGTGGTTAAAAGACCTTAGAATATCCTAGGTGCTAAAAAAACCACTGCATTATTACTCCGAGCATCACTATCCTGTTCCTTAGTCTTCTATCTCCCCCACAAACTGGTTTAGCCTATGGGAGGTAGGGTTGAAAGCTCCTATCTCATCACTGCAGCATAGGGTGTGACTATATTGTAATTTGATTCACAGCCTGCATAACATTTGAAATTGCAGTTAGTGCTCACACAGGGGCTGTGGAATTCACTGTTAATAATGGATGTGATATGAGTCACATTCCAGCCCATGCCCCCCTTCTTTCCTTCCTTCCTCTGGTCCCACCTCTGCCCATCTGATGAGAAATCATAATGATGGCTTTGCGATCAGGTGATAGGATGGTCAAGTGCTACTTTCATATATATAAAGATTTTTTTAAATAAATTGGAGGATGATTGGGAGAGAGGAAAGAATTATGTTCCCCCAGTCCTGAACATCACACTCCAAGTGCCTACATCACCAAAACACCACCTACAGACATGCCCCTCCTATCTTTTTAAGAACATATCACAACTAATCACATGTGGGAAAGCACATTCAAATCATTCCATCTTGAAAAAGTAGAATTCTCCCTAGCGGCAGAGAAAGAAAGCCATTTGGGACAACAAAAAGGCCTAGACCAATTCAAATTAAGCTTTGCATCATGTGGGCAGTAAAAAAAAGAATTTACCTGTTTTATAAGCAGAGCAAATCCTGTGGTATTGGACCATGTATGCTTGGCCTGTCCTTATTTCTTAAGTGTCCTTTCAAAATGGAATCTGTGAATTTGGGAGCCTCAGCATCAGATTAGACATGATATTCATTCTGTGAATGCAATTAATATCTACATACTAGTTCTGTTGTGTAAATGGCAGCCTAAGAAGCTTTGGAATTAGGAGGCAAAGTTTAAGTCCTCTTCTTACATTCCTGGCCTTGAAAACAGCAACCTCTCCAAAAGCTGCTGTTTGCATTCTAAGAGACAGCCTTCTCTGATGCCAGTGGGTGCTTCCTTGGAAGTGCAGATGAAGAGCTGAAACTTCCTTCTCAAAGCTGCTCATGTTGTCCTTGCAAACAAATAGTAACAGGAGAACAATGCATAGTAATTGCATTCATATAGTTATGTTATTGTTTTGTCATTAAGTCGTGTCTGACTCTGTGACCCCATGGACCAGAGCACACCAGACCCTCCTGTCTTCCACTGCATCCCAAAGTTGGGTCAAATTCATGTTGGTTGCTTCGATGACACTGTCCAACCATCTTGTCCTCTGTCGTCCCCTTCTCCTCTTGCCTTCGCACTTTCCCAACATCAGGGGCTTTTCCAGGGAGTCTTCTCTTCTCATGAGATGGCCAAAGTATTGGAGCCTGAGCCTCAGGATCTCTCCTTCCAGTGAGCACTCAGGGTTGACTTCCTTCAGAAGGGATAGGTTTGTTCTCTTTGCAGTCCAGGGAACAAACATACAGTTAACATCACCACTATTTCAACTCCCTGGTTCCTGGGGTTACTTTCTTGACAGTGTTTCCACAATAAAACAACCAATGTTGGAGAAATACAAGGATCAGATTGTACCTTGATAACTCATTACCGGATGAGAAACAACAAGGTGCTGTTGTAGCCAGGATTTAACGCCTGGCCTTTGAGCCAGCTCCATATTACAAATCAAAAACCAACCAACCAACCAACCCCTCTGGAAATGCTCTTTGCCAGTGGGCAAAGTGAGAAACAGATCCCAGTTGTTTAATGGGAATAGTCATGCATGTTTTAACCATCCCTTTTGCTCTTATGCTCTTAACAAGTTTCAGCAGTAGATTTCCATATGTGAAAAGTATTGTCTCTATAGCTTGAATAGCTTATCCTGTCTACAATCTCCAGAATCTGTTACAGGCCTGTGTGTGTCTATATGTCTACATGCATGCACCACATGCATTTGGTCTACGTACATGCCATGGCATAGTCACATGTAATCCAATGCTTGTTCTGTGACCAACTATTGTATGCATCCTACCACATCAAAATATGCACTTCTCAGCCTTGCCTGTTACACCGCCCCCCACTCATGGCTGAATCGCTCATGGCTTATTATTCCCCATTAGCCGTGCATTATCTTCTACATACCCAGGCTGTTACATCTAGTAACTTGGTTTCATATCAGTGCTGCCATTATTAGTATTGTCAGTCATTTTATGTCTGTTGAGGCTCTTGTAGCTTTTATAGGGGGCATGGCAGCCAATGAATTCTTTTTCCCTCTCATAGTAAGTTCAGGTTAACTTTTGAACTTCTGCCTGTTACATAGGAACTGCTCGTTAGTTCGGTGGTTTAGGCATCAGAGGTCGGGAGTTCGATTTCCCACTGTGTCTCCTTGACGGGCTGATTTCAGTGATCCACAGAGTCCCTTCGAGCTCTGATGATGATGATGAAGAAGAAGTGCTTTTAAAAGTAATTTTCCAATTCTGCTTCTCCCAGGAAAAAGCTTGGGACGATGATGATTCCTAACAAAGGCACAGGAGCCCTCCCAGACAAAATGTGGCAACCCTCTTCTAGTTGTAGGCAAACTAAATGGTGGCTCATTTGATGCTATGCTCAACTGAATTAATAGACCTTATACAGAAGCCACTTCTTGTTTTTAAATCCTCTTGCCCAAAGAATATGATATGTTGCATTACTGGTTCTTCTGCCTTTAATGACCATATCGAAGGACAAACAGTACTTTTATCTCCAGATAAATGTCTTGATTTTGGAGAAACAATTAATGGATCCATTATTGAAGGGTCAAATTTTATAGTATTTAATTAATCTGAAGAAGACAGAAAATAGCCAATCTATGTCTTTGGATGTAGGGAACCTATTTATGAGTCCTATTCTGCTTTCTCTTGTGCCCAATTTATTCCTCTGCCACAGAAGCAGTCCTGAATACATATTTAGGTCCTACACTTTGATTAGCAGAACTGCAGTATATAGATATTATCTAATCTGGAAGTCCACCCGCCCCAACAACAATAATGCAATAGAAATGCCAACACTTTCTCAGGATCACAAAATGAGGAAATGTGCTGAGAGGGAAAAAAAAGATTAATGCATATGGCTAGGTATTTATAACTTTACAGTATTTAAAACGGGGGTAGACAATTTCTTGCCCCTCCCCCCCAGATGTTGCTGGATTGCAACTAGTATTAGCATAACCAACAATAAGGGATTATGGGAGCTGCATTCCAAAGATATCTGGAGGGACAAAAGTGGACTATCACAGGTTTTAAGGAAACTCAACAGCCTACCTAACCTGTGCCATTAGAAAAAGACAGGGTTGCCTTAAAGGAAGCAAGAGATTTATCTAACATTGGTTTATCCTTACATTATTGTCACAACTATCCTACAGATTTTAGGAAGAATTTAGTTTGGTATGAATCTGTCTTCCACACGTTGCTCACTCCCTCTTGTTTTTTCATCAGTCTGTGACCATGGTGAAAAGCTCCACACTGTTTTTTCATATAATAACCACTGCTGGAAATGAAAATACTTTTTCTCACACACATAACAGCTTTTCAAAAAAAAGAAAAAAGAAAAGAAAAAGAAAAACCCACTCTATATATTGCTAAAACAGTATGAACAGATGTACCCACATTTTGCTGGCAATTTACCACACCCTGCAGCTCTTTGATCGTGAGACAAAGTTGTCCTTCCTTTCGGCTGAGTCTTTACAGCTGGAAAAACTAGTTTTGCCACTACGCGGGCTCTCCATGGATGTTGCTGGCGAATCTCCTTCCCACTCAGCAGTACTCTTATCAGAGTGTGTCCTTGGGTAATTGTCATGGTCACATGCTAGAGAAGGGTCTGTGACATCACCTAGATCAAGCAAAGAATCCTGTCATCCCCTTCTTCCTATGAAATAATATGAATGCATTTTTAAAAGTTTGGCCTTGCTCTCCCAACCTTAACAGGAGGAGATTCACTGAAGTCCTTTCTCTTCTCCAGGAGACAAAGATACTCCAACACGCCTTCCTCTGAATTCCTTAAAAACAGACTGCGTGGTAGGCTGCTGATGCCGGCATTGTTGAATAAAGGCTGCTGAATCTGGAGTCAGCTGTCTCAGAGCAGGCAAGCTTTGCCTAAAAAGAAAAGCAGGAGCTACAGTTGAGCTGAAGAATTAAGTTCCCAGTACAAACGAAAAACCTGGAACTCCCACGTGCCAATATACCACACAGCTTACAACTCCACACTCTAAGTAGCAGGCAGTGACAAGATGGATGCTGCTCCTTCAGGTGGGGAATGCATGATTCATCAGATGTCTTTAAACTACACTTCTCATCACCCCTCAGCACTGCCTATGCTGGCAAAGGATGATGGAAGTGGCAATCAATAAGATCCAAATGATGATGCATCCCTCTCCTCCCCTCAAAATATAGAACACTTGTCCATACTGAATATGCTCAAGATCCAGGTTTTGGCCAAATTGCTGTTATGCTAGTGATACTTAATTTTTAAAGGACCGACACCATTATTTAACTGATTTGTGTCACTTAGTAATACTTTCTTCATTACTTACAGATTAAGTGTGCCAATATTTTACCTGACTTATAATTGAAGCTGTCCTGCTGCCAGTCTTGATACTACAACATGTTTAAGATGATGGCCACACCAATAGACAATACATCTTTGTTACTTAAGCAAAAGTGTTATCTTAATTAAATGCCACCTGCATCAAAATACAATCATATTTAAATCCACCATCCTGCTTCTAAGAAAGGGAAGATGAGACCAACTGGTGAATTTTGCCAATAGTCTTTGGTTCAGTCTGATACTAGAAAAATATGCATCCTACTTTTAAAAAAAATGACATGACAAACGTTTGTAAAGCCAAAGAATATCATAAACATTTTAAAATCATGACACTGAATATTCCAGAAAAAATGACAACATCTTTAGATGGCAGAGCCATCTTGGGTATCATTCTTTATGTTCAGTACAGTGTTTAAAGATCAGGCTCAAACATTTATATCCAAGATGTTGAGCCCTGTTTTTCAAAATGGCAGTGCCAATTTACGATTCATTCATAGTTTTTGTTCAGTATTCCAAAATGGCAGCATTTAAGATTCCAGTTCATCTAGATTCAGCATTTAAGGTAAACCAGAGTTACTCAAAAGCAAAGCAAAGAAGGGTTTTAGATGGTTCAGAAATGCAACATTCTGAGTTTAGTGTGAGAATTCCATCAGTGGTCCCCAACCTTGGGCCTCCAGATGTTCTTGAACTACAACTCCCAGAAGCCTCCACCACCACCTCTGTTGGCCAGGATTTCTGGGAGTTGAAGTCCAATAATATCTGGAGGCCCAACATCGGGGACCACTGGATTAGATAGATCATTTGCTTGATAAATTCAATTCTATTGTAAGTCACTTAATTGGATTTCCCCCCAAAAAACTGCCCTTATCCTAGGAGACAACTGAATTCTTTTAAAAATGTATCTGGTTTATGAATGTGGGATATTGTGTTTGTGTTCCCATAATTCAAAAATGGCCTGATATTTCTGCCCAATATCATGCCTGCATTGCCAGCAGGAAAAAGGATGCTAAGTTTTACAGAGCAAAAGGCAGCCTGAATGTTGACAATACCAATGGCAGCAGTCAAGATGGTCCACAGGATTCCCTGTTCTGCTCACTACCATTCACACTTGTTGAAGAACAGGACTGACAATTGCTTTGTGTTTGGGTGAGAACTGGTTAACTGATGAAAAATGGAGTCAGCTTCTGGGATTTTCCCTTGCTTTATGGCACTTTGTGAATGATAGTTTTTTGAAGAACTGAATTTCCTGACTTCTTAAAACAGGGATTTAAATATATATACACTACACATATGTTCCAGTGGTAGAAGATTCCAGAAAATGAGCACGTGAACTGTAATACGGTTACTGGGAGAAGACAGAAGCAAGAACAGCTTGGATATGGCTGTAGTCCCTCTGTATCAAAATATTGCTGGGAAAAGTACGGTAGAATAGTAGTAAAAGAGGAAAATCTAACATGAGATAGGTTCACCCAATAAAAGAAGCCACAGTTGTTAGTTTGCAAGATCTGAGCAGAACTTAATGGAAAAGACAATATTGCTAGGGGAGGGGGCAGCAGGAAGAGAGAACAACCTAACATGAGATGTTGTTGGTTTGCAAGATCTGAGCAGAGCTGTTAGGACATTTTGGAAGTCAGTAACTCATATAGTCACCACGCATCAGAAGTGACTTGATGGCATGTAGCATTTTTGCAGTTGTTTTCTTAACAACTGTACGGTGACAAGATGAGTGGAATAGGTACCAAAGCTATGCTAATACAGAGGCAGACCACCGCCACTCACAAAACAAACATCAGTAATTTCACAGCTTAAATGTGTGAGATTCTGAATATTTATTCTCTTTTTTTAAAAAAGTCTTTTAAAAAGTTCTTACAGGAAGGAGTTAAATGTTTGGCCAGTGCATATTCGTCTAAAATTGCTGATTCGTTAAATATTCATCCCTTCATATTCGTGGGTTCCAGAGATCCCCACAAATACGAAGGGATGAATATTTCCCCATTTTTATTTGTTCCCCATACAAAGAAGAACAAGAAAAGTCATCCTATGGCTTTTCCATTCTGCCTACTGGCTTGCCGATCAGCAGCCACCTATCCTCACAGCCTACCCCGCACCTCCTTCCTCTCCCCACCTTAGCCCCCCTCACCGACACCCCCTTACCGTAATTGTCACTACCACCGCCGAGGTCTCCATCAGGCCTCCACAACCACAGCCTGTAGAAAGGGAAACTGGCTGCCCTTTGCAAAGATGGCAGTTGCAGCTTCATTTAGGGTAGGGAAGTTGCAGCTGCCATCTTTGGAAAGGGCAGCCTAGATTCCCTTATCCTGCCTTGATGCAGTGAAGGAGGCTGGCAGCAGGGGTGTGGCAGTGCCAGCAGGAGCTGGTGTTTTTTTTTAGTAACCCCCACGAATTGACAAATATATTCGTTATTCATCAGTTCATGGGGGCAACTTCATGCTTCATGAGTTGCAACTTTTGACAACTCACAAAGCAGGACGACTCGCCAAAATGGTGAGTCATCCCCATCTCTAGTCCTGACCAAGGTTCAGTTCCAAAGTTATAATTTTTTGTTTGGGGCACCCCTATTTTTTATTTGGCTTATGGAATGCTAAATTGGGCTGTTGAACAATATCTATTGTTGCACTCCCATACACCAATAATAAGAGAACTCAGTGTGAAGCTGGGTGTTTAGAAAGAGGATCAAAACTTATGGTAGTGCTATGAACTTCCATACCCAGTTACTTTTAGTACAGTACCACTGAACAGCGCCAGTCCCAAAAAGCATTCCTTTTTGCCACATACAGAAAAATAATTTTTGGAAGTATGTATGTGTTCCATACGTAGGTGAGAACTGTTTAGCCTGCCAACCAATTTTTCTTCTCAATTTTTTGTTCAGTTTCTCTTCCTCATGGGATTTGAAAAGCTTTATTTTTTCTCCCGGCTAGTGAAGTTTCAAGAAAAATCACAGAGAAATATAAGAAAATCTATGGCTATAGATGGTGACAAAATTGGGTTGCAGACAAAATTTTGAAAATTTGGTGATAGAATGGCTCTGTAAACAATTACCATTTCATACCCTCTCCTTCTTTCAGCACGGCAACTACTCATAACAATGGCCAGTAACTCAATCAATCAATCAATCAATTTACCATCCTAACATGTGCAGACTGGATTTTCCTTGCTTATGGTCAGACCTAAAGGTTTATTTGTAAAGCCAGTTTTACCTGCAGCACCTCTCATTAATTAACCCCTCAGCTCCAGGTACAAAATATTCTTGCCTGCTTACCACATGGCAGCATTGAAAGAAGGGAGGGGACTCTTTGGGCCAGGTGTGGTCCTGAGACCCTGTTACACATTTAACACCTGGTGGATCTCTCTTATTGTCTGGCTGGGGGGAAAATGGGAGACAGAACAAAAGCAACAAATGGGATTACCTGCTGGGTGCTCTTGCTCTGTGCAGACTAATGATATTGCTTTCCCTCAGCAGTCCAGTTTGTGGTGCTAGGACAGTGTTTCAAGAGTTTCCTTCCTATCAAGACAGGAATAAAGAGGACCATCTACAAGACACAATGGAACAGTGCACTGGATAATGTTTGAGCTGCTTTAAGAACTATCTTTCTGATAACGTGTAACTTTCTTATTTCATGGTGTATACAGTAATTGAAAGAAAACAGGTGATTGTATTGAAATAGACCACGAAAAGATAAATACTGTACTTGAGAATGCTGTCGGGGCATTCTGTCTTGTTCATGAAGATTTTAATAAAATACTGAGTTGTATTTCATGTTTCACCAACTCTTTGAAAACCTAGGATTTCTAATACATTGCTTGGAATGTTTCCATTGTCTTAAAATGAATGTCTATTTTGCACAATGGTCTTAAAAATCTTTAAAAAACAAACACAAAAATCCATCTAGAGAAAAATTCCACTAATACTGTTGACAACATTTCACACGACATTAAACACACAAACCACCACCAACCAGTAATGACCCCCAAATCCCTCTTGAGCAAGAGAAGACACACACACACACACACACACAAAACAAAACACTCCTTTGTTTTCCTTCCATTGTAGTGTCAGGCCACCCTGAAACAAAGGACAGAATTCAGCCAAGAGTTAGCCATCACTTGTGGTTTTTACTGCTGTGTTGTGTCCTTACTTGCCCCATGCACACACTCCTGGCTGTATTGCTCATAAAATCTACAGGCATCTCTGGCAATAATGTACTTTCACCCTCAATATATCTTCTCCTTGACATATATTATAAATATGATCCTAATGATCTCCTCATCTGCATTTCTCACATCCCCCAGCCAGCCTTCCAACTGAGACACAAGGGATTGCATGGCTGTAGTCCCAGTTCTGGCCTTCCAGAACTGATGGACTGACAGTCCCAGCACCCCTCATTGTGGGCTAGGGCTGACGGAAGCTAAATTCTGACAACATATAGATGGCCACAGTAAGGCCCATCACTCTATGGATCCATAGGAAGGGGAGGATGCAGAAGGCAATATTGTCACTATTACACATCGGCTGAACTCCTGGAGCTTGGTGAAGTAAGTCACTCTAGAGCAAGCCCATTGAATCAGAGTGGATTTGGTGAGTCAACTCCTCCATAAATCCCATGGATTCAATGGGCCTGCTTTAGTGCAAGTTACTACACTTAGCAACAGGACGTTAGCTATAACAGGAAAGAGAGGGTGTTCGGGTTGCATGGCTGTTTTTGACAGCAGTTCTCTGGTTTGGGTGACATCTACTTCTGCGCTGAGAGGCTCCAGATAACATGAATTGGCTGCATTTAGGTGCTCTGCTCCCCTTCACAGCATCCTGCTCTGGAGCCCCCAGGCCATAGCTAACAGAACTGTTACTCAAGAGTTTTTTTTTTTCTTAAAGCAGAAAAGGCTGTTTTGTTAAGCTACTGCTGTTAACTCAGTTTAGGAGAACATGTTTATCTCTGTAGCACAGAACCAGGAGCTGTGGCTGATAACAGCACCCTCAAGAACTGTCAAGGCACACCAGGTTTAATAGCTCCTGTCTCCCATCTAAATCTGTGTATTAAAGCGCAACCATATACACATTTATTGTGGAGTAAGTATCATTGTGCATACTCAGTGTGCTATAGTGGATAAAGTGCTGGACTAGGACTCAGGGACCTGGGTTCGAATCTCTACTCAACCATAGAAACTCATGGTGTATATGTGTGACAGCACTGGTAAAACCGACTCCTTAAACATCTCATTTACCTTGAAAACTTTTTTTGGGTTGCTGTAAGTCTGTTCTCACTTGACAGCACACAACGCAACAAAGCATCACTGTTTTCACTGGGACCTAACCCTTAGGGAAGTCTTTATAGTGTTGGGGCCTTAGTTTAGCAGTCTCTCGTTGTGTGTGAGCTCAAAGAGTTAAATGGAATCTCATTCTTATTGTCCTTCCCTCCTCTTCATGGTGGGATACTCAGTGTGGCGTAGTGGATAGAATGATGGACTAGGACCCAGGAGACTCGGATTCAAATCCCTGCTCAGCCATGGATATACACTTGGTGAGTGGAACTGGTAAAACCAACTCCTTACCTTGAAAACCCTATTAGGGTCCTTATAAGACAGTTCTGACTTGACTGCACATAGCACGGTAAATCCTCCAGCCCCTAAAAAGGCTTTTAAAAGAGGGGCATCAGGTGACTATGGGAATACCCCAGATTTGGATGGGGGCGCCTTCCATGAGTGGGAGTCCTTCCATTTGGTGAGGGTGGTCCATGCATTCAACCTGATTGGGGGGGGGGGGATCTTCCTCGCAACCTCAGTGCTATAACCATAAAATGGAGCGAATATGCCAGCCTGGCATTCAGAGGTTAAACCAAATGAAGGCTCTAAAAACATGAGAGGGGCTACAGTGAATGATTGCTGTGAGGCCTGGATCAGGCCGAGGAAGAAGACCCTCTACAAGTCCTTTCATGAACTCCTGGCCATCAGATAGAGTTCTTCTGCCTTCCTCAGTGAGACCCCTGCCTGTGCTTTGGGGGTGTCGCGTCGTCGAGTCACCTTCAGCCTGTGACTGGCTCTAGTACACCCCACTAGGCCTTTCCCAGTGGCAAAGAGGGAGGGGGAAAAAGACTCAAAGTCCTGTCCTTTTTTCGGGCATGAGCGGGACTTGCCAGCCTCGCCCTGCAAGAAAAGAGCAGCCTCGTCCCGCTGCAACCTAGCTTTTGGCTCTTGCTTGACTTGCCATGCCTGCCGGCGAGATCGACGGGCCCTGGTCTCCTCCTGGCCTTCTCGCTTCCCACTCCCACCCCCCTCACCCTCTCGCCCTCCCTCCCTCCCTCCCTCCTGGGCACCTGCCAGGCCTTTCACACCTGAAACAGGATGTGAACGGGTTTGCCCCTCCTTCCCTTCCCTCCGCCCGTGCCCTCCTCTCCCCTTGCCTCTTCCCCCTGGGCTGGACGGACCGCGCCGTCCACCTGCCCGGCTGCTCCGCCGCCCTTCCCTCTCCCCTCTGCCAGCCCTGGGGCAGCGAAGTGAGAGAAAGGCAGGTGGGTGGAAAGCGACAGCTGGTGTTGTTCCAGGGAAGGTTTAAGGAGCATCTCCTGCCTTCCCTCTCGCCCGCCTCTCCCCCCCCCCTCCCACCGGCTCTTTGTGGAGTGAGTTGCCCGGGCTGCGGGCTCTAATCAGCCCCATTAGCAATGGCTCTGGTGTTAAAAGGAAGGGGGGGACTCCTGATGCCCCCTCCCCCACCCGCGTGCCCGGCTTGCCTCCCTGCCCTGCTGTGTCAATATTTGCCCTGAGTAAATGCAGAGCCCATGACAGGTGTGCAGGGGAGAAGACGGCACTCTCTCGTGGTGACAACCCAGCCCTCCGGCTCCTCGTTGTCGTCGTCGTCGTCGTCCCCGCAGCCCCCAACGCCCTGGCCCCCCTCGCTGCCTGCCTGCCAAGCCAGAGCTATTTTTATCGGCCCTATAAAAGTCACCGCAGGGCCAGCATCATCCTCATTTTCCACTCGCTCGGCTGGGAAGGTGAGTGGCTCACCTGGAGCTGCCAACGTGTCACAGACGGGAGCCAGGTGAGACGTTCCCAGGCTGGCTGGCTCAGCAAAGTTTTTCGGGAGGGGGGGAAGAGAGGAGGAGTTCAACAGAGGCTGTCCCAGTAGGGGCTTAGAGGAGGCCGGACACCCCAAATGTGGAGGGCTTCTGTGATGACCTGGGACCATCGCTCAAGAGGTGCAGGGGAGAGGAGGAGATTGACAAGGGCACCTGCTGGCCCGGCCAGGTGAACAGGACGCTTCTTTCTTTCTTTCTTTCTTTCTTTCTTTCTTTCTTTCTTTCTTTCTTTCTTTCTTTCTTTCTTTCTTTCTTTCTTTCTTTCTTTCTTTCTTTCTTCTTTCTTTCTTTCTTTCTTTCTTTCTTTCTTTCTTTCTTTCAAGAAGAAAATCTAAGCATATGCAATTTCTCTCGCATCCGCAACAAGGAAGAAGCCAAATTTTCCAGCCTTCTCCGAGTTGTCCTCCTCCTCCTCCTGATCTCTAGCAGCCTGGGGGGTGCACAAAGTGAGAGTCACGTTTCATGGGATGTGAGCGCTGGGACTCAAGGTTCCATGTTACAGGCAGCATTCTTCCCTCTTCTGGCCTCTTCACAGGTTGAAAGTTAAAGTTATAGAGTCTCTGTAAGGAATCGGAGAGCTTTGCATTTTGCTTGTCAGCTAGGGCCAAGACTTCTTTCTCCCTTTCTCTTATTACTTATTACTGCCCCTGTTTTATCCCCGCACCACACCTTTCTTCCATAATTCCATTACATTCCTTCTTTTCCCATTTTTCTATTCATGTTTTTCCCCCTCCACAGATGCCTAGAGGAGGATGCTCCAGCTGGGGCCTTGGGAGGCCACATGGGACACGCTCGGTGGCAGAAGGAGCCGGCAAGGCGTGGG
Organism: Pogona vitticeps; assembly: GCF_051106095.1. Classification (NCBI taxonomy): domain Eukaryota; kingdom Metazoa; phylum Chordata; class Lepidosauria; order Squamata; family Agamidae; genus Pogona; species Pogona vitticeps. The sequence goes on from NC_135783.1 coordinate 241,828,440, forward strand.
CTGCCCTCTTGCGCATCGTTTCCACTGGCCTGTCCCTGGACAACTGCTGTGCTTGCCTGGCGTCGAGCCCCACGCACAAGACCTGACGTGAATGTTTTGTTCGTTCGGCTCGCGTTAGGCAGGTCCAGCCTGTCTGCAAAGATGTAGCCGCACACATGTGCAGTGGGAAGGGGGCTGCACCGATGGCATTCACACCCACCTGCACCAGGCTTTGTATGCCCATCCACAGCACTTAGCAGCTATGGCTTTCCACTTATGCAAAACTTAGCCTCTCCATCTAGCCTGCCATGAATAGCCCAGTGACTCTGTAAGGCCTTTTACCAAGTCCACCTTAGGGTGCAGTTGCAATATTTTGAGGTTAGTTATTGTTCATTGTTACCTTTGCTTCACATCACATAGTGATCATGCCTGGGAAGTTTTTTTTTTTTTTTTCATTTTTTGGAGGTTACAAAGACTCTCAGGGATTACTATTTGAAAGCCACTCCAGCTTGCATTTGCATGCCTTCCTCTATTTTAGCTGACTTACAATTTTACTAGGCTACATCCTGTAATGTCTTTGAGCTCCACCCCAAAGGCAAGCATTACAGGGCTCACTGAAACAGAAGCTGAAACTAAACCATTTGCCCCCAAATCCAGAGGGATTCTATGGCAGTGTTTAGGATTCCAGCCTGTCTTCTCAAGATATTTCCTTTCCAGTGCTGGTTCCTTTGCTCAGTCCCATCCCGGGTTACTCGCCTTTTGATTTCATTGTTTCTAGCTGACTACTTCAGCTAATTGACCCATAACATGGAAAGTGTGAAAATAAACTGATTCAGAGTTCTTTGGTTTGTGGAAGAAAAGTAGAAGAGGGGTGATGTGTATTGATGACGGGACAGCAGAGGAACTGAGAGATATTTCTGCCCTCCCCCCTTCATCAAGTTGGATTTCCTGGTAGAAGATCCTAGAGGGAAAAAGAGTGCTTAAGAGAGTCAAAGAAAGGTCACCAGACCCTTATGTATGAATATAGTATTAGATGAGGGATGAAGCTGGGGGCTGCTCAGAGGAAAACTGGTCCCTTCAGCCCTAGAATCTCTTGCAACAGGAGTCTAGAATCTTTTGGAAGGCCTCCATAAAGGAGACTGTAAGGCTTCCCATCTCAGATCTGTTTACATGGGATTCTAGGAAGTTATTAGAGAGAGGCTGTTGAGGGAAGATGAAGCTTAGTCCCTGGTGATATGATCTTCCGCATTAGTCCTCAGCTGCCCTTCCTCTGGCAGAAACTGGAGAAGAGATTTGCATCTGGAAAAGAAAGGGCCAGCAGAACCAGCTCTGTTTTTGAATAAAAATTACCTGGCTACCAGGTGTCTATTTTAGGCATAGCCATGGTGTGGCAATAGAATTAATTTGCTTACCACAACAGGCAAGAGATGAAAATCCAAATGGGTGACAATTCACCCCAGGGATGTGCTCTCTACAGGAAAAGGGCTACTGTTGCTGAGAGTGGGGGAAGGAAAAAGGCTGATGTGAATCTTAGGTGGGTGTTTCCCTAATTGTTTTTTTAAATGAGGCTCATCTGGATCAATCACATCCATGATGTGGGCTTTGGTTATCCAAATCTTCTGAACAGCAGAATAATAGTAGCGGTACCTACAGTACTTACTTTCATCGAATTCAGTGAAACTTGCTGTAGTTTAAGGCTCCAATCCTATGGAGGCTTAGAAGTCCCTCTGAATTTCAAGTGACAAGATGCATTAGGATCAGGTTGCCTATGAATTGCGTGTTTTCCAGATGCTCTTCCTGAGCTCTAGCCACTGTGAATTTTAAAATAGTAGCACAATATTGGTTTGGTCGCATGAACACTCCAACTTGTTATGTCAACAGCTAACAAGTTAGTTTTAAGCATATAGTTTATGTCAAGTCAGCTGATTTCAGGCATCTTTGACCACTGAACAAATTGGATTTTCTCTTACAAAAAGTATTCTAGAAACCAATCAGATGGTTTGCTGTATTAACATATTGTCACATATCTATATTAATGTTCACAAAATATTCAATTTTCTCCAAAGCCCTAATTTTCAAAGTCTATAAGAGATAAACATGTTTCAAATACACCAAGAAGACTATGTGTGCACATCCCCACAGATGTACGCAAATGCACATACAGAACAGCAGTGGGAATGGTCTTTTGCAGAACTTCTAAACACAGTTGCCAGTTTTTTTCTGACAAAGCTCATCTGTTTTTAAATAAGTCCAACAAAGTGAAAGTTTTTAAGAGGAGGGACGAGGGAGCTGCCAAAGCAAAAGCCAGCTTCCAACTGTCTTTAGATCTAGCTGTGTCAGTAAGAGAAAACTGCCCACATTATTTTGCTTCCTGTGTTAGAGGAGCACAACTTGGCTGCAATCCCAATGCAACAACTAGGGGTTTCAACTTCTCAGCTGCAGCCCATAGGTGTGCTTTTAAGACAGCTTGCTCTGCAGATAGGGACAGGTGATAATGCTTATCTTCTGTGGTATATCTGAAGTGCAAGCATTCATCATGACAGTCCCCTGACATGTGCCCTCAAATAGAGTTCAAAAATGTCTTTTTAAAAACAAAATCAATCCTTATCAACAAACAGGTTCCACCACTTTGCACCTCTGCCAGCAGCAGCTCTTTTGCAAAGTGAAAGGGCCTTAACTGCCCACTCAAAGTCAAGATATCACCAATACTTTGCATAATAGGGAAAGGTTACAGAACCATCCCCTGCCCCGGCTATTGTGAGGATGGCAACTAAACTCAGAGGAAAGCTTGAGAGGGGTTTTCTGGCAACATCTTTCTCCCTACTAATCAAAAAGCCCTGTTTTTCTGAATCCTCCACGCCCTGGTTCCACTACACCACAAACCTTCCTCTGTTGATTTCTGCATGAGATGCTTCTGTGAAGGTCAACTGAGCTGGTCACATGATCTTTCCCCCCCCCCCCCGTAACTGACAGCCCCCATCTGAACCTCATGTTGTCTCCCCATAAAGCTTTTGTACTTCAGAGATTCAATATGTATGAATTGTAAAATCAATAATGTATTATAAAAGCATGCATAATGATTTTGCTCTATTGATTTGCCACAGTTCAGATCAACAGGCCATTTACCCTCCAAGCTCTCTATTAACTTATGAATACTGGACAGTAAGGTTGCCTGGTTTGTACTTGGAAATAGTTTTATTATATTATTTTTAAATACGTAGAGCCATGAAGAGAAGATACAATTACTAGATCTTTCATTTGTAATTTTTTCAGGAATCCTCTTGCACATCTTCTTTCCATTGCCTGCTGTGTTGTGGCAAAGAACAGGAACCCTATCTTATAATAATAAGCAGTTTTTTTGAGGGGGTGGGCAAGTTGGCCACTTCAAAAGCCCAGGTGCTGCAGCTCATTTTCTAATATAGGACTGTGTTTCTCTCTCTCTCTTTGGCCCTCCAGATGTTTTAAAATTCCCAGAAGTCCCAACCACCATGGGTAATGGTTGGAGTTTGGTGCTATAGTGCCTCCAGTGTATTAATTGCACAATGGGAGCGTCATAGTCTGCAGAATGTCTTATTTCTTCAATTTTAAAAGGAATCTACCACTATAATGGCTGCACTCAGTTTAGCGCTATGGCATTTCACCAATCTGGTTTGATGTCTTTTCCTTTGGCCTCTAAGAAACTCACCCCTAAGTAAGAGATGGCCATCAACTTACCATTCAAGAAAAAATGTGTGGAAAATAAAGAAAACACAGGCAATTTATTTTTCAAAAGTATAGGACTAGAATATTAACAGTTTCTTGAAAAGGTGTGGATACAATAGTGCTGACAAAATGGGGGAGATGAGAAGAAATGAAGGCAAAGGAGGAATATGTGTCAGAGGAAGGAGGCTAGGAGGGAAAGAGAAGCACATATTGATGTGGAAATGGCAGCAAGCAATGAGTGGGATGCAGGTTAGCTATAGAAGCAAAGAAAAATGCAATACGAGGCACTTATGGAAGACAATGCAGTGGCTTAAATATTTATTTATCAGTTCATTTAAAAAAAATTTTTTACCCTACCTTTCTCTTAAGAAAGTGGCTTGCATCATTAAAGCACACTGTTAAAGCTACAGATATTGAATTATTCAAATATTAAATGAATTGCTAACATTATATTAAGAATGTTAGGTTAAGCATCACTAAAACAAATTTTGAAGCAACAAAATACAAGCCTTCTCATTTTAGAACCTCTCCAAGACAGTCTGTTACTAAGGAAAATCCTGCCTAAAGAGAAAGGTCTTTGCCTGCTTGCAGAAGGATAGCAAAGATGGGGGTCAGCCTGGTCTCCTGTGGGAGTGAGTTCCAAAGTCTGGGAGCAACAATACAGAAGGATCTCTCCTGGGTACCCATAAAATGTACCTGAGAAGATGGCAGGACCAAGAGAAAGCATTCCCCCCCCCAAAAAAAATAATAATCTTAAAGCCTGGGCAGGCTTATAGAGGGAGATGTGGTGCTTGATATAGCTTGGGCCCAGGCCATTTAGGGCTTTATAGATTAAAACCAGCACTTTGAATTGAGCCCCAAAACAGAAAGGCAGCCAGTGGAGCTTTGCTAAATAGAGACTGTTTTGTGGAAGGGTTAAAATAGGAAATCATAACGAAACACAAGTCCCGCCACTCTGTTAATGTCTCACTGGCCACATTTTTTTCTCTCAAGGCTTGAGCTTCTTGAAAATAAAAGCCACTGGGAGGGGAGGAATAAGAGGTGGGTGAAAAGGGGATTAAGATGGGGACAGTCCAGCCATCCTGTGTCATTTGGAGTGGAAACTGGAAAAGTCTATGGAAGAAATGAACACAGTGTTAAAAAAGATAATAAGACTACCCAAGCCCAATACTGTACGGAGAGAGCTTCTTATGTGGTCATGATATTCAACTTGCAGTCCCACCTCCATCCAAAATTCCTTCAATTTCCTTGTTGTGGTGCATCTGCTTATCCCTGGGAGTTAACACTTTCAGGGGAAAGACCTTCTGTGTTAGAAGCTAGGCTATTTACTGTCTATCTCTAGTTGTTGCCTGTTTTTTTTTTTTTTTTTTTAAACCTTCATTATGGTACTCGGAGAAAAATAGAGAGCGATGGAGCCCAGCAGTCCAGTCATTTCTAGATTGTCCTATCAAGCCATTTGAAGTAATGGGTTCAACACTGAAGCCCAGGACAAAAGCCACATGTGTTCTTACACATAGGATAATCTGTCCTCTTTCATTTTTCACAGCCTGTCCAGCAACAGATTCTTCTCAGTGGTGGCACCTGTTTTTAGAATACTGTAATTTAGGGAGTCTGTAGAACTGTCTCTGTAGCATGTGTGGTTGTTATAAAAAATAAAATAAAACTGAAAGCTTTCCTATTCTTGGGAGTTCTGAGTTAAAATGTATCTTTTTATTTGCAGTATTAACTATGGCATCTTTGCAGCTTAATGTGACCATATTTCACATATTTATTTTCTCTTCGTGATTGTAACTACTTTATTATGGTTTAAACTATCTTTTGGACCACACAAACCAACAAATAAGGCTTCAGTCCTATACCCACTTACTTGAAGAGCAAGCCCATTGAACTCAACGAGATGTGCCACTAAATGATCATCAATACCATTACACTGTTAAGCTCTCATTTTCTCCCCAAATTTAACCACGTCCATCTTAATACAGTACCTGTGATAGGACAAAGCATCCTGATTCACAAATGGGATGTTGCTGGTTTTAGATTAAAAGAACCCATGTTTCTTCTGGCTGAAATGCAACAAGAAGCCTTTTTTTTCCTAAATGAAATTGTGGGGGAAGCACTCTCTGTTAAATTTCTATTGTTGTGCAGCAGTTAAAGGCATAGAGCCTTTATTCTTAGAATAGTGGCAATCATATACAGATGTTGCCCCCCCATCTTCTCACATCAGGAGAGGCAAGGAAGCCATGACCCACAGACACAGATTTTCAGTTTGTCTATGAAAGCTGTAGGGCCCTCTTTCTCCTTTGCCTTCTGCCTACAAATTTAGGGGAATGGGTTTTGTTTGTTTGTTTTTCTCTGCCAGTTGTTGTTTGTTGTTTTACTTCCTTCTTTCCTTGCTTATATCCTACTTTCGGTTGAAGGTACAATATACAGTCCTTCCAGCCCCCATGTTTAGGACTACAGGTCAGCAGCCTCCCATGCCCTAAGATTTCAAGGCCAAAAAGTGAAAGCAGGCAGCAGGCCAGTGTGAAGTCCCAGAGGAGACGCCTTGTGATGTCACAGGGAGTAGATCTGCTTCTGAGACAGCTAATGATTGTGGCAAGAGGCGCAAGAGGAAGCCAAGTAAATGGTTAACCAGGTAACATGGCAATCTAGAGCCAGGGGCATGAAATCGCTACCTAACCAGGCAGCAGTGGCAAACAGTTGCTGCTCTTCCCACGTGGCATTACGGACACCCCATATGAGTCACAGGGCATTTTTAAAAAAGGTCTTACACTCCCGATGGGGCCTGTGTGGCAAAGAGACTTATGGGGAATGATGATGATGCTCTACTCCCTGCTGTGCTCCGATGAGCCCAAGTGACTGTATACTCATTCTCAGTCTCTTCTGAGGCCCAGCTTTTTTGTGTGCTGATGATGCACAAGTGTAGTCCACTATACAAATGATTAACCCTGGTGAGAGCAGGGAATGGGTTGAGGTTTGTGCCCAGGCTTTAAACCCACCTCTCGCACACACAAAATAATACTATCACATCTTCCAGTGCCCCTCTCTTAGTGCCCTGAGACAGCTTTCCTTTCCCCAGAGATCCAGAGGAACTTCACATTTCTCTGAGAAGCAAAGGCAGAGCTGGCAATCTGAACTGGAACTGTTTACAAGGAAAAGTGAAATTTCTTGTGATGCTACTGGCTACCATCCCATTTCCAGGCAGAGTCCAAAAGTGCTGGTCGTGATCTCTACAGTAAAACCCTACACAACTTGTAGCATAGGAGCATTTTCCCATAGGAGTCTACCCATGCTTTAAGATCTTTAGGGGCCTGAGTGTGGGCTGCCCTCTCGTGCCTCGTTTCCACTGGCCTGTCCCTGGACAACTGCTGTGCTCGCCTGGTGTCGAGCCCCACACACAAGACCTGGGGAGGACACAAAGAGAGCCTTCTTGGTAGCTGCTCCCAAGGGGTGGAACTCCCTTCCAAGGGAGGCCAAGCTGGGCCTCCCAGCTGTCCTTCCACTTGGCAAACAAAACCCATTCTCTTTAGACAGGCTTTTAGGAAGCAACCGGCTGCCAAGGAGGGGCTTCCAATGTCAAATATTTGGCCTTTTACCTTTCTTAGTGTACTTTAAAAATTATTTTAAACTGGTTTTATTCATTTATTTTACCATATTCTATGTTTGTTTTTAGCAATGTAATATATTGCATTTTAACTGTCTTAAATTGTGTTCTTTTAAATATTTTACAAGCTGCCTTTATTGGGAGAAACAATCCTGGCAGGTACTTTGGGCAGAGAGAGAGAGAGAGTAATTGGACCAATATCAGCCCATGAACTTAATGACCAATTGGGTTTTTAAGCTGTGGTCTCCCTAGCCTGTCTCTCTGATCACTACAATTGACTGTATTGCTACTGATTTTTCCAGATCAGAAAACCAACCAACCAACCTTTGTTCCTCCCGATAATGTCCCCACAGATAAAAAGTCAACCTCTTGCTTCCGTTCTTATCCTTTGCTCATTTTCCTTAGTGTCAAGCCTGCACTTTCCCCCAAAGGCACTCTCTAGTATTTTTCCTATGGTTAGGAGAAGAGGAATAGATGAAGGCAGAAAGTGGTGTCCAAAGAGGTATGAGCGTTATTCTTTTTAAAAGTGTTGACCTGAGTGGAACGAGGAAAATATCATTTGAGACAGCAAATATATATTGGGTTGGTGCTAGCACTTTACCCAGGAACTCTCCAAACACAGAGCTGGCTCTTAACAAACGTCACCAAATGTTTTTTATTTCAGTAAGATGTGTGCATTTGTGTATCTACCAGTGGCCAGCTGTTGTTTCTGGACTACAACTCTTGTCATTCTAGACAGCATAGCCAAAAGTGAGTAATAGTGGGAACATCTGGAGAACCTAATTTTATCCATCTCTGTTCCTCAGTTTTAAGAGTTGCAAGGAATGTAGGGCCCCAATACAGTGTTCTCTGTCACTGTACTCTTTAAGAGCATTCAATACACTATGCAACTATATTTTCCAGATTATCTGTATTTTCAAATTTTGATATGGGATTTTGGGCAAGGCAAAAATCGTGCCCAGTTCATGGAATGTGAAAAGTTGTGATTAAGTTCCCATTTGGCAAGATGAAGCACCAGGATGTGATAACTCTGCAGTAGTTACTAGTTTGGTGTCTCAAACTTGAGCAAACAGAAAACGGGTGCAAATATGAGCTAAATAAGGGTTTAATTAAGTAGCCAGATGCAAAGGAATTCCAGGGTCCTGTTTTTAACAGGTTGACTTAGCACAGTGGTTCCTAACCATTTTTGATATATACACACATTTACGCTAACTTTAATAAAAGGTCAAGGAAGAAATTATTTAACAAGGGCTATAATGCATATAAGGAGACTGGCTACCCCTCCAGAAAACACTTTGACCCTCTTGGGGGTCATGACCCCTAAGTTGGGAAACATTGTCTTAACCGAAGGGGGAAAAGGATTGAGTGGTACAACTTTCCATGCTGGGGTTTCCTTCTAGTCTTCACGCCTACCTTCATCTCAGATCATCCCTTTTACTCCATTGGAAAAAGAATAAATCAGATTACATAAAGCCTCAATAATACAAATCTACGGGATGGCTACATAAATATCAATAAATGACACAAGAAGATAAAAGGTGCACTTTATTTTTAGTAAACATATCCAACACTCCTTGCATAGTGTCTGGTGGTGTACTGAAGTCTGCTACTCCTTATCTGTGCCTGTAATGACTGTCTAACAATTGTTAATCCAGCAGGCTCAGCTTTTGTTAAAATAGAACTATTGTTGGTGGGGGAAGAGAGGCACTATGTTGAAATTATGGAAGCCACATGTTGGTTAAAAAGCACAAAACTGCTACCAAATGGATTTTGTCATTAACTTCAAAATATCGTCGTCGTTTAGTCATTTAGTCATATCCGACTCCTTGTGACCCCATGGACCAGAGCACGCCAGGCCTTTCTGTTTTCCACTGCCTCCCAGAGTTGGGTCAAATTCATGTTGGTTGCTTCGCAGACACTGTCCAGCCATCTCATCCTCTGTCGTCTCCTTTTCCTTTTGCCTTCACACTTTCCAAACATCAAGGTCTTTTCCAAGGAGTCTTCTCTTCTCATGAGATGGCCAAAGTACTGGAGCCTCAGCTTCAGGATCTATCCTTCCAGTGAGCACTCAGGGTTGATTTCCTTTAGAATTGATAGGTTTGTTCTCCTTGCAATCCAGGGGACTCTCAAGAACTTCCTACAGCACCACAATTCAAAGGCATCAATTCTTCGGCGGTCAGTCTTCTTTATAGTCCAGCTCTCACTTCCATACATCACGACAGGAAAAACCATAGCTTTGACTATTCGGACTTTTGTTGGCAAGGTGATGTCTCAGCTTTTTAAGATGCTGTCCAGGTTTGTCATCGCTTTCCTCCCAAGAAGCAGGGGTCTTTTAATTTCGTGGCTGCTGTCTCCATCTGCAGTGATCATGGAGCCCAAGAAAGCAAAATCTGTCACTTCAAAATATACATTACCTCAAAATCCCAAACAAGCACTTTCATGCCTATCAATTTCTAAGGCTGCCAGCAAGCTTAGGGTGTAAGAGAGATCCTGTACTTTAAGTCTTGGAAGTTTAAGAGTTGTGTAAAAAGATTGGATCAGAATTTCATCTGTCATTGCAGCAGGTAGATGGTGAAATGTGTATATGACCAACTTTTGTGCAGCTTTTAAAGCTCTAGGTGGCAAGTTCCTGCTGGCTGCACCTGAAAATCCTACATAGGAATGACATCCACCCATATTCACACCATGACTGCCCAAATCAGCAGCATCCTGAAATTTTCTGGGATTTCAAGGCCAAAACCTGAGACCTAGGTGTCTGCCCCTATGATGGTATGGCAACACGCCCCCTTCTGGGAGGGCAAATGGATTGTAAGTGTCAATTAATTGTTATAGTGTTACCACAGGTTTGCCTCCTGTAATGTGTAGTAGGGGAGATTAAGGTGTACTGCTTGTATACCACCTCATAGGGCTTAAAGCACTCCCTGGGCAGTTCACCATTTAATTATGCAGGGTACATCTTGCCTCTTGGGTTTGTAATATGTTCTGGCTGATATAAATTTAGCAGGAAAGACAAAGCTGTTGGACTTCTGCCTGCCATGGACTGATTAATAGAATAGAGCTGCTGTCAGGTGGGTGGAAACACTGCATGGATTGGTACTTGCTCTCCTTGTAAACATGTTCTTCTGTATTGGTAATCTAGGCAGGAAGGAGGAAGACTAGGGCAGTCAAGTAGAAAAGAGGACAGAGCTCCTGACCCTTCAATCATTATATAAATGATTGCAGGATAGACTGCATCTCTTAAAGGCTCTTGATCAACATAACTGTTTAAAGAGTAAGAAACCTATGCACTTTTGTATACGAGGCTTATCCTCATTAAGGCTTGGCCCATATAGGACACGTTAACCAAAGAGCAGAAAATATCCCCCCTACACACACACACACATATGCTGCCCCCAAGGCCCAGCTTCCTTCAGCAGACAGATTTTCAGGATTGTATATACCGTCAGGAGGCATTGTCAGCGGCCAATGTATCTGAGGTACAAGCAAAAACACGTTCCTCTTCAGAGATATTTGGGTTCTTCACAGTGCTTTTGCACTCTTGAGCCCCCTCAGCTGGAGTGAAATTGCTAAGGAAACAGCCTCGGGTGATGAACCATTTCGAGTTTATGGTGCAGAGCTGCACTTTGGGAGCCTAGAAGATGCTGGCAGTTGTGGGCCTTATTTGCTGTTGCCATGTGTTATGATGTTTGTCTTGTAGGAAGCCTGAGTGAGAAGCTTTCCACAAGTGGTTGATAGTGTGTTTATTTGTAACAGGTCACTTTAACCCCAGACTGGCACCACAACTCCTAGGCTACAACCTACATTGTCCTGATTCGAGAGACTACTGTAGGTGTCCACCCCAGGGAGGGAGAGGTAAAAGTAGGCAGCCAGGCAGGCAGGTAGATGGAGAGGCAGAGAATGACTGTAGTCAGGAAGGCAGTCATGCTGGAGTTAAGCAAACTTAGTACTGCTCATGGGGAATTTCCTTTAATCTGCCTTTGATAATGGGACTGGGGGCATATTAACAGAGTTTGGATGGGGAAGAGGAGAGATAAGGGATCAGAAAAAGGACCATTGTGGTGAGGATAGAGCCGCAATTGGAAATCATGCAACAGCATCTGCTGAGGGTGTCTCCTATATCACCCCCCTTAAGGAATAGAGATGGGCATGAATTGAACTATGAATTAAAAAACCCCATGAATCAGGGTGATTCATGGTTTGGTTCATAGTGCTGATTTTTTCCCCCCACTTGATGCTTCATTTCTGGCAAAATGGATGCCCTGCCCTCTTCCTGCTACCCCTGTCACCTTCCTTCCCTGGTCCTGCCACCTCCTCTTCATCCGCAGCCCCCGCCATCTTTAGAGACAGTGTACTGGCTTCCCTTCCAGGAGCCAAGCCTGTGCATGCACATGCCTTTCAGCTGATGGGTTCCTGTCCCCCATACATGAACCAACCCCCCCCAAAAGAACCCATAAACCAGTTTCTTTTTCCAGGGTTCATGGGTGGTTCATGGCTTATGGATAGCCACAAACCACAAACCATCCTGATTCATCATTTCTCGAGTTCATACCCATCTCTAGTTAGGAACAATTATGAGAAAAACGGAGTTATCTTTATGAAATTCTGATTGCTACTCTTTGACTCCCTGTGGTTGCCAAATAAAAGGCTCTTAAACATACTGACCTCATCTTTGCTGTCCTTCCGCAAGCAGGCAAAGACCTTTCTCTTCAGGCAAGCCTTCCACCAGTAACTGGCTACCTGTGTGTGATTTTCAGATGGACTGTTACGCATTCCTGCTTTGACTGGATTTTTAGTACCACTTAGGTTTTTCATTTTTGTATTTTCCATTTCTCAGAAATGGAGTGCCATTTGTTTTGTTTTTTAAAATTATATACCTATTCTTTTCAGTTTTAATATTGCCATTTTAATGATGTAAGATGGCTCTGTAAACTCAATGTTCTTAGCTTTAAATACAGTATCGCCTTTTAATGTTGTTAACCACTGTTGTATACTTATTGTTTTCAACTTCAGTGTTGTTAGCTGCCTTGGGTCCTTTTCGAGAAGAAAGGTGGGGTAAAATATTTTCAACAAACAAACAAACAAACAAACAAACAAACAATAACTTCTGTTCAGAAAGCCCAAGCCTAAAAGTTTGGGTGAGCTGCCCTTACTCGGGCATATTTTGAAAGCGGAGAGAGAAAGCTGGTCCCTTTGTGTACTTCAACCAAGGATCACTCATTTTTGTTCATAAAATGATTTTTTCCCCTCCTTCCCAGAAAACCAGAAAACTAAGAGCAAGAGTAAACAAGACAAAAATGTTAGTGATTTGTTACTCTTTCTTTCATTTTTACAAAGTAGCCATGGAAGGTTGGTGGATTTGAAATGGGGCACCCATATTTGGTAAGTATTTTAAACCCGTTTTACTTGAAGCTGTTTGCCTTGTTAGGAAAAATGCATAGCGAACTCCATAGGAGAGGAAGCCATTTGCAGTGGGAAAGTTTATTTGTTATGTTCATGAGAAATAACTGTTCCTCTTTTATTCAGATCTAATATGAAGTCCTATGTGCAGTTATGGCCACCATGATTTAATAAAGTTGTAGATGAACTGAGATGGGACCAAAAGAGGACAAGCGAGATGGTTACAGCGTGGGAAGTGGGTTTATTTAACTTGAAGAAGACTCACAAGGGACATAATTGTACACATTTCTGAAGAGATGTCTTTATTGTGCCCCTCTGGACAGGTCTATGAGGTATGGTTTACAGGAATGAAGATTTCAGCAGAAAATAAGAAAAGAGGTTTCAACCACTGTTAGATAATGGAACCAATAATCTACAAATATGCCCTCCTTGGAGGCTTTCAAGCAGATGCTTGATGTTTCTTCCAGCAGTTTTCACTTCATTTGAATCTAGTCTTACTTTCTGTATGATATGTTCCGTGTGTACATGCAAGCAAGAATAAGAGGAGAAAATACACTCTTGTCTGATACCTTTGCCTATGGGAAACTAGTCTCTCTGCATATTCTGTCCTAATGGTACTTTCTTGTTCACACTAAAGATTATGCATCAGTACAATCAAGTGCTGAGTCACACCCATTTCTTCCAAGGTTTCTCATGATCTACACTGTCAAAGACTTTGCTGTCATCTATAAAACACAGACTGATCTTTTTCTGAAAGTTTATGGTGCACTCCAGTAAAGAGCTGATATTTGCAATATGATCTTGAGTGCTTCCTCCTTTTTGGAATCCAACATCAGGCATTTCTCACTCCATATAATGTAAAAACTTTTATTACGACACCTTGAGCATCATTTTGCTTGCATGGAAAATTAAAGGAATGGTCCTATAGTTACTCCATTTCTTGGTATCTCCTTTTTTGGGAATTGGAACATTGAACCTTGCCAGTATGTGAGCCATTGTTTTGCTCTCTGTATTTCTTGGGATATTTTGTTAGGATTTTAACAGATTCAGTCTCTGTGACTTGCTATAGATCTATTGGTATTCCATATAGCCCTGGTTATTTATTTCTTCCTCCTGCTTCCAAAGCAACTTTCACTTCACTTTCTAGAACTGCAGGTTCTTCATCATGGGATTCCTCTTCAAAAGTGTCTGTCACCCTTTATCTCTTCTGTATAGATCTTCAATGTACAGTACTGTTCTGTAAATGGGTTCACTTTTTGGGGGTGGCGGTTCCTCATCCAGGTCGGGAAGAAGGAGAGGAGTCATTTTCTTCACTTTGACAACTCCGAATTGGTCTTCTCCCCAGTGGAACTCATAGGGGTGCAGGACCAAACCTCTCTGCATCGGTCAGACTCCGTAGATGGGCACTCCGCACCGCGCAAATGGTTCCATAGCATGGATGCCTTGCCCAGTCTCCTTCTAAAGGAGGGGTGTTATGCCACCTGTCAGGTCGGATCACGTGCCGTCCCCTACCTTGGTTCCTGGGGAACACTACTACTGACCTCTCCAGCAGTTCTATGTACAACTCTTCCTTCCCCTTAGGAACGGGATCAGGAAGCAGACCTCCCACTTGCAGGTGGGGAAAATCTCTCAGTAATTCTCACGTTTTTACTGTCTTACTGTATACTCGTGTAACTTCTCCAGCTCTCTCTTTCTCTTCCATAACTCTATTTCCGCCCCAAAGCAGCATTCACCGCTGTCATTTATTTCCTCCTGCCAAACGGACAGTTCTTGCTCTCCGCCTATCACATCCTTTCCCTCCTCTACCAAACTTACTTTGAACTTCTCGCCTTCCCGCACTCTCGCATTTGTTCCCGTGCTTTGTTTTCCCCCTTGCCATTTCCCGCTTCGTGCTACGCCCTCCTCCATGGTAACACTCTCTTGGCCAGGGGACGGCACACTCTCTGCCAGCATTCCTTCACATGTTCTCACCTTCTCTTTATTTTCTCCTGGTCAGATAGTGCACTTCCCAGTTGGTAATTAAGCATCCCAAATCTAGGATTAATTTTCCCTTGATTTCTCAGATCTTCTGGAGAGAAAGTTCTCGCATCCAAATAAACATGCATGAAGACAAAGCTGCAATTCCATTTACACATTATTGTTGTTATGTATGTATAGAGTGTGTTAAAGTTCTCAGGGTGCTTCATCTGTGCTATAGTTTTCAAGTTCTTAGAAGCCACTTTCTGGATAGACTATGATCACTGCTATTGTTACTATCCGATACTGCGAATAAGGGAATCGTTTCAAACTGAAAGATCATTGGTTGCCTACAACATAAAGTGACATATTTATTATGGCATAGATTTTTGTGGATTAGTAAATTCACAGTTTTCAAGTTGTGGTTGGTTTACACCTAGGTGATCTGGCCATGTTTAGCTATGGTGTTACACTAGCTCTATGAAACTTCTAGGTAAACATGAACAGGACTGGGGTTACATGTAAGGTTTACCAAACTGTCCTAACTTAGCAGTTAAGGAGCTATATCAACCTTTAAATGGAAAAATTCATCCACAGGCCAAAAGAGTGATTCCAGTCCTTTACTCTGATTCTAGTTGGTGGTACAGCATGTCGTACTGTGTGCTGGGGCATTGCTGGTTCAGAGACGACCTCTTCTCTCACAAACTCTCTTTAAGCTGAAGGAAGAGGGGTTCCCCCAGCAGCTGGCTCTTGGTTGTTGTTTCCAGCCACCTGTCAGGCTAGGAGCCCTGAGGCAAAAAGATGTTCTGTTCTCACTGTGCCCCGATCCTCACCGTGTGCGTCCTGTTGAAGGGAGGGATGGCCCTACCCACCAGGGTTTTGTTCATGAGATATCGCAGGCGGGTTTAATTGCTGATGATATCAAAGGTGTTCATTCAGCACTCAATAACATGCAATCTCTTTGCTTCTTTCCCACAAGTCAGGTCTATTTCTCTCCCTTGAGGAGACCCATTTTATTTATTTCAGGGGGAGGCAGAAAGAACCAATTAAAACATTGCCCACCACCATGCCTGTTGATTTCTTACAGCTATTAAAATATGACGACAATAAGAAACAACAATATTGTCAAGGATGGCAACTCACCTCTTTCAATGTCCGGAAGTTGCCAATTCTCTTTATCAGCTTCCCCCCACCCCCGCTTGTGACTTTAGCAGCGCCACAATCTGTCACTCTTAGCAGGTGACAATTGATCTCCATGCTACTTAAAGCTTTACCTGCTGATTCATGCACAGAAAATGGTATTGATGGCACAAGAAGAAGTTCAAGCTGTTGTTGCTGGGTGTGTTTTCCTTTCCAGGCCATGTCATCATGGCTTAAAAAAAAGAAGGGGGGGGAAGCACTAGACAAATTCATAGAGTGTAAGGCTACAACAGTGAAATGACATGGCAGTAATATGTTGCCTGTACTGTGGTCTGTATCAGAGACAGTTTACTTTTCAGTCCCAGTTATTTTACAACATGTATGAGAGGGTGCTGTTGCTGTCATGCCCTGCTTGAGCGCTTCCCAGAGACAACTGGTTGGTTGGTTAGTTAGTGTAGAAACAACATGCTTGGCTAAACATACCCTCAATAGGACTATTCTCAGGTTCGTATGGCTAGCCAGTCTCAAGAGTTCTTTTAATCAGGCCTTGCCATTTCCCTATCACTCCTCCCAGGCTCCACTGAGAATCACAAAAATATTTTCCGAAACCTTTGAAAGCCATCTCTTAAATAATGCAAACACTACATCAATCTTTCTTAATCAGATGTCTTCCAGATGTTCTAAGTTGTATTTCTGATGCTGGCTGTGGAAGATGGGAGCGGCAGTCAGAGACATAAGGAGAATGTGGGTTTTGGAAAGTCATGGGGCCTCTTGTCGTCAGCACTATCCCTTACAACAACCAGGTTCATTTTCCTCTCCTTCTTTCCCTCTCTGTATTCCAAACAGCAAAGCTAATTGGGGGATGCTTGGAATTGTTTTCCAACACACTTGGATATGCCAGATTTGGGGGGGCTCTGCTTTATCCTGAAAAGGAACAAAAAAGAAGGGAGGCGGCAGCATTTTTGGCAAGCCAAGTAGAAACCATTTTCGGGAGACCGGTCAGGTTCAACCTTTGAACCTCCTGATATTTTGGGCTTCCACACCCAGAAGCCCAAGCCAACCTGGGCAATGTTCAGAAATTATGGGACCTGGTCAATAATATCTGGAGAACCAGAAGTGGACAGTACTTACCATGTGAAAGGGCTGTGGGGAGTGGGGGGGGGCTGTGTGAGCTAAAATTCATTCCCTAAGAAATTCCTAGACACCAATTCTGTCTCCAAAAGCTTGGAGCAGGGATGGGTAAAGATGGCTGTTTAAATGTTTTTGACTGCAGCTCCCACCCTGCCTCAACGTCAGCTATGTTGGCAAGGGCAAATGAGAATTATAGGTCTCAAACATCAAGAAGGCCACACTTGTCCTTCCCTGCCTTAGAATAATACACAGAACCTCAAGCCTTTCAAGTACTGGTGATCAAAGGCCTTTTGCTATTTACCTAAGGCGCCACTTTTTTGGCTAGCTTCTTTTTCAAGTGAGTTTTCACAGTAAGATATTTTTACTGATGCTAGTCAGGGCTGGACATGGCAAAATATCAATGTTTTTAAATGTTTCTATATCATGTTCTGCAATAAATAAAAGTCAAAGGATTCAGAAGCCCAATCCTTTATTTCTTCTGGACACACTACTGTAGTACACTTACATATGCTTGGACCTGCACAGAAAAAGGTAAAGATTCCCCTTGACATTTAGTCCAGTCATGTCCGACTCTAGGGCGTGGTGCTCATCCCCAGTTCCAAGCCATAGAGTCAGCGTTTCTCCGAAGACAGTTTCCGTGATCACGTGGCCAGCGCGACTAGATATGGAACACCATTACCTTCCAACCATAGTGGTACCTATTTATCTACTCGCATTTTTATATGCTTTCGAACTGCTAGGTTGGCAGGAGCTGGGACAAGCGACGGAAGTTCAACTGCTGGTCTTCTGACCTTGCAGCACAGAGGCTCCTGTGGTTTAACCCGCAGCGCCACCATGTCCCTTGGACCTGCACATAGGATGAATTAAATAAAGCAGGAGGGCAAAGGCTTGGCTCTTTGAACATGGCAAGATTTTGCAGATGTGGTTTTTCTCACTCTTTTCTGTATCTGCTGACTTTGTCTATGCAATTATTTAAAAGTACATGGGTGTGATCCACCTTTATGTCTGGTTATTCTTTTATTTTTTATTCCTGAATAAATGGATACACATATCTAGCAGATGCGTAGTGAAGAACCAGCTCTATACCCAAATACTATGCAAATTCCAGCCTGCAGCTGTCTGTATCCATTACCTGAAAGTGTGTGTGTGGCATAGTGGTACATACTTTAGTCTGCAGTCGATAGTCAAGGACTGAAATCTTGTTGCTTAGCATAATGAGTCACAACTAGAGTAGTCCCATTGAATCAGTAGGGATTTGGTGAGTCAGTTCCTTTGTAAGTTCCCTTGATTCAATGGAAGTACTCTACCTGCAACTTACTATGCTAAGCAATCAGGATCTCAGTCACTGTGTTACTGTACTATTACTGCCTTTTATATTTTATTAGGTTGTATACCACACAAAGAACTGTAGTGAGTGAGTGGTTTAAAAATCCACTGAGGCTATGGCTACACTAGCAAGCCAAATTAGAGCAATTTGGCTTTGTTGTGGTTTGATTTGCCTATTTTTTTCATTTCACAATTAGTGATTAGACAGGGGTCTCAAATTGATTTAGAGCCAGTGTACACACACTGATAGAATGATTCACATTTCAGCTTCCCTCCCTCCTTTCTTCCTTTGCTCATCCTTTTAAGGTTTGCTGTCAAGCCACCTGGTTATTAAGGTGTTGTACAGCATTAGGGAAAAGGCAGCAACTTTTCAAAATTCTTCAAAAAGAAAATAGAAACACATCACAGAAACATATACAGTCTTCTGCATTTCATTGGGTTGTTTCCATTTTATATCAATTTTTTCCTGCTCTAGTGCTATTAGTGTATCAGGCAATAACTCAGCACTAGACTTGCCCATTCAAAAATAAAAAAAAATTGGGTCACACACACACACACACACACACACACACACACACACACACACACACACACACACACACACACACACACACACACACACGGTCCTTTTGCAAAACAAAAAAATTAATCATATGGGGGAAAATTCATTTGAATCAATCCAGCTTGAAAAAAAAAGTAGAAGCCCTTTAGGGGCAGGAAAAAAGTTCCATCTTGGGAGCAAAAAGGACCAGACTAATTTGAATTGGCCTTTGCATCATGTTCAGTTTTTTAAAAAAATCAAATTTATCCATTTTATAACTGGAACAAATCCAGCTGTGTTTGCCCATGCTGTTGCAGCCCCATTACGTAGTCTAAAATTGCAGTTATGATGACCTGAGAGAGAGAGAGGTGGGCAAAATGTTGTTGGATCCTTCAAATGTTGTTGGATTTCAATTCTCAGTAGCTCTAGACAACATAGCCAACAGTGAAGAATGCTGGGAACCACAGTCTAAATATAGTTCAGTGGTTTAAAAGGTCTCTGGCTGTGGAGCCAAAGTTGAGAGTTTGATTCCCCCAATGCCTTCTTGATAGCAAAGCAAAGGCAAGGTGTGCTGCTTATATACTGCACCATAGTGCTTAAAACATTTGCTGGGTGGTTTACAAGTTAATTACACAGGCGACACATTGTCCCCTAGCAAACAGGATACTCAATTGACCGACTTTGGAAGGGTAGAAGGCTGAGTCACTGGGAGCTAGTTACTTGAATCTGTTTTATTTGACAGGGGCTGGATTTGATGATCCCTTCCAGCTCTGCAGTTGTAAGATTATCTGGAGGGCCATTAAGTCGTCTGCTCTCAACCTCAAGACAAAGACTGCTTCTTTTTTCAGTAGGTTGCACTGTCTGAGGAACAGCATGCTATGATTTTCGGGTTGATGTTTTTGGCTCTGTTTAGCTCTGTGTATGTTTTCTGGCTTTATCTTAAAGAACAGCAGACAAACATAACGATGGAAACTGTGCCACTATGTCATGATGGGTAAAGAAAACAATAGCAACAGGAGTAATTCCATAGTTGAACACTTAGGAGTTCCCATGTTTAATGCCCAGTTAAAGGATAGGAAATGCTGATACTTTTTTTGGAGTTAGTTAGAAGCTGGATGTTTTAGATGAGCCTATACAGTATATCATCTAATATTAAGGTAATACAAGAAGCCACACATATATTTATACCAAAGTCTTTTAAAATTCTACCTTTTGGGCTGTACTTAAGAATCTTTATACGGATAGAGATAAAAACATCTGTGGAAGGAAACAAAGCCTTCATTGTAATTGTGGGCCTGTAGGGTGTAACTCCCAGAATTGTGCCTGGGGAATTCTTGGGGAATTATGGGAGTTGGTGTTAAAATCAAAAACAAAAAAGCAAATCCCTATGAAGAAGTGCGTACCTCAAGTGTGGGAAAGGCAGCAAACACATTTTAAAGACTAAGAACTAGAACATTGTTTAAAAAGTTCCAAGTGAGTATCCTAATGATCTGTGTTTTTACAGTGTATGTTTTCTGGTGCTCTGCGGCTTCCACCGTGAAAATTACATCAATTAGAGACCTTTATTTCAGTTCCAGTAGCCAGGCAATAGGACATCATAATCATCTGTGTGGGAACAGCTGGCTGGCCCTTCATGGCCTTCCAGGAGGATTAGTCCCCATAGCAATTGGAGAGGCCTAGACAGGTAACATGATGTTCAAGGTGGGGGAGGGAGATGGCTGTGCCCAGGATGGGAGCAGCCCTGATCCCTTTCACAGAACTGACAGCAGGGGGTTGTAAGTGCCCATCATCCACATTCAGGGGGAAATAATAATACCAGCACTCTTCCTGATAGAGGTTCTTTCAGAGAGTATGTCTTCTAAAAGATCCTACTCCTAAAGACTCCAGGAAAAGCAGTTAACCGTACAAGCTTTGAAATAGCAGCATCTCAGAGCCAATCTCAGTTCACTCATGAAATCACCAGCTGTCCTGAGGTGAACTGATATATGCCCCTTCCCTCCTTGGTCTGTATAATGTGGCAATTACAGATTCACCCCTCTTGTGGGCACTTGCAAGGATCATCGTTACTAAAATTGTGTATACATGTATACTTTGATTTCTTTGAGAAAGCATTATACAAATATTTTTCCTTGATATGGAATACACTGGAATATTCTGTCTCAGGGATTATCTGGGCAGCTCTGGTGTTATAGCATGTTCATGAATACTCCATCTGCCTGAGGAACAAACTGTTCATTAGCAGAATACCTGCGCTCTGGTTTCTGGGAAGAGATAGTCGTGTGAGGATTCACACATCCTAAGGGGAGCAACATGAATCAGGCTTGAGGTCTGGAAAGCAGACAACTTGAGAAGCAGGGCCATTCCAGAAAATCTGGCCTGTTCTAATGGAATATCTACGTGCCTTTTCCTATTTGGGTAATCCAAATGCTAGTGCTGCATTTGAGGCCATATTTACTGTGTTAATGGGCTAGTAGTCATTCTCTTCTGCATATCATATTCTGTCTCTGTAATTTGTTGTTGTTACATGCCATCAAGTTGCCTCCAACCTATGGTGGATGAATGACCTCCCAAATGCCCTATCATTCACAGTCCTGCTCAGCACTTTATGGAACCAGTCTATTTTGCATTTAATTTTTTCCTGCCTGCTGCTTGTAACTTTTTCTAGCATTACTGTTTTTTTTTTTAGTGAGTTTTCTCATCTGATGCTGTGCCACAAGTACAATAGCCTCAGTTTCATCATTTTGCTTTGAGAGAGAGTTCAGGCTTGATCTGATTTAGGGCCCTTGATTTAATCTAGGACCCTTTCACTTTGATACACTCAAAAAATAGTTTCATGAGCTGAAATCATATTGTAATGAGGACTATAAGGGTCCATACATAAGGTAACTTTCTTAAATTTAAAATATATCTGGTGTATTTATGTAATAATACAATAAGAAGACGTTTCCTGCATAATGGAAACGAAACCTAGCCACCTTACTCTGTCTCTCATGGGTAGAATTGGCTCCACAAGAAGGGTGTAGCACAGCTTGCCTCAGGCTGGTGAAAAGAAAGGGCCTGGATCCAAACATCCTGAAGATGGTGATGCCCAGGACATGGTGTGGAGGGCACCGACAGAAGATGGAGAAAAAAGCCTGGGTGAGCTATGAGAATGGAGAGGCGGTGGCACTAGGAGTGAGGGGAGGCCTGGGAACTTGTGAGAAGATGCTTGAAGGGAAGGGGATCAGTAGCGGTTCAGCTTTTGGTCCACGTCTATTTCTGTTTCAAATGATGTCCGAAAAGGCCAGAATGCCCTGCTGAAGGTGGGACATCTTGGAAGTCTCTGGGCATCAACCCAGTCCAGTTTGGGTCTGCTACACCACTGAACACAAGTGAGATGGTTTAGGATCGGCAGAAAACATTTTGCTGCCTAAGGCAGAGCAGCAAATGACAGCCCCACTTCCAACGTCAAAGCGTATCGTGACCTACACAAGCCAAATGACATTGACGATTCCTAAGTGCCTCCCACTACCACTTATTGCCAACAAAGCTACAGGAGCGGCAAAATGAATAGCAAACCATTTGCTGCACTTTCATACCATCCTCTGGAACGGCCTGCTTGAGGGGGCTCCCTCACCTTGCCAGATAGGTGGGCTGCAAGGAGTGTGTGCTGGTTAAACAAGCATTCCTTGCATTTGTGGTTGGTCAAACTGAGTTCCTCTAGCTTGATCATCTTCTGGTTCTTGCAAAAGGGCATGATTTCCCAGATGTCTGGGCTATATAATTCACAGGCTCCCACAACTCCCAGGCTGGCCATGATGTGGCTTGGGGACTCTGGGAGTTGAAGTGGGAAAAGAAACTTTTCCCTGTCCTTGCTTTCCTATCATCCCAGCAGCTGGTGCAAAGGGGGGGGATGGCAGGCTCCTTTGTTTTATTTGCATTTCCTTCCTAAGGGTGCAGGATGATTTGTTAGTGAAATGAAATGGGAAGAGAGTTAGGTGGGGGTGGGGGGAAGAGATGGGGAGGGGAGCCATTCCTGATCTAATCAACCAGGCCTGGCAAATAAACCCAGCTGTGTCTGTGCCTGCAGCAGGAAACGGTCCTTGGAGCAAACACTGCACCAGGCAACGAGTGGCAAGATAAACAGGGGTTGGTAGTGCTTCCATCTGCTCAGGCCAAGAAGGGGGGGGGCGGGGAGACGGGACCTGACCAAAGTTGCTTCCCCTACTGGGGGAGCTTTGCCTCTCTGTGAGAACCAGGTCCTTGTAGGAGTGGGGGGGGGGAAGAGGGATCTGCTGTAACTTCTTGGTTTTGCTCATGTACTACTCTGTCATCCCTGTGGTGCTCAAAATAAAGGAACTCAACATACTATAGTACTCAGGAAAGTTTGCAACCATCCTCCCCCTGCAATCTTCCCCTTGGTTTGGGAATCTGGAGGTCTTATTACCACACTCATTTACTCTACACCTAACTACTGTAATCTGCAGGTGTGGATGTGAATGGGTGTAGGGTTAACCACGTGATGTAAAATACAGTGTTTCAGCTGGCTGAGTCGCTTTTTAATAAAGCCAACGATCAGGTTTGGTTACTCAGCAAGTTAGTTACTCAACAAACTAATTATACTCCACTATGTTATAAAAAGCATATGAATCAACATTAATGACACCAAGTTCTTTGCAGGTACTCTAAAGTTTTATTAACTGAAATGAATGTTCCCATTTAATTCACAAAGGGGAACAAATTTCCTCATATTGTGTTCAAAGCACTCCATTTCCTCTGGAAGAGAATAACACACAGGCCCCATAGCTAGTTAGCTATGGTAGCTAGATGATATTTTGCTGCTGCTCTAAGATAGTCTGTCCCAACAGATGTGCTGGACTACAGTTCCCATTATCCCCACCCAGCATGATGGAAATCATAGTCTAACATCCATAGAGAGTGCTGCTTTAGGGTGATCTAGCAGAATACAAATATGTATCTTTCCTGGCAGCGGAGAAGACAGGCAGTGTTTTTCTCATATCCGGATGAAAAGCTATGTGTCTTGCAGAGATTGAGTCCCAAGCATTGAAAAAAAGGGCAGCGAGTTTTTATATAATAATATAGAGGGACAGTAGCTTTATAGGCTAGCTGGAGAAGGAATCAATTTAAATCTCTACTATCCCATCCCAAGTCAGTAAAGGGGGTAGGTGTGACAGGAGTCTGCTCTCCTAAGGCGAATGGCGTATTGGACTACTCCAGGCTCTGAGACCACCCCTCGCCTGTGCACACCTGCCTGCCCCCTCGGAGACCTCCTGTGTTCTCACCTGCTGTGTATGCACATGAATGCTTTTTAGCCTCTCTCTCTCCTCTCTGTGTGTGTGTGTGTGTGTGTGTGTGTGTGTGTGTGCCTATGCCTAGGTGTGAGTGTCCCTGTGCCTCTCACCCTTGGCTCTGCCCACCTATACTCTGCCTTCTGCCCCACCAATTAGAATGGGTACCAGGGGGCATAGGAACGGGGGGGGGTGTTTGGAGTTACTGGGGTCTTCCAGCTATGGCCTAACTGCCATGCACATCACCCATAACCATTGGCCAGGTTGGCCATGACTGACCGGAATTGCCCTCCAACAACATCTGGAGGGGCAAATATGTCCTGCCCCTACAGTACTGGAAATTGAGAAACAAAGAGGAGGAGGGGGAGGCATCTCACATAGTCCTTGAAATGCTGTAACCAAAGGTAGAGACCATCTTTCATTTAATACAAAGCCCCTCATTTCCCTTATAACCTGGCTTGCAGGGAAGCAACATTTAAGCAATCCACACTGGATACAGAAAAATGGGATCTGTTTTAAAGCTGCAGGAAATGGTCTGACAGATCAAATTTATTTATGGAGCAGGAGCAGCAGGAGGCCCTGGACTAACAATGGGAGGCAATCACTTCAAGAGAAGATGAGAGGGAGGGAGGGAGGGAGGGAGGGAGAGAATAAAATCCCTGCCACCTGCAAATGTATTGCTGGGGACCCCTGGAGGC
Organism: Pogona vitticeps; assembly: GCF_051106095.1. Taxonomy (NCBI): domain Eukaryota; kingdom Metazoa; phylum Chordata; class Lepidosauria; order Squamata; family Agamidae; genus Pogona; species Pogona vitticeps. The sequence continues at coordinate 241,853,202 of NC_135783.1, forward strand.
AATGCCAAATGGCCAGGACAGATCAGCTGGGAAGATAGAAGATGGTCACCATTGCAAGAGAGGAGCAAGTAAGAGGGAGCTCCTCCAAAGTATGGGGCAGCTGAATCGCTTGTGGGAGGCGCTGCTGCTGGAAGGCGTCTGGATGCCGTCTCTTTTCAGCCCCTACCGCTTTTTCTAGGGATGTAAACCAGGGGTGAAGGATGGCCCTGAAGCGACATGCAGCCACCCAGGGACTTTGTTTTGTGCCATCCTGTGGGCCATCAAACTGTCCCATTTTACAAAATAGAGAGTTATTCCTACAAACTAACTCAACGTGAACTGCTGTTGCCAGAAGCCTCCAATCACCCTTTTGAATATGTCACATCTTCCCCCAACAAATACCCAGTTTTCACAAAAGGGAAGTGGACTTCTTTCCATTTCTGGCTTCTTTTTTCTCTTCCCCCCAACCCCAGCCCCTGATATTTTTTGCTAAGTGTGGCCCCTGATGTGTGTCTGGGATTAAAAAAAAATAGGCTGCTTGATCTTTAAGAGTTGCCCACTCCTAACACAAACCAAATTCCAGCTAACTGGGACTTGGTCTTGCTTTCTAAATGGAAGGGGATACGGCTTCTCATTGGATGGAAGGTACATTGAAAGTTACCAAACCCATTATTATCTTAATTGCGGCAGGGCAGGGTCCATGGACAGCCACCGAAATGATGGTCTGGATGCTGAGAACTACCTGAATCAATGAGGGTGAATGACAAAGAAGTAAATCAATGAAGCCCATAAAACACCTAAAATGCAGAAAACTAGGGTACTTCAATTATGTCATGAAAAAATATATATCAAAGTACAGATTGTTACAGCTGATACTTCAAGAGTAAAATAAAGAGAAACAAAGTCCAGGAAGGAGAAGAACCTGTTGGTTGAAGAATCTGGGAGACTTGTTTGGAGGCATGATGTCCAACCTCCAGTAAGAGAGGAAGAACAAGAAGATCAGCATACAAAATGACCCAAAATGATTTCGATCATTGGAATACTGACTGATATGTCCACTTTTTCTCCTGCCATCGCCCCAAAGAGGACAAAGCAAATATACAGATGAATACTTCATTTTCTTCCAACAACCCTATTCTTGCTCCTCCCCCCCCACTTCATTGATGTCATCATGGATATATATCTGCACACACTGTTATCTTACCTCTAAGAGGAACTTACCTTTTCCTTCACAATCATAAAAAGGCAACATCACTCAAAATCATCTATATATTTATTTATTTTAATAAGCACCTGCCTCTTTATAAAGGCAAAATGCTGATTAAGCTTGTTAAAAATATCAGTTGTTTTAAAAAGGTGTGTGTGTGCTGTTTCTGTCTGACAGAGGCACCAAAAGTGCATTATATGCCATAGAAAAGCGTCTGTCCTTCCCCATAGGGTTACAATTTTAGAAGATTTGAGACCAAAGGGGAGACTGTGTGGAGGGAATGGGAGATGCAGGACTAACTGAGAAAGGGAGTAAAAGAGGAAGGGGAAGCAAACAAAAAATACTACGATCAAGCCTTGGTAGAGGAACTCAATATTATCGTCATCAAGCAGGAAATGCAAGAAAGAGAGCAAAATACATTTTTGATAGTTGCTGACTGTGTTTAGCAATTGCCACTTACTTTTTCTCTTCTGCAACTTCCTGCACAATTCCTGCCCTCCTGCACCCCCTGGTGGGACACAGAGGGATGCTCAAGAACCACAAGAGAGCCTGCTGGATTTTAGCAAAAGGATATGTATAGAAGCCAGAGTGGCTCCCACAGAAGCTTGTTGGAACTCCAAAGGAGCAGCCCACAGTTTTTCTACAATCCAACATCTGCTTTGAAGTGGGCTCAGAGAAGGAGAGGGTATCCTCTAGTCTAGGTGACCTCCAAGTCAACCTTCTACAAACTGATGTCCTCCCCCCACTTCCAGATGTCCTGGAGTCAAACTCCCACGTTATCAAACATGACTGGAGGGAGCTATGTTGGAAAAGGCTGTGCTTGCTTCAGGGAGCTGTAGTCTGGAAAAGGACCCTTCTCAAGATCTGGGTAAAAAAAAAAAAACCAAAAGCAGTGTGCAAAGAAGCTCTTAGAAGGCTGTAAAACCTCGCCCTGATGTATGGATTAGGATGAAAAGCAAATGTCAACACAGAAGTTTTTTTTCTTCTTCTTCTCATCGTGGCTGCCCTGTGTTGTCAGGGAACCTGAGGTAATTTGGGATCCTCAAATAACCCCAAGGTACAGTGCGGGCGAGGTTCATGGGCTGTGAGGATATGGGGTGCCAAGGACAGGGAAGAATCAGACACAAAAAGGCAGAGAGAGAGAGAGAGGAGATGCCTGGCTCCAGATTCTCACCCCTGGTGGGGCTCGGGCAGTGCCTCCTCTGCCCTCTGGAATCGCTGCCAACCTCTCCCGTGCGATGCCCTGGGAACGGGTGATGTTCTTAATCCTCGGGCTGAGCTGGTGCATTGTTCCCAGGGTGAAAGGAAAATGGCCTGTCAGGGCCTTTATCTTTTGTGCTCTTCCACTGCTAAGCAAACATGCCCCCTGTTCCCCATTGTTGGCCTGGGGAGAGAAGAGGCATCTCCTCACAATGGCTAAGAGGAATGGACAGCGTACAGGCTGGGCCTGAGCCGCTTCTCCTCCCGCAGCGGCCACGGCTGACTCAGCACAACCTGTGTGTGCCCATTTGCTGGACGCTTGGCCGGGCCAGGCTATATAAGGCTGTTGGGACCCCCCAGCCCAGCACCACCACTCTTGCCTCTGTGCCCTGCCAACCAAGTAAGTACCAGCCCCCTGCCCTAAACAGCCCCACACCTCGTCCTCTGCCTTGAGCGCTCAGGTTCGGTGCCCTGGCACTCTCGAGGATTTGGCTTCCCTTAGAGAATAAGTGCTTTGTCTGATAAATTGCAGGAGAATTGCTCTGCGAGGGGTTCAACTCCTACTGCTGCTGTTCAACTGACCAAGGGTTGCTGAGGGCGGCGGCAGCAGGACACCAGCGCTCTCCTCCCACCCGAAATCAGTGAAGTGCCCCATATTGATTTGACTCATTTTCATTAGTCATTTCAAGCGGTTTGCTCTTCCAACCTCTTTTGGGTTCCCCTTTTGCTTGCAGCTCGTGGCGGTCTGGATTCTGCTCATTGATGGGGCGGGGGTGGGACTGGAGGATCTTGGTGTACAGAGGATTGATCAGGCTGGGTGGCACTTCAGTCTGGTCTACGTCTATGTAACGCCACAAGGAGCATCCATGCAGCGAGTGTGTCGGAATCCACATCAGGAATGATTAGAGCAGAGGTGGGTAACTGTGGGCCTCCAGAGAGCGGCACATTACAACTGCCAGCATCCTTCACTATGGGTTATGTGGATGGAAGCCACAACTCAACACCATCTGGAGGGCTACACATTGCACATCCCTGACTTAGAGAATGTATTGAAAACTTGTGAAAATCAGAGCATAGGAGGATGGATATGGATGAATCTGTGCCCGTATGTCCTAAAGGGAAGGACTGACAGGCACCAACCCAACAATTTATTTTTGTTATTTGTTGCTCTAGAATCTATACAGGAAACCCCAGCCCCACATGCTTTTTCTGCACTTGAGAGTGGCCGGTGGAAGATATTTGATAACCTCCCTTGAAACTGTTAGATAATAAGAAGAGTCTACTATTGGGATCTGGGATCTTATGATGACATCCAGAGTGGACCAAATGACTGTCAGCAAGAAGGACCGGGACTTGTCTTAGCTCAGGAAAAAAGTGATTGGCCAAGATATTTTGCTGCCTGAATCAGAAAATCCAAATTCTCTCTTCCCATAATACTAAAAATCTCATAATGCTAGAAATATCTGGAAGTTGCGTCATGGTGACTGGACTTCTTTCTTATTAGGTTGAAATGTTTTGCTACTCATCCAAGTAGCTTCTTCAGTCTGCAAGAAATAGTTTCCCACTCATCATTGCCCTTTAATAATGCCACCCAAATCTGCTGCCTGGGGTGAGCTGTCTGTCCTTCTCAAATGGTACCTACTCAGCTACTACTGGGGGAGAGGTGGTGGGAAGAACCAAGACTTCTCAGCTTTCATAGCATCCATTCCCTCCACAAAAGGTACTCTCCATGTGCTTTGGAGGAACTACCAGTATCAGCCCCAGCCACCACATTGCTGAATTTGGGTTAAATTTGTCTAGCAGGGCATCCGTTTGTCTGTTCACATGAATCCAACCTCTGTCGGCAAGAATCAAGCGGTCCTTCATTGCACTGGCTGTCCCAAGGAAGAAGCAGCAGAAGAGAATTATAAAAGCAGGGTGGGAGGAGGTGAGGTGGAGGACTTGTGAACTTTTCCAGCCACCCAGTTAGCCACACATCCCTGCTCAACACCTGATTATTTCAATACCTTTCCCAGCACTCTGGGTCCCAGGTGTGCCTTAAGCTACTGCTTGCCCTTTCTCAGTGGCCATTTCTGGAACAGCCTTGCATAGTGCTACTCCTTGATCTCATTGCCAGTCTTGGAAAGGAAGGAGTCTGATCACTGTATCATTCAGGTGGCATGAATGGGACACTGGAATACCCCCACCAGTTGCTGAATGGACAAGCATTAAAAATTATATCATGTTTCCCCAGCAGAAAAGCTGTCCATGACCAGCCAGCACATGGAGACCCTGGGTCAATTCAAGATCACCGCCTGGGAGGAAGAAAATTTCCAGGGGAAGCGATGTGAGTTCCTGATGGAGTGCCCCAGCATCATGGAACGTGGCTTCCGCAAGATTCGTTCCATCAAAGTGGAGACTGGCCCGTAAGTGCTTCTGTAGCCCACTGTGGATGCTGCTATCATCCTGGGCTTGTGGTGCATCCTAGCCTAAGAGGCTGTGCAGCTTCCCAGGTGATGCATGTGACATACATTGTAAGGGGTGTGTGTGTGTGTGTGTAGGTTTAATGACTGACAACTGAACAAATACTTTTGTTCTTGTTATTGATTAATCAGTGAGGCATACAATGAACAAAGATAATTTTCAGTTGGTGAATCTGAGATTTAAGAACAGTTTTTGGCATGCCATTTTAATCCTGAAAAATTGCTCTAATAAGGAGGCGAGAAATAACGGTGATCCTTTCTTTTACCAATGAGAGACAGCTTTTTAAAACTGAATTTTAATTGAACGTAAAAGACCATCTCCCCATCGCCTGTAGCCTCAAAAAGTCAACCGCTACTGACGTTACAGAAATATACATATTTGGCTAATGACAACAGTCTTACCAGATTCGCTTTGATTAAGCTATAATATTTAAGCTATAGAAAGCTGGAAGACATACACGGGAGAATATGGTCCAGGCATATTTTGAGAAAATAGGGGTCCTATTTTATATATATGATACTTTTATAAGATCACAAAGTATGTGCCGTTGCTTGAATTTTGTAGCTAACTCTGTTTGGTGCCCTGATTCTTGTGTTTGTTTATCTATATTATTTGTATGATGCCTTTGTCCCATAGGGTACCCAAGGTGGCTCACAACAATTAAAACTGTAAAGTGATAACAGGTTTAAAAAACTGTACAGAATTATCTTAAAGCACAATTAAACATTAATCAGATTAAAACCAAGATTCTAAACATTTTAATAAAAATATTTAAAATATCAAAATTTCACAATTACAGTGTTTCCTAGACCCCACTTAGAAACTATCAGTGGGGAAAATGCACAGACCTATGAGAAAGAATTGTATAGGCTAAGGAGGGTCTAGAACTAAGTGGCAGAGAACACCGTTTGCACACAGAAGGTCGCAGATTCAGTCACTTGCATCTTAAATCTCTTAGGAAGCAGATGAGTGGGAAGACCTCTGCCTGAGTCTCTGAAGAGCTGCTATTAATTAGCACTGACAATACTGAGCTTAAAGTACCAGTGGTCTAATCCGAGATAAGGCAACTTCATAGGCCTACCAAAAAGAGGATAGGGTTTTGCCACAGTCCTATGGCAAAAGAAGCCCCAGGAACTTTCCTGGCCATTTAACTCTTAAAGATGCCCAAAATTTTATCAGGCACCATATGAACTGCTGAATGAACCCATGAACTGGCAAAATCCCACTTTGCTGAACAATGCAGCTAAAAGACCTTTGAGATGGAATGGAGACAGCCATTTCGGTGGGTGGACATGTCTGTGTATGGCGGGAATCAAGAGGAAACTCTGCCAGAGTTTTCACCCATCATCTTCCACAGACCATTTTGCTCTGAGCCAAATTGTGGTGTTGATTCAAGGACTGGAAACTGCCAGTCCCACACAATCTCCTTCTCTTTCTTTCTGTCCACAGCTGGGTGGGATATGAGTACCCCGAATACCAGGGACAACAGTTCATCCTGGAGAAGGGAGACTACCCTCGTTGGGAGGCCTGGAGTGGGAACAGTGGTTACAGGACTGAGCACCTGCTCTCCTTCCGGCCTATCAAGTGTGCTGTGAGTTCAACTGCTTCTTCTGTCTCTTTAAAAGACCAGGCCCGGGTCCGCTCCCAAGCAGAGAAGGATTGTCCTCCTGATCTGCTTCCAGGGAGCACAATGTAATGAGAAGTGCAGAAAGATCTAGAGGGGTTAATCAGCAAAGGAAACCCCAAAGGGTGACAGGCAGCAGGCAAACACCATAGTTCACTGATCAACGGCCACCCCCCTTTTTAAAAAGCAGCCAAAGTCATTTGCACAGTATACTTACTTCAGTCAGGTGGCAAAAGAGTTGTCAAAGGGAAATGTGTTTATACCGGAATGGAAAGAGGGAATGACATTAAACAAAGCTGAAATAAAATTAACAGGGCTTGTGATAAGCCAATATTCTACAAATGCACAATCGGGGAGGGCCATATCTTTTTTATCATCTGAAGGGTTGTTGGTAGAAGAGGAAGCAAGCTTTTGGCCAAAATCCAGTTAAGAAATCACTGTAGACGCTATCAGTTGTGTGCCGAGGCACACAACTCAGTATGCAACAGATAAGGTCTACGGTGATTTCTTAACTGAAGGCAATTTGTCTCTGAAAATTATGCCGTTCGTGTTATAACAGCATGACTCGGCAAGAGGATTCGGGCCACTGAGTCATACAGAGCTCTTTGTGAAACGCTTTCATGAACTATGCTGTATAAATGAACTAAATTTCCAGGTCAGCTCCTTAGTCTTATTATGAATATTATATTCTTCCTAAATTCTACTTTTTAAAAAATGTTGCCAAGATATATGGATGAATAATATATCAAGCATATCAAAGCTAAGCTAGCATACAGCACAGCGAATGTAATGCATTCTGCTCACTGCTTCTGGTGCCCTCTAAATGTTTTGGTCTATGTGAATGATGCCTAAGAATGGTGGAAGGTCAGCACTTCTGGAAGGCCTTAAGTTGGGGAAGCTCACCCCAGACTGTAGTCCGACAAACCTGGGGCAGATGGGACACGCGCTAGCAATTAATTGTATATAGTGCAAAGGACAGAGCCAAATAAAAGCCCAGCCCTTTTTAAATTTAGCGATGTCTCACAAAGGAGTCCATTTGTATAATACAGGGGTTCTCTGGATGTTGGTCTACAATCATAGCCCTCTAGATGCTGTTGGACTACACTTCCTTCCAGCATTCGCTATTGGTAACGAGGTCTAGGGCTGATGGGAATTGCAGACAACCCCGCAATACCTAGAGATCCACCACGGCTCACCCCCACTGTAACACCCATATTGGGCTATTCAAAAAGGAACAAAATAGGTGTGCAAGGTTTCAAGATCTCCAGATCTTTTCATCAGGCAAAATGCTTTTTTTTTTTTTTTTTTTTTTTTTTTTGAGAAAGAGCTGGGAAGGGAAGAGGGGGAAAAACCCATGACAATGCTGACATAGCAACTGCATGATGTCTTAATATGGAATGGGTGGGGGAATGAGAGCTCTGCAGACATTCAGATAAAGCTTGACTAGTTGATGTGAAGCTCTGACCTCTCTTGCAGTTAAATCTTAGAAATCCTGAGAGTGAGGGTGTGGTTACATGTTAAAATACTCCTGGACTTTTGCACTGGTTTGGGCACGATTGAAATAGGTTTTTTAAAAGATCCAGCTACATGATGCACAGCTAAATGCGCTTTTAATACAAAAACCAGATAGCAAGGTGATTTCTCAAACCATATGCTGAAGCATTTATTTCAGCCAGAATTGCTGGATCCAAAAAATACTGAGTGACCTCTTGTGTCTGGCATTGCTGAACAGAAGCAAAATTGTCACCCTATTGTAGTTTTTCCTACAATAGTTTTTCCTATTGTAACACATACTAAATTTTCCCTTCTATGCAGCCCTCAAAAGTACACCAGCCCCTCTTAGAGTCTGCATCTGGGAAGCTCAATCAGAACCAAGGAAGTGGCTAACATGGGATTGCTGTTACCTGATTTAGAGATGAATCTTAGTTATTCTAAAGTCACCGGAATAAAACAAAGTTCTTTTGCTACGAAGAGCTGAGGGGACGGGAAATTTTAGACACCAGGTCAGAAACCTAGGCTAGACAAAGCTTATAGCAGACCCAGAAATATGGGCAGACATATTACAAGGTGCTGTTTCCCTTGCACCTGCTGGTGATTTGCAGTTGATCAGCGAGGCTTTGCACCTTCCACTGGGCTAAACAATAGGGATAACAACAGTAGATGACTATTTTATCCAGGACGTTTCTCAGCCTTATTCAGGGCTGAGCTAAAAGGCAGCCTTTGTGTGGGTGGTTCATGATCATGGTGGGAATAAGGCATTTATGGCAGACCAGTCCTGGAGCACGAAAAGGCAGAGAAAGGCGCTCAGCCTTTTGAGTAAAGAAGCAGCATCTCTCCATAACGGAAGCAAAACCACCAAGACATTAACAAGACAAAGCGTAAAGAAGGCATATGTTAAAAAGCTGCCGCATGCAGATGAGGGAGCCATGGCAGGAAGGGGTGCTTCTTTAGGCTTAGAGTCAGGAGTGGGGTCGAAATGTAGGGAAGCGGGGGCCAGGAAAGGATTTTTGTGAGTTATCAGCCAGACTATCTGGACGGAAAGCATAGCACCCATTGCAAAGGGGCCATAGAAGCTAGGAGGACATATCACTCCATCTCAAGAGCGGCTGCTTCCGTTCCTAACCGGGCATTTAAAAATCTCTGCACGTCCCCATCTCTCTCGGGTTTAATAACGGCCAGTCAGATTAGGCCCACACTTTAATAAAGGGGTGCGAGATACCATCTCGTTCCTGCCTGGCAGGACCCACTTGGCAGAGTGCGGCTGTAAAGGATGGGTGGGTGACAGGAAGGAAGGAGGGAGGGGGGACATGCTCCTCTGTGCCTGGTTTCCCATTTAACCCCTTGAGTCCATGGGACACTGGGAGCCCACTATTCCTGGGGGCTTGGAAACTGCTGCTTTATATCATGTATAACCTTCTTTTCTGCTTCCTAGGGACTGGAGTGGGAGAGACCTGGCAAGCAGGCAGCTCTAAAGACATTTGACAGTCCTCCACAATAGCTTCTTAGGAGCAGCATAGCGAACACAAGGCAATGTCTTTATGAAAGGCAGGGTGTGTGAGAGTGAATGTAGGATGAAAGCCACGTAGAAAGGGCGACCCAGATACATGGGGTGTCATGACAAGTGATATCTTGATCCAGGGTATCAATAGAAAAAAAAATAGGTCCCTTAACTAAGGAGTTTGGCTTCTCTTTGTACCCTGCATCTTCTTGGCTTAGTGGGGAGGCACTATTCGTTGTTCTGTCTCAGGCAGCAAAATGTCTTCAGCTGACCCCTACTCATATAGGAATGTGAGTCAACTTTAGAGATATAGCCAGGAAGACAGAAAATAGGATACTTCATCAGAACTTTAGCCAATAATGTATATGATTCCCTGTAGCTACATGCCAGAAACATTTAATCGTTGAAAGTCAAATCACTGCTTACAGGTTCAGAGTGCAGGCAGTGGTATAGCGGAGTCAAGAATAAGAGCATCTCTACTTCTTATTAGCAGAGTGAGCTAACTGTGGGAATGAATTTCTCCAGCAACCTCTGTTGTCATGGGAAGTATTTTGGTGTGACTTGTCTTAAACAGACATTTAAGATTCTAGCTTTATTTTTTAAAAAAACTCCTCCTGCTGGAAATAGAAACTGCTAGAATGAATTTGTTTACACGGCACAACATAACTGTCTGCATTTTTGGATTCTGAATGGGGGGGGGGACTTTCCTGGTAAGTGCTGGCTTGTCAAAATCTGTTACTACACCACTGGGTGAAGAGGAGAGAGAAGGGCCCGTCCTAAGAGACAGGGAAGAATGGACTTATGCTTGTGATGATCCCAGTCTCAGATCTCCTCTTACTCACCCACTCTGCATACAGAACCATAGTGACAGCAAAGTGACTCTGTACGAGGGAGAGAACTTCCAAGGACGCAAGTTTGAGCTCACCGATGACTACCCCTCCCTGCAGGCCATGGGCTGGGGCAACAAGGAAGTGGCTTCCATCAAGGTCAACGCTGGAGCGTAAGTCATGCCCCCTGGTGGAGAGAGAGAAGAGAGGGAGCTTCTCCCCTACCTTTGTTTCTGTCTTTCCAATAATACTGAGGCATAAATGGCTGAATCCCGAGGGACCCCGAGCACCCTCACAGCTGCCAACACTATTTGGAAAGTATCCTCAGTGTACAGCACACAAAAGCTTACAATATGACGTTGCTAATTAGGAGAGGAACAGAAGGGGAAGCAAAGGAAAGGCAAGGGTTACAACCAGCTGAGAGAGGAGGGGAAGAGAAGACTAGGCAGTGACCTATATATACTGTATAAGGTAGAACTGGAGGAGAGTTGAGGCTGGAACCCTGGGGGGTTGGGGGATTCAGGGAGAGAATTCAGCAACAGGGTGAAAAAGAAGGAGCAGAGTCATTTAAGGAAATGTGACTATGGGCAGCAGGTTTGGAAGAAGCCTGAAAGTCATCATAGATAAGGATATTTTGCAGAAGCCAATATGAGCAAAGCTGCACAGATTTTTTGAGGTAAAAGAGGTGGTATTTCAGATTGTTAACTTTGCGCTCCTTCATGCTTAAGGATTTCTCTCTGGAGTTCCTTATCCACACTTTTTCCTTAAAATTGGTGTGTGTGTGTGTGTGTGTGTGTGTGAGAGAGAGAGAGAGAGAGAGATTAAGCAAACACCGTGGACAATTGCAGAAGGAAAAGCCTACATTTACAACAACCCCCCCCCGCATGTGGTATCCTCCATGAGTGTAGGATTACAATATCCACCATATCCAGAACGATAGATAACAGGGTGGCCATTGCAACCCAATGTGTGAGGGAAAGAGCAGACTGGGGGGGGAGGGGTCTCCGCATCCTAGCACGGAGGCTGCTGCATGATTTTGGCCAAGTTCCTTTACCAGTACTGGAGAAAGGTAGATACCATTTTTTAAGAGAGTCAAAAATGGTCTACCTTTCCAGATGTATGCATGCATTTCTTTTACTGTAACCTGTGGCCAAACAAGCTATGTAGAGTTTGCATGTCCAACAAAAATCTACTACTGTACGCTGTTGCATGCAATTGTATCTGACCAACAGCAACCATGTGGGCGAGGCTGATGGAACAAGCCTTTCTTTCTCATCTGATTGCCACCCCTCCTTAAAAAAAAAAACCAAGCAAACTCACTTGGGGGCCTGGTACCTTTCCCAGTGGTACCATTTCCTCTCATTGACAGGATGACTAGTATACATACTAAAGAAAGGTGTGCCAAAGGATAGTTTAAGTCAGGGCTGGGCAGCTTGTGGTCCACTAGATCTTGTCAAGTTCCAGTCCCCATCCACCCTATATTGACTGATCATGGGTGAGTTATGATGGGAGTCATGGGTTCAGCAGTGGCTGAAGAGCTGCTGACTTCCTCCGGAGGAGGAGTTAAGGAACCAATGGACATTGTGCTAGCCTTTGTGCCCCAGTGCATGATACGCACAGGGTGGGTGGGAGGTGGGGGAACTGCCTGTTTTGATGATTCTGTGCTTTATCCCCCCAGGTGGGTGGCCTACCAGTACCCAGGCTACCGGGGCTACCAATATGTCTTGGAGCGGGACAGACAGAATGGGGAATACAAGAAGTACAGCGAATACAGCACCCAGGCCCATACCAACCAGATCCAGTCCATCCGCCGTGTCCAGCACTGAGCCATGTCAAAGCAGCAATTGTAGCAGCAGCAGCAGCAGCAGCAATACTGGGTCTCCTGCATACCACCCTTCACCCACACCTGCCTCTGTGCCTAAGGGCGAAACAAGCAGTGGACCTGCACCCAGTAGCCAATAAAGGCATTTACCAAACTCAGCTTTCTTTTTGTCCATCTGTCACTGAAAGCTTTGGGTTCAGTGGGCAGCACCATACCTGGGGGAATTGCTGAACTGCTGGTTTACCTGTCAGCACAGAATCTGAAAAGTCACAAACAAAAATAGATGTAGCAATGTTGGCAGTAAAGCCAACTCCAAAATCCTTATTGGCTTAGTACTTTATTAGGCCAACTAAACAGTGGTGTAATGGAACAGGATCTGTTTTCTGAGTAATAGGGACCATGATATTATCTGCCACCTCCTTAGGCTCTCCTGTCCCTTCTGAGATTAGCTGTCATCCTCACAGGAGCTGAAAGACAAATGAATCCCGCCCCTGAAGAACAGTATGCTATTACAATGTATTGCTGTTGTAATGCAAAATAACTGAGGGTGTTTTGGTCTTGCACAGGCAATTAAGAACCATTCATTTTACAAAAAACCTGTTCCACTTTTGTTGACATGGACTGCTCCGGCTGCCTGTATTTTGGACACTCTGGGAAAGGCTAGTGGCAGGTACTATCACAAGGATCCTCTGTACTTCCAAATTTACTGCTACATCATTGCAACTGGAAGGGCACAAAAAGGTGTAGACGTTTCCAAGGTCTGTGCACATCTTTTTGTATCTTTCCAGATGCAATGATGTAACGGCAAATCTGGAAGCACAGGGGCTCATCCGTACATGTAATCATGAAATCTTGCACACTTCATCATGCTTTTTCGGTTGGCCTGAAACAGTTATTATCCTAGTACAGATTTGTAAGATCTGAGCAAGCCAGGTAGAATTCATGATCTCTCATATGCACTGGCATACCCAGCAAAGCAACTAATGCCTCAGAAGAGCAGAGGATTTTTTTTGTTCTGTTTTTTGGTTTGTTTGTTTTGTTACTTTGATATTAAGAAAGAGGCTGATAGTGCCAGAGTTGGTGATTGGGGTGGGATGGGCTCACATAATCTTGTCCTCTTAACACCCACCAAGGCTTTTTAGCAAGGAACAGCTCTACTGCTTAGTGAACTGAGGCATAAGCAGTTGTCACAGGTATAAGCAGAGGATGTGGTCTCATTGCCACTGTTGAAGAAAGATTCAAGTGCCAGCCCAGCCAACTCTTCTATATGGAAAGGGATGGGGTCCCATCTCGTCCTTGGCCTTCAGGGCTGGTCCTTTTTCCCTTAGGTTCCCATGCTTGCATGTCAAGTTGATATTAATGGCACTGTTGCCATTTGAAAGGTTGGCAACCCTGAACTGGGGATTCTTACAAGCAAACAGGGTTACTTTTCTTGGTGTTGCACAGGTTTTTAGCATGGGAGGACACAACCTGCTGAATCCCAGCAATGGAAATAGAGAGGGGGAAAATTTAGGTTTTCCTTCAAGTTCTCATGACATGGAAAGAAATGGTCAGGTTTTCGTACAGGCCAATCAGCTCACTTTTACCTCCTCACAAGGAAGCAATAGCCAATGGATCAAGCAAAGAACTCAAAAAATCCATGCATGTTAGTATTTCCAAGTTATACTGACTAGAATTGCAATAATTAAAATAAACATACAAGATGAAAGAGCTGAATCAAGAGCAGTTAGAATCAAGCTATCATTTGAGTCATGGCATTACTTGAGGATGTCAGCAGTGCACTAAGTGAGGCTGGCACAGGTTTTTCAAAAATTAAATTTGCTTAGCTGTCTACCTATAAAGTTTAAAATAGGTAAGAGTAAAGAAGAGGTTCAAAACATGGAAAAGAGGCACCAGTGATCAGAAACAGTCAACCAACATGCGTATAAACCAGCTAGGGTTGCTTCTTTGCTTTTAATAACAGCTTGAAGTGCAGAGATCATAGAGTGAAGAAGTTTTACTTGCTAAAGGTCATGTAGCAAGATGTGGTTAAAGGCACAGCTATGGATGGAGTTTGAAAAGCTGGCAATCTTAAGTGGGAAATTTCAGAAAGCAGGTTTGCTGTCTTCTGCCCGATAAACATGGCTATGTCAGTGGACAGGAAGTATTGGCAAGCTGGATCTCTGAAGATCACTAGTCAATTAAAGGACAGCAGGTCAGTCGAATCTTGCAGTGGACGCATCGCAACGGTGGTAGTATTTCAAGGGTTGCATTAAATGTTTGAAAACATGCTTGGCCAATGTCTAGGAGTCTTGTCCTCTTTCTGACTTAAGAGAATTCTATCCTAATCTGAGTTTTGTAGGGGGATGTGGGATCATATAGTAGTAAGGGAAAGAAGAGATGGCAGATGCTCAGAGAGGTACTGATACTCATTTCAGGATCACATCGATTAGCTCCACTTGCATACCGATACCATGGTCTTTCTGAATGGGCAGCCCTGACGTTGGTGGTGATTTCTCACCACAATACAGACTGGAAGGGCATTGGTTATTCAAAGGACAATGAGCTGCAGCATATCAAAACTTGTGCCCCTATCCATGTGTCAGCCTACAAGGTACCACAGGAAGCTGCATCATTTTGGCCACAGGGTGAAAGACTCATAGGCCTTGGTGAGCAGCTCTTGCCTTCACTAGAAGAGACTGGAAACATACTATGGGTCCTTTCCTTTCCCTAAGCACCACTTCTGGTGTAAACTGGAATGCCTGCAAACCTAATCCTGCACACAAAATGCATCTGAATTGAATTGATCTGGTCTGGTCTGGTGTCCCTCCTACCTGCTCTGAAGGCCTGCCAGGCCCCACCTCCCTGGTTCAGTCAGGCATTCACATCCGCCCAGAATCCGGCACTGGGCAAACGGTCCCTTTGTAACGGGCAACCCCGCCCTTGAGCAGAAGGGGGTGAGGGAGAAATCGCAGCAGTCGGACCCTGAGGCAAGAAACAGAGAGCTCCTCCCTTGTTATCACCCTGCCCCAGGCTTTTATAGTAACAAGCCCCGTCCTCTGCTGGGGCCATTGCTCTGGGATAAAAACAGAAGGGGAGCAGAAGAGGCATTCAAGACCACCAAGCGCCTAGTTTGCATTGATCGACTCTAGTCTGCAGGATGATGGTGACTAGGTGGGAGCTTCCTTGTCCTCTAGAGAAAGTGCACAGAGGCAACGAGTTGCAAGCTTAGAAATAGCTGCTAGCATTTAATTTTATTTTTTTTTAGTAACAAAAGTATAAAACTCCACTACATTATGGCTGTAACAGAATCAGTGATAACTTCACTCCTTTTGTGGTCTAAGTCTGACTTTTTCATAACTTTTATCACTGTGGGGGGAGTGGCCTTACTGAACGGTGGAAGAGCGACATTGCATAGTTCAGGTGCTGGCTTGTATTATGACTTCTGCTATTGAAAGAAAAACATTCCAATTTTTTAAAGAAGAAAAAAAATATAACAATGTAGTTACTTTTGGGAAAAGTGACTGTTATATTCATAAATTGTAACCATAATATCAGGTTATTATATTTTGGAACTGGAACTATAAATGTAACTAATTCTTAATTCTTAATTAATAACTGATTGGAACTGTTGAATAGCTCAGTGGTTTAGGCATCTGGCTGCAGAGCAGGACTTCAGTTCCCTACTGTGCCTTCTTGACAGAGAGTGGACTTGATGATCCATAGGGTCCCTTTTAGCTCTACAGTTCTAAGATGATTATGATTTGCTTTTAAAACTAATTTTCCAATTCTGCTTCTGTTAGGAAAAAGCCTTGGTAATGTAAAGCTTCTGAAGAATGAATCTCATAGGTTACAAAGGTACATTTCCCAGAAGTAACTACATTATTAGTTTTGTTCCTCTAAAAAATCAGAATGATTTTCCCTTGGTGAGAGACCACAACTCCCAGAATACCCTAGCCAGCATAGGCACACCCCCACCCTTTCTCTGCAGAGGGCCATCTTATGGTCTGTGTCTGAGAGTGGCTTCCTAGCAGTTTCCCCACTTTTACTTGTGTATTAGTCTCACACTGTTTTGAAGTCAACAATGATACGAGCATGTCCTATGCACCAAGTTAGAAAAAGTAATGTAAAAAAAAATCTATTCTCCTATGCAAGCATGATTAGCTAGATATGGAAATCTTAGAACATGTAAAGGGAAGTCCTCTTGTTTCCTTCAGATAAGCATAAATCAACTTTCTCTAAGCTGACACCTCCTCATGTTTTGGATCACACCTCCAATCATCCTCTGACAGTTGATTGTGCTGTTAGGAATGACAGAGATTGGAGTCAATCATGTCTAGAAGCTGGTGGTCTTAGTGGATACGTTGTATCCCCACAGCTATAGCTTCCAGAATACAAGGTGGGGCTAATTAATTCTGGTTTTCCTATTTCTTTTCTCATCCTTGACAATAGCATTGCAATTGTAACTCCTTCACAAACTGAATGGAAGAACACTCTTAATGTACATCACTTCTGGAGGCTTCCACTGTATGTGACCAAGTTTTCTTCCTGGAGGCTTTCTGGCAAATGGCCTCTACCACCCTTTCTAACCAGGAGGTGCAGGGGACAGTGTCTCACCTGCCCTAACAGACTAGTTTCCACTGGCATCCATGCCCCCAACATTACTATTGGCATGCCCCTGTAGGAGCCACTAAATTTCCTGCAACGCCTTGGAGCAACATTGCATTAGGGGATTGTGGGAAATTAAGACACCAGCCTTAGACATAGGGAGGAGAAGAGAAACAGTTTGCAGGGTCCTAGGTCAGCTGTTAGTCATGGACCTTGGCAGCTGCCCCAAAATACTAGGCGTTGATGACAGGGGTGTGAAGAAGCAATGGTAATTTCAGGGAAAAGAAAATGACGAAGTAAGCTCCATGGTTGTTTGTAATCAGGGTCTTGCTGGTGGTAGAGAACAAACTTAAGAAGCTAGAGCCCGAAAAACCCACAACAACCATCAAGAAGCTATCATCATCTTCAAGCCTCATTGCATATTATTTTTCAGGCCTGGTTTTATGGCAATATTTACTGGTGAAAAATCAGGTAAATACCATGGTTATTATGATTATATTTCCTTTTCTCCCCCCTTGAAAACTACACATAAAAAGTGTTTAGCTTTGGCTGGATCACGCTCTGTATAACCGAATCACTGCTACCTGGAAGAAGAAAGCCTTCAAAATTTTCAGATGTGCTACTTCTCTGTTTCTTGGATACCCTGTGTGGTGTAGTGGGTAGAGTAACAGATCCAGACTCAATGAGACTGCTCACTCAGTCATGGAAACTCATTAGGGATGGGGAGCAGAACTGGTAAACCCACTCTTTAAATATCTGCCTTACCTTGTAATATACTATATGTCAGTTCCAGCTTGATGACACGTAACACACATATCTCTGTTCTGGGGTGGGGAACTGGCTGCAACCCTCTGTGTGTTTTGGGAACTTTGGGTCCTATTGACCCCGGTTAGTATGATAAATGGTCAGGGATTATGGGAACTGGAGTTCCACACCATCTGGAGAGCCACAGTCCATTTTTGTCCCCAAGTGACTCCTGTATTCAAGTCCGTGGTTTCCATTAGTCTGCAGATACTGTATCCTGTTTGCTTTGGCTTCACAATACGTAAATGACACATAATTGGAGAACTTCTCCCAGTGACTTTTTTGAAAGCCAAGGATTGCAAGACAACCACAACATTTTTGGGAGAGTGCCTGTGCCATCAACAGGCAGAAAATCAACAGGTTGTTGACAATTTCATTCGCCTCGTCTTTCTGTTGGCCATGCAGCTACATTAAAACCTAAGCCTCAAAGGCCCGCTAGGAAAACAGGGCACAGCTTATACTCTGAGACTGTTTGGCATGCCTGGGATATACCCTTGAGTTGCTCATGTGCGCTTTCTTTCTGCCCTGCCTCCAACTAGGAAGTACTTGCCACAGGCCTCTCCCCTTGCATAAACATTCCTATACACACACACACACACACACACACAGCCTTCTGGCAAAGATCAGCTGTCCTTCCTCCTTCCCTCCCTCCCTCCCTCTTGCAAGCAGGTAGCATACCTGAGGCTTTCAGCTGCCAGGGCCACGTCAGCTTCTGTCCTGAACGGGCCCACAGGTAAGTGGGAACTAAGCTGCAGGGTGGGTTTTGTGTGGTCAGCCTGGACACCTGCTCCAGCGCCTGTTGCAGGAGACAGATGGGACGATGTTTGGTGAACCTGGTAATTCATATTTTAAGGGAGACAAAAATGTCTTATTATTTCAATGCTGAAGCAGAGGATCACTGTGTAACGCCGATGACAAAGGGCAGGCTAGGATGCTTACTGTGTAACTTGGTCTGTGCTCACTCTCTGGGTGGTCCAAAGGGAGATCCCCTCATTCCTTTTGGACAGATGCACTTGGCTCTACCAAGAGATTGGGCGAGGCGGCTGCCTTGGGTTTCATGAAAGGGCATCAAATTGCTATTTTTCTTCTTATTTATATTGCCAGAGATGGTGAAAGATGCTTGTGGGACTTTCAGGTGCCAAAATATACTAGGCTGGCTTTGGAGACTCTGTGTCCTCCCTCGAGCAGGTGGAATGGTTACCATTTGCTGCCCTGCCTTAGGCGGCAAAATGTCTTTGGAGGAACCTAGGTACCTAGCAGTGAAATGAGCAATAGCTAAGACACCCTAATGGCTGTGTTCCCCTCCAGGCTGTTCTCAGAGGCTGAGGGTTTGCAGAGCAGCACTATGGTCAAAGGATCCTTAGCCCTTTGGACTTTTCCTTCCAGGGTGCCTGCTCGAGAATTGGGATCCTGGGAACCGTAATCTTGGAAAGCAACACTGTTCTCCATGTAGCAAAGTGCAGTCACAGTGACCAGTGCCTGGCTCTTCACCTGCTCAGGTGCTGCTTTACTTTCCAGGTCTCCAGAGAGCCCACAGGAAGCTTTCAAGACCAAGAATCCATTTCCAGCACTGCTCATCTGCCTCCTATACCTGCCTGTGCTGGGCTTGTTTTCAGTTGCCTGCGGCTAATTAGTAAGACTCAGGCAGCTAAAGCAAGTCTGGGGCATGAAAGGAAAACCAGCACCAAACCTCTGTGGGTAAATTTTTTTTAAAAAAAGGCTGGAAAAGCTGGACTCATTCCAGGAAATGTGGCAGGTTTTATGGACAGTACAGAGTGACCTGCCATGTCTCTAAGACACAATGGGCCTAGATGATTATAGGGTTAAATAAGGCATGCGGCTTTCTCTTCTGCAGGCTTTCCTATAGGAACTGAAGGGGAGAACGCATTTCTTTCACAATGTTGGGGATGGGCTACAACAGAATAAGCAGTGGTCCAGTTAGGATGTGGTCTTTTGGGGCCTTCCCTGCTCAATACACAGCAATGTGGATTGCTCAAAGTTGGGAAATGTTACTTTCTGTACTACATCTTCAATAACCCCTAGCCACCTGGCAATGCTGGCCATGAGATTCTGGAATTAAAAACAACAAATACACATCTGGTAACTTTCCAGTTTTGGCACTGCTTCAAAATGTGGTAAGCCAGCCCTGCTGTATTTGGGGGACCACCTGCTCATGGGAGGGGGGAAGAGTCCATTAAAAATCTTGCCCCGAACCACTGAACAACAGGTCCCTTAGCCAGCACCTCCAGAAAGACTCTAGAAGTTGCCACCAGGTCAGAGTTCAAACATAGTGGCCCATCAGCTTTAGGACAAATGACTGAGATGATCTGGAAAGAAAATGGTCTCTTTGCAACAAGATGGGCAACATTGATCTTGCAGACATAGTTAAACTGTACCTCCCATTCTCCCTCACCATTGGTGATAGCAGCTGAGGTTCATGGATGCTGCAATCCAGCAATATCTGGAGGGCCAGAACGGCACCCCCGCTGGGGAGCGGCTGGATGCTAAATTATGCCAGAATCAGAGAAAGGAAGCAAGAAAGAAGACAGACTCCAAGGAATGCCCCATGGGAAGCTGACCCATCCTATGTCAGCTCTTGAAAAATGGATGCATTCCCTGTCAACATGTTTTATACTGACAGTAATAATGGATTATAAGAAAACCACAAACCTGCTGATGTTTCTGTACCTAACCCCATGCACTCCCAAATATGTGTTTTTCCATGAAGATTCACACACATACACACACCTTCTTTAATTTCATCAGAGATGCAGTAGAGTTCACTTTTGGGGACAGTCTTTGTCCAGGAAATCCAGCCTACAGGTGACATATTGTATTTTGCAAGCACGCGAGGAATTCTGGTAAATGGAAGGTACTCTGTACTTGTTTGGAAGAAGTCTAGCTCCTAGCCAGGCTACAAATGCAGAAAACTATCTCAGTTACAAGTGTGGAAGTCTGAAGTTTCAGAATCTGATTGGAATTTCTGAAACAGGCCAAGGACCTCAAATTGTTAAGCCTCATCAGTAGACCCAAGAATGTATTCCAGATAGGAAAACAAAGGTATCCCCCCCTCCACCCTTTTTCCATGGGGAGAAAGCTTTTACTGCAAACCACTAAGACCTTGTGTGATAAGGAAAGAGCAACTGTTTTTCCCCAAATTACCAAAAAAGAGAGCCTACAATTTGTAAAGTATCAAAACTGTGTCCCATAACCAGCAAGCGTCCACTGTCTGTTTCCATACAGACACTCTGCAATGGAAAGAGTACAGCTAATGTACCGTTTCTGTGTTGTGGACGTAGCTACATGGGTTGATGCAGGGGAGAGCTAAACAGGCTCCAGCCCCTACCATACTCACCCATCCCCAATGGGAGGGGAGGGGGATTCCCCACAAGAGAAAAAAAAGAAGAAACTGAAATTGAAAAAAAGGTAAGTTGCTATTCCTCTCAGCCTTCAGTAACAATAATTCACTTTTCAAACAAGTTCCAGATATACACAGAGAGTGCTATATTCCAGAAATGTTCACATTTCAAAGCCAAGTGGAATTTTCCAATTTCCGTCCCCACCCCGATTTTTGGTACACAACCAACAGAGGAGCCCAGTTGCAGAATAATGTTACCTGTTCCCAGCAAAGTCTCCTGGACTGGTTTAATACTACAATAATGGCATATTTGGCTTTAAATATCAAAATATGAGGTATTCCCAGTACCTTGTCCCTCCGTTAGCCCTGACGTAGCAGCAGTCCGGCCCTAAGCTGCTCAGGCCTTATGCCACAGAAAGTAATTCTAATCCGCGCGTCTGACGGGAGAGTTGCGAACCTTCCGTTACATAATTAGACCTCACTGTGACTCCAGAGAAGACAACTCATTCACAATTGGCCAATAGGAGGTGAAGTTCAACAACCTATTGGGATTGAAGCTTGGGGATTACTGGATTAAAGGTTAATGGTATAATACTCATCTATGATATATTGTTCCAAACACCACATTTACCAAGCAACACTCTTTACATTTGGAGATGTGCACATGTGTGTCTCTGTGTACCACAGAGATGGGGAAGTGGTGGCCCTCTAGATGCTGTTAGGCTATAGCTGCCATCATCCCTGAACAAAGCCTGATAGTCAACCACCTCTGGAATAATTGGAAAAAGCTAGTATAGTCCCCCAAAACAAGACAAATGCAAGAACAGGTGATACTTATATTAGACCACACATAAAAATCAAGTAAACAACAGATAGCTAGCCTTCAATGATAATTCATCACCCTCTGACTGTGCACCAAGATCTTGTGGGTAGTTCTGAAAATGATATATTAGAGTATATTTTAGGAACTGGAATGCTACACATTGCTCACCCCAATTTAAACAGCAACATCTATGGATATTTTTGAGAGTTACAAACATTGTTAGCCATAGCCAAGAGGACAAGGGAGTGACAGCCTTGGTTTCTGCAGACCTGCTCTCACTGTCCTGTCCTCCGTCTTTTAGCCCTGGGACAAAGAATCCAGACAACATGGAACTTTAGCGTTGCCTCTTCCTCCTCCTCCTCCAACAGCAAAATGGAAACAGAAGGGTTTCTTTCCACCCCAGAGGCAGCCACTAGATGTCTCTGTGTTGCACAGAGGTACAGAGGAGGATTGAGTCTGGTGAACAAGAGCACGAAGCAGGAAAACCTGTGCGCAGGAGCATGTGCATGATTCAGATATACAACTGCTTCATTAGAGATTGCCTGTACTTCTGTATTATAGCAAGGAAACAAGATCAAGGTTGTTTTTTGGTTGTTTGTTTGGAATTTGGTTGCAGAGAAGGCTCCATAAGTGGTTCTTTAGCTGAGAACAATGGAAGCTGTAGTATATTCCGTACAGCTGGATGGTACTAGGTTTGGGAAGTGTAGTCTTGGAATAAAGGTAAAGGTTCCCCTTGACAATTTTTGTCCAGTCGTGTTTGACTCTAGGGGGTGGTGCTCATCCCCATTTCCAAGCCGTAGAGCCAGCGTTTGTCCGAAGACAGTTTCCGTTGTCACGTGGCCAGCGCGACTAGACACAGAATGCTGTCACCTTCCCACCGAGGTGGTCCCTATTTATCTACTCGCATTTGCATGCTTTCAAACCGCTAGGTTGGCGGGAGCTGGGACAAGTGATGGGCGCTCACTCCATCATGTGGATTCGATCTTACTGCTGCAGATCTATAGACCTTACAGCACAGAGGCTTCTGCGGTTTAACCCGCAGCGCCACCATGTCCCTATTTCACCCAGTAATGCAATACACACTCTCTGGGTGGTTGTCAACCAACATAAATTATTTACAAAATAGAACAGCACCACTTATTAGTCTAGATCAGGAGGAGAAATCTAAAAAAGAAGAGGAAAATAGGACATTAACTTTCTCCATGCTAGCTGGGATTTCTGGAAGTCCAAAACCTGTCTAGAAGGTCATAACTTTCCTACCCTTGGTTTAAAGCTCAAATCACAGAAAGGTTTTCCTGAATCCTTGGTCTTTGGAAAACAGAGTGATTGGTCAGAAAATAGTCATAAATGATCCATTTGTAGCTTGTAGGAAGAGAGCAGGAAATGATGAAGGAAGAGTGATCTCTGTCTCTTTCTTAGGGGAGCAGGGAAGGAACTAGTGGAGTAGGTGGTGTGTGCTATCAAGAACTGTGGCAACCCAACCCAACTCCCAGTTCAAATCAGCCAGAAAGCTCATCAGGTTACCTTGGATCAATTATTGTCTCTCAGACAGTGAGACTTCACAAGTTTGCCATGAAAATAACGAGGAAGAAGAACCATCTCCCCACCTTAAACTGTCCAAAGGAATAATTGTGTGCCATCAAGTCAATTCTGTCAATTCAACCAAGTCAAAGGAACAATTGTGTGCCATCACGTTCTCTACATGGAACACCCTTTCCAGGGTTTCCCATGTAGAGAACACACAGGAGTACTTTACCATTCCCTTCTTCTGGGTGTGTGTGCATGGCCTGGAACTGTGCAGGCTGCCCAAGGCCACACAGGCTGGCTCTTCTCCCTAGAAGCACAGGGGGGAATCAAACTCCCAACCTCTGGCTCCACAGTCAGATATTTAAACTACTGGGCTATCCAGCCAGCTGTTCAAAGGAAAGGAACGTTATAAACTGACAAATAGCAACAGCACTTCATATGTCTTACTCCTTTCTAAGTTCACTTAGGAATGGAACATCAAACGGAAGTCTTACACACATTTACTTGGATGCCGAACCTGCCCGCCCGCCCACTGCTTATGCTCAGCAGGTCTCATTCCCTAGCTAAATATGATAAAGGGACTGCCCTTTTACCAGATCGGACAAACAAATGTGCTTTAGCACTTCTTCCCAGTTGCAATGTGGGGTTGATCACACGGAACCATCTTGCAGAGGTGCTGTAAGCATTACTGAAACAAATGCACACTCATCTTATACAGACTATAGCCCACTCCACCAGATATCTCAAGAGTTATGCTATGCTAGCAGATCATATAGACAGATTATCAATATAACACAGAGATGTTGAGAAACAGAAATGTAGATAACGAGGCCAAAGGGCCATGAAATGCAAGAAGTCCCATAGGCCTCCCCATGACAGACCATGACACAGGCTGTCCTTTTTTGCATATTGTGGTCTTTAGGGTACACTGATTGCATGTGCATACGTGCGCGTGCACACGTACCCATGTGTACAACTGCTTGATGTTAACTGATATTTTATATATCAGTTGAATGCACCAGTTCTAGCCCAGGAAAGCTTCTGTCCTAATACAAGTTAGACTAAAATACTGGTTGCTCCACATAGGGCTTTGAGTGAACATATTTGCTGGAATAGGGCCTCTCCTCTAATACCACACACGGTTTTGATACATTAGCTATTATTATTCACCCAACCATTTTTCCCTCCAGGACTAAATGAGATACAGTACAATAACTGGCCTTTATCAGAAACTTGAAGGGAGAGTAAAGAAATGGAGCGGCTGGATATGGAAATCAGGGTTGGGGAAGCCATTGCCTTACAAATATAATGATATCCTCCCATCACCCCTCTCTATTGGCTAAGCTGACCGGGGCTGATGGGAACTGGAGTCCAGTCTCGTTTGGAGCACCTCGGGTTCCTGCTTGAAATCTTGGATGCCTGGACGTCCAAGGAAACCAGGTCGATTCACGACAGTTCGCAAGGAGACTACAGTAGATCTAAATGCCGTCCGGGGAAAGGGTGGCCTTCAGGGCCCATTTGGGGAAGGCTCAGAGGCGACTAGGAGGGGGATCTTCCGAACCTGAGGCCCGACACACGATTCCGGGGGGGGGGCGTCCGGGGTTTCCTGCCTGCCGCCCCTTCTACCTGCGTCCAGAACAGGGCGCGGGGTCTCGTCGTGCGCTCCTCTCCGCCTTAGCCCTGCTGGGTTGCGTGCGGTGCGTGTGTCTATTGGGGGGGGGGCGGAGGCGAATCGCTTTCAGGTTAAAGGCCGATTAGGGGCCAGCGTCGGCCGGGGGCTCGTTTCCTTGTTGGCTCAGAGGCGCTGGAGCAGAAGCGCGGCTGCCGAGCAAGGGCCCGGGCAGGCGCTGCCTGTTTGCAAAGAGTTAAAGAGGCGGAAAATGCGGCGGCCGCTCTCCATAGAAACGCCGATCTTTAACGGGGGAAACTTTATTAAAGTCCGATGGGCTGATAAGCGCCAGCGCCGCGCCTTTAATTAAAGCGCAGAGGAAATTGCAGGCGCCCGGGCCCTGCGCCCCGCGCACGTTGCCTGGAGACTGGGTCCCCCCCCCGTCCAACTGGCCCCCCCGCGCGCACCAATCTTGCGCCCTGCCTCCGCGGGTGGGGAGCGCAATACATAATAATAACAACCATCATCTTCCCCAGCCGAAGGCGATAATACCCCCCGCGGGCGCGGGGTGGGCGCAGAGCTGCCATGAGACGCGGCGCGGCCCGGACCTTGCTGCTCAACATGTACCTGCCAGGTAGGGCGGGGACCGACCCCGGGGCCACCCGGTCTCGCTTCTTGGGACCCTCCGCCCCGGCCAAGCGCGGTAGGGGGGGGTGCCGTGATCGCTGCCTTGCAGCTGCCGGTGGATCGGTCCCTTTCCTCCAGCCTCAGGTCCGACGCGCCCGTCCCGGAGGTTTCCCCGCCCCTCCTCCCCGGCGATTTCGCTCGCCCACGATTGCCTTTCCTGCGGGTCCCGAAGCGGACGCGCTCCAGCCTCCCCGCGCCTGCCGCCTTTAAAGCTTGGCCGACGGCTCTTGTCGGAAGGCGGATTTCCTTTTTCCTGGACGCGTTTCCTGGCTTCATAGCGGCTTTCCGGGGGTGGGTGGGGTGGGGGCGAGGAAGAGCGGCAGAGGCGGGCGTGGGGGGGACGACGACGACTTCGAGATAACAGCAAGGCTTGTTCTGGGGAGGTTTTTCTCCTAATAATTCCGGATTCGCTCAGAACTGGTTTTCAGTTGATGCGTTTCTCTCTCTTCCCCCCACCTCTTCATTTTTTGCTGCTCTTTCCTTACAGACCCGGTTGGGGAAACTTTATTCAAAGAAGGCAAAAGCCAGGCGTGGGGCTCCCTGGGACCCGGGGTTCAAAAAGGTAAGGCACAGAATTGTTATTTTTTTTCCCCCTCTCCCTCCCCACAGGAAGGTACTGGGGGAAAATGGGGAAAGGATCCCTGTTGCCATAGGGCAAATCGGCCGGGCTTGCCCTCCAGGCCTCGGAGTGCCTTTTCGCTTTTTCCCGCTCAGGGCTAAAATCCGCCCGCGGTCGCGCCAGGCAGCGCGCCACCTCCTTGTTAAGATTTGAGAAGGGAGCAGCGAGAAAGACGCCACCGTCTTCCTCGCAGCAGGATTTCTTAAACTGGGGTGAAAGGACAAACGGCACTTTCTTCCCAGAGAGAAAGGACGGTAGTTTATAAATCTTGGATTGTTGTCGTTTTAAAAAAGAGAGCGAGCGCGCCTGCAGAAACCGAAAGAGAAAGGAAACGAAGATTTGCTCTGATTTAGATGGGGCAGACTTTGATCAGCCTTACTGCCATGCTAACGTACCTTTTTTTTTTTTTTTTTGCTCAAAACCTTGTATAATTAGAAAGCCTATATTCTTGGTTAAATCATCAAAAAGGCTCCTTCCGTCCCTAGCCTGGTGCCATCTAGAAGTGTTGGACTACAGCCCATAATCCACAACCAACAGACACTTTGCTTGTCGAGATTATGGGACGTTGTAGCCCGGGCCATTTGAAGGGCGCTTTCCTAGCCTTCAGATGAAAGAGACTTTCTCAGTGGAAACCTCGCAGTTCAGCTGCCCTCGGGCACTGCGCCCCTCCAAGTCCTTTTTTAAGCCTCGGGGCAGAAGATAGAGCCCATCTCTTGGAAGGGAGCTTCCTTCCAAGGTGACTGAGGTCACAAACTGTAGATCGCCCCTCAATCTCCATTCAGGTCTGGAAACTGTAACTTTGTCCGGCGACCTTCTTCACCCTCCAGTGCGGCCTCTTGAAATCTGCTCTGCTTTGGGATAAGTTTGTGTTAACATCTTCAGGGGTGGTGGGTGTGTCAGTCCATCATTTGCCGCAGGAAAGGAAAGGGATTTCCAGTTCTTCCTTTCCCTGGGAGTCCAGATCAGGTAAGAAGAGCTACCAGCAGTAGCGATCTTCGGGGTTCCACTGCGGCTCTTCGAACAAGACAAGCTGTGTTTGTGGCTCAGACCCTTGATTTCTGTGCGCGCTATCGTTTGATTTCGAAAGGCAAACTGGTCCAGCAGCGGCCACAGGATTCTGTGGCTTGAAAGCCTGTTGTTTCGTGGCGAGCACTGGGATGTTTTAGGATCTAGGACCTCTTCTTTCCACTTTCCAAGAACCCACACACGAAACGTTCCTACGCTCAACCCAAGGACTCCTAAAACTTCCTTTCCCCTTCTCCCTCAGTTGCCTTCTGCAGAGGCTTCCCCTCCGACCAGCCTGGTGGAAACGGGAAATTTGTGCCCTGTCTGTGGTCGCCTTAGATGAGGCGGAGAAGATCCAGGATGGGCATCTTTGAAGGGGGGAAAAATACCCACGGAAGTGGCTTCCCTTTTGAAGACTAACGCTGGCTGGATAGCTCAGTGGTGTGGGGGAGAGGTTGGGAGTTCGATTCCCCGCCGTGCCTCCTGCGAGGAGAGTCAGCCTGCCTTGTCATAGGGAAGCTGCACAAGTCCCAGGGTGTCCGCAGAAGAAGGGAATGGTGGACCTCTTTTGAGTATCCTTTACCTGGAAACCCCTGGAAAAGGTCGCCATGAATCAGAATTGAGTTGACGGCACATGAGGATTAAAGAGTCACAGTTCTGTTTCAGTGTGAACTTCTGTGGATCGGGATCCTCTTCCACTGACGCTGGAATGCAAATACATGCCCTGTATAGTTGCAGGTAACCCCCCCCCCCCCCCGGCTAGGTGAGGATAGGGCCAGTAGACCAAACGGCAGTAGTTGGTGAACCCAGGAATGGGACTTCCGGGCGGTTAATTACTTCAATTAGCAGGTCCTTGGCTGTCACAGGCGAAGAGAGGTTTCTAGGACCCAGGTTGGTGTCTGTCAAGGGAGTCCATTGTTTAATAAACAGAAGATATTTATTAAGAAAAGTTGGGTTATTAGGCATTCTCTCTCAGCTCATCCGCCTGCCGACGCCCCTCCCCATCTTGCTCTGGGCGTGGGATTTAGACGAAAAGGGGATAAACTACAACTTTGGGCACAGATCATGGCGCCCTTCTAAAGGTTCGGGGGGAGGAACTTAACTGTGCCGTTTTATGCTAATTGTTAGGCTCAAGCCTTTTGTTAGGATCGGCGCAGTAGCGCTGCGGGGCTTCCTACATAGTTTTAAGATTTCAGCATGTCTTAATCCAGCCCTATTATTTTCTGCTCATCTATTCTAGCCACTTTGAAGCAAAGGAAGCGCGCCGCCTGATCTAGTTAAGCCGAAGTACCTGGATTCCGTTCTTTTTAAAAATCCCTTTAAATTAAATTTAAGGAAGTTCTAGTGGCCTAAATATAAGTCATCTTGTTTAAGTATGTTTCGAGGGAGGGCTGCTTCGTGAAAAGATAAACAAGGGCACTCCCCGTCTGGATCCATGTCTCCTTACTCAGTGGGTTCCCACACGTCCCGGCCCGAGATGAATATGTGGGGTGAAAATCGGTCAACGGGTAGAGTTGAGCTGGAGTTGCGGAACTTGCGGCAGTACACACGTTCGACAGAGATCTCAAAACATATGTTTACCTACAAGTGAGTGAACTGAGTTTAATGGAATTTACTCCAAAGCAAATCGGAGCTGGGTGACAGCCAAGAAAATCAGCTTTAACTCTATTAAGGCCTCATTGTCCTTTAACGTCTATGCCAATATCATTGGGGGCTTGTTTGCTGGAGTGAGTGGACTAGGACTACAGAGTCCTGGGTTCAAATTCCTGCACAGCCCTGGACATTTACGGGGCGGCGGCAGCAGCATTGATAAAATCATTCTTTAAACATCGCATACTAGGGTCACCATCAGTGCGCTGCAGTATGACGACACATCGCAAGCAAACATCATACGGGGAGGTAGAAGAAGAGCCCCAAAGGGTCTCTCGCTGAGGCTCTAAAGGAGGTGCGGTTTTCCAGAGAAATCTTCAGCACCGGCGCCCCTTCGTCACAAATCGGAGCAGTCTAAGGCGACTCGAAGGCGAGCCGGAGGAAAAGAAAAGAACAGAAGTAGCACCACTATTTGAATATGTGTGCCTTTCCCCCCCCACACACACTGAGTGTGCCCAAAGCTGTTAACAGCATAAACAGCAGTGGGGCATATACAGGGTTAGGGCCGAGAAGGGACTCTCTTTATTATCTTGTACTTCAACGTTTTGGAAGCCTTTCAACTGTTAGTCCCCCACTAGAGTAGAGCTGTTGAATCAATGGGACGGACTTAAGTGTTTTTTTATTTATTTATTTATTTATTTATTTATTTATTTATTTATTTATTTATTTAGACTTTTATATCACCTATCTGATGGCTGCCAAGGCTACTCTGGGCGGTTTACAACTTAAAAAAAGATAATAATACGAAGCAATAAACACTATAACCATCAAAATCAAAATTAAACACAAAATAAACATAACTAGCAAGGTAAGTGAAAACTAAAACTAATTAGGATATTTATAAGTGTTGCTGTCCTCTGAAGATGCCAGCCACAGAGACTGGCGAAACGTTAGGAAGAACAACCTTCAGAACACGGCCAAAGAGCCCGAAAAACCCACAACAACCATTTGATCCCGGCCGTGAAAGCCTTCGCGAATAAATTCCAATGCATTTCAACAGTCTTCTCTAGCTGGGGCTTACAACTCAGTTTATCAATATATTTCTGAATTTAAATCTACAAATATTTCTGCTATAAAATGTTAAGCAAAGACCAAAGAAACATGTTCCCGTCAGGCTGCGGAGGCAAGTCCCATTTAATTCCTAAAGTCAGGAGGGTGTTTATGATTTAAGTGACTTTAAAATGGGAAACTCTTCCGAACGAAAAGCATCTTTTATATGAATATTTTAAAAATCAGAGTTGGCAAATGGTTAGTTTGTTTTGTTTACTTGCTTTGCTCTAATAGACTGTGAATGTAAGAGCAGTCCTAAAGCGCGTGAGGACAGGGCGAAATTTTAGTTGCAGGATCCTTTAAAGGGGAGGGGGAAGCGGAGCAGGGGCGCCAAGATCGTTTGAAGTCCAGGCCGAACCTAACTCTTACGAATTAGCCAGGCGCATCTCTGCATCGTCAGCACATCATAGCAAATACTGCTAGTACCACCTCATTTCAAAACGCCGGGTCACCGTCCAAACCATTCATTTCGCCAATAATAAGCGCCGCAACATTTAAACCCCTTACAAAATAGGTAGCGAAGCGAAGGAGAGGAGACCGGGTGGGCACAAAATGAATTTCTAATCCCTCATTGAGGTTAACAGCAAACCGCCTCGATCGCCAAAGGCGAGTTGTTATGCGCAGCCCAGGTTTGTCGCCTCGGACATATGGCGACCCGACCTCGCCTTTCTCCTTTAAAAGCACAGTCCACGGACGATTCCGCCACCTCCCAAACCCAACGGCACGGTATCATCCGATAAGGCCCCCTTCCTTTGTCTGCCACCGGCCCCTTCCATCCCGCCCTGGAGCGACAGGGGGACATGGAAGACGTAAGACCAGCCTCCCCCCTCCTCTCCCATACTCTTCCTCTCTCCGCTTGCTTTTAACAACCCCCACCCCCCACATGAAGGGGAAATATTCCCGGGAGCTTAAATATTTTCGTTTGTGTCCGCACTCCTTTGGGAATCACCTCAGTACGGACTTTGAATTAAACACCGCCTGCCATCAGAACCCAGTGACATCTGATATGAT
Organism: Pogona vitticeps; assembly: GCF_051106095.1. Taxonomy (NCBI): domain Eukaryota; kingdom Metazoa; phylum Chordata; class Lepidosauria; order Squamata; family Agamidae; genus Pogona; species Pogona vitticeps. The sequence goes on from NC_135783.1 coordinate 241,884,052, forward strand.
TTATCGGTTCTCAGTCTACTTAAGTCCGGACACGACACCTCAAATCCTTCCAGGTGGAGCCAGGAATCAATGAAAGCTGGAAGATGACAGGGGCGCCTGTTTCCCAACGAGTCTTACAGTGGGGTCAATGTAGACGAGCTTACTCCGATGTAAATCCTTCAGGTTTACGGTGGGCCATAATAAGACCCTTTCGGGGGGAAAAATAATTCTGGGTTTACTTTACAGGGTGAGATAAAATGCTTTTCTCTGCCCACCCCCATCCCCACACCCCGTCTCAGGTATACGGATTAGGGAATCTTGTATCGAGTGTCCCTGTCAAGGGAGATGGTTCTTCACGTTCTGGGGTGGGGAGGCAGCGGATGACCAGGCAAGGTCGCCGAACGTTTATCGAAAGGAAACCCACACGAACCACTCGCGTGTCCTGCGTCCTTTCCCAACAGTTGGTGGCAGCCTTAACCATCCTCAGAGGACTGAGATCAATAATATTTTAATTGGCCCCATTAATTTCAGTGGAATAAACTACAAGGGATCGGGGCCTGATCCGACCCGAGAGGGAAAGGGTGCAGTTTTCCTGAGCAGACGAAAAGGACAGAGTTTTGGGGAGGGAAAGTAAAGGCTGCCAGGTTCCGCCGAGGCGTCTCTCTCTCGCTCTCTCGCTCTCTCAACTGGAACAGGAGGACGCGCGGGGAAAGGACTGGGCGGGCATCGGCATCCGGATCCTTGTGGTCGCCGTTCAGTCGTCGTCCTAATCTTTACGCCAATTTTGGAGGATAGATCACTTCAGCGACCCTGTGACTTTAGGGCGGGGTGCAAGGTGAATCGGGTCCAGTTCCATTCCTTTGCGCCTACCCCCTCCCCCCTTTCATACACGTGTGTTTACTTATAAATATGCCCAGCTATGAGAACCTGCATGGAAGTGTCGGATCATGACGCCAGAGACCCGGGTTCAAACGCCCACTGGGTTGTGGAAGCAACCGAGCCTTCCAAAACCTGACGAGGGCTCTCGTAAATCGGAAACGGTTGGAAGGCGCCTTTCCACGGCCTTCAACCAGCTGACTGTCAAGGGCCCGTAGCTTTCCAGTCTTCGGGAATCGTTGATTGGCAGAGGGACTTCTCCTTTCCCCCAGTGTCTTGGGGGACAAATGTCTTTCTTTTTTCTTCACGAATTAGAGGCACAACTTCCGTGCGTGAAAGGATCGTCTTTTACGCGGCTGCTCCTGTTTTCCGGTCCTTTAAGACGTGTGCTGTAGACAATTCGGTTGACTTCTCGTACCGCCGAATGTCAGGTTAAAGGCAACGTGGTTTCTCGTTGTAGTTTCTTCAAATCGTCATTTAAATACCCGCCTTTGGCTGGATTCTTCTTCTCGTGTTTGTGTGGCGGAAGGAAAGGCGGACGTGTGTTTGTTTCTTTGCAAAGTATACAATCCTTCTCAGCCAAAACTCAGACGTGAAGGCTGCAATTCTAGGGGCCTTTTCTTGGGGGATTGCTCTTAAATATTGGATCTTCAAATTATCCCTTCTGTAAAGCTATGCACGCACTTTTATGTACCCAGTTAAAAGTGCACATTTCCCCCGAAACAAAAGAGATGCGATTCCAAAATCATGGTCCAAGCGCCGGGAGGGAATCCGAAAGCGGCCCTGAGATGAAGCGGCGGCACCAACGACGCCTCCTTTCCAGGACCCGCCACGGTGCAGGGCAGGGTCCGGTCCGGTCCTGTCTTGTCCGGGTCTCTAGTCTCTCGTTGCAGCCCCCGGTTAGGCGAGGGAAGGCGACGCCCGTTTTTCGGCAGGAAGCGGAGCCGCGGCTCGGAAAGGATGCCTTCGAAAGGTTTCTGGCAAAGCCGTTTTCTCTTCCCCGATTTGACCTTAAAACGAGGACAATCTCGCCCTCTTTTGTTTCCATTCGGAGCATTTATTTAATTGCGGGGCTCTCCCCACCGCCCCCCCCGCCCCAGGGGTACGAAGCCTCTCAGGGGGCCCTGATCCCATTCCAAAGGAGGAAAGCCTCACTCGTGTAACTCTCTGGCCTCCTTTAGTACAAAGGAAGACAGGAACAGTTGCTGAAGGCTGCTTTGAAATAACTTTCTCTTCCATTTAAAAAGGAAAAGAAGCAGGGCCAGGGGGCTTCCGGCGGTGCCCGGGGAGGGAATGGCAAGGCCAACCCAGCCATTTTCTTTGTGCGCTATAGATACAGTATCTGCTCATAGGAAGGATTGTTTTGGGGTCTGATGGAGGGAAAGGAGGTCCGTCTAGGGTTAAAATATGTAGGTGACCGATTGAATGTGATTTCCCGTCGATTAAGTAGAGGCTCTCAAAACATGCGAGGAATGGAATCAGATTCCGGAGGATGAATTCACACGTGCATGGAGAGATCACAGAATCAAGTTGCATCATGGCAAGTTGCATCATGGAGATATATTTATGCTAGGAGATATACAGTACTGTGCATGCACATACACACACTCACTCTCACACACTCACTCTCACACATTGACTCACACACATAATCTCTTTTTCTAACCACTGGCTATGCTGGGTAGGGCCCAGAGTCCAAGAGAGACTGGGACAGAGATGTGGAGGGAGAAGTCTCAGAGACGGACTCTGGCTCCGGTCGTGGGTCTGTTGTGCTTCTGTTGTCCTTTCTTTGTTTCTATTGCTTTGTTTGGGGGGGGGCAGAGTTCAGGCAGCAAATCTTCTTGAGTCAGATGTTTTCAATGGTAGGAATAATCAGCCAACTAACAAAAAAAATCAGTGCAGAAGATGGTTTTTAAAGGGTTTCCTCAACATTTTTGAAAGAGTTGTTTTGAAAGACAACTGATTTCTGCAATGAGATAGCAGTGGATCTCTGGTGCACAAGGGTAAGGTGAGAAGTTTTCAGTGATGGCACTAATCTACTTAAAAAATAAAGAGACAGACAGACAGAAGGTCATTTTAAAAATATATGTATATGACAGACTGAATGTAATTTCCTATTGTTTAAGCGGAGGCTGTCAAATCACATGAGGAATGGGATTAGATTCCCGAGGATGAATTCATATGTGTGCGTGGAGAGAGGTCTATGAGGAGAGATGGGTGCTGGTGCCTGTAGGTGGGTGAACCAGATCTTGGTTGTCTGCTGAATATGGCCGATATGACACTCTATAGCCATACAGCAACACGGAACTGGTTCAACCATGCTTAATATTTATATTGTCATCACCCATTCTGATAGCTATAAAAAGAGAGAGCCTTAGATTAATTTTAGTGTCTTAGTATGGCTGGCCTATTCCAACTCCAGTGCGCTGTTTGTCGGTGTTGGTGGAATAGAGTTGCTGTTACTTTAGTTGGTTCTCGCTTAAATTATAAAATTTCTGCTGTAGTACTTGTTGAGAAACAGGATCATAAACAGCTGAAAGGGCAGAAAAAAGCTATCTCCTCTTGCCCAACACCACCAAAGGCAAACATGAATCACAAAAGTTGTAATATATTCTGGGGGAAGCACTTTCTTTCGTTCCTATGAAGGGCAACTGCCCTACAGGAAAAATCCATGAGGGGTGATGGCCAATGATGGGAGGACCCAGAGCAGAGATAGGAAAAGTCACTTGGGGGGGCAAGTCTCAAGTGTCAAGCTGGAGGTGGGGCTTCTGGGAGTTGTAGTTTGTTAAAGAAAGGTTTCTGGGGCTGTTCAGAGGCCAAATTAGAATTTTGATTTGTATCCCCCTGATTTTCTCTTTAAAGAAGAACACCCAAAGCACAGCTTGAAAAAATACCCAATATCTGGTAAACTTTAACTCCTGACTCAGCTGGCACTCCATTTACTTTTGGGCAACAAAAAACATGAAAGGATAGGAAGAAAGTGAAGGAAATCCAGCATGGCAATATATGTGTGTGTGTGTGCGCGCATGTATGCGTGTGTGAGATAGAAACATACCCAGAGGGGGCGATGCAGAATGGCATAGAATGTAATGAGGAAGAGTAAAAATTCTAATTTTACCTTGGCAGAAGGCAGTAGTGGCCTACTTCCCAGTGAGTTTATATTTCTAACACAGGCTGGACTAAAGTGAGAGGAATGGCAGGAATGAGGTGGGAATTTATACTCTTATTGGTTGGCTGTCAATATATTGCCATTTAGGTACTTTGATATATACTACTGTTTGTTGTTAAAAACCACAATCTACTTACAGATGTACTAGGACAGATTTATATTCAAGCTTTGATCATCAAATCAACTTTGTTTGGAGAAACAAAATACTTCAGCTTTTCCCTTGATCAGGAAGGAAATGTGCTCTTCCCTACGTAGTTTGGTCAGGATGCCTCAGAACAAATAGTTTTGGGGATGTGCCTTGAGAGCCAGAGGTTGGGAGTTTGATTCCCCACTGTGTCCCCTTGACAGGGGCTGGACTTGATCATCCATAGAGTCTCTTCCAGCTGTGCAGTTATAAGAGGAATGTTATCTATCTGTCTTCTAATATGTTTATATGTAGCCATGATTGTGGAAGGTGAATAATTGAGAAGAGAGATGGAGGAATGATATGGCTCAGTATGGGGTAACATTGTCTGTTGATTTGGGACATGGCTGGGCCTTTCTAACTACCTCACTTTTGGCTTTCCAGGCAGTGGGCAGATCCAGTTGTGGCAATTTCTGCTGGAGTTGCTTTCCGACCGGGCCAATCTGAACTGCATTGCCTGGGAAGGAACGAATGGCGAGTTCAAACTTCTGGATCCTGATGAGGTGGCACGGCGCTGGGGTGAGCGCAAGAGCAAGCCCAATATGAACTATGACAAGCTCAGCCGGGCACTGCGCTATTACTATGACAAGAACATCATGACCAAGGTGCACGGGAAACGCTATGCCTACAAGTTCGACTTCCAGGGCCTGGCCCAGGTCTGCCAGCCAGCAACCCCCGACCACACTCTCTACAAATTCCAGGCCCCATTGCCCTTCTCTGGTATTTCCAAACTCAACATTATGGCCTCAGGTGTGACCCCAACTAGCTTCTCCTATTGGCCAGGTTCTACCCCTACCCTGTATCCCAGCCATGGCCTGCAACCTTCTGCACCCTTCAGTACCATGGCAACCTCCCACATCAACAATATGAACAGCCACTACCACTAGGGCTCTCTTAGCTGCGGATGGGATGGGAAAGGGAAAGGGTGGCCTTCAGATGAATACATTTCCTCATTAAGAGCCAGGAGATATTGTGTATAACAGGAGAAACATCTTTACTGAGATGGTCTGGCTTTCTGCAGTGGCATTGGATTATCCCTAAGGTCTCTTCTGTGCCGAGATCCTTTAGTGTTGGATACAAAGCCCATAATTTCATAGGGGACATTTTCCCTATTTTTTCCATTAAAAATCATTCTCAGTATAACTGGTATGATCTTGGAACTGTCTTGTACTTTCTGCCCCTTGGAACTCTTGCCATGCATAACAGCTAAGATCAGGATGGCCTCAACTAAACAAGACACAAACACCCATATATCTTGAGGGGTTAATCATGGAGGTGGGCTATACTGCATAGGGTGCCTGTCTGTCCATCTCATAGACTATATAAATAGCATCTTGGTCAGCGCCATTCTTTTCCTTGGGACCAGCTTGCTTCTTTAGTGGTCACGTACCTGCAGCATTTTGTTGCTGAGTTTTCCCTTGATTTGGTACAGGGGTAATCCCCTCCTCTTGGGAATCATAAAATGAAGAGGACCACGTAGCTACATAGCCAGCCACATTTAGCTCTTTGATGGTGACAGCTGAGGGTAAGTGAGGGCAATTGAAATGAACAGGGGGGGATTAAAAACACCAATATCCGACCACAACGTCATTTTTATTTTTACTGCTGCTGAACACGGGAACAAAGATCTACTAGTAAATTAGCAGAATACTGCTCTACAGACAGTTCATTAATTTATAGGCTGGAGAGAAGTGGTGGTGGTGGGAGGATATTGCCGCAGAGAATCTTCTCTCTCCTTACTCTGAGCCTAGTGGGAAGGGCAGGGAGGGAAAAAAATCTGTGGGTCCAAGGATGAGGAGCCCCCCTACTCCTCCTTCCTGCTTTCCCACATTTGTTTTTTATCCAATTGACCTCAGCAGGATGAAAAGGAAGCATGAAAAGCTAGGCCCCTAAAAGATTTGGGGTCTCTGCCCATAGGACATAAAGGTTCATAAAAGTAGCATCGTCTTATAGACTGAAAAAATAGACTGGGGCCCATCGTTTGCTAGCTTCAAGGTTCCTTTTCATCGCTGAACCTGGTTTTGTGTGTGTGTGTGTGTGTGTGTGTGTGTGTGTGTGTGTGTGTGTGTGTGTGTGTGTGTGTGTGTATACACACACACACACACACACGGGGTGGGGGGGAAGCATAGCAGAAGCTTCCCTGAAATCCACCTTGGCATCTCTGGACTGCTGTCTTTCTGCCCCGTCCACTCCTCTGCTACCGCTGTAAAGAAGCATCAGAGGGTGGACCTTCCTCTCTGCCCCTGGAAAAAGGAAATTCATGGTATCTTCCTCTTCTCCCAAGTAATCTCTCCCATGGGCCATAGCCTTGTATATTATTATTTATTTATTTAAACCATTGCTTTGTTGCATTTGTGCCCAGCAGGGCTCCCAGGCAGGTTTGCTATAGGTTAAAATGAAACAGAAGTAAAACATATAGTAATGCCCTTTTCTCCAAGAACTCCAGGTCTTTTCCAGTGGCATCCAAAGCAACCCCCTGTTTTTAGAAGTGTGTATCTGTCTGTGAGGTTACCTGATCTCAGAAGCCTCATGGAGGCCTCCCCCGGTGCTTCCCCCCCCACGCCTGCTGAGCCACTTGCCTTCCTAACCCCAAACCCTCAAGGCAGAAATCCTGCAGGGCTCTCTGTTTCCACAGGGAGACCACCTAGGCCTAAGCATTTCAAATCATAAAGTGTAACTTTAAAATTATATAGGAACTCAAAGCATTGGGTAGGGTGATAGAAATAGGATACTCCGTTGAATCTGGGCTTTGCCCACTAGAACTATAATACGTAGAGCCCAGTCCCATTACCTTGAACCCACTCCAGCCAGAGAAGCTTTGACCAGACACATGTCAAAAGAGGTGTCGTCTCATCTAATCCCCGTTGCAGCAGCCTGAGAGTGAAACTGGGCCAGCCACCACGATAAACAGGCTGCCTTCACACACAGGACTGAAAGGGGATTTTGCTTTAAGATAACCTAAAAATAAAGCTTGCCTTGGCCGCCTGAAAGTCCTGTTTGCATTACAGGATGCCATTCCCCCCCACCCCCGCACACCAACTGCATTTTTCTTTCACATGCAAAATAATTTCATGTGCCAGGTTGGAAGTGACGGAAGCCTGAAGTGTGAGCATATGGGCCTGTTAGCATGCAGGTCAACAAGGCAAACCGGTGCAGCAGGGCTGGTTTTTGATGACATCCTGAAATGGAGACAGAAATCAAGAGAAGAGGATTCCTCCTGGAAAAAAATCACCCAAGTGGCTACTTCAGTTAGGAATCCAGGCTATTCCAGCCTAGTGGTTACCTTTCTGCCTCCCCCAGTTGTGGGTGGATCTTGCCCCTTTCCTTGGTTTCATGATTTCCTTCCTTTTTTTTTTTCCATCCTCAGGTTGATGGAAAATCAAATGTCTTTTCCTTAGATGCAAAAAAGGGGGGGAGGGGGCTGTGGTGTTTCAGGTTTTGTTGTAATGTGTGTGTTGGGGGTCAGGAATGTTCAAAGACCCACTCTTGAATATATTCAAGAATAAATGGCAGAAACATAGCCCTGTACATCAATAACACTTGTTGTGATGGCTTTTTGGGGTCTGTGTGTTGTTTCTTTTTTTAAAAAAAACAGTGTCAGAGGTGATTTTGAGAAACAATCCCACACAATGTTGATCACAATTCCTTCCTGAACTGGCACTCCTGGAAGAAGAGAGAGCACCCACTTGCCATGGGGATGTGGCGTTGTCTGTAGCAGGCAAAAAGGTGAAGCCCCATATTTGAGAATCCCAGTGGGACAGGAAATCAGACATTCAAGTCATTTCATTCATCAGGGGTGTGGGTATGGGTCCCTTAAAGTCTGAGGAGTCTGTCTGTCTGCCAAACTCAGGGCAGGCACAGAATGGCAACTACAATTTTTGGGGGAGAGACTGGACGTGTCTCCTCAGAGGCCTGCCTTCTTCAAGTAGCTCCCTTGTTTTACTGCTCAGAGCAAGAGCACAAGGGGACTGGAAATCCCACCTCTGACTTTCATCCTATTTACATCTTGCCTATTTAGGGAGGACAGGAGAACAGGTGGCCCAAAAGAGTGGTCAGGAGACTCCAGGGATTGCTGCTGGGGCCTCGGTAGGCTCCCTAGGATGCTGCCCTTGCCGGAACCTAGGCCATCACAACGGGAAGCGCTTCCCTTGCCACACTGGTGGCTCATGACTCTTCCAGCCACTGATCTTAAGCACTCGTTTGTAGGCCAACTCTCTTCCCTCTTAGAGCGTCAGGGTCTGGCAATAGTTCCTGGCTCATGCTTGTGACTTGTGGAGTCCCAGTGAGGTCTCATTGCCCCACATTCCTGACAGCTCACCCCCTTGGTCCTAGGATGCAAAAAGAAGATGGTGTGTACCAATTGTGGAGTAAGGACATCCTTCCATGCAACTTGCACCTGCTGGAATGCGGCTGTTCCACCCAGCTGATAAAGGCACAGAAGCTTTATCCTCTTTTGCTTCTAGCCAACCTACTTCCATACATCTCTCAGTGAGTCTTTTTTTTAAATTCTTCTAGCCGGCAGGATGGGCTAGGGCTACTCTTGCCATGCAGCCACAGACACCTGCTCCCATTGCACCTCTTGACAGTCATTCAGATTCTTTGTCTCTTGCTTAGGTCTTATTTGCTTCTGTTTAGTTTTCATCTACTCATTGCTCCTGTGGATGGCCCTTCCCAGGCAGACTGTCTTTCTACTGAGGTTCCCAAAGGTCTCTTCTCTTATTCTCCCTTCATGTGTCCTCTGATCCTGAACAGGCCACCTCTGAGCTTCACCTCTATGGCTTTCAGCAACAGAGATGGGAACTTGCCTACCTGCAGCTCTGAACAGGCCCATCTTTCCTGGTAGCCATCAGAAGGTATTAGAGAAACTCATCGGCCTCAGTGATCAAAAGCAAAAATTAGGCTGCAAGCCCTATTGCCTCCTACTCTGTTTTCATCTGCACCTCAGCTGCAATGAGAGTCTCATTTATTACATTTCTACTCCCTCTTTCTGCTACTGGGCACTGTTCATTACAAATTAATTAAGCTGACAAAAAAATAAACACAATAAATTAAACTGTATCATAAGCCAAATTTGTAAGATGTGACTTTGTACCCTTCCTAACAATGGCAACACTGGGAAACTGAGCACAACTCTGAAGGGAGGGCATCCCATAATCGGGTTGCCAGGCAGGAGAAAGCCCTCTTCCATGGGCCTGCTAGGCAAGCCTCTGCAGCTCTGGTTATTCTCTGAAGGGCCGCTTTTCAAAATCTTAACATCTGGTCAGATTCTTAACAAGGCAGGGGGTCCTTCAGATAGCCAGGTCCCAAGCTCCTTAGGAGTTTAAAGGTTAGCAACACCACTTTGAATTGGGCTCAAGGTTTAAGTTTTCTTTTCTTTTCCTTTTTCAGATTTTTCATTATCAGGGCCATCTGATCTCAGTAGCATCCACTAATTACTGTAGCAGCTTATCTGCTGGGTATTGCCCCTGTTGGAGGTCCTGGACCTTTTATGAAGGTAGCCCCACAGAGAGAATATTGCTGAACCATCTGCAAAATAGAGGACCATGGGGGTGTGTGTGGCAGGGGAGAAATGTGGATGGAAGGGTGTACCCTTCCCCAGTGTGGTAACTCCCCACATGTGTTGTGCTGTACATCATCTCAGGCAGTAGATCTAATCATGCTTAATGAAATGATGGACATTGTAGTCCAGCACATCAGAAGAAAATCACCAGGTGAAGGATGGAGACGAGAAACACGAGGCAGTAAGAGATGAAGTGTCTTCTCTGCTGAATTGCTTTCTTTGTGTTGTGCTACTGGTTTCCTCGACATCATTTCCCTTTCTGTCTGGCATTAGCTGCCATTTCATGTAACACAAAGAAAAGTAGGATGGTACAGATTTATTTCAGTGTGAGATTTCATGGATGACAACCCATCCCCTCACATGACCAGAGTCCCATATTTGGCCTGCAGGTTTTTATGTACAGTTTATGGTTGTGGGGCCCAAATAAAATGGGGAACACAAACAGTGACAATGGCACTATTAATACAGGTGATACCCTATGTGGTGTAGTGGCTAGAGTGACAGACTAGGACTTGGAAGGCCTGGGTTTGAATCTCTGCTCAGCCAGGGAAGCTCACTGGGGGTGTGGAATTAGCAAAACCATGCCTTGAATTCCCCACTTAACTTGAAAGCCCTATTAGGGTTGCTATAAGTCAATTCGAACTTTATGGCACATAACAGGAATAACTTTGTTGATTAAATAAACTTTCTTGCAAAAGGTAGAAGAATGAGCTAATGGAACTCACCTCTTAAATTGTTTATGAGATGTAAAAGATGAAGGAATAAATCCTAACAATATATCAGAGGGGGTGAGGGACAGAGATAGTTTATTTTACATATAAGAGGAAGGCAGAGACACCCCCCCCCTTTATTCACTATGCATGTACACTGCATTAAAAAGTGCCTTTTTAAGCCTCTGGTCATCTTTTCAGGTAACAGCTAGCTCTGAGTTGATTGCCAGTTTTTCTGTGACTGATGCACAATAGAACCAATTTGACCAAATCCAGCAGGGGGCAGTGATAACACACTGATTCATTTTGCTCCCCACCTATGAGACTTCTAAATTTTAATAATTTAACTGTGAGAAATCTCATTCCATATCACTGTATTAGCCTCTTGAGACACCCAGGAGTCCTCTGGCACAAAATAATGTGCATGGGGTGTATTTTTGTGGTCTAGCAGTGATTCTAGTCAATATGTATCCTACGAAACAAGCAAAAATGTTCAGAGTCTGACCAGTCAGGTGTAGGTGTGGGTGGGTGTTATTGTGAAGTAGGGCCTGAAAGTCCCATGTCAGGTGGCACGTGAGTCATATTCCTCTGGAGAACAGGAGGGAAGACAAGAAAAGGCTGAAGTACCTGGACAAGACTCTCGACCAATGATGCACTGCTTTAAAAGTGAGCGATAGAGAAGGTTCACGTAGTTTGGGACATGGCAGTGTTATCCCCAAAGATCCTTCTAGTGCTGCGATCCTGCCCTAGTTGCCTCTTTCCTGATCTTTTAGGGAAAAAAACAGGAGTCAATTCACATTTGGAAAACGGTGCAAAGAATGGCTAGGTGGAGAAACAAATGCTTTCGTAATGGAACCTGCTAACATTTGCCTACCTGCTCTGTGATGTGGAAGTGATCCGAGTGACTTTTGGATCCTGTATTTTCCAGCATAACATAGAAGAGCAGCTCTTATATTGTTACTTTAGCCCATCAGTCTTCTGCATGCCCCAGGATCTGAGGTGCATCAAGCAGAGACGAAGAATGCCCTCTGTCTTGTTCAGAGATGTTTACAGGAGGTCCAGAGAACTTGCATTTTAGATGGCACATTCTGACAATGCTGTTTACCCGACCCCCCCCCCCAATTAGTCAGGTTCCCCAATGGCCTCGATACTTGGCGGAACGCCTACTTCCACCAAGATCTACCCGTGTCACTCGTGCGAGTCAGAGGGTGAGGCTGAGGAGCCTAACGCCGAGGGAGGCCCGGAAAGAAAAGACAAGAAATCGGGCCTTCTCGGCGGTGGCTCCTCGCCTCTGGAATAACTCACCACCTGATATCCGCTTGGCTCCCTCGCTGGGTATTTTTAAAAACCAACTAAAAACACTGATGTTTCGGCAGGCCTTCCCCTCAGCCAATCCCTGTCTTTCCCTTTCTTACCTTTTCTAGTGTCTGTCCCATTTGTCTAAAGCAGTGGTTCTTAACCTTTGTTACTCAGATGCTTTTGAACTGCAACTCCCAGAAACCCCAGTTAGCACAGCTGGTGGTGAAGGCTTCTGGGAGTTGCAGTCCAAAACTCCTGAGTAACCCAAGGTTAAGAACCAGTGGTCTAAAGTTCTCCCCTTATTTTAAAATTGTTTTTATTTATATTATCATATTATTGTTGTAAGCCACCTAGAGTGGTCTTAATCGACTAGATAGGTGGGATATAAATAAGATAAATAAATAAATAAATAAATAAATACAGAGGCATACTGCTTTCAGTACCAGAGATAAAATATAGACAGTGCAACCAGTAGGTATTGAGATGCTTCCTCCTCTACAGCTGGTTTTAAACCTGCACAGTTTGGCAACCATCTCTGTGTATTGTAGTGGAAATTTCATAGTTTAGTTGTGTAAAGAAGTCCTATCTTTTGTGTGTCCAGGTACTTAGCAGCATGTGCAGCTAGAATTAAACAGTCAGATCTTCATACCGGAAAGAGGACAAGTGCCGTGAGTCAAATCAGACAAACCTCCCCTTTGATGGCTGCCTCTAGCTGTCTGACACTTAGCAGAAAGTGTGGATATATTCTTCCCCTATTCTGCTTACAGTTACATTGGTCTGTTAATAGAAATAGGCTGAAAACTCTGCTTCATAGCTATGGACTGAAATGTTTAGCATTCATACCATGTTCACTCCAATGAACACTGGATATAAACTTAGCCTTGGACTGCAATGGGTCGAAACCTGTACTCTGCCAAGATGTCCACTGTGGGACCTTGGACTCCTCATAGTTTCTCAACCTGCTCAACCTTGCAGGGTTGCTGTGTGGAAATCTAGGGGGAAAAGCCATCTGGGTACAACTGTGTGCTGCCTGGCAGACAGGTTGGACACAAAACTGAGAAAGCCATGTAGAAACATACACAAAAATTCAGAAGATCTCCCTCTGATTTCCAGGGGACTCCAGATTTTGGTTTCATTCCTGGTTAAGGAGGCAACACTTAGGCAAACTACAAGGGTCACATTGGGACTGGGCGGTAGGAGAGAAAAACTGTGGCTGTCCACATGTTGATGGATTCCAATTCCCATCAGTCTTATAGAAAAAAGTAGGAAGAGAATGTTAAAAGGCTACTTATTTTGCACTACAACTCCCTGAATCACCCAGACAGCTTTTCTGAAAGTCTGGAAACCCTACATTTTCTGTAAGGAAAAGAAGTATAGAATTGCAGGCTATGAAGGAAAAATAGCTGTGAGTAAAAGAAAGAAATCAGAGAGAGATATAGAAGGAGTTTGAGTTGAGCTGAAAATGATTCCAAAGCTGGCCAGTTCCTCAGCTTCAGTCTCAACCTCAATAATCTGTCTGTATGTCTGTCTCTCTCTCAGAATGCAACTAGCCAGTAATATCAGCTGCAAGAAGAAAACGGAGAGCAACAGGAAGGCAAAGAAACAAATAAGATTTTCCGGAAGTGCCAATAACTCACAACACAAAGAGGTTGAAAAGTTTGTTGATTGCTTGTGTTGGCAGATGGCATCAGAGAACTTTAGAGATTATTTTAGGTAATCTGGGTAAACCAGAGTGATGACAGACAACATCACTGTGGGTGATGCTTTACAGTCATTCCACCAACAGAGAATAGCTGGTGTTGAGGTACCAGGGGCTGCAAAACTGCTGGGAGTGCAACCAGCCCTGAACCCGCTTGGTCACTTGGGACCCAACTACAAAACATCCAAGGTTTGTGACAGGAGGCAATTTCATTCCATTCGCTCATTCAGCAATTGCAAATTCATTTCTACCTAAATGGTAGAAGAAGAGGAAGAAATCAGGGTCACAATTAACCATCTTGAGAAAATGGCCTCATCAGGCTTTTCTTATTTCCAAGTGCCATCCTGCAGCTATTTTAGCAGCGTATAAAACAGGAATGGAAAACCTTGGAGTCTGTTGTTGCTGTTGTTGTTTTTTGTTATGTGCCATTTGACTCATGGCAAGGAACCCTATGAAGGAGTGGCCCTTAAAAGGTCCTGTCCTTATTAGCCCTGCTCAGCTCTTGTAAACTCAAGCCTGCGACTTCCTTTAGGGAGTAAGTCCATTTTTTATTTGATCTTCCTCTTTTCCTGTTGCCTTCCACATTTCCTAGCATTTTTGTCTTTTCCAGAGAATTCTGCCTTCTCATGCTGTGCTCAAAGAAGGACAGCCTTCGTTTCAACATTTTTGTCTGCAGAGATAGTTCAGGCTTGATTTGGTCTAAAACCCACTTGTTTGTTTTTCTGGTTGTCGGTACCTGCAAAGCTCTTCTCCAGCACCACATTTCAAAGAAATCAATCCACCCCCCCGCCAGCTTTCTCCACTGTCCAGCTTTTATACCCATACATGGTGATTGGAAATATGATAAGTGTGGATGATCTTGGTCTGGGTCTCCAGTGACATCCTCACATTTGATTCTCTTTTCTAGTTCCTCCATTGCTGCCCTTTCTAGTCTCAGTCTTCTGCTGATTTCTTGGCTGCAGTCTCCATTTGAATTCTTAATTGAACCAGGGTATACAAAATCTCTAACTATTTCAATTTCTTCATTGCCAATGCTAAAGTTGTCTAGTTCTTCTGTGGTCATGATTCTGCCACTTTCCCTAACAGTCACTTCAAGTTATTGCTGCTTTCTTATAGTAAGATGGTGTTGTCTGCATATTTTAAATTATTGAATTTTCTCCCACCAGTTTTCACTCCTCCTTCATCTGAATCTAGTCTGGCTTTCCATCTGATATGTTTTGCTTACAGATTGAACAGATAAGGAGATAAAATGTACCCTTGTCTGACACCTTTCCTAGAGGAAACCATTCTGTCTCCCCATATTGTGTCCAACAGTAGCTTCTTGTCCATTTCTTCTGGTAGAAATGTGGTAGGAAAAAATAAAGACCAAAATCCTGTTGCTTAGCTTAGCATACTAAATCTCACTAGAATATGTCTATTGAATCAATGGGGATTTAGTAAGTCAATTCCTTTTCAAGTTCCATTGATTTAAATGGGGCTACAGTGATTTACTCTTGTAAAATAAGTCAATGTTAGAGTTGGCCCATTTGAACCAACAATTTATGGAGGAGTTGACTCTCCGAATCCTTGCTGAGTTAATGGGCCTAACCTTACTAGATTTACTAAACAACAGAATTTTGGTCAATGTTCTATTTTAAAAAAAGATAAACCAGGGAAGTTAGAGTTTCTTTTCAAACAAAAAGAGGAGAAATGCTTGATTGGAAAAAGTGGATGGATGCTCTACCTTCTGAGATGGTATGTAATACATGATCTTACCACAAGATGTCCCACTAATCCAACATCAGAGATTTGCAGGAGGGCTTGTCACTGTGTCCGGCCAACAATAGAGTTTGGGTGATTTATTGTATGGTTTGCTTGCAGGCTTTCTTAAAGTCACAGTAGTGGTCATAAATATCACAACAGTTTCCCCAGAGGTGCATTTCCTTTTTCCTCCATACACCTAAGGGTTTTTGATTTCTTCTGTCCCATTTTCAATTCCTATCCTTTCACTGTAGCTCCTACTATGGCTCTGGAAGACCTAGATTCCCATTGTTTTTTAAATTCCCAGGTGTGTGTGTCCTGCTGTGTCTCCATGTGTGGCACAGACAGTTGGGAGGGGACATTGGAAGCTCTCTAGCCTGTTCCTTGCTCTCAGTCTAAGAAGAATCCAATGATAGTGGCCCACAGAAGAGGCTTAGCGAAGAGACCAGTGGGAGGTGATATGAGAGCTGTCTCCAGATATCAAAAAGACGGCCACGTGGAAGATGGAGGAAGCTTGGGTTTTACTGTTCCAGAAGTCAGGTAACCTCAACAAGTGGATTAAAACAACAAGAAAGGAGAGCTCAAGAAAACGGAAGGATAAATGTTCTGAGAGTTAATGCTGCCCAGCGGTGGAACTGATTACCACAGAAAGTTGTGTGCTAACCCTTGTGAGAGTTTTAAAACAGAGATTGGATGACCAATAGCTAAAGGTTTCTTTAGCAATGGATTCCTGCATTGGCAGAGGACCCCAAGGGTCCTTTTGAACTTGGTGGTTCTGTGATTCCACTTAAGTAACTCCAGAAATAAGTGTCTCCCTGTATTTGCTGTGATTTGGGAAAGCTGATGGAACTAGGTATCCAACAACCTTTATTTGGGAAAAAAATCTTATGATTCTCTCTCTAGCAAGGTAAAGGTAAAGGTTCCCCTTGACAATTTTTGTCCAGTCGTGTTCGACTCTAGGGGGCAGTGCTCATCCCCGTTTCCAAGCCATAGAGCCAGCGTTTTTGTCCGAAGACAATCTTCCGTGATCACATGGCCAGTGTGACTTAGACATGGAACGCTGTTACCTTCCCATCGAGGTGGTCCTTATTTATCTACTTGCATTTGCATGCTTTTGAACCGCTAGGTTGGCAGGAGCTGGGACAAAGCAACGGGAGCTCACTCCGTCGCGTGGATTCGATCTTACGACTGCTTGGTCTTCTGACCCTGCAGCACACAAAGGCTTCTGCGGTTTAGCCTGCAGCGCCACCATGTCTCTAGCAAAGAGGACACTAAATTTCTTTTTTTTAAATTATCTTTAAGGAGAATGAATTCATCACTCCATGAAATACTTAACCGGGCCAAAACAGATCCAGGACACTGGGCGCCAAGTCAAAAGACATTTTCTAATATCAGATGGGGGAGCACCTTGGGACTGAGAAGTAACTCAGAATAACTTCCAGAGGTGGGGTGCATGTGGTTGTTCAGCAAAAATTATAACTCTTGTAGCCCCATACAGACTAAGCATTTTTATTATGGCAGAAACACTTATGGTCCTCAGAAGTGGGCTTTGATTTCATAAATACCTATGCTATAATAAAACCAGTTAGCCTTTAAGGCCCCACAAGACTCCCTGTTACTTTAATTCAGGATAGTTTCAGATAGGCCATGAGATCAATTTCCACGCAGCCTGAAAAGCTGTCTGGTAGGACTTACCCCTCATGAAATGGCAGAAGTTATGTGGCAGCCTTATATTGGGCTGCTGGCCCTTTATATTTTCTATCTTCTTAGCTCCTCCCCTAGCAGTTGTTGTGGTCACTGCCTGGGACCTGGCCTAGTGCTGCTCCCTGGATTTCCCAGGGCTGACGTCAATTCCCCTTGTGTGCCTTGAGTAATTGGCTCTGGCCAGATGCTCTGGCGCTGAGTGGCCAGGAGCCAAGAACCACTGAGAGCTAGGGATTATTCTGCAAGGGAGGGGAATGTAAAACACGTTTTTCCCCACATTTAATTACAATAGCCTCCCAAGCAGCTGGCTTGCCTTGAATCAGACTGTGGGCCACACTCTATTAGATCTGGAGTGTGCCTGTTGAGTGGCCACATTGGCTGGACACTTCTTAGAGCTGTAGTCCAAAAAAAGTAACTTCTCCAAGTTTAGATGTCTCCTGGGGCTATGAATGCCCCAGCCTGGCATGTGTTGTTGCCAATCTACATCCGTGACAGTCACACTAGAAATCAGTTACCTGGAGACAATCATGACTGATGCTTAGGCTGGTGCTCAAGCCTTCCTGCCAGCCTCTCCAGAATCAATATGGCTCTTGGCTGCTCTGTCTAGTTCAGGAAAAACCTGTAACTTTTTTCCCCTGTCCCTTTTCCCTAGGAAATGGGCCCAAAGGATTTTGCACCTTCTAAGCTAGTTTATGGCCCCAGGGGAGGGAGACGTCACTGCCCCATTGTTGTGGCTGAGGTAGGATTTGCAGGAAGAGCAGAAAGATGCTTGTTTTTTCTTTATCTCAGGCAGCAAAGTGACTTGGGCTGGTCCTGTTGGTCAAGCCCCATGCAAATAGGGTTTGATTAAGGTGCTGGCTAGCCACAATGTACACCTGGTGAGTTTGGCAAGCCATGACGTGTGCAGGGCTGCTTAAGAACTGTACCATCTTGTTCATAGGTTTTTTACAGTCACATTCACCCCCAGGGACTCCTGGGCTATTTACAATCCATGGGTGTACAGGTAGCACTCACCAGGAAACCTCTACATTTATACATATGGAATGGAAAGAGCTACATTTATACCACCTTCGTTTGTTGTTGCTTATATCTTCTTCCTTTCTTTGGAATCAAGAGGAAAGAGGACATGGGAGGTATGTTGTAGAATCTTAAAGAACACAGTGCAATCCTGCTGAACATCTTAGCATTATTACTTAGGAGGATAAGCCACTTAAGTCTGTGGCTGTATTGTGCTTAGCTCTGGAGCTGAATTTAAGGAGAGTGTGTGTGTGTGTTTCCATCTTTGTCATCGGAGAGAGAATGGGGAAGGGAGGCAGCTTGATTAACATCTGTGGTTTACAACACAATCAGCACTTTCCTAAAAACACGTGAAGTCCTTGATTCCTTTCCCCTATTTTCTCAGAGATGCCCCTCAGTTCCTCATTTACTATAAAACTGCTAGCAGTAATTTTGGTAGCTTCCTGAGATACTTTTTGGTAACTTCCAGGAAGCTGGTCCATAAACTGAAGCCTAAATCAAAAGGAAAGAAAAAAAAAGAAAATAGAAAAACTCACCATGTGCAAAGGATGTTTAACAATCCGTAAAAGAAGAAACAATTCCATTTGCAATGACATTTGTTATTTCTTTTCCTCTTTGGGTATTCTCCATATCATTTCAGCTAAGGACACGCCACACGAAGGACAGCAACCGTGGGTTTCCTTCAAGATCTTACTTGGCTTGTGCATCCGTCTCGGGATATGTCGGGGCCTGACTTAAAAGAACCCTCTCCATGGGCCACATTCAGCAGATCAAAGCAGAAGCAGAACTGTGTGTTTTCTCTGATGAGTACATTTCTTGTAGGTAACAGATGAGCTGTGTTGCTTAGCAACAGTGGAACAGGTTGTCTACAAAATGCCACATCTTCCAAAAGTAAAACACCTCACTCCACCTCACAAAAATATAAATGAATCGAACAGCTTTATTATTATTATGAGCAGAAGGAAGGCTGCCTGTCAGCAACAAAAGCCTTGATTCCTTCGGTGGCTCATGACCACAGCATGGGGGCTCCCCCCAAATTTTCTGGTGAAGTGTCCCCCTCCACAAGTTTCCCCACCATGCCTTTACTTTTATCAGGCATGCATTGGTAGATCTGCACAGAAGGACGCCACCCCATCTATCTGTTTGGCTCTCTGTTTGGAATCCAAGACTCCTTGGACTTTTTCATGGCACCATCACGTTTATAGGCCACATGTTTCACTAAGAACCAGTGTGGTTCAGTAGACAAAGTATTGGATTATCAGGAGATGGGTTGGTTTTGTTGTTTAGTCATTTAGTTGTGTCCGACTCTTCATGACCCCATGGACCAGAGCATGCCAGGCCCTCCTGTCTTCCACTGCCTCCCAGAGTTGGGTCAAATTCATGTTGGTCACTTTGATGACACTGTCCAAACATCTCGTCCTCTGTTGTCCCCTTCTCCTCTTGCCTTCACACTTTCCCAACATCAGGGTCTTTTCCAGGGAGTCTTCTCTTCTCATGAGATGGCCAAAGTACTGGAGCCTCAGCTTCAGTATTTGTCCTTCCAGTGATGGGTTGGACATGGGTTCAAATCCCTGGTTGACCATGGAAATTCACTGGGGAGGAGTAGCAATGGTGAACCACTCCTTAAACATCTCAGAAACCTTGAAACAACTAATAGTATACATGTACATCAGAAGCAACTTGGCAGTGCATAACTCTATAAAGTTTCAGTCCCTGGAGGAGGGCATCAGGCTAAAAATGCTGCCTATCACTAATAATAAAGGTTTAGGATATGATGTCCTTAACCTCTTACCAGCTAAAGCAAGGCCAGAAGCACTCAAGTCCTGTTAGATATGGCAGAAGGGAAAATCCATCTCAAATAGGCTACAGGTTCAGGAAAAGTTCCCGATGAAAACTGGATTGCCTATGCCACATGGAAACTCACAGGTTGATAAAGAAACACAAAAATAAATTATCCAGTAGCACCTTTATAAGGATAACTCTGAATTCCCCAAAATCTGCAGACATTGGAGTTCTTCAGAACACTTCATTAGGCCTTTTAAAAGGCAAGATACGTATCAGGAATCACTTCAAGAACTGAAGAGGATAATTTCTCAAGTGGCTGTAAGTACGAGGAGATACCTGTTGGATAACGCTTACATTCTTCTCCTCAGAGAAGATGTTTTTTTAAACAACTCTCCATCATTTTATGTATTTATGTACTCATTTCCAGCCACTGCAGCAACAAAGCTCATTCCAACTTTCAAATACCATTTGATCTTTATTTTTCTTCTTTCGGGTCACCTATTTACCATTCTCTGTTTTATATTCGTTGCTGTGCTTCGTGCTTGGCTTGCAGTGTGTCTTATTTAGTCATCCTCAGGGCACTCTCTCACCACACCAAGATGTCCAAATTTGATTAGAATTTTGCCAATGTTGAGATACCTTCTCATTCCCTAGTTTTGGGCCACTTCTCATCTGCTAGACATGTGAGACATGACCTTATCTATTAAACTTGCTTACAGACTTATACTGCTTCTGTGGATATAAAATCTATTGGTGGGGGGAGATATAATATCTTAATTACTATTTTAACATGCCTGACTTTCCCTACATTGTCTCCTTTGTGCAGAGCCAGGGGGCATGAGTTTGATTCCTGACTGTGCCTCTTGGGAGAAAAGTGAGCCTGTGTAGTCTGGGACAAGCTGTATAGCCCCAGAGTTTTTCGTGCCCCCCATGAAGAAGAGAGTAGTAAATCACTCTGAGCACTGCATAGGTAGATAACCCTGCCAAAGGTTGCTGTAAGTTCGAATTGACTTGATAGCACATGCTTTTTTTTTTTTTTAAAGGTGGCACAAGTGCTCTATAGAGGCATTCATATTATCTCCATTATTGGTGTGCATCTTGTTGTGGGGCATGGCATGCCCTTGGGAGAAGATGCTTTATTTTCTCACCCAACCCACAAACAGCACTTGGAAAAGTTATTCTTTCGACTGCAACTCCTAGAATTCCCACGGCCACTGCGCTCAGTAGTAGGGCTGGATGAAGAATTCTGGAAGTTGTAGTCTATAAATAGAGTAACTTCTCCAAGGTGTGCCAACTAGAGGCTTTGACTGTACTTGCAACTCCTGTGCCATCACCTGCTCCCACACATTAAGCCGGTGATGATCTGCCTGCTTCCCAGTGCCCCCCCCCCAAATAGAATGTGATGCACTTTTGCTGTGTCCAAGTTGCTTTCTACAGCTGGGAGGGGTCCAATAAGCTCTGCACTCCTCTCCTGTTATGCCTTGGCAGCAGGTGATGCATGTAACAGGGCCAAAAGCATTCAGGGGCTTTACGATAAATGCTTCCTGTCAGTGGGCAGGGAAGTGATATTGCACAATTAGCTCATCATCACATAAGCCCTGATATGAAACATGTTCTGGCTCTCACAGTTGAGCAGCACAGGGAAGAGGGGTGGTCATCACAGCTTTTCCTATTCTGTGGAAACCGCACATTGCTAGCACCTGACATCCACAAACATTGAACCCCTGAAAGGCATAGGTAGTCAAAAGAGGCTACCCAGTTTTCATGTCAGAGAGGATATGCAGTACTGCCTTTGGGTAACATCTCCAAAAACTGGCATTGGCAGCTGCAGTGGTAGCGGCTGCTCCAAGTTTACCAGTCTAGAATACTTTTCCTGCTAAAATCCCAGTTTCCTGTTCTTTCTAGTCATCTAGATTGAAAAAAATAGGCACCGAAATAGCTGACAGTGCATTGCAGAGATAGGCAACCAGGTACTCTCCAGATGTTGTTCAAATGCAACTCCTATCAGACCTAGTCAGGAAGTCCAGTTGTAGAAAATACTAGAACGTGAAGTCCAACAGTTCCTGGATGGCACACAGTTGTCCAGCTTTGCTGTGAAGCACTATTGGGTTCTGTAGTATTCTCTTTCCAAATATTTCACAACGTAGCACCCATAATGCAAATTGGACTACAACTCTGCATCATCCCCAGCCATGGCCATTGCTGACCAGTGGTGACAGAGCCAAGTTGGGACAAGTTGCAGATCCTTTTTCCATAGAATCCAGAAAAGAAATGTGTTCCCCTTTCTCTCCATCTCTATTACAGTTAATTCCTGCAGTCCTTAACTCATGCCCTGCCCTTTTCAAATCTGAATTTGCACTCATCAGCTTTCGATTAAATGAGAAAAATATTTAAATATACTGAAGCTATCACTGCTGCTGCTATTTATGTTTTATGGGGCATGCTTGGCCATGAGGCAAATTTCCTTCATCTCTTCCCCCCCCCCGCACATCTTTTTTGTGTGCTGTTTTATTAATCCATGCAGTCCAAGTTACAAAGCACCACAAAAAGGCAGAAAGTGTACTTACTGCAAGAGGAGCATGGGATAATAACTCCCTATTTCAGGTGTAAACAAGCTGTGGGAACCCAAGAATATACTTTGCAACCCTGAAGATCCATGACAGGTTGCAGTGCACCCCCCCCCCCCACCTACAAAAACAGTGGCCAAAACATACTTGTTTTTTTGTTGTTGTTTTAAATGTTAAAATTATGGGATGGGTCTACAATTTGTTTAAAAGATGAATCGGAATTGCACCTTTTCACCATCCTCCATGCAATATTCTTCCAGAGGAGGAGGGACCTGGGGCTGTTTTTTTAAAAAAAATCCCCAAACCAACTGGACATGTGAGGCCATATGTGGACCGCAGTCCATGATGCCCATTCTTGCCCCAATTGCTTTCTTCTTTTCTCTTTCCTTGGGAGGAAGCTCACTCAGACCCTGATGGCCTGTATGGTTCTGCTGACATCACTGTTAGTTGCCTGCCTGTTTTCAAATCCCTCCCCTCCTCCCCTCTGCCTTCACTTAAGCATGCACACTTGATCCCAGCCAATAAGCAGATTACAATACATGTACAGAGCAACAGATGCAGCTGAAATGTTCAGTTAAAGAGTCAGTCACCATGTTCAGGTCAGCAGCACAAGCAGGCTTGGGAATGAAGGCTAAGACATTATTTTTAAGGAGAAACTGGCTAGTTAACATGTATGAGACTGAACGTATTCCCCCCCCCCCCACATAGAATGACTTCCCTCTGCCATAATGTGAGAAGCATCAGTCATCTTCTGAGAGGGAAAGGCAAAGAATGATGATACACTGAGACCTAAACATGGGATAAAATCTCACATGCACAGGAATCATTCCACCTGATTCTTCAGAGAACATAGCCAAAGTAAAAAGGTTGGAAATGGTACTACTTAGATTACAGCCCCCATAAGCCACTGACCAGTACAGTTGCTTGGGCAATTATGGACAATGTAATAAAAAAGCAAAACAAAACATTTCTTAGTTTTGCGATAGAGGCATGCCTCCTGCAGAAAGGAATTCCAGTATCATTTCATGCTGTTATACTCTTGTTGAATGTGAGGTCTGTGGGATTTCAATGTGTAAACCACCCACAGTAGTGCTTGCACTAATGGGATGGTATATAAATCAATCTGTCAGTCAGTCAGTCAGTCAGTCAAACAAACAAATTAACCACTTTGCATAAGAGTATAGATATCTGCTCTTATTCTTTTGTTAACCACTAGGTCAGATAAAAAGTGTCCTTGATATGTAATAAATGATTAGCCACTCAAATCCTCAAGCTTCCTCCTATTGGTCTCCCTAGGGAAGAAATGCTTTGGTGACCTAAGAGTGCCCTAGGATTAAGCGATGTAGATAGCTCAGAGCGTCAGCACCATGGACACAGCCTGGTTTGTTTTGCTGCTCTTGGAAATTCTAAGGGTGGCACGAGGCTGGCATGTGTGTTTCTATCAAAGGTAGTCTCTCTCTCTCTCTGATAATCTCTATTTGTGCCTTTGAGTGCTGACCCCCTTTCACATGAGGATGCTGCCAGTCAGTCACTGAGCACATTAAAGCATTTCTTTTAAAGCTGGACAAGGGAGGAAAAATGCAGCCTCTCCTGAAGACTCCACTTATTTTCCTCTGTGTTGAAGCCAGCACCTGACAGGGATGATGACCCTTTTCCTTACAAATGCAACCCATTTATATGCATACAAGCAAGGTGGTGGGAACTGCCCCCAAATTTCTGGCCACATCAAATCTCCTTTTGTGTTTCTAATGTTTTATATTTTGAACCAAATATTAGGGCCTGTGTAATTTGTTACAATTGAACCCCCTAGAAATAATAAGGTACAATTTCAACCCCAACCTTGCAAACAGCAGGAGCCAATGGTGGCTGGCATCTGTTTTGGTTGGTGGGGTGTAAGGCAAAGCTGAGGCACACGTGGATATTCCTGCACACCCAGGCAGACATGCATGTAAATAGTCACATATACATGGAGTAGGAAGGAAATACAGCTTGAGCCTTCACCTTCCATCTCAGGTTAAAGAGTCAGGCAGGAGTGGGCTGGTTAGTGGCAGTGGCAGCTGGTGCCTTACATTTTGGGGTTTTTTTGGGTGAATCCACCTTGAATTTCAGTCTGCATTTTACAGGTGTTTTCCAAGGAGATAAACCTATTTTTGGGACAGGGTTAAGGCACAATGGTAGGGAGGCACAATGCAGTGACAAGAAAGGGGGGCGGCAGATTGAGCTGTATCTGGTACAAGGCCTGCCCTGCATCCACTAAGCTTCTCTCATGTCCTTCCAGATGTGGGAGAGAATACTTTCCTGTGGCCACTGGTTCACCTTCCAGCCTGGTCAACTTTTACATTGGTCAAGGAGGCGCCATTTTGTATTTTGCCTGAAGCTGCCACAAATCTGTGGCCAGCTCTTAACAGAGAAAAGATGTTTTAGGAAGGAGAGGCAAATGAGATTCTGGGGAAATTCTGCTCGGAACTGAAGCACCCGGGCTGATCACGGTGCGCTCAGGGGACCCTCAGGCATTTCAGCCATAGAAGGCGGAGTGACGCCCAATTAAAGGGTGACTCTGGGAACAGGAAACTCTGGCGACGTTACTATGGGAACCAGAGATGCTTTCGTTAGAGAAGCCCATGCCTAGTCTCTGGGTCTAAAGGAGCACAGCTTTGACCTTATCTTTCCAAGGCTCGCCCATCCCTCTCCCCCTCAGCCATTTCCCAGGAAGGGAGGCTTCGCCACCGTGCAACGGCATGGAGCGGGACTCCGTTTCATTATCCCTCCGCCTTTGACCCAGCCCAGCCTCCCGAGTGCGGCGCACGTTTTCAGTCGCTAAAACACTAGCCCGGAAGAGACTGCAGCAAAATCTAACCAATCAGCAAGCAGGCACTCCCTGCCCTGCTTGTGGTGCATGCTTGGTCCTGCTTCTTCTATCTCTCTTCTCTCCCCCTCCCTTCACTCCCCAATCTTTTAACAGACAGAAATCCTTAATGTGCTTCCTGCCCAACTACAATTAGTTGCTGCGGAGTGGAGGGAGTGGGTTGCGCGGGGGGGGGGTGGCGGGGAGGTCGCTCGTATTTCTTCTCCCCTTCCTCCCCATTAATCCATAGCAGAAGGAGTCGCAGAATGAAATCATGAATAGTGGGCGGCGGGGGGGGGGCGAAAAAGTATGGCAAGGAGAAGCCCCTTCCCTGCCTATCCCACAGTTCCCACATCTGTCTGTTAAATGGTTGTTTTTGTCATTTCGGGGCACATCTGCTGGCACATCTGGTGGCCAGCTCAGCCAGCTGGTTTGGTAAGTGAGGCTGCCCAGCTGATTTAATCAGAAATCAGTGGTGGCGGGAGGTGGGGGGGGGGAAGAAAGGGCGGAAATCTTCCCGAGTTTTTCTTTGCTGTTATACCTCTTGAGCTGATCTACCAAGGACCTATTTATAGAAGCGCCGCGGGGCGGCGGGGGGGGGGGAGGGAGAAGTAGTTTAATAAATGCACAGGTTGCTTCTTTTCTAATGAGGATTTGGAGGGTTTTGTGTTTAAAAAAAAAAAAAAAAAGACGGAGGATGCCCCTCCCCTCTGCATGGTAACCTGAAATGACTTGTGGCTGAGGAGGTTATGCTTTACAAAATCTGGCTGGCTCCGTCATCCTTTAAAGCAGATCTGTGGTTTGTTTTTACGGTCTCACTTCACAAGCCCGCATCTCTCCATTGGTGAAATGCAGACGTTCGGGGGAATGACAGTGATTAATCATCAGTACCATAGAAGGATATCCCAGTGCAAGAGAAATTGAGGGCAGCCTGGATAATGAGAATTAACTCTGTCTGTGCTGGCTTCACCCACACCCAAGAGGAAGTCAGGAGGAAAAAAATTAAGCGGTTTAAATAAATAAATAAATAAATAAATAAATAAATAAATAAATAAATAAATAAATAAATAAGCAAGCAAGCAAGCAAGCAAGCAAGCAAGCAAGCAAGCAAGCAAGCAAGCAAGCAGACAACCGCAAAATTGGGCTATCTGTCCCAGCTATTGCCACCAGAGTTAACCCCTTCTACTTCTTTAGCTTTGGATACCCTGCCAGAGGCCTTCCTTCAAAGCAAAGTTAAGCATTTCAAGGAGGGGCGGGGTAGAATGATACTTCTAATTTTCAGAATAAAGGCAAACTCTTTCTCCTTTCAGCCCAGAGGCCAGCAATGGGAAAAATTCAGATAAAGCCTTCCGAAATGAGCAGAGGCACAAGGGGAAAGAATGGCATAGGGTCTCCTTCCAGGTAGCCAGTTCCAACACTGGCTTTGTAATTGCATTTGCAGTGGCATTTCAAGCCACCCAGCAACAGCTGTGTCTCTGCATTTGCAAAGTTGACCCCATGGCTAAACAGAGAAGGAGATGATTCAAAGCAAACTTTGCATCACACTGCTGCCATATGTAATAAATTCAAGAGAGGCATAGTGGAGACCTGGGCCTCAGGAGGCCTGGGTTTGAATCCCTCTCAGCAGTGGAAACTCCCTGGGGAATGGAACTAGTCAAACCACTTCTTAGATATCTCACTTACCTTGACAGCCCTATTAGGGTTGCTCTGAGTTGGTTTCAACCTGACAGCACATAACAATTTGTAGAAAGGCAGAATTAAGCTGAGATGTAGGCTTCCTGCTGACAGTAGCTTAATTTTCAGTATGACTTTTGGGAATTTGATGGGACATTATAGGAAGGGGATGATAATGAAATGCAAATTTTAATGATTGTTCAAGTGGGAGCACCCCTTTTTTACTGGCCAGCATAGTGCAAAGTTTTGATTGGATCCATGGGCAAAAACTGAAACATCAGATCTTTGCTTTGGTGCAGCCCATTTTACTGAAGTGTCTTATATATATCTTTTGCATCTAGTTTGGCTGCCCAATTTAAAAACCATATAAAAGTGCAATAAGAGAGAAAGGAAAACTACAGCATGCACCATTAAAAGACCTTTCCTCAGAGCCAAGACAGTGACTGAAAGCCTGTTTAAATAAAAACATACAGTATTTATCTGTTAGTGGAAGGACATTGTGAAGGGAACTAGTGGAAGGGAGTTCCCACAGCCTAGGAGCAGCCAATGAGAGAATGAGCCATGTTCTGATCCAACATGCCTGTGAAGGTGGTGGGATGGAGAGGAAGACCTCCCTTGAACATATTAAGACCCAGGCAGTCTCTTATGGAGAATTCATCAGATAGCTTAGACTCCCTCATTGTGTCTACATACATGCTGACCAGGAACTCAAGTTAAGAATGCTGCTTTTGTCTTCATCAGTATGTGAAGTTCTTCCTTGCCTTGCATAGGATGTTGCTTATTGCTGTTGCACACTGCCAGTAAGTGGTTTAAAACATTAGGAATTAGAATGCTGTATCTGTGGATACAGAAATACGAGCACAAGCATCAGCATGCTGCATGAATGTGAGGCTCAGGAAATCAAGAATCATAATTCTGCAGAACAAATGGTTTTTGTCCCTTGTGCAGAAAAGAAAGCAGAAAGAAAGAGAAGCCAGGCTCCCAGCATGCATTTTCCCTCTGATTCCTCTCAGTCAATACACTTGTTTGAGCACATTTCTTTGTGTTTATGCTCCCACACAAGGATGCAAACGCTGAGTTGACTTTACATACATTTCAAGGTCAATTCGCAAACAATTATTGAGATCTGTGAGCAGGAGGCAACTGTTCAGTCTTCACATTTGGGGCCAAATCAGATACAAGGCTAGAGATCTAATTATGTCTCTCTTTTTTTAAAAAAAGAAGATAATAAAGCCATTGCAATGTGCGTATGAGAGAAAAAGAGAACACCAGTTTGAATGAGAGCAGGAAGGCTAGGGAAGAAATCTCCTCATTTAGCAGATGACTTTTTCAACTGAAACCACTCCCGGTTGCTTTTAGCTCACTGTCAATTCAAGCATTTTTTTAAAAACCTCAGTGAGCTTGCTTGTGCAGGTAGAGCAGGTTTAATGAGGAAAATGGTGGGCAGACATCTCTGCTGATAGCACTATGTGAAAATCAATGCACCATTTCCACCTCCTTCATCCCCCCCCCCCCGACCCCACAGCGGTTCTTAAGAGTTGCAATTTGACAGGTGACTTCTCAGCTCTCCTGCCTCCACCTCCTTATAAGCTGAACATCAACAAAACCCACAAAGTCAATGTGTCAGACTAGGGCAAGGATGTGAAAACATCACGATCTGCACTGGGGCCCAGGGAGATGCTGGTCAGCCTCAGAGACCAGAAAGTTAACACAAAAGGGTTAACAGTTTGATCATTGTCTTTCAGAGATTTAAAAAAAATCGAGTTCAGCCAAGTTTCAGATGGAGGGGGGTCAATTGTTTAGCAGTTGGGCCAATGTTAAATTGCCTTTTGTAAGGTTCAGTTAAGTGATGACAACAAAGCATTACCAGCATTTTTTAAAAAAAATCCCATTTAATATTTTTCTTTTCTCCCCTACCCCCATCCTGCCATCCCTGTTTTGAGTTTTGGAGAGAAGGAAGGACCTACTGTTTTTTTTGTGGAAGGGGGGAGGGGATGAGATGGGACAAACATTGTGCACTCACCTCATTAAAAGCTTTCTGTTGCTTTTCCTTTCCCCCTTCATAATCTTATTTCCTTACTCTCCTCTCTTTAAATTTGCCAGTTCCAACCTGGATTCCAGCAATTGTCCAGGGAATCAAAATTCATCTTCCTAAGACAAACAGAAAGCTGGTGGGTGGTGCCTAGAGACAAGCACAAGGACCCACCACCACCACCACATTATCAATGCAATGAAGACCACCACTGTATTCCTTGTTGGTTTAATATCTTTTAACCTTTACCATGAGGCTAATTAAGTATATATATTAGTGTCATGGTGTCATATTATCATGGTTCTTTTCTGCAAATATGTTATTTTCCCCGGTCTTTCACTAAAACATTTATTTCTGGAAACATTTTGTACAGAGGGAGGCTGTGATGAGAAGCCACTTTAACTGCAGTCCTACACCTAGAATACTCTGAAGAAAATGCAGAGGGACAATGGGTACTCAGAGCAAGCCTGTTCTGTTTCCTTCTTAATCTGCCCTGAGGCATAGGTGCAAGCTCCCTCCCTCCAAGAAAAAGGAGGCAGGAAATGTGATGCCTCCCCAAACAAAAAAAATGTGCTTTCAACAACAGTGTGTGTATGTGTGAGAGAGAAAGGGCACACTATGTCCATTCTCTGCCCTACCAGACAAACATCCTGCACTCCATGCCCACATAAGAGAAGACTGCAGCAGTGTCAGCACTGCTCAGCCTCCAAAAAGTGGAAGAGGAAGAAGAGGAGAGTCTGCTGGCTGCTGCTATCAGGGAAATCCCCTACTCAGGCCCCCTGAACTGCAAAAAGACAGCACCCTCGGAAGGATATCCTATGCTCTGGATGCAGAAATGGTTGTTTGCTTTTGCAGTTCTGGCAGTTTGAACCTCCCTTTTCTCTGTGTGTCTTCTCCAGCTGTCATGACCCTTCCCTAGACAGCTTCATCCCTTTCAGATTTCCCATATCCTGTCCACCCACGTCCTAAATCCTTATTATCCCAAATTCAGATAAGATTCCTGCACCCTGACTGACCAGACTTCTTCTAGCCCTCTCTCCTCATAGCGCTCTCCAGCTGCAGTTTTCTTACCAAGGTCCTTGCCCCTGCTTGAATGGGCTCTGCAGGAAAAGAAAATGAAATGGAAGCAGTACATTCTTTTAAGATCAATCTGACAAAACCATTACATCGGAAGAGGCCTTTGAAGCACTAGTTTCTAAAGGCGAATGCGGAAATTCCAAATGTCATACCACAAAATTGTTTTAAAGCAGTTTCTACTATCCTTTTGACTTTGTGATTTTAAATGACTTTTTTTTAAATGGTAAAGGGAAGGTGGGGCAGAATGAGGAGTTCTTTTAAAAGCAGAAAGTAGTGTTATGCTGGAAAATTGGGAACCATTGATCTAATGACATCTAGTCAAACACCCTGGCTATTTCTGAATTCCCCAACAGAGGAAGTGAAATTCATCTGCATAGTAATTTGCCTGATGGAACCCGGGTTGGAAGTCTTTACCAGGAAATACAGATCTTCTATATGACTCTTGGTTATTTGTTGAGAAAATCAGTTTCTGCCTGTATTGTGAAAAATTCACCAGAGTCCTTTGTTTGCTGCAGAGCCATCCCAAGAATAGCTGCTGCCTGAGGCACAGCAACAACCTCCTGATTGAGGGCAACTGCCCTTTGTTGAAAAAAAGAGAGAGGGCTTTTCCTCCTCCTTTCCTTGCTTCCTCCCCTTCCTCCTCCACCCCTCTAGCAGGGCAGACAATCACCTACCTACCTCCCCCATTCCAGCTGGGACACCCCCACCAGATCCAAGAGCATTAAAGCATCTTAGGCAGCTGCCCGTCCTGCCCCTCATCCCCAAGCCATGTGTTTTGGTACATGAGGCAGAATGTCCCAGAAGCATCTCTAAACAAACAAACAAACGAAACCACTGTTTGCTGCACTTTAACACCAGCCAAAGTCTGCTGCTTGAAATGGCTGCCTCATTCTGCCTCATGGTAGGGCTGGTCTCAGTTAGCTAGGGCAGAGATCAGAGGCACAGATGGCTCCCAACATGTTATTTTGATACATAGGTTCACGATTCTGAAAAGTAACAGAGGAATCTAATCCCAGTGTGACCTTCACTCTGCTCACTAATTACAAATGGGGAAATATTCTAGGACAGCCTCTAGTATCTTATGCGCTCCAAATATATTTCACTACAGCTCCCATCATTTTCAGCCAGGAGTGGCTGATCTGTCCATAGAGGAGACTAGTCTCCATTGAGTCCTTTCTTTGACTGTCAGCTAGTACACCCACCCACCCACCCCGCACACGATTAACCACCATTGTAAAGCCATGGTCTGAACAGCTGGGGTGAAGGCAGGTTATAACAAAGAACCTTGATCCTTCCATTTCCAGCATGCGTGGGAGGGCAGGCACTTCATTAAGAGGGCAAGGAATTAGCAGGGGCCAGCAAAGCATTCCAATCTACAGCTCATTCATTTGTATGAAGCCTGGGCTGCCCGCAGGATGGCTGACTTGCTGATTGATTTTGTTCAGGTTGCTGCTGTTCCACAGAAATGGGGAGGCCTCCATCATACCCACTGAGCAGCAATTTGCCTTAGCACTGTGTCCACCTGTTTCCTTCACCTGATCAACTGAGCAAGCAGGCAGGAGCTCTGTACCTATATTCACGGTGAAGAAGAGGGCAGTGCACAGACTGGCACAGAGGCTTTTACTGACTGACAATTGGAATACACAAATCAGCTTTCCATGAGGGGGCTCAAGGCAACATATCCAGTACACGCCCCCCCTCCAGACGGTCCCATTTTTATTGTGGCAACAACTCTGTGAAATAGTTTATACTGAGAGGTACTAACTGGGCCAACATCACCAAATTATCTCCCCAGTTTTAACTACCTAACGGTTCTCAACTTTTGACCACTGGTGTGTGTGTGCGCGCGCGTCTGTATGTGCGTGCATGTGTGTGCATGTGTGTGCATGTGTGCATGCGTGCATACGCATATGTGTAGAGGTCCTAGCAGTCTGTCTTTTAGACAGTGGAGTGTTCTTGTTCATTTGACATGATTGCCATTTAGCTTCCAAGCTCAATTCAAGGTGCTGGATCAATCTCTGAAGCAGGGGTGTCCAGCGTGCGACCTTCCAGGTGTTGCTGGTCTGCGACTCCCAGCATTCTATACCTCTGGCTGTCCTGATGGGAGCTGAAATCTAGTGCCTGCTGGAAGTTGCTCTCCCTTGCTGTAAAGCCCCAAACCCTGGGAACCTGACAGTGTGCTTTGTTTCACATGTTGCCCCCAGTCCATGGACATGGCCTGGGCACCATGAGCATTCTGGAGCCTGTCCTTTCAGAAGATCAGGCCAATGGGGAACAGAGCCTTCTCAGGGGTTGTACCACTGGTGTGGTGGAACTCCCTGCCCCAGTCAGCATCATTTGGGTACTGCTCATATTCTCTTCACCAGGGAATGAAGGCTAAATTGGAAGTTTCACAGTCACAATAATAGTGAATTATTTGCCAGGAGCATTGTTTAAGATTCACTGCTTCTATTACTGGTAAAGAGACTTGTTAACAGAGATTGTTGTACAACAAGAGTGCAAAACAGTGGCTAGAAGGCTGGGAAATCCAGGTTGTAATCCTCCCTGGGCCATGAATTTCATCACGTGACCTTTGGGGTAATATTTTCCCCAAAGGACCAACCTCATTCAACCATCACGATGAGAATTAAATGGGAAAGAGAAGAAGCATATAAGCCACTTTGGGCTCACTGGAGGAAAAGAGAAGTTTGTGTATCATCAAGGACCACACTGTCAAAATAAGTGGGCCTTGCAACAAAACACTGCAGTGTGGAGCAGTCCTTCGTCAGGATTTTGGCCACTATATTCCATTTACTCCCACTGGGTTGGCCTGTCCTCTACCTGTCAGTCTGTTTTCCTTGGCCACTGAACATGTTCAGTCGACATAGGCCACTCATCTGTTGTTTTTCCCTTTCTTTTCTGGACTTCTCCAAAGTTTGGGATCCTCAGGGTCTTATACCACCTTCTTATGCCCGGGTGATACCATTTGGCCTATGAAAGCAATGAATCTCACAATAGATTACAAGAAATAGAGGGAGTGATAGATGCCTAGTTGACTTGGGCTGGGCATACAAGCTATTCTGACCGTCAACAGCTGGACTTGAAAAGTAAACATGATTATTCATAAAACCAAGTAAAGAGTCCCTTGTACCCTGACAGGTTTGAAAGTTATCTCACATAACAGATCTATTTTTTTTTCTGGTTTAGTGCTGTCATATTTGTGACCAGACTGGAAAAGTGTGACTGTGACAGTTACATACTTTACAAAAATAAAAAGCCCGAAGGAGGAGAAATCTAAGCTAAAAATACTTAAATCAGGGCTTAATTTAAAGCAGGGATGATGGGGGCTCAAGCCTCAGCATCTGTTTTCAGGGCCAGGCTAAACCTTGGAACATATGGTGTGATAAGATTACAATTCCCCTGAGCAAGTGCAGAGTGTATTTCCACTCTGGAAACTACAAACAGTCTCTAACTACTAAGGATTAGGGGAAAGAGCTTCCAGATTGAAGAATGTTGTTTTCTGACAGATTTAGCACTCAGTCAGCACCCTATCACCAAACTAAGCACCATATGTAAACAAATAATCCACAAATGTCTCTCATCCCCCACCATAATAAGGAATTCTATAATGTTCCACAAAAATCAGTAACCTTATCTGCAGTATCTGATGACTGGTGAATCACAGAATCATAGAACTAAAGAGCTGGAGGGGATTCCCAATTGCCTAGTAAGGCAGAAGTTCAACAGCTAAAGCATCCCTCAGAAGTAAGAGGCCACCCAACCTTTGTTTATAAATCACCAATGACTGAGAGTCTCTCATTGTCCAAGGTAATCCTTTCTTCTGCTTAGTGGCTCTTACTCTTAGGGAGTTCTTAATAATAGGTACCTTTTTTCTTGCAATTTGAATCCATTGGTTTGGATTCTATCCTCTGCAGCCATGAACACAAACTTGATTCATCTTCTACATGACAACAGATATTTGGAGGTGACTAACATATCACCTCTTATTAATCCCTTCTACAGGCTAAACACACACCACTCTCTTAAGTGCTTGCCACAGGGCTTGGTTTCCAGAACCATTACCATCATGGAGGCCCTCTCCTGCACTGGTTCCAAACTTGCCAATATTCTTCTTAAACTCTGGTGCCCAGAACTAGATGAAGTAATTAGGGAAGGTCTGGTCAAAGCAGAATAGAACAGTACTATCCCTTTGCTTGATCTGGACCCTGTACTTCGGTTGAGAAAAGCCGAGCCTTCCATTAGCTTTATCTGGGCACTGCATTGACAAGTTGAGTCACACTTAGCTTACGGTCTGCAATGACTTCTAGATCCTTTTCACACATACCGCTGTCAAACATAGAATGTCACTTTTAACTCTATTTTAAAGACAGAGAGAAATAAAACTAGTCTGACATCATTTGCTTTTGAGAATCCATGCTGCCTCTTGGATTTTCAAAAAGAGTAGATGTCAGACTAGACTTATCCCTCTCTCTTAAAAAGTTAAGCTACAAGCTTGTAGTGGGTTTTGGGTAGAAATTGGAAACATTAAATTACAACAACAACAATCTTAAAATAACAGAGTTCAAAGAGACTCTACGGATCATTGAGTCCAGCTCCTGTCAAGGAAGCACAGTGGGGAATTGAACTCCCAATCTCTGGCTCTACAGGCATATCTCTAATGATCTGTGGGTTTTCAATATAATATGGAGCATACTGTATATGTCCATTGACAGTAGAGTAAGGAAGTGTACCTGTTGTGTGTTCCAGTCTAGGCTCAGGTTCATGATGGGGTGAACATTACTGATGTTCTGGTAGAATTTCTCAGGTATTTCTTTCCCATGAATCCAGATTATGTGAGTAAATTGTAACCTGTTGTTTAATTGTTAAGTCATGTCCGACTCTTCGTGACCCCATGGACCAGAGCACGACAGCACTGCCTCCCAGAGTTTGGTCGAATTCATGTTGGTAGTTTCGATGACACTGTCCAACCATCTCGTCCTCTGTCGTCCCCTTCTCCTCTTGCCCTCACACTTTCCCAACATCAGGGTCTTTTCCAGGGAGCCTTCTCTTCTCATGAGATGGCCAAAGTATTGGAGCCTCAGCTTCAAGATCTGTCCTTCCAGGGAGCACTCGATTTCCTTCAGAACGGATAGGTTTGTTCTCCTTGCAGTCCAGGGGACTGACTCTCAAGAGCCTCCTCCAACACCACAATTCAAAAGCATCAATTCTTCAGCGGTCAGCTTTCTTTATGGTCCAGCTCTCACTTCCATACATCACTACAGGAAAAACCATAGCTTTGACTATTCGGACGTTTGTTGGCAAGGTGATGTCTCTGCTTTTTAAGATGCTGTCTATGTTTGTTAGCAATTTGGTCTCTAGTTCCTCTGTCCCTTCGAAATCCAGCTTGTACTTCTGGCAGTTCTCAGTCCACATACTGCTGAAGCCTACCTTGGAGGAGTTTGAGCATAACCTTGCTAGCGTGTGAAATGAGTGCAATTGTACGGTAGTTGGAGCATTCTTTGGCACTGCCCTTCTTTGGGATTGGGATGCAGACTGATCTTTTCCAGTCCTCTGGCCACTGCTGAGTTTTCCAAACTTGCTGGCATATTGAGTGTAGGACCTTAACAGTGTCAACTTTTAAGATTTTAAATAGTTCAGCTGGAATGCCATCACCTCCACTGGCCTTGTTGTTAGCCATGCTTTCTAAGGCCCACTTGACTTCAATCTCCAGGATGTCTGGTTCAAGGTCAGCAACCACACTATCTGGGTTGTCCGGGACATCCAGATCTTTCTGGTATAATTCCTCTGTGTATTCTTACCACATCTTCTTGATGTCTTCTGCTTCTGTGAGGTCCCTGCCATTTTTGTCCTTTATCATGTCCATCGTTGCACAAAAGGTTCCTTTAATATCTCCAATTTTCTTGAACAGATATTTGTTTTTTCCCTTTCTACTATTTTCCTCTATATTTTTGCACTGTTCATTTAAGAAGTCCCTCTTGTCTCTCCTTGCTATTCTTTGGAAATCTGCATTCAATTTTCTGTAACTTTCCCTATTTCCCTTGCATTTTGTTTCCCTTCTCTTCTCTGCTATTTGTAAGGCCTCGTTGGACAGCCATTTTGCTTTCTTGCATTTCCTTTTCTTTGGTATGGTTTTTATTGCTGCTTCCTGTACAATGTTGTCAGCCTCCATCCATAGTTCTTCAGGCACTCTGTCCAATAAATCTAGTTCCTTAAATCTGTTCTTCACTTCCATTGTGTATTCATAAGGGATTTGGTTTAGATTATACCTGACTAGCTCAGTGGTTTTTCCTACTCTCTTCAGTTTAAGCTTGAGTTTTGCTATAAGAAGCTGATGATCAGAGCCACAATCAGCTGACTGTATAGAACTTCTCTATCTTTGGCTGTGGAGAACATAATCAGTCTGATTTCAGTATTGCCCATCTGGTGATGTCCATGTGTAGAGTCGCCTCTTGTGTTGTTGGAAAAGAGTGTTTATGATGACCAGCTTGTTCTCTTAGAGCTCTAACTCTATTAGGCTTTGCCCTGCTTCATTTTGAACTCCAAGGCCAAACTTACTTGTTGTTCTTTTTATCTATTGACTCTCTACTTTAGCATTCCAGTCCCCTATAATGAGAACATCATTCTTTGGTGTCAATTCTAGAAGGTGTTGTAAATCTTCATAGAACTGGTCAATTTCAGCCTCTTCAGTATCTGTGGTTGGTGCATAAACATGGATGAGTGTGATGTTGAAAGGTCTGCCTTGGATTCATATTGAAATCATTCTATCATTTTTGAGATTGTATCCCAGGACAGCTTTTCCCACTCTTTTGTTGACTATGAGGGCTACTCCATTTCTTCTACGGGATTCTTGCCCACAATAGTAGATATGATAATCATCTGAATTGAACTCATCCTTTCCCATCCATTTTAGTTCACTAATGCCCAGGATGTCAATGTTTATTCTTGTTTGACCACATCCAGTTTCCTAAGGTTCATAGACACTACATTCCAGGTTCCTATGCAGTATTTCTTTTTGCAGCATCAGACTTTCCTTTCACTTTCAGGCATGTCTGCAGCTGAGCGTCCTTTTGGCTTTGGCCCAACCACTTCATTAGCTCTGGAGCTACTTGTACTTGTCCCCTGCTCTTCTTCAGTAGCATGTTGGACACCTTCCAACCTGAGGGGCCCATCTTCTAGCGTCATATCTTTTAGCCTTTTGTTTCTGCCCATTTGAGTTTTCTTGGCAAAGATACTGGAGTGGCTTGCCAGTTTCTGCTCCAGGTGGATCGCGTTTAGTCAGAACTCTCCACTATGACCTGTCCATCTTGGGTGTCCCTGCACGGCATAGGCCATAGCTTGTCTGAATTATTCAAGCCCCTTCACCATGAAAAGGCAGCAATCCGTGTAGAAATTCTAATTACTGATGTGTTATTAGTGCATCTCAAATGGAGGAGCTGAGGAAATGTTTTTCCAGGTCAGTCCTGAATACATTTGTATAATATGACCCCATTGCATGCCCCTAGCTGTGCTGTTGATCTGAAAATGCAACATATGACCAAAGGTGAAGTAGTTCTGTAAAAGTACAAAGACCCATAGATTTGCAGCTAAAGATGCTGTAGTTTAATTCAGAGCAGCCTACTGAAGAACTGATCCCCCATCCTAGAGCCTCTATTACATCTACAAAGGCTAGATATCATTTCCTGAGCAAAAGTACCAGTAAATGTTTCAACACTTCTGACAACAACAGCCTAAACCCTGGGTATCAGCTGGCAAACAATTTGCATAAAAGGGTTGAGTTTGTTGTAACTAATTACTTCACCTGCTGCTAAGATGTTTTTGCAATCAATACTTTTGAAGTTCATTTCCTGTGTTCATAATGCTATATGGTCATCTTTTTCCCCCCATCCTTTTCAGTAGGTACACTTCTTCATCACCATATGCACTGAATATACCAACCTGCGATCTAATTATTATACGCCATTACATTAAAATAAATCTGTTGTTCTTAAAGGTGCCACAACACTTCGTTTTAGTTTTGTTTTTGCTGTCCATGCTAAAAACATGTGTAGCCTGAGGCTCTTCCCAGTTAATTCTGACAGAGGAGGAAGAAGGAGAGGGATATTGTTTGATGTGAAACTGTTATTTTGCCACCTGTCTTGTCTTGTCTGCTTATCTCTAGATATAGTTTGGTATTTTACAGTGGATCTTATAATCACGTTTTCTTTAATTTTTTTGTTGTTGTTGTATGCTACCCAGAGTATGTAATTTTGCTAGATGAGCAGTACAACATTGAATGAATGAATAGCTGATTGTTTGAAAATTGATTCTTTGCAAAGTTAGGGGCATTTCTATAGCCATTTATTAAAAATCCCAGATGCAGAAGATTGGGTTTTGAAATGCATAAACCAAAGCAAATGCATTGTGACAGAAATGTTATAGAACTGTTATAGAAATCATAGAAATTAAATACTTCAACAACGCTAGCTAAAACAAGACAAGACAGTACTCATGGGTTTGGGCAGCTTCACGTACTGCTTTTCTCGGCAAGCCCCTCCCCCACCCCACTCAAAGGACAGCTAGCAAAAGGGTGGGAAAAGAAAAATACCACTGAGAAAAGGAAGTATGGGACAGTAGAGAGAAAAAGCAGGGGAAAAGAGCAGAGCTGAGTTGGGATTGACTAAGGGATTTCTAACCCATGTAAAGCTGAGGCCTGTGTTGTTCATATCTTGATAAACTGGACAAAGTATATTAAGGCCAGACACTTTGTTGTTTCAGTAGATCAATCACTTTTCAGCACATGAATGCTATGTGGGTTGCATTGTTCCCCTACGGGTTTCTCCATCCACTCTATAGAAGATGGAGAGCCCTCCCTCTTCAGGCTGGGTGCCACGGATGAGGCCCTTTCCTTGAATCTCTGGGAAATACCAATAATACTCCTCTTGGCACCTAAAAAAACTTAGTAGCTCTTTCAGAGTGCAATGGCAGGTAAGATCTCTTTACCTGGTCACTCAAAAGCTTAGCTCCATGTTAGCAACAGACAGGGCCATAGATGAGGGGCAAGGAGGTTAGTGTATATTTAATCAACTGATATTGGATGATAATTGTATAGGAATCAGATAATAGAAGATATGAAAAAATGTAACTCCTGAGGAAAATCTCTCTTCTCCTTTCGGGCAAAACCTTCGACTAAGGAATACAAAGTGCTGGTGAGGGGGAAGGGGTCAAGTGTAACTAAAAACTGGATCTGGCTTGCAAATCAGACCAAAAATGTGTGACTCTCTGACACATGGTTGCAAGATTTCTTTCAATAAATTATGCACTTGACTCAGATGAACAGCATATGCTGATTTTTCATTTGTTACTTCAGTATTGGTAGCTGGTAGTACAGGTATGCTCTAGGGATCTTCATTACCATAAGTATTCATAAATCCATATTAATTGATTAAAAGACTAACAGTGGCCAGGATCCAATGGCATACTGTACTCACATTGAATCCCGCTGATGCAAGGCTATTCCCCTGCAATCTCCTGAGTGCCCTGAAAACGGGCCCTCAAGGGCTGAGAACCCCCCGGGAGCAGGTTTTTGGACCTAGAGAAGTCCACAGCGGGAGTGGAAGAAAATTCCAATTCTGCTGGTGTTGGATACTGAAGTACACTATTGGATCATAGCTATTAGTTACTTAAGAGCGTTCTCAATAGATGCCACCCTTGGGACTCACAATTATCTCCCTTCTTGTTCTCCCTTTAGTGCTTGCAGCAAGAATAGTTAATCTCCCCATAGCCATCTTATCTTCGTGCAGCATTATCTAAAAACAGTGTTGTAAACCTAGTGGTCAGGCATTAATAACACAGTGCCAATAAAGACCCTTCCAAGTTAACATATGCATTGGTCTGTCCTTGGACTTAGAGCTGTTGATAGAAGAACTCCAGTATAAAGAATGGCGTCATCAGCCTGTTTTCTCAACAGCAAAAGGGGATATTCAATTGCTGTCCAGGTGTAACGTGTGGGTGAGAGGCAAAAGCCTTTGTGGTCCTGTTAACATTGGGGCAAGATGATGGAGGCAGCCTACTAGGTGGCGTGTGCCATATTACAGACCAAAATGTGCCATCTTGTCTGCATCGGAGGAATGCGGTTGGTCAGATCCTCCCTGAGGGATGCAGCCTCCATACCGTTAGAGGCTTAGAATTACCCAGAAAGGATACCAGCTGCGCTCTCTCTCTCTCTCTCTCGCCCAATTCCTTCTTGAGTCCTTTTGGCCGCCACCTTCCCTTCTGTGCCTGACCAGGAGAACTCTGCCATAGCAAATGAGGTCAGATGGCAAGTTGGGTCCAGGAAAGCAAAAGGGAAGGAGATATAAAAGTAATCAAGATCATCTCCAGCCCACAATCTGGCCAACCAAACTAGGTAGAAACCCACAGGAAAAAATTGGAAGACTGAACCGAGTGGGAGGGGTGCAGATATGAGGGGTGGTTGGGAAAGATGTCTTACAGCAAATAGAGTGATAAAGGCTGTATTGCATGCCTGAATCTCGATTCTTTACCTAAGATTCAAGAGTCCCCATGCCTTGCATTTAGAGCAGCAGTTTCCATGGTCAGCAGTAGATCCTTTGGTGTCTGGGAATTTGCTTATTTACACATTTATGGGCTGTGAAGTCATCCCTGGGCAGCAGCAGTTCATCCACAGGAAGTGCACTACTCAAAGTCCAAGAGTCCAGAAAGCACTCGACCTCAGCCAAAGCTCTGTTGCCAACACCCAATGCAGTCCGTCTAGAAAAAAGAAACCTCCTTCCTCCTTCCTGTGCCACTTTCAGAGTGTAGAAAGGTTATTGTATGGGACTACAACTCCCATGGCCATGGTGGCTAGGGGATTCTAGGATGTGTAGTCCAACAAAGGAACTTTCCCAAGCTCTGGCTGCTTTTCCTATGGGTGGCACCACATTTATGAAGAAGCTTTGTCTGGAGGGCTCCTACCCTCAGAGATCATCCTACAATTTGCTCCCAGAGGATTCTGCACTCCTTGGCCTGGCTTGAATGACTGCAAGGTGACATCTCACTTATTCATGGCTTGTGTAGCCTGGATATTAATCGCATTGAGAAGGAAATTAAACTGTTTTATAACCCATGGGCCCCTGAGATGACAGTTCTTATCAAATCATGAACTTTCAGTAATGCTGCTGTTTTGGCCATAATAACAGTCTTCCCTGTCTTGTATGATGTATCCAGGAGTGGAATCCTATCTCAAAACGAAATGAAACAAAAAACAAAAACAGTACACAATTCAATAATATATTAACTCTTCATCATTAAATAACAAGCTTGCCTACTTTCACTGATGTGAAGGAGCCTCATGGCATACTGCTTAAACTGCTGTACTGCAGCCAAAACTGTGCTCACGACCCAGGGTTCAATGCCAGGTAGCTGGCTCAAGGTTGTCTCAGCCTTCCAAGGTTGGTAAAATGAATAACCAGCTTGGTGGGGGGGGATTTGTAGCCTGGATAATTGTAAACTGCCCAGGGAGTTCTTTAAGTGCAAAGGGGCAATATATACGCAGCATGCTTTGATGTAAATGGAACTTCACTTAGAAATTAAACTCAACACACATTGTTACGTCTCCTCGTAGGCCATTTCTCTAGCATCAAACACAGATCTTGATAGTGTAATGAACATCAATATCACACAGCATTTGAAGCATTTTGGAACCTGTTGTAATCTATTGGATGATATGAGTATGTATACACATATAAAATCTCATGGTTAAAATAAAAGCCTAACTGATCTTTAAGTTTCTCAGTTGTATTCTTTCCAGCTAACCTGATAGATTTTTTTAAATGGTTAAATACTGAGACCTCAAGGTAACTACAACTGAGACAAACTTTCAACCAAACTTTAAAATAATTGGATAAGACAGCACCCTACCACCATCTCTGAAAAGCCCTCTACTCTGAGGATGCAACATGGTTTGCCCTCCCCCAGAAGCTCCATCTA
Organism: Pogona vitticeps; assembly: GCF_051106095.1. NCBI lineage: Eukaryota > Metazoa > Chordata > Lepidosauria > Squamata > Agamidae > Pogona > Pogona vitticeps. The sequence continues at coordinate 241,925,933 of NC_135783.1, forward strand.
CTGCTAGTTTTTTGGTCTAAACAGGAGAATTTAAAGCAGGCTTTGTAAGCCCTAAATCATCCACTTGGTACCTGCCCACTTGCCTACCTACCCCACTGGTTTCTCATAACCACCCATTATGATGCAGGGAAGAAGGGAGTCTCTACCAATTTCAGCTGACAATACCGAGCAATGGTCTGTCTCAATAAAGGAGGGTTTCACTTATCTGCAATGATGACTTCAATATTATTAGCTGGTGTGGAGATGAAGCTCCCCCTATTAAGGATGGACAGTCTAAAGTGAACCAGGAAGTCATGGGACAAGACAACAGGCAGGATCGAAAGACCAATGAGCAAACCAGATATATAAAAATGAAGAATACACAAGCATGCAATAACTTATAAAGACCACAAACAAGGCCTCAATGCTCTCTTCTTGCCCTTCAAGATGCAATAGCTAGCCAGGTGAGCAGAGTCAGTCCAGAGTTTGCAGGAGGTTAACGGACAAAAGCAATCACCTCCAAATGAGTGCTCCACCATAAGGAGCAGCTGTATGCCAGCTTCCTGAAGTTCCTGATGCTTCCTATTCTACCTAAGGGGTTCTGCCATCCTAGACTACAAGTAGTTTGAGATAGCTTTTAAAAGACGATGTCACAGCTTCCTTCCTGTCCTGAAACAAGCAATAAGAAGGGCAACCTTGTTCATTAGGACATTCCAGATGAAAGATCTTCGGAGTGTCAACTGTGCATGAATTGTGCCTCTCCTCTTCACTACATCCCTTTAGAGGCACCAAAGTGCAGTAAAGATCAGTAAAATTATGCCAAGTGCTTCTCCTCCTCCTCCTCCTCTTGTGTTGGAAGCAATCCAGCGTGGAAGGATCAGCCAGCAGGGCATTGCATTGCCCAAACTTGTTCACAGACCTCATATTCTTTGGAGGACTCCTTATATATCCCCCTACCAAGTGCTGAGCAGCACAGTAATCAGGACAAGGGGAATATGTAGACATAGGTACACCAAAGTCTGATCACCACAAGACTTACAAGATGTCCAGTGGGGTGAGGCTTGACCAACCTGGATCTCAACCAGGTTTGTTCTGGTTCTCTTTGATTGAAATTTTCTACAATGAACATACAGAATGAACTATATTGAGCAGCAGATACATTTCAGAAAAGGGTTCATTCTCCAGAATAAAGTTTTCTTGTACCTGAGTATCACGTATGAAATGTCAGTGATAAAGTGACCTGAAATAGTTACCTATTTCAAGAAGATGGTGACATCTTCAGTTTTCTCCTGCCATATTTTCATTAACCCCAGTTTTGAGTAACATTTACAGCACAGTTCAAAATTAGTCTATGCAGAAGTAAGCCCTACCAAGTTCTTTATGACTGACTCCCAGATAAAGGTATAGGACTTGCAGCCTTTTGTAATTCATCCATTCAAATGGACTTCCTCAACCTAGGGTTCTCCAGATGCACTGGGTTACCAGTCTCATCATCCAATGGCCTTGCTGGCTGGAAGTGCTAGGGAATGCTGGAGAAGGCTGAGTTAATGTAGGGAAGATTAAGTTAGATGAATCTTTGGGAAGACTGTTGATTGATTCCAAAGATGCACCAATGAGGAAAATGTACTTTGGAAAAAATAAGCTATAAGGGGCAGATACCATGTTAAACTACCTATTCCTCCTTTTTCATTTTAGAGGAATGACTCTTATGTCACAGTATGACATGGTATACATTCATAACCCAAAAGCAAAAGGATATTTTTGTCTTTAGAACCCATAATGATTTGCATCTGTATACACATTTACATCAATTATCATGTAGATGATAATGAAGAATTGATTAGTCCCCATCAATTCTAAGGGTTCACTAGTATAAAGCATTTGGAACATGAGAAACTGAGAGGAACATTTTGCACATGACACAAATCAAAACCTGAGACTTAAGGTAAAGGAATGGAAGGTTCTTTAACCACCCTCTACAAGATCCAGGAGCCACATTTTATCTGTCAGAATATAGGTGGAAGTTCTAGAAACAGACCTCTTTGAAACAAAAGTACTTTCCTCTGACATTTTGGGACAAAGCGCGTCAGCCCTTTTCTTTAATTCATGTTTAATATCCAACTAGGAGGAATATAAAGATCAATTTATACTGGCAGACATTAATACCAGTAAGACAGAGGAATTTATAGGTGTAGCTGATAATAGGATCTTTTTTAAAAATACATCAGACCTGGACTTTGGCTTTTTAAGCTTGCTCTGAAACCAACTCCCTTATCTTGACCTTTTAAAGTGACCTAGGATTAAAGTGAACATAGGACACCTTGCAATTCTATGTGAAAATGGAAAGTATATTAAAACACAAAGTATCAGAGAGGAAGACTAATGCATAGATAACTACTGTGAATTAAGAACTACATGGTTATTAAATTATTTAGATCAGAAGGTTTAGGATTGTTTCATTTGAGAAAACAAGGGTGACTGCAGCCAGGTCAGAAGATGTTGTGGCATACAACTGCCCTAACTTATTCACTAAGGTTTTGAAGCATCCTATGCCAGAAAGCCACAATCTAAACTTGAGATTTTATATAACACAGGGGAAAAAAACATTCTGTAAACCAGAAGAAATATTCCACAATGCTGGAGATCAAGAAGACTTTGTGATGAAGAAGGGTGCAAAAGCTTCAACTGACAAATCTGTTCTGTGAGATCCACAGGTCATACTGCAGCCCTTGATTGTGAATTCATCACACAACCACACAGAGCCCAGGATTCTAGAAAACTGACTGACTGAGCTCATCTGGATGCCTAGGACAATTTTGGGATGAAGAAATTGCTAAAATAGAAACTATAGAGGCAAACTTGCATAACAAGCAAGTGAGGATATGTTACTCAAATCTTGGCTTCCCCATACCTGGAGTAATCACTGGTCCTCTCTTAATTATTTCAAATGCAAAACTAGTCTATTAAGTTCATGGTCCACTGCCCAGTGGGATTAGAGCATAAGCCAAATTACACATGGAAGTGTTGTGACAAATTAACATGGCCACCTGTCATAGTGAAACAAGAGTAAACAGTTTTCTGAAGTGTGGGTCACGTGTCCTAACCATTTGGGTACCAAGCTTCCTCTGTGTCACCATAAGGCCAAGTAAACAGAGATTTCCTCTTTCCAGGTTTCTGTTGATAAGCACATTTCTGACATCTGCCAGGGTGGCTGGATATTTGAAGTAGTATTATCAATTCATTTAAAAAAGGAAACTCTGAAGTAAAAGAATCTATCCAGATATTTTTAAATAAAGTAGACATGAATTGGAAGGAACACTCCTGGTCAACAGTATTCAGGACCATGGACAGTTCAGGCTGTCTATACAGCTTTTTCTTTAAGCAGCAACATTGTCCAACCAAAATAAGAGATTATGTACAGCATCATCATGGCACTTTATGATGAAGATGCAAAGGGGGGAGGGAGATGATTAGGAAAATGAATAAAATATTGAGGATGGAAAAGATGGAAGGCGCAAGACTGCACACAAACAACCAGGTCAGCCATCCTAGGATAATGTAATTATTGGATTAAAAAGCAAGTAGAGACAGATGCCTATAAGCATTCTTCAGAGGAGCAAGCATTAAGAATGGCTGTCTGCAAACAGACTTCCTGTCTGAAAGGAGAGTACAAGAAAACCAGCAATGTACTCTTAACATACTATTTTTGTCAGCTGCAATATTGTAAATAATCCTAGAAGAGTAGAGTCAAAAGAGACCTCAAGGACCATTGGGTCCAGTCCCCTGCCAACACAGGAAATTTATATCTTAAAGCATCCCTGACAGGTGGCACCCAACCTCTGCTTTAAAATACCCAGTGAAGGAGAGTACACCACCCTCCAAGGCAGTTGCTTCTATTGTTCAGTGGCTCTCACTGGTTGCTATATAGCTGATCAATAGGAGAATTTCTCAGAGCTCTCCCCAAATGATGTCAAAACCAGCCACTTTGATACTGCCTCTGTAAAAGGTCTCAGACATGGAGGATTTCTTTTGCATTTCTGCAGACATACGCAAACAACACACCACTGGAGAGGCACTTTGTTTGTTGCCAACTCTTTTGTATATAGGCAGACATTGTCATAGTACAGTAGGTATGTATTGATTTTTTTTTAATAACCACAAAATCTTTGACTGAGGTTTGCTAGGGCCAGATCTCAAGAACACACAGAGCGTGTCCTCATCTAAAAGGGCTCTGGAATAAGATGGACCTCAGTTCAATATCAAATCCCATTAGCAAGTCTGAGATCTCCTGCCAACACAGCCATTTAAGAAATCATCAGTCAAGGACTAATGCATCTTTTGTACTGACCATAAATCCCCCACTATGAATTGCCATCCTTCCTGCCCAGGCAGCCCCAATGCTTTCTGCATCCTGCCTCCATATTAATGTGGTTCTGAAATGATCAAAGGATGCCGAGTTCCGCTTTGACTCATTAATTTTATCTCTTTGAAATATACAATATAAAACAATATGTTACTGTACATTTGAGCAACATTGGCACAAACATCCCATAAGTCAGACATTGTTCTGTTACATTCAAACACCATGAGACGGCTTGTTTTTTCAACTTTGAGAATGTGCAAATGTATTGTTAGGTCTGAGAGGCTAGCACCTTGGACAGCACCCAGCCTCTGCTTCCGATGGGAAGGGATGCTGGGAAGGAGGACAGGGAGAGAACAGGTCAATTCAGGGGCAGGGAAAGGATAGCAGCACAGCTTCCCCAGCACTTCATTGAGGGGTGCGCAGACACACACACACACACACACACACACACACGTACACACACACACACGCTTCTCTCTTCCCTCCCCAGTGCCAAGATGAAAAGGAAAGAAATTATGAAAGGCATTTGACTTGCAGTGGTGGAGAGTTGTCTAATGACCATCATCCACTTTGTAGAACAATTACTATGGCAGAGCCACCCACAGTAGGAAGGACAAATACATGCAGGAGGAATTGCTTCACTGGAGGCAGCAGCAGGGCAGGAGTGGGGAGAACGGCCAGACTGAAACACCCTGACCCTACTGTGATTGACAGCAGCAGCCAAGAGACCCCATCTAGATGGGACACACGGGGGGGGGGGGCTCTCACAGGCAAGGTCACAGCAACCTCTCTCTCCTGTGTAAGACAACACCTGGTCAATAAATAATACCTCAGGTTGGCCCAGGAGTATCGTCTAGGCATTTCTCTCCACTTGGAAGAAAGGACAGAAGGAAATCAGGAAAAGATCGTGGCCCCTCCCTGCCTGGATGCACACAGAAGGCCTGAACGGCAAGCAGCCTGTGGCACCTTCCTTGGGCAAGGGGGGGAGTTAACAAAGAACAGGAAGGCCTGCCCATAATGAAAAGATATAGTAACATCATGGGGCAGACACCCTCTCCCATCCATTCCCAAACTATTCAGATGCTGCAGTCATAATAAGGGGTTGATGTAATTTGGGCGTGGCTCACAAATGGGAGCTTGGAAAGAGTGGTCCACAGGGAGCCCTCCCGCCCGCAACCACCCAGGAATGGCTCATTCTCGGTGGGGGACGGGGAAACAGGAGAAGCAGCTCCATGGACGATACCTGTACGATGGGCCGACTAAAGGACATGGGCCCGACCCCGGCAACTCCCCAAACGTGACCCCCTAGAGTCTTATTCCTCCCGGCCCTCCGGCAGCAATCTCGGCTGAGAAAAGCCTTTTTGTGGTGGTTTTGTGTCGGAGGCGCCCGACAGCATCGGAAAAGGGCGAGTGGGATGGGGGAGGCGGTCGGGGAGGGGCCTCCGGGGTCTCCTAGCGGTCCAGGCTTATAGTCCAGTGTTTGTTGGAGGAGTCCTTTGTGGGGGCTCCCTCGCCTTCGTTCTTGAGGTCCTGGAAAACCTGCGTGAAGAAGTGCGGGTCGGAGTTGATCTGCAGCATCTTGGCGCTCAGGCCCTGGATGATGGCGAGGCAGCGGTCCCAAAAGCGCTCCTTGTCGCCCTCCACCAGAAAGGGCTTGAGAGGGTAGGAGATTTCATTGCCCATGTAGGAATAGGCCAGGTAGAGGCAGGTGAGGAAGGAGGCTTGCAGCTCGGCTTGGGTGCCGATCTGGTCGCCCTGCAGGGCCTCCCGGCACAGCAGGTACACGAAGACCAGGTTGGCCGGCGTGATGAAGCCTTGGTCCTGCCAGCCCTGGAGCAGGAGCGAGCGGTCCACGCTGCGGAACCAGCCGATGAGCTCGCCGGGGCTCAGCTCTTTGAGCCGGTAGCAGCGGCGGCAGACGAAGTCCCCGAGGCAGCGCAGCAACTCGCCCGTCGACGCTTGCACGATCACCCGACGCGGCGAGGCGCCGAGGGCCGCGGCGCGGTTGCTGCTCGGCAGGGGCGGCGGGGGAGGCGGCGGAGGCGGCTTCCCGCCGTCCTGAGCGGACGCCGGCACGGTGGGCACCGGCACGGCCAAGGGCCCCGGCTTGCCTCCCTCCGGCTGGGATTTGCGGACGTTCTCGCGGTTGCGCTGCTGCACCACCGGGTCGGGCGCGCCTCCGGAGCCCGGCTTGGGCGTCACCTTCTTGGCGTTCTTCTTCTTCTTGGCCGAGGCGGCCACCAGGCGCTTCCAGGTGAGGGCGGAGATCAACACGCCGGGGCGCTTCAGACGGCTCTCTCCCTTCCCGTGGGCCCTGCCGGGGGCCGCCTTCTCAGTCAGGACGCCGCCGCCGCCACCCTTCCCGGGCGCGCTGGGTGAGAGCGACAGCACCGTCCCCATCGCGGAGACAACGACGGCTCCGGCCCCCGCTGCCGCTGCTGCTGCTGCTGCTTTATGGGCTTCGCCTCACAGCTCCTGCCCGGACGCGTCCCGCACGCCGGCCATGGGCTGGGGCGGAGGCAGCAGCGGCGCCGGCGCTCTGCAGGGCGGCTCGCCGATGAACCTGGAGAGACGGCAACGAGGCGCTCCAGAGGCGAGGCGAGGCGAAGCCGGTCCCGACGGCGCTCCGCAGCTCCCCTCGCCGCCGCACTGGCTGCAGCGCCCGGCCAGCCCCGCCATGCCCCGCCCAGCCCCGGCCTCAAGCTCAGCGAGCCAATCCCAAACGCGGGCTTCCTTCTCCTCTCCGCCAATGGCCGCGAGGCACGGGCCCCCAGGTGAGACCCACTCCCTCGGCCGTGGAGCGAACAGGGAACGTGCCCCGGGGAGAGGAACGCCTCGGTTTCCCGGATTCCGAAACGGCGGAAGGAGCAGCCGGTCTCCTTCCAGGGATGTTCATCCAAACAAAAGCAGAGAGGAGTCGGGGAGGGGAGGAGGAGGCGGACGCTGCCCTTCTTTACCATTGACACTTCTCTTGCATCCATTCCAGAGCTTCATCCGGCTCACCTCTTTTTACTGCAAGGCCCGCCTTTACAAAATGTCACTGGGCATGTGCAGAGTCCCTTGCTTTTGAGTAGCAGTGCCGATTGGGCGTGATTTCTTCTCCTCTTTCTCAGTTCCCTCCCGGTCTGTTTCGTGGATTCTTCTGTTTTGTTAGTAATGAGCTGTGGAACTGCTGGCCTTCCAGAACTTTGGCCTACAACTCACCGTCTCTTGCCCTTGGCCTGCAGGCTGAGCCTTCTGGGAATTGAAGTCTCTAGATGGCCAAAGTTTTCCCATCCGGTATTCCATAGGGAAGCGGGCAACATGTCAGATCCTAAACTATAGGGTCCAGATCATTGCAGAGCTTGGAAGGTTTAACGGTTAACCAGAACCTTTGAACTGAAGCAAGAATTAGTCAAGCTGTGAATACAGGCTAGTCAAAACAAAGCGGAGCTCTTTATCTAAACAGGGTAAGCCCCTCCCTCCAGATGTTCATCAGCCCTGGCCCTCATTGCTGATACTGAAGAATGGCTGGTGTTGCAGTCCAGCAGCATCCAGCGGGCCACTGTTCGCTCACCCTGATCTAGGCTCCTTAAGCAAACAGGCACTAGCGGAAGCCTCCAACCAACCTTCTACTGCTGGATCTCTCCAGATGGTTTGGGTTACGGTTCCCATGTCTGATCAATGGCCACGTTGGCTAGGAGTTATGAAGTCTGTAGTCCAACAATATGGAATGCATTAGGTTTCACTCCAAAGAATCTCCATAACCAGGATGACATAAGAATATTCTGCAGCAGATACAGTAAGAGATAACTGATGGTGCGAGTGGCAGCAACCCTTGCTTCCAGCTCCAGGTGCAGGACAAGTCAAAGTGCTGATGGTGAAATGTGGCACGAGGAGAATATTATCCCACACAGGGGAGACTGTGATAACTTATATCACAGTAGTTGACCAATAGCCATGGTTGTCTGTGTGGGCGCTTTACTGTATATCACTTTGCCCGCATGCAGCCCAGGGATGCTTCTAAATGGCAATAGAGAGGTATGATGGTTGCCCCTAGATTAGCTAAGCAAAAAAAAAAAAAAAAAGTGTGACTAGCAGATCTGAAGTTCACTACAAAACATCTATGTCTTCATGTAAAGCTTGACAGGATTTCATAGGATAAATCCCCTACAGAGACGTAAAGCTACATCTTTAAGTATTGGGGAAGAGTGGAATCACTACCAAGTGACGGCTAGATCTCTCAGCTGATGAAGGCACGTCCAAGGACTCACCAGGCCAACTGTACTGGAAGTGGCCCCACTGATCTCTAGACTCTTTGCCAGCCACTGGCTGTACTATTCTCAGCATCACCATTTTTGTTACAAGCCCCCTGCGATGTGTTACTGTGTGTTCCCTAAATGCTTAAAAAAAGAAGCAATCAAAAATCTGGAAATGAGCTGTCTTGAGAAGGAACAGAAACGCAGACAGGGGTAGGTCCGTATCAGCCAGATACAGGGCCTCCGGGGCAAAACAATGTTAGTGACCTTGTGCAAGCACCTATGTTGAGTCACTGCCTTCAGAATCACTCTGCCCTGCAACATTTGCAAATTCCCTTGCCTTGAGGTTACTACAGACACAGAACCACCCACCAAGGAATATTTTAATTTGAGGTTATTAACCTTGTTTAGCTGACTGGCTGGCTGTCTTAAGTGAACTGAATCGAACTGCTCTGCTTGATTCCCAATGGTGTGTTGTAGGCAAAGAGCCAGCCTGTGTAGCCTTGGCCAAGCTACACAGTTCCAGAGAGACCCCAGAAGAAGGGAATTGTAAACCACTTCCGAGGACTGTACTGTATCGTCTTAAAGATTGGCCTAAGTCTGAATCTATTTGACTGCATGGGGTTATTTGTATTATATGTTTTGTTTAACCTCTCCAGTTCATTGTGCACTTTAAAAAAAAAACAGCTTGTTAAAAGCAACGTCTCATAAACCTAACCCGATATTCTTTGCTCACCTGTGTGGTAACTTTATGTAAGGCAGACATGTAAATGCTCTTGCATTATGAAATTTCCCCTAGTTACAGCTGGAAATGCTAATACAAGCCTCCACTGTTCTCCTCCTGCTTCCCTATCACCACCCTGACTTCACAGGAGGAAAGAGGAAACCCTTCTCACTTGAAATGGTTTTTTTCTGTCTAACACTTCAGTTCAAGTCTGTCTCCCAGGTTGGGCTATATTGAGCTATTGTATTAACATGGGCAAGTTGTATTTTGATTATTAATCTTCAGAGAAGGGATAAAAAGAGGTACGCAGAATTCTGGGTTTAAAGGGAAAGCTTCAAGGGCTCTCTTTTCTACTTGGGAGAAGAATTTCCAACCTCTTCTTCTCATGCCTGAAGTCCTAGAAAGATGTGTTGATGTAGTGATGGATTAAGTGCAGCCCTCCAGATGTTCTTGGATTGCAGCTCGGAAGGGCACTAGCAGCATAACCCATGGCGAGAGATGCTAGGAATTGTAGTCTGGCAACAGCTGGTGAATCACATGTTCTTCCTCTTCACTTTAATGGTTTAAGAGTCAAGGCAGTGCTTCACAGTGGTTCCATCATGACATCCTGAGGTGTTTTAAAAGAGGTAGATAGCTATATGTGTGTCTTCCACATGGCCCAACAGGATTTGTCTTGGGAATCCTGCAAAAGAGCTAGAACAAGTTTCCTAGGTGACTGGGGTGGATAGTTGTGCAGCAACATTTTGTCTTTCTACAACCATGGATGTCGTAAACTGATCTCCCAAGTTATTTGCAAGCTCACAGCAAGTTTCAGCACATTTGTCCTGTGCCCCCACTTTTCAGGAGTTTTAAACAGGATTCCGGTCAGCATTGCTTGCAGCATTTGGCTTGTGCATTAGAGATTGCTGTTACTACAGATCCCAAGAATGTGTGATATTATCTGCTCAGTGGTCAGATTCTTGGAACTGGATTGTTCTGATGGTATTGCTGGACTGTTACATCTCTCAGCCTGAGCTAGCATAGCCAGTGCTGAGGCATTATGGGATCTGTAGTCCAACAACCTCTCGAAGGCCACATTTTCTCTATTTTTGAAAAGCATATGAATCTGGGAACCATCGATTCAGTTAATATAATTATTCCTCTATACATTCCCAGGTGATCACACTACTTCATTTCCTTGTTAACCAGAGGAGATGTAAGAAAGAAGATCATATTTATTCCCGTTTCACAGGCTGAGACATTTCACAATGACCCATCCCAAATTTACAAATTTAGGGAAACTCCCAAATTAATATCATCCAGAAATACCCAAGAGTGTATTATAAGAAAAATGAAGTAGGTGGAAGACATTTCCCCCCCACACACACACACACACCACAGCTGAACCAACTTGAGTTGAGGTGCGAGTGAACACATCTTTGAGTTTCACAGAAGTCTTCCTGTAAAAACTGACTAACGCATTAGAGGAAGAGTTCTGTGAAAACCAGAAGGATCCATCTTTCTAAGTCATCTTAAATTTGTCCAGTAAATGATGCAGTTATACCTTAATTTTGCCACCAATCTCTTTAATTGACATAGGTAAAGGTAAAGTTTCCCCTTGACATTTAGTCCAGTTGACATTTAGTCTGACTCTAGTGCTCATCCCCATTTCCAAGCCGTAGAGCCAGCGTTTGTCCGAAGACAGTTTCCGTGGTCACGTGGCCAGTGCGACTAGACATGCAATGCTGTGACCTTCCCATCGTGGTGGTACCTATTTATCTACTCACATTTTTACATGGTTTCGAACCGCTAGGTTGGCAGGAGCTGGGACAAACGACAGGAGCTCACTCCGTCATGTGGATTCAATCTTACGACTGCTGGTCTTCTGACCCTGCAGCACAGAGGCTTCTGTGGTTTAACCCGCAGTGCCACCACGTCCTTGTTTAATTGACATAGCAACTAGTAATTAATATGTGGTGCAATCTTATATGCAGGTATCTTATACACAAGTGTCTGATGAGTTAAGCACATGAGGCAAATACACTCCTGCATGTCCAATGTCTTGGGCTGGTTTAAACTAGTTGAAGAGTTTTTAAAATATGCCAACATGTTCCAATAGCTGAAAAAAGACAGGATGGAACAACTCAGATCTTTTGATAAAGCTAGCAAAACAAGAGATGGAGGAATTTGAACTGTGTGGTAGGAAAGCTTTGGACAAAGAGGGGTCACTGTGTCAGCAGATGACCAAGACAGGGTCCTGACTCAAAACAAACAAACAAAGAAAGAAACCTCCGAAAAACCACAATGTGTATTGTGCATGTTACTCAATTCACAGCCAATAGCTTCAGATAACACTGAAAACAGGAAAGCCAGTTTTCTCCCAGCTTTTTGTCACAAACAGCAGATGAAATGGTAAGCCTTTGAACACTTCAGACCATTCATATGTTGGAATGCTCTTCCTACACACATGTGCATATGTGCCCATACATACACACATCTTTAAAAACAGAAAATTAATGTGCCAAGGATAAGTAAAGTCTAGCTCATGACTCTTCATGCTGATACTGCTGTTGCAAGAAAACTGATGCCTTAAGTTACTTGTCTCACTTAACATAATTAAAAATTATATATATTGAGTGAATTCTGATTTCTGGCAGCTGTCCCAGTGTTTCATAGGTACAGTACTGAGATGTGGCTTACCAGTCCCTCCCTCTGATGGTGCTTGGGATCTCTGCAGCTTGACCCAGACCACATAGGCAACACAATCCCATCAGCCATACACCTTGTGATGATCTGGGAAGCATAGTGTGGATCTGAACTGCAGGCAGCCGGCTCCACAGCCAGGCGCTCCAACCCACTGAGCTATAGCAGTGTGTGTATAAATATAACACACCTTATAATAAAATAGAATATAATATGCTGTAATAGAATATAAAACACAAATTATGCTCCTTTTTAACTTAATGGGAGCTTATTCATATTTTATTTCTGAGAACATCCTCACATTTATTATTTCTCTCTTTTTCTTTTATTAGTTATAACATAAAGGGAGTTTATGGGCCTGCAAATCCATCAAACAGCTCAAGGCTGTATCTGTGGCTGTTCTCTTTTCAATTCTTACATCAGTTCTGTGAGGTGTATGAGGGTGAGACAGAGTGATTGTCCTGAAGTCACCCAATATTGGAGAGCTCAGTGGCTTAGATATCTGACTGACAAGCCAGATGATGGGAATTTGATTCCTCACTTTGCCTCCTTGATAGTGGCTGGACTTAATGATCCATAGGATCCCTTCCAGCTCTGCAGTTCTATGATGATTATTATATTATAATGTGTTCTAAGGCTTGGAGGGATCTTGGGCCTGAATCTCAAGTCCAGTATTAATAACTGGAGTGATTTGTCATTGATAACAACAAATCAACACTGAGAACAAAGGCTAGGGTATAGTGGCTTTCGACTTTAGATTTTAACTGCTGCACCACACAGTTTTTTCCTCCTTGTGTTGAAATGTACATTAGAGATAACCCATCACTAAAAGAGGGAATGCCTTTATTTCTGAGAACATTTGATTATCAAAGGGGGTTCTTTTGCATAGTTTGAAATTAGTTTTATTTATTTATTTATTTATTTATTTATTTATTTATTTATTTATTTATTTATTTATTTATTTATTTATTTATTTATTTATTTATTTATTTATTTAGCTTTTATGCTGCCCACTCTACCCAAAAGTCTCTGGGCGGCTTACAACAATTAAAATACAATTAAAATACAATTAAAATACAATTAAAATATATACTCTAAAAATTGCCATCAGGACCCACAGTTGATATTATTGCAATTAAAAGCCTTCTGGAACAGGAAGGTTTTGACTTGGTGCTGAAATGTCATCAGTGTCGGCGCCAGATGAATCTCAATTGGGATGGCATTCCATAGTCTGGGGGCAGCTGCTGAAAAGGCCCTTTCTCTACAAGCCCTCCCTCTTACCTCCTTGAGGGATGGCTCTTTCCAAAGGGCTCCCTGGCTAGATCTTAAATGCAGGGTAGGTTCATATGGAAGGAGGTGGCCCTTCAGGTATCCAGGGCCCAAGCCATTTAGGGCTTTATATGTCAAAACAAGCACTTTGAATTGTGCCCGGGCAGCAACTGGTAGCGAATGTAGCTTAAACAGAACCGGCTTGATGTGTTCCCTAGTGGCCCCACCACTCACCAGCTGCGCAGCTCGATTCTGGACCAGTTGCAGTCACCGGACCATCTTCAAAGGCATCCCCACATAGAGCGCATTGCAATAATCTATACGAGATGTTACCAGTGCGTGTGTAACTGTCATGAGACTCCGCTCGTCCAGATAGGGACGTAGCTGGTACAATTTCTGCAGCTGAAGGAAGGCACCCCTGGCCACCGAGTCCACCTGGGCTTCCAGAGTTAGACTGGGGTCCATGAGCACCCCCAGATTGTGGACTCTGTCCCTTAGGGGGAGTGTAACCCCATTCAGGGCAGGGAGATGGCCCTCCAGCCTGTCTGGCAAAGCACCCACTAACAGCATTTCCGTCTTGTCTGGATTGAGTTTCAATTTATTAACCTTCATCCAGTCTATTATCAGGTCCAGACACGAGTTCAGCACAGAAACCACCTCACCTGGATTTGTGGAGAACTAAAGGTAGAGCTGAGTGTTGTTGACATATTGCTGACTCCTCAGCCCAAACCTCCTGATGACCTCTCCCAGTGGTTCCATGTAGATGTTAAACAGCATGAGGGACAGTATCAAGCCCTGAGGAACCCCATGACATAAATACTATGGGGCAGAGCAACTGTCCCCCAGCACCACCCTCTGGACACGGTCAGCCAGGAAGGAGCAGAACCACCATAAAGCAGTGCCCCCAACTCCCAACCCAGCCAGCCTATCCAGAAGGACACCATGGTCGATGGTGTCGAAAGCCTCTGAGAGGTCCAGGAGTATCAACAGGGTCACACTCCCCCTGTCTCTTTCCCAGCATACAGGGCAACCAAGGCAGTCTCCATACCAAAACCCAGCCTGAAACCTGATTGAAATGGATCCATAAAATCCATTTCATCCAGCAGTGCCTGGAGTTGCCTGGCCACCACCCACTCCAACACTTTGCCGAAATAAGGGAGGTTCATCACTAGTTGGTAGTTAACCACCAGCCTTGGGTCCAGGTTAGGCTTTTTAAGGAGTGGCTAAATTACCACCTCTTTCAAGGTGGTAGGGAATTCATTCCGTGATTGGCTTTAGGACCTATATACAGGCTTCATTTGTGAATCTGATTTTTGAAGTCTGAACTCTAGGCTATCGATAAGCTGTAGTGTAGGTAAAGAGAATTTCCTACTGATTGTGTGCAATTGTCAGAAGCTTTTCTTACCATCCCCCATATTTTGCAAATTAGCTTACTTTGTTTTGTCATTGGTATTTAGATCATAAACTCAACCTTCCTCTTTAAATCTGATTTCTCAAACTCAAATGAGCATATCAGTCACATTTCTTGAACTTTAACATGCTTTCAGCTCTAACAGTGGGTTGTCTGCAGTGCATGAATTCTCACTGCAGTGGGTTATCTCATTTAAATGACTGACAGCCAGGATATTAGTGAAAGAAATTCCTTGCCTTTCCCCTTTTCTTCAAGCACCAGATCTGCCTTATTATGAACAGCTATTTCCAGCAGCTATTTCCAACATCCATACACACCAAGAGCCTATTTTCTCTTCTTTTGGCAGCTTTGACCAGTGTTTTCCATTCTGCAGTTCTGCTTATGCTTCCAAGTAAGTTCCACAGAGATTCACTACTAAGCAAACACGTGAATGCTTCTGTTTGCTCAGATTCCAAAGACTAGGTTACACACAGAGATTTGAATCAAGGACATGCAGCAGTGCCAGGGTTTAAAGCACAAAAGTTAAAAGCAGCCTGCAAAGATAACACTAGGGCTAAATTCACGCTCTCATACATGGAAATCACAAGGAACTCATTTGTGAAGAACCGTCTGTCATAGTAGTTTTCCATCTTCTGTTCTATAACACATTGCATCCCAGTTTTGCATCTAAGAGGTTTTTTAAAAGAAGTGGAGAAATGTGTAGCCTCCTATGTTTTTGGACTAGAATTCCCATCAGCCTTAACCAATACAGCCAATTGTATGGGACAATGGGCATTACAGCCCAAGAACATCTGAGGGGCACATGTTCACCCATCCTTGCTTTAAGGTGTACCTGTAAAAGACGAAGTGGAGTTGTCATAAACAGGTCAGTGGAACAACACAAAACACTATAAAACATACTTGCTAGATAGCTGGGGTGGACTACAGCTCCCGAGTGAGTTGTGACAGCTTAAAGACTAACGGTTTTATTTGGCATAAGCTTTCATGGATTTTAGCCTATTTCTTCAGATGCATACAGTGTTGCCTCAATAGACAGACATAAATGTCTGTCTGTGGAGCCTATGCTCTGTGCATCTGAAGAAGTGGATTACATTCCATGGACACTTATACCCAAGAAAATTTTGCAGGACATCTTGTTTTTCCTACAACAGACAGAGCAACCTGCTGGAAATCCCTGGTGAGTGTTTACCCCAGAAAAGAAGAAACTATGGAACTCCCAACATTATTGTGACCCAGGTTCCATCTACTTCTGTCAGCTTGGCTAGTGGTCAGGAATGGAGAGAACGATAGTTCAGCAATATCTGGAAGCCTGGATTGTTTATATGCAGTGCGTGAGATGCTCCTTTGGTGCTTTTAAAAGCAGGCCTGCTCATACCAAATGCACGTGTTGTCTTTCTCACTGAACCGATGTCAGCCAACTGCACACATCAGATGCACAAACCAGGTTATGGCACCTAAAAATGATCAGATTTTTTGTGGTATTAATTTCCTTGGACTATAAGAATGAAAAGTGTGCCAAGTCAATTCTGGCTTACAGTGACCCTTTCCAAGGTTCTCTAGTTGGAGAGGACTCAGGTGAGTGGGTGATCGGGGAGGGGTGCCCCTCTCTCAAATGTGCCCCCCCAGGTTATACCATGCAACATTGGGGCAGAGTGGAGGGGGGGAAGGGATGGCAATAGTCTACAGAGATTATATACATGCCAGTAGGACTGCTTCACTTTTGAGCCCGGGCCTCAAGTGTTTGCACCTGAATTTGGGGCATATGAAGGAATAGATTTGGAATGCAGCTGGTGTACTTTTCTCCCCGTGACCAAGCGCTATCCCTGCCAGTGCTGGCCAAGTTCATTTTGGCTGCGATGTTGCGGTCAACCAGACTCTTGATAGCTGGAGACTTCAACATCCATGCCAAACTGGAACTTTTTGGTCCGGCCCTTGAGTTCATGGGTGCCATGACAGCCATGAACCTATCCCAACATGTCATCTGCCCTACACATTCAGCTGGCTACACTCTGGACCTGGTGTGCTCAACTGCAAAGGTAGATAGTGATCTGAGGGGAGGCACCGTGAACTCCTGCCTTCTGTCATGGACAGACCACTTCCTACTGAGATTCAACCTGTCTATTGTGATCCCACTCCATGGGGAGAACAAACCCATGAAAATGGTCTGCCCTCACAGTCTTCTTGACCCCAAATGGTTCCAAGAGGCTCTGGGAGGGCTTCCGACTGACCTGATAGATGACCCTGTTGAATAGATGATATCTTTAGATGACCCACGTGGCTGACATGATCTCCCCCAAACGCCCTCTCCACTCCAGAGCTCGCACTGCTCCTTGGTATACCGAGGGGCTGCAGGCTATGAAATTATCAAGCAGATGGCTAAAGAGCAGGTGGAGAAGAGATCAGTTGGCACAAAATAGGACTGCAATCAAAACTATGGCCAGTAAATATGCTAATGCCCTTCAACAAGCAAGAAAGACTTTTAACATCCAGAGGATTGGTGAAGCTGTGAACTGACAAGCGGAATTGTTCCAGGTGTCCGCAACCTTACAATTTCTGCCATTCAAGGCCTCATTTCGAGTTCACCAGCAATCAGCTTGCAGCCTTTTTAAGAACAAAAATTGAGGCCATTTGTGCAGACCTTGACTCCACCAGCAATTTAGCTGATATAGGGTGATCATCGCTGCCCCATCTCCCATTGCCCAGCTGGTTCAGTTTGACCCTGTAGTGAAGGAAGAAACCTCCAGGGCGATGGCTAACTGTAGTCCCACTGCCTCCTCGCCGGATCTTTGCCCAGCCGCGAAGGGGGCTATGATTGATTGGGTCATGAACATTATTAATTCATCATGGAGGGAGGGAATGCTTCCCTCCTGCTTAAAAGAAACCGTCATCTGACCCATCATCAAGCGCCCCAGTTAGAGTCTAATGATCTTAACAATTTCTGTCCAGTTGCTAACATACCATTCCTGGTGGCCAATCAGGTACAGTCATATCTGGAGAAGCAGGATTGCCTTGGCCCATTCCATATGGATTCAGGCCATGACGAGGTACTGAGACAACATTGGTCGTGCTGCAGGATGACTTTTTAAGGGAGGCTGACAGGGGCAGATGCACCCTGTTGGTACTCCTAGATCTCTCTGTGGCTTTTGATACTATTGACTGTGGTATCCTCCTGGACAGGCTCTCTGAGATTGGGATTGATGGCTTAGCCTTGAACTGGCTCCGATCCTTCCTCGAGGACCGTGTCCAAGGAGTTCAGCTAGGGAAGGAGGTGTCAGTACCTTGGACCCTGCGGTGTGGGGTTCCTCAGGGATCAGTGCTATTCCCAATGTTGTTTAATGTCTATTAAACAAAGGCTCCTCTGGGTGGCCACCCTGAGGGAGGCTCATAAATCCTCTGCAAGAGAATGGCTCCTACCTTATGGAACCAGCTTCCAGAGGAGCTCCACCCAGCCCCCCTGCCTGTGGACTTTTAAGAAGCAATTAAAGACATTGCTTTTCAGGGAGGCTTTCCACACCAATCCCAGATGACCATCTCCATCCCCCCCACTTCCTCCCCTCTTTCCTCCTCCTTTTCCTTCCCCTTTTTTCCTCCATCTGTTCTAAGATTAGTTGGTGCCATCAGGTTTTCTTTCTCTTTTTTTTAAGGGTTTTTAATCAGTTTTAGTATTTCTATCCCAACATGTCATCTGCCCTACACATTCAGCTGGCCACACTCTGGACCTATTTCTATTTTCATTTGTGTTTTCTATTTTATGAGATTGTAACCTGCCTGGAGTACTGTTGACACTAATGGGAGCAGGAGATACAGATGGAAGGAAGGAAGGAAGGAAGGAAGGAAGGAAGGAAGGAAGGAAGGAAGGAAGGAAGGAAGGAAGGAAGGAAGGAAGGAAGGAAGGAAGGAAGGAAGGAAGGAAGGAAGGAGGGAGGGAGGGAGGGAGGGAGGGAGGGAGGGAGGGAGGGAAGGATGAAAGGAAGAAAAAAAATAAGTGGGTTACCATTCCTTCTTTAGGGGCATGTTGGAATTGTGCAGCTTGTCCAAAGCTACACAGGCTGGCTCTTTTCCTAGGAGGCACAGTGAGGAATCGAACTCCCCTACTCACTGAACTATTCAACCATCTCCCTTGGACTCTAGACAAAACTGTATAAGTTGTACATCATATCATTTCCTGGCAGGGCTATATCTCTTATAACTTTAACCAGGGCATTGAACAGGGGCTGTTTCCTCTCACCACAACATAAAGAGCTGTGCCTATTGACATTCATTGATACCAGTCAGTAGATGTTAAAGGCACAGGAGAACCTATCAAGAGAAGAGATGGGCACTCAATAGAAAGATTCTGTGCCTCAGGCGAATGGGGGTGGAAGAACACCATTTCCAGAGAGACGGCCTCCTTAGTCCATTGCAGAAGAAACAGAACAGTCCACCTTAAAAGGTTACCTGCTTATTATGGCATAAACTCTTGGGGACCCAGTTTGATCACAGGAAGGGGACTGGGCCCAGGGAAGTTTATTCCATAACAAAAGTGTTACTCAGTAGAGCTGTCGCAAGATTCTTTGCAGAAAGCTGTGTGGGGTGGAGCCTCAGCTGAAATGATCCGATCCACTTCTTATACCATCTTGACTGAAAGATACAAAGAAATAGCATTTGGTCACTACTGATGTCATGCCTTAGGTGCAAGAGAAAAGAACTGTATTAGGTGTGTGATACTGGGATTAATCAGATGTCAGATTTCCAAGCACATGGTGGTGGTGTTAAGTTTTTGTTTTGTTTTGTTTTAAATTATTTAACCATTACATCCTTCCAACAGCATGGGTGAGCAACATCTGATCTTCTAGAGTTTTTTTTGGGGGGGGGGTTGGACTGCAGTTACCATTGTGTTTTACCCCTGGCTATGCTGCTTATAGGGGTTCATGTGAGTTGTAGTCCAGCACCGTCCAGATAACCACAAGTCATTCATCCATGTTCAAAAGACACATAGGCTGTCAACTGTATTCACCTTTATTTAGGAGTAAGCCTCCATCCATTCAGTGGGATGTCTTCCTTGATATGCATATAAAATAATGAAAACCTATAACCAGGAGTTACCTTTATGTACTGAACTACAGCACCCATAATCACACATACAGTGAAGTCCCTCACATCAGGAGTGCACCAGGTTGGAAAAGACTGCTGTATAGTTTTGTAGTCTTCACTCGGAGGAGCCCTTACTCCATCATCATAGCACCCATGCTTTCTACAGTGGCTTAGATTACTACTCGCAGGTGTGGGTTGGGTGTGTTTTAAAGGAATATTCAAAAATATTATCACTCTCCTGTGACCTGAACAGCTACAGTTTACTGTATTCTGCCACCTCATTCCCACCATATCTTGTAGCATGTCATTCTGTTTTCTGTTTGCTAGCCTGCTTTCACCACTGTTTGGAGATATTTTGTATTCATATTTTTCTGCTGTTCTGTAATCAAAATAGACAACCACAACTTAATTATTTAATTAATACTCTGACCTTTCACCCAAAACTGAGATTTTAAAGTAACTCACAGGAAGATTAACTTCAATAAAAGTAGAGATAAAAGCCACTGCCACCATCAAATCATGTTACCCAAACACCACGAAGCAAGCTATAAATTGAAAGACAAGTGAATTCATAGCAAGTAGAAAGCACACCAGTGAAGACAGTGCAGAAATCATTCATTAAAAGTCTCTTCCTTAGACACTGATCACTTTGTTCCAAGTGCACATGGGGTAAAAAAAAGGTTTTTGTAAGCAGAAAGATGCCAAGATGGAGACCCATCTGACCTTGGAGCAGTTTCTCTAAAAACTTTGCAAGTGGATAGGATTTTGAATCAACTTCTAAACAAACTCTGCTGCTTAGCATATCTGTAGTTCCACAGAGGGCTTCTCCCTGCTCCACAGAACCTTGTGGTGCTGGTCGTTCTTGCCTGGCTTGCTTGCTGTCTATGCAAGAAAGACAGGGTGTTGGAAGTGAGAAGAGAAGAGGGCAAGCATTTATGTAGGCTAGGCATGGGAGCCAGGTGGAATATTGGGGTGGTTGGGCCAAGGAGGTTGCCCCATGCCTGCCCTGAAGCCGTCTTCTTGTTCAAAGGCTTGTGCCAGAGAGAAGCAGCTGCTCTCCCCCCTACAGACCCTAGAGAGATGCTATTTCCGCACCTTCCCCAAGTGCTTAGCTCTGGCGCTAGGAGCCACTGAGGTAGAAGTACCAAGCACAGCTGATAGAAAAGGAAGCAGAGGGAATGGAAAGGCAACCAACCGGGTCCTCTGGGGGCCAACAAACGGGAAGCAGAAGCCGCTGACTGATGCCAGGCAACAGCTGCTGTCTGTTGCAGCACTGAAGCCCAGAGTCTAGGGGTTTGGTGAGGGCTGGCATGGTGCTACGTGCAAGATTCATAGAGCCAGGCAACTCTGGCATTGGCTTCTGCAGCACACAGAATGCCTCCCATGTTGTCAAAACCATGAAGGCTGAGCACCTTTTTCACCTGATATGGAAACCAGAGGGAGGGATAATGGATGAGTGCATTGTGCAGGCTGTTGCCATGTGTTCTGTGCTTCATGCAAGGAGACAACTTGTGCATGTTCCTTAAGAAGTCTCTCATTGTAGGCACATGCACGCACACACCCCCACACAAAAGATACTCAAAATGTCTTCCTGAGAGACAGTGTATTGTGTAGAGGTGGATTGGAACCCTGAGAGCTCCCTTTCAGCTATGGATGCCATTAGGAGGCCACAATCCAGTTATTTCCTCTCTAGCTCTCTGGGCCTGAACTACTGCACAGGATGGTTGTGAAGATAAAGTCGGAATGAGAAGAGCTGTGTACACTGTCTTGAGCTCATTAGAGGCAAGGTGGGGAAAATGGAACTAAAACAATACATGAATTAATGTGGAAAATCACTGGTGCCCCTCTGCTTCTGTTCTTACCACGCAGGTGAAACTTATTTATTTATTTATTTATTTATTTATTTATTTATTTATTTATTTATTTATTTATTTATTTATTTATTTATTTATTTATTTATACGTACCCCACTTATCTGGTCTAGTCGACCACTCTAGGCGGCTTCCAGTATAGGATAAAACAATAAAACACAAGAACATTACATAATCATTTGATACAGTTATAATAAAATAGAGTGCGAATAAAATAAGAAGGAATAGAAAAGAAATCAGGTATTGACTAGAGGGAAGGCCTGTATTTATAACCATGTTTTAAATTGGGTTTTAAAGATTCTCAGCATAGGGGCCGCACGAATCTCTGAACGGAGGTTGTTCCAGAGGTGAGGAGCCACCGCTGAGAAGGCCCGGTTTCGTGTCTTTTCCTTCCGGGCCTCTCTCAGCGTCAGGTTCCTCAGCCTCTCCTGCTGACTCATGCGGGTGATCTGGGTAGACCTTGGTGGGAGCAGGCGTTCCGCCAAATATCGAGGTCCTAAACTGTTTAGGGCCTTGTAAGTAAGCATTAAGACTTTGAAGTCGACCCGGAAACAAATGAGCAGCCAATGCAATGCAGCCAGAGTTGGAGAAATACGTTGGTATTTTCTCACTCCGGTGAGGAGTCTGGCCGCCATGTTCTGCACCACCTGAAGTTTCCGCATCAGCCTCAAAGGCAGCCCCACATAAAGCGTGTTACAGTGGTCTAATCTTGAGATTACGAGCGCATGCACCAAGGTAGTGAGTGCCCCCGTATTGAGATAGGACCGCAGCCGGGCGATCCGCTAGAGGTGGAAGAAGACAGTGCGGACTACCAATGCCACCTGCGTTTCCATGGTGAGTGTCGGGTCCAGATGTACGCCCAGGCTGCAGACCCCACTCTTCACAGCCAGGGTCACCCCCCCCATGTGAGAGAGTCACCCAGGCCACCAGCCACGGGGCCACCCACCCTCAGAACCTCTGTCTTGTCCAGATTCAGCCTCAGCCCGTTCTCCTGCATCCATTTCAGTACGGCCCCCAAGCAGCGCTGTAGGGACAGGATGGCATCACCTGCAGTTGGTGAAAAGGAGATGTAGAGCTGGGTGTCATCGGCATATTGATGACATGAAGCCCCACACCCCCTGATGACCCCTCCCAGCGGCCTCATATAGATGTTAAACAATGACAATTTATTTATTTATTTATTTGTTCGATTTATATCCCACCCATCTGGTATATTCTACCACAAGGAGTCATTAACATAGGGTCAGAGTGGCCCATGAGGGAACACCATGAAGGGCAGCTTGACTTAACTCCTATCATCATTCATCATCAATATATAGTCTAGAGAAGTTACTCTTTTGGACTGAAACTCCCAGAAACCCTCTTTTGTTGGCCAAGGGATAATGGATGTTTTGGTGCAAAATGTAAGTTTTTCTGGGTTCAGAATGGTTTTTAAACCATTAACCTGACTGTGGGATAGAGACTGGGAAAGTCACTTTTGGACTACAATTCCCAGAATCCACAGCCAAGGAGAATTCTGAGATCTGAAATGTTTCCCAGCTCTGCTGAGTGATTAAGTCAAATCCATTTAACTGAGATTGATAAGGAGTGCCCACTATTATCTGGGGCAGGGAGGACATAAGTCAGGGGCAAGTCTGCTCCATCTTTCAGCATCCAGGCCATTGGTGAAATTACAATGATCCTCTGCCTTAGCTGTTGTTCAGTGGCTGTGGGAGGGTCACAACTTAGCAAAAATGGGGAGAAACTAGGTACTGGAAATAGTATGATTCATGAAGCACCCTCCCCACCACATTCCCAAGGTAGAACATGTCCTTCCAGATGTTGAACTGCATCTGTTCTCTCTTATCTCCACTGGGGATGTTGGCTAGAACTGATGGATAAAGGTGTAGAAGGTCAACGACACCCAGAAGACTAGCTCTGCCCTGTATTGAAGTGCCAAAGTTTGGAAAAGTTCCTTTTTCAAAAAAGGAACTTC
The DNA here is from genome assembly GCF_051106095.1 of Pogona vitticeps. NCBI lineage: Eukaryota > Metazoa > Chordata > Lepidosauria > Squamata > Agamidae > Pogona > Pogona vitticeps. The sequence goes on from NC_135783.1 coordinate 241,949,518, forward strand.
TCCCAGCTCTGATTCAATTCCAGAGTTTATTTTCCCTTTCTATTAAACCCTCAGTGGTTCCCACTACTCCTTTCTGCTTAGAGCCCTCTAGTGTCCAAGATACTAACAGACTTTTGGTTCTTTCAGGCTCTTTCCCAAAAAATAGCAACTATGTCAGGGGTCTCAAACATGCGGCCCGGGGACCATTTGCAGCCCGCCGGGTGATAGTTTGTGCCCCCCTCCTTGCCTGCCCCCCCAAAGCACCCACACATCCTCTGCTGTCAAGAGTCAAAAAAGCATCGTCTCACTCACCGGCTCTCTTCCAAGACAGCGCCTCTTGCACCCTCCATCCGGAAATGCAGCCTGCCTGCCAGCCCCCCTGTCTGCCGGCTCGCAGGCTGCAGTTCTTGATGGAGGGTGCAAAAAGGCGCTGTCTTTGGGGAGCGAGGCACGCTGCCAGCCCTTTTCCCCGAGTGCCCGAGCCGGCGCCGCGCGATGCCTGAGAGTGGAATTCACTCCCGTCCCGTCCTCGAAGAGCGCCTCCAAGCCACCAATAGCATCTGCCGCCGCCGTCACCTCTTCCAGGGAAGCGGCTCTCTGGCTCTCTCTCTCGGCACCCCCAGCAGCTGTCTCAACGCCCAGGTGTGCTTTCTCCTCCTCCTCCTCCTATTTGTCCTGCTTCAGCTGCCTCGGAGACTGCCTGGGCTCACCTCGCAAAGTTCGCTCCTCTGTCGTCCTGGGGGTAGCTGCTGCTGCTGAGTGCACCTTTTCTGAGGGGGGCCCTCAGAGGAAGGTTACCATCCTCCATGTGTGTGTTTGTGTGCACACACATGCACACACACACACCTGTGGGGGAGCCCAACCCATTCTGTTTAATTTCTCGTGTACCGATGAGGGCTTTTCTCCTTTGGCAAGGCAATTTTGTGAGTTCTTTTTAAAAAAAATTTATGTCGTGCTCTCCTCCCTCCCAGCTAGGCGGTCACCGGTGCTCCCTCCCTTCTCCGCTTCTTCGTTGTGCTGGTGGTGGTGGTGGTTGTGAAGAAGGAGCCGGAGGGAGTCGTGATCGGCTACAAGGGCTCGTGCGCCCCTCCTCCTCGGAGCCCCAGCCAGGCTAAGGAAACTCCTGGGTGGCTTCCTCAGCCTCTTGCTCCACTTGGCAGAAAATCTGATGCGGCCCAGCCTCACTCAGACTCTGCCTCCAGCAGCCCCCAGGTAAATTGAGTTTGAGACCCCTGAGCTATGAAGTCTTTTCTCACATTGTAGAAGAGTGTCTCTTCCCCTTCAGTCAGTCCTGCTTTCTCCATTACCTAGCTGCCTCCTTCTCTGATAGATTAAGTCTCTACTTGAGGGCCACACTCTTCTTCAATCAAGCAACAGCAGCATTATCAGAGAGTCAGTGTGGTGTAGCAGACAGTGTTGGGCTAGCACTCAGGAGAGCTGGGTTCAAATCCCTGCCTGCCCATGGAGACTCACTTGGGGTGGCAGTGGTACCACTCTTGAACTTCTCTCTTTTTAGACCACATTCCCATTAGATCTACCAAGCATAGCCAGTGACAAGGTTGCAGTCCAGTAACATCTGGAAAGCCGCACTTTGCCTAGAGGTCCATTATCTTGCTTATTTAATAATACAGGTGCTCTACAGAAGTACAGTACAAATATGGCATTACAACACATAGAAAAGATGAAGAAATGAGTTCCATGGTTACTTTCCAAGGCATGCTGCTCTTTGCCATATCTGGCTCTGTTCTGCTTCTTCCCCATGCCAAATCCACTTGCAGATCTTTCTTTCTGCATCAGCTCCCATGTTTCTTATACAGAGTCCATATTTTTTTTCTTTTCACTTTCTTCAAATCAAGAGGACTCAGGCTGCCCCCTAGTGGCAATGAATGTTAAGATTTCCTTTCTCTTTTTTTTAATAGAGTGCCTTTGAGTGGGTATGATTCACACTTGATGTGATTTGAAGATTGGGGAACTTTCTGTAAACAAATACAGACCAGCCACCCAATGCCTGGGAGAGAAAAGATTCCCCACATCTACTCTGGTAACGCTATTACATTCCCCAGCAATGTCACCCATGACACCAGTAGCTTGTTTACTTCTAATGTGATCCTTGCCATCCTTTGCTAGCAGTGGTCCTCTGCATGTTGCCCTTATGGCAAAACAAACGATTCTGGACACATATCTGACATTAGAAATGGCAACACTCAAAGCCAGATCTGGAACACTTCAACCTGCCAAGATACTCTGCAACAGATCTCAAAGTAACCGTTGTGGAGACAAGGAATTACAAGGTAAGGTTTACAAGAGAGACAGCCAAAGTGGACTACATTCTCAGGGTCCAGCGTATGTCAAAAGGATTAAATAAGGATCAAGGCCTCTTAGCATACAATATACATTAATATTCTGGATTTATCTCCAATCTTGAGAGTAACGGTAACTAAAATGTGTTTTTTTTGGTATATGTATGTATGTATGTATGTATGTATGTATGTATGTATGTATGTATGTATGTATGTATGTATGTATGTATGTATGTATGTATGTATGTATGTATGTATGTATGTATGTAGTAAATAAATGATAATAAATACTTCAGCACAACTGTCTAATTACTGGTAACAACATGTTTAATCGGCACTTTGACTGATTGTTACTGGTGGCTCCTGCTATTTTAAAAGCCCATTACCAATGTAATTGTTACTATCTTTCCACCCCTCACTCAGTCTCCACCCGCAAGAACTATGTGTATGCTGTATAAGCCACCTGTTGTAATTGTTACGTCCTATATTTTTTGCAAAAATGGATTATAATCTGCAAAAGCTCATGCTGAAATATGAGTCTTCAAAATGCCACAGCTCTTTTGCTTTTTTATTTTTGGGCTCAAACAAACACTTCAGCTTCACTAAAACCTGGCATTGTGGGAGATCATTGTGAAGGAGCATGCCTTCTCTGAGGGGATGGGAACCTCAAACAACATCTCTGTGTCATCCATCACTTAGGAGAAAACCAAGAGTCTGAAGCACAAACCTTTATTGCCACCTGTTTGCGTATCTTCTCCACCAATAAGAGCTCCACGGGAATGCATTCACAGGGCAATCCACTATAATCCAATGGGCAACACTGTCACAGCTTGAAACATTTCAGCCTTATGTCCTGCGCCAACTGGGGCCACTGTTGGAACCGCCTTTCCCAGTGCCAACAGCAACGTTGATTTGAGGTCAGTCCTCCCAATTGAACTGTCCTTGCTTCAGCACCTATCAGGGATTTTGCAGCTTAACTTTGACTGAGAGGGCGGTCTCCCTCAACTCTTCCAGGCTGAGCTCCTTCAGATAATCCAGAATATAGTTTGCTAGAGGAGGGTTTCATTTTGAAGCCACAAAACTGACATATTCTTCAGACTCTGGCTCATCTTCCCTCCTCTTGGGGGCATCAGCCGAGACCTCTATATTGCTCTCCCCCACCTTCCCTCTGGCTGCCTCCAGCTCTTTCACCAATTTCCTTATGCCCTCCACCTAGTGGGAGCTTCACCACCACCCTCAACTCCCTGTGCTAGAGGGTTCTCCCTCCCACACACAGCCCATGCCTCTTCTACATAGAAATGCTTTAAGGCTAGGAGATCTCACCCTCTAGGTGTTAAGGCGACTCCAAGAATACAGAGCTGTTCCAAGCTTGATTAAACACTGTGGGTGCCATCTGTGGAGGTGGGTCTCAAATGCAGCACATCAGGGTGATGCTGATGCTGAGGACCCTTCCACTCAAGCACTGCACCAGCCCCGGCCCAGGCAGTGTCCTTGCCTACCGCTTTCCTTAGCACTCCATGTCCTTGGCTGCCTTCCAACCTATTTTGTAACCAGCAGCATTGCTGTGCACTTGTCCAAAAGACGGGATTTGTGGAAGGCAGCAGTAAACAAACAGCCAGTCGTGTTCTCTCCTTTAGGGGGTGGAGGGAGAAGATGGAGAAATCCAGACAGTGTCTGACCCTGACAGAAGGCAGTGGCTGCTTCCTGAGGATGATGCAGCCATGCCTTGGAGGCCTGGGGCAGGGGCAGGGTGAGAATAATAAATTGGATGAAGCAAATAGGATGTGAGAAACTATCATAATTGGCAAAGCAAAGATATTGCTGTGCCTGCTTTACAAATTAGGGGGGAAATGGGAATATTTTCTGCATTAGAGGCCATGGTGTGTGCTCTCGGGGAGAGGCAGAAGCAGATGTCTCCATATCCTTTTGGAATCAGTAAGACAGACACATGCAAGAACAGAGCAGTGTGCAGTCCGCAGCCCTCGGTTGCACCCTGTGCAGATCCAAAGTTAGAGAGGACACCCCTCTCCTGCCCGGCTCATTTCCCCCTGTTGTCCAGTTGCAGGACAGCCTGCTGTTCCCCTACTTCCAAAATCACTAGTACTACTGGGGCATGGGGCTTGGGGAAGTTACTTTTTTGGATGGCAACTTCGAGCATCCTACCACCAGGATAGTTCTCTGCTCATGCTGCCCGGATAATTCTGAAAGTGGTAGTCCAAAAAAGTAGCTTTTCCTAGTGCTGTGACAGGAAAAGGGAACTCTCAATGGGGATCAGTGCAGAATGAGAGAGGCTTTCACACACTCCCCCATTGATTCATAGAACTCAGCTTATGGGAAGGCAAGATGTTATCCAGGCAAAGAGGAGTTACTTCCTTGGATGGCATCTCATAGTGCAGGATTCAGAGAAAAACTTCCCCGAAATCAGGATTTTCCCTACCCAACCATATGTGAGAGGAGGTGTGCAATGTGGACTTACATGCCCACCTTCACACTCAGCATGTGCAGTTCCTCATTCTCCAACCCACCCTGGGTGCATCCTCCAGGAAAAAAAAGGATGTGCATTCAATTCATAGATGTGACAAGATGTGTCAGACTGAGTGTTGCTGCCCCAGAGCCACATGAAGCAGCTTTGGGGCGGTCAAGTGAAGGCATCCAGTGCGGCTGCATTAGTTGAGCATTTCCAGTCATACAGAAAAATGTCGGCAATCCCCACCGAAGTTCCAGATAAGCATAGAAAGAGCATCACAGTAGTAGGGTAGAGCACCAGCAATGCTAAGATGAATCAATGGGACCCCAAAGCAGTATTGTGGCGGCCAGAAAAAGCAGGTATGGACTCAGCAATTCCTCTCTACACACAGGCACAGATGTATCAAAGCCCATACATCCAATGGAACATGAGTACCAGTGGAACTTCTGCTGCAGGAACAGGGTCAGCAATGTTTCCTTGGCATCCCTGGCCTCAGGCTGCCTGGCAAGGCTAGCCTTCTCTGCATTGCACCCAGTGCCTTTGGTATCCTTACTTTCTGAAGGCCCGCCTCACATTGATAAAGAAATAAATAAAACAAAGAAATAAATAATGATTCTTTCACATGTAATATTCCTAAATAGATGAGAAGTACTGGGGATGTGCAGAGGGGTTTTTTTTTACAGATATGTAAAAATCGACCCAATCAGTGTATCAAAGCCAATACATACTGTACAAAGCCGATACATGTGCATTTCCTGAGTCACCACAGGGTGGTCTAAAAACACCAGCGGTGTTCAGTAAGCAGTGCACACACATGCACACGCGCGCGCGCACGCACACACACACTAAATCATAAGGTTAAAATTTAAAATGAAAGAAAGGTGCCACCACACTGCATGTGAGAAAAGAGAAAGTAAAAGTAAAGAAGATGCTGAACTGGTGCCAATGGAGAAGGAAAGGGATGACCTTCCTTGCCTTTCTTCCCGTGAAAATCATCACAGTCTGAAAATCATCACAGCCTGCTGCTCAGAAATGTGGTTCTTGTGAGCCCCGGAAGCCATAGCTGCAATCAGAGGATTCTGCAGCACCACTGATTTCAGATGTATTGAAGAGGAGGAAGAGGACGTTGGGGAGGGCAGTAAAGAGAAAGGCTGGAGAGTGTGGGGAAGGGCAGAAATAAAGACACACACACACACCTCCAAATAGATGTTCTTGCTGTTCTGATGGGGGACAAATGGGAGGGCTGAGAAAGAGAATGAGGTCAGAGTCCAAGTGGTGTGAAGAAATTGCTCCCTGCACCATTCTTACAAAGAAGGAATCAAAGTGAACCATGTTCACTGCTTTTTGGAGATCCCTCCCTCCCTCCTTTCCTGGTGACTGCCCAAGAAGCTGCTCTGCTTTGCTAGTGGCTGGGGGGATAGGAGAACGGGCATTGGTAGGAGGAATAAAGCAGAGCCAACTCTGCTGCCACCCTGGCCAGAAGCCCTTCTGTCTTGCCCTTAATCCAAACCCCCCAAACTCTGAAGCTTGGTGCAGTTCCATTATTTGCTATCACCTCACCTTGACATTTGCATTTCCTCATTTCCAATAATAGTTCTATCCCAGAGAATCTGGAAAAGCACCTGTGTTGGCACAGATCCAGACAAGGATTGGGGTCAGAGTGTTTCCAGAAGGGCACATGTTGGGGTGGCCGCTAATCTGTGTGCCCATATTCAGATACAGCCAGACTTGGGGAGCAGAGCACATTCCTGATGAATACAATTAATTACTAGTGTATTTAAGAATGAATAAATACTTATTACAGGAGTGGGGAACCTGTGGCCCTGCAGATGCTGTGGAAGAGCTGGGTGGGGCTCATGGAAGCTTAAGTGTGACAGGAGGGCCACCAGTCCCCTAGCCTTGCTTGAGAGCTGTAGTTCCTAACCTTGGGTAACCCAGACGTTCTTGGACTGCAACTCCCAGAAGCCTTCAGAATAGCACTAGCTATGCTGGCAAAGGTTTCTAGGAGCTGTAGTCCAAGAACACCTGGGTTACCCAAGGTTAAGAACCACTGCTCTAGAGGACTCTGCAACCCTTGACACACTAAAGAAAGACAAAGAACATTGAGAAGATCCCAAGAAACTGGTTACCTACTTAGTAATAAGGTATCCCTTGGCTGTTTCCAAATACAGTAACTATTTGGAATTTATGAAGGATAAATTAGCATGTGGTATCAAGTTAAAGAAAGGACTGATGAATAAGACCATATTAAATGATATATAGGGAGATGTTGCAGATATAAAAAAGGAAAAGGTCAATTACGAGCACAAGAAACATTACAATTTTGGAACATCAAATAATGACAATATCAGAAGCATCCATATTGGTCCTGTTGTTGGAATGCTCTATGTTTGATTTTAGGTAAATGTTGATTGTTATATTTTGTTTTATCTGTTATGTATTAATTTAAAATAATTTAAAAAAAATTAAAAAGAAAGCCGCAGCTGTAAAATGAGCCAGAATCACCTTAAAGGAAAATAAATTGAGCAGTGAAAATCCATTTAATTATGAAGTCTAATTTCCACTCCCCCAAATCTTGTGGCAGCCTCTGTGAACCAAAGCCTTGAAATGAAGCCCCAAATGAGGACTTCTCTTCTCTAATCTCTGCTCAGGAGGCTCCCCCAAATAATACATTGGGGCAGAAATAAGGGGGATATAGAAAGGCCTCCATTGAAGGGTTGGTTCTAAACTCTTTTAGCCAATCTCTCCGAACTGTACCCCATGGCACACCTGCTGCACATTGTAGGAGAGAAGCGGGATGAATCCAAAGTTAAACATATTGCCTGCACAGAATGAAAAGAAAACCCTTCCCGCCTTTACCCGCACTTTCAGCCTTTCCCATCAGCCATTTTGAGGGTAGAAAAGATAATGTCCCGTTTCACGAAAGATCCTTCCTTCCTTCCTTCCTTCCTTCCTTCCTTCCTTCCTTCCTTCCTTCCTTCCTTCCTTCCTTCCTTCCTTCCTTCCTTCCTTCCTTCCTTCCTTCCTTCCTTCCTTCCTTCCTTCCTTCCTTCCTTCCTTCCCTTTGGATCAGGGAGGTTGAAGGTGTTTTCCATGTTTTATTAACTTGCTTTTTACACTTTTACACTTGCTGGTGACGGAACCTTCCTTGGTTCTGCTGTGTACGCTGCTTGTGGGCAGGGATGGAACCACTGCCTATCAAGGAGCAAATTTGCTTGGCGGCAAAAATAGACATTCCAAGCACCCAAAGGAAGGAGGGAGGCTATTCCCTTTTATATTTACATGTAAATATGGATTGTCAGTGCCATATATGGCTTGGGCCCAAGCTACCTAGAAGACCTCATCTCTCTCTATGAGCCTGACCAGGCTTTAAGATCATCAGGGGAGGCCTTTCTCTCAGTCTCTCCACCCTCATAGGTGCTCTTGGTGGGGACACAGGAGAGGGCCTTCTCTGTTGCTGCTCCAAGATTCTGGAACTCCCTCCCACAGGAGGCCAGGCTGGCCCCATCTTTGCTGTCCTTCCGCAAGCAGGCAAAGACCTTTCTCTTTAGGCAGGCTTTTCCTTAATGATTGGTGGTCTGAGAGGGTTTTTTAAATGCTCTGTTGCACTCTGTTGTTTTAAATGTGTTTTAGTAGCGGTTTTATTTAATATTTTTAATTTAATACTTGTTTCTTTTTAAAATATTTGTATATTTACTGTTTTAGCTTTTAATATTGTCTTTTTAATGATGTAAGCCGCCTAGGGTCCTTTTAAGGGAGGAAGGCGGGATACAAATATTCCAAATAAATAAATAAATAAATAAATAAATAAATAAATAAATAAATAAATAAATAAATAAATAAATAAATAAATAAATTTTTACATTTCTTCCCACCTCAGTCTTTTTTTCTCATTATATTCTCCATCTAAAGGTATATTCCCAGGCTAGATGTTTCATGGAACCCCCTCCTCTTCCTAGAGGAGAAACACACAATTGTTATACTTATTCTGATTGTGGATGCAGAGTTCTAAACAATGATGACAGGGCTGCATCTAAATCAGGTTTTTCAGTCAAGTTATTCTTTTTGCACTTATTTTACCCTGAATGATCAGCTGTAACAATCTGTACTTTTCATTTCACACTATGTGACTGAAACATTACACTTTTTGCATTTTGTATGTTTTATGAATACACTGTCTTTTCCTTGGCCTTAGAGCTTCTTCACCAAACTGTCCTTTTTGATCCAATCCTCCAATAAAACCACATTTCAAATTTTTATGTCGTTTTCAGAGTTGCCTGTGTTAAATTCACCAATTCCAAGCAATCAAATAACAACATGCATTTGCAAATTGAATTTTTAAGTTATTCTTGCATAAGACCTTGTTTATCTTTTTTGTAGGTTGCCTTAGTTTTGACTTTTGTTGGATGGCTGTGCTCCCACTGTACTCTGGACCAAATTCTGATGTACTTATGTTTGTCAGCATGTTTTACACTTTCATTTTGGATTTTTTCCTGGCATTTCTTGGGCTGCTCACTTACAGATTACCATGGACATTTATTCATGTTTTGTTTGTGTTCACTACTTATTTTATTTACTGTGCTGAATAATCATTGCAATCTAAATTGTCAGCTTCTAATATTGAATCATCCACACAATCAGATATGCTGATAATTTCTCCACTTACAGTCATACTATCATTTGAATCAGGAAGTGCTTTTCTAAAGCCATTCTCAGAATACAAATTGAAAGCAAGTGAAAGAACATAGGGCCTCCTTGAGCCCCTCTTTGTACCTTAATGTCTTCTGTCGTCTGATCTTTGATTCACAGTACAGCTTTATGCTGCCAGTACATTTACCAAGTATATGGATATTTCTGCAGTCAAGATCTTTGTTTGCGAACAGCTCCAAGTGCTTGTCATGGTGGACCTTGTCAGAGGCTTTTTCAGAGACAGGCAAGAAAGCATGCTTATCAAACATGCATGCCACAGCATCTTTCCAAATATTTGGAGACAGAATAGTGCTTCTCTGCTACCAAATCCTCCTCTGAATTCAAGTGGCATGCTTCCTTGCCTTCCTTAGACGTCTAGTAGGTAAATTCTGCAACATATTGGCTGGAATTCTATTGATATCCACATAAGGTTTGCATAACTTGTTGCAGCTATTTGTGGCTAATTGCTGAGATACCAGGGGCGCATCTCATTCAGGTGCTTAGTCACATGCCCAGCTGAGCAAGGGAGACACACCTTGTTAGCTGTGACAACTTCTGCAAACCTTACACAAAGATCAACAGGATTTTTGTCTACTTTCTCTCCCTGAACCCCATTCCCTCATTTCTTAATTTTTCATTTAATTTGAGGTGAACTGTCATAATATTACTGTCATGGTCTAGGTTTACGTCAGATCTGAATTAAGTTTTCACCAACTCACCATTGTTTCAGCGCCTCTTTTAAGCATGATCGCATTGTAATTCTACAACAGGGCTGTGCTGATGAAATAAAGCCGAGGTGAGAAGCCAATGTAAAAGGGGATACAAATAGCCTCAGCCTTCGAAGTGTAACTTGCCCATTCTGAACATTGCCAGTCAATCTTGTCTGCTCCAGGCTAAACATCCCCAGCTGCCTCCTCTGGTTCCTATTGGTCTTGGCTTTCAGACCCATTTTCAACTTTGTCTCCCTCCTCTGGACACACTCTGGCTGGTCAATGTCCTGCTGAAACTGTCCTGCCTGTGCAGACCTATATTCTGGGAGCAGTCAGACCAAAGATGAATAATGTTCAATGAAATTTTGGAGTGAAAATGGATGGAATGAAGTGTAATGCTAGTCCTGAAGGTGATGGGTGCACATGGGTAATTGTACTGTTTTTGTTTTGTATTCTATAGTGTTTTTTTCTGTAGTAGTAGGTGTATTTTGTATTCTTTTAATTAAAAAAATACAATTATTTCCCTTGATTCAGGCGCTGTACTTCTGTTGACAGTGCCTAAAACTGCATTCACTTTTTTGCACTCAACCACAGTGCACTATATTGACTTTGGGATCTGCTAAGACCCCTAGATTTTTTTTCATATGCATTTCATGCAACCTAGAGTACAAGATGCTGCTATCCATATATTGCAGAAACGGCTGCTCAGAACAGTGATGGCTGCAGGTGGTGCAGGGGCTTTGGGAAGGTGCCTCTTCTTGAGCACAGTTGATGTTGCCAGTTTCCTTGCCCTTAGCCTCTGGCCCCTTCTGCACCATTAACCAGTGGGAGAGAGGTCAAGGCAACAGGGGCTGCTCATCCCACCCACCCCCACCTCCAGTTCTGAAAACTGCTCAACTCATTCCATTCCCTTGGAAGAAAGCAAGCAAAAGTAGCACAGAGAAAGAGTAGCAAGGTCAGGCAAACATGGGGATTGGTGTGGATTAGGTGTGGCAGTTGGCAGATACCTGTTGTCTCTGTCTACCTCCCTCCCTCCCTCCCTCTCTGTCTTTCTCTCTCTCTCTCTGCCTCCTCATTCCACATCAGACAAGTGGTTTGCCTGTGAAATTCTGTACGGTCAACAGGTGGCAGTGCAGACTGATGATTTTTTTTTCCACACTGAAAAGCAGGAGGCTAAATTCTATGGTGATCTCTCTCTAGACCAAGTATGGGTAATTTCGCCGCTTCTCTTCTCCCCTTCCGTGATAACTGAATTGCTCAAATTAACCAGAAATAGCCACAACCAAAAGCTATACACAATAATTGATTATGATGACTAGATTAACTTAGATGAGATTAGATGACTATGCATAGTATCCTACAGCTAGTTCAGTCTAAGAACAGACACATTGAATGAACCACTGACGGGCAAATCAACACTGATGTAAATCTTACTGAATCAATGGGTCCTTTCTAATTGGGATTAGCAAAAGGATACTGGCTTATAAATACTGTAATTGTATTATAAATACAATTAGTAAATTTACATTTTGTAATGTCTGTAAAGACAGGACTAGGTGGTTGACATCTCCAAAAGCCCTTACTACTAGGATAGGGAGTATAGGAGGGCAATACTGCAACCAACCCTGAGGAGAAAGGCAGGTGAGGATACACATGTAAGATGTTTTGCTCCTTAAGGATGAAGAATAAGATGGTGTCTCCTCTCATTCTATACAAAGAGGTTTTCTAGATGAGCAGTTTTTCCACTGGCCAGCAGTGTCCATCACACCTGAACGCACCAAACCCACCTACAGGCTTGGTTGTATGGTGCTAGGATCTCTCCTCCTACATACTGTTGTCCTATGCCAGAGTTTGCCACCTGAGGGAACCACCTCCTTCAGCCTGATGAAAGAAGACCGAGGAAGAGATGGCAGTTGTCATGCGGAGACATTGGCTGTGAAGCAATGGATACACTTGAGGGACAAGCAGAATTCTTTGAGTCAGTAGACAGGCATAGAGGTAAGCAAGCCTGCTGAACCTCAGTTTATATTGTGGAAGAAAAGAGTTTGGTGTATTCTTCAGCACTTTATACTGTCTGATTCCTTCTGGTCTTTATCTAGAAACAAAGGACACTTCCCTTGAATCAGAAAACAGATGACATACTTTGAAATTAAAATGGAGGAATATAATTTTTGCAGGAAGTTTATCTCGACAGTGCCCCGAAAGTGTTTACAACTTGGAGGAGAGCCAGTCATTTGTTGTGGTTGTTTTTTTTGGGGGGGGGAGGGGGAGGGTGTTCTTGTGCAGTGAAATCAGTACAGTCAACAAAATGTCACCTCAGCGTGGCTATGTCTTTAAGATTGCCCAAAGCATATGGATTCAACTAATGCTTCATCCCATAAAAAGCATCTCTGTGTGCAAGAATGAGGAGAAAGGTATGGAGTATGACAAACGGTGAGTTGATGGAGCTGTGGACTGTGCATGAAGAGGAAAGGAAAGGGTGGGAGACAGGTGGACAGCAGGGAGGCCCAGTGGGAGGAAGAAAGACACACACACACACACACACGATCACATGCTGTTATTTCACAGAAGTCCTAGGCCTTTTGGCGTGGAGAGGTCAGGCATGAGGAACAGTCTGGTATGCTACAGCTGGCATCAGTACCAAGGCTGTTACCTTCAGACAGCTGGGTAGGAAATAATTGCCACTTGTTCTGAGATTAAATAATTGGACAGAGCATGGAGGGGATAAAAAGAGGAATCTGTCATTGCAAGGAATATTAAACACTGTGGAGAACAAGGAATGGCAAAGGAAGGGGGTGGAGGGAGTTTTATTAACGGAGCGTCCCCTCACATTGGAGCTGTGTTCAAGGGCTGCTTTGGTCTGGTTCAGAAATGCTGTTCACCAAGTAGGGCTGATCTCTAGGAAGGAGGGCCTGGGACTGGCCCAAGGAATAGCTTTGTGTTGGTGGACACAATCACACAGTAGTTGAGCATCTAGGGAGGAGTGTTTCCCTCCAGTGATGGCTTGTTCTTTGTTGCCTCAGAAGAGCAGGGAAACACAGTGGAATCACAAGATAATCATTAACTCACTGGTGACCATGGTATCAGCCAGCAACAATTTAATGTCCAAGAATTCCTCCCTCTGTCTGCACAGGAGAGGCACCCATCCCAATGTTACAGAAGGGAAATTAAGGCAGATAGACTGATGTCCCAGAGAGCCTAGTATATCAGCTCATTCAGTGACAGCTACAAAATTTTAGGTATCCACTTGCAAACACACACACACACACACACACACACACACACACACACACACACACACACACACACACTGAACATGTATCTTTGTCTGGGGCATACAAGATGTTCCCTCTTCCACCTTTCCCTTTACTCATCATTGTGGCACAAAAGGTCTTTGTTTTGTCTGCTTGTTATCAAGGGAACCTGCCATCTCCTCCTTCAGCAGGACAGCTGTGGGGGGGTGGATCGAAGGGAGTGGGGGACACAGGTGGAGCATCAGCTGAGGCTCAGGGCTGAGAACCAGAAAACAAGTGGGGGCAGCTGAGAACAGAGGAGAGAACAGACAGAGGGAGAGGGCAAGAGCAAGATAAGAAGAGAGAGAAATGCGAAATATGTCAGGGAAAAGGATGGAAGGTGGATGTTAACAAAAGCGGGGGGGGGGGACTGTAGGCTCTGGGAAAAGAGCTCTGGTTTATGAGCAGCCTCCCCCTCCTCTCCCAGCCTCTGGCATCAAAGCCAGAAGGAGAAGTGTACATCGTACATGGACACTGGATCCAGAAAGTACAGGATGTCTCCCCTAAAAAGGGAGACTGACCTACAGCACTCCCTAATTTCTGCCTATGGTTGCCAGTGGTCCAGGATGTCTCTGGATTTGTCAGTGACTGGCAAATCCAGTCCCCCCTCCCAGTCCAAGAACTCACTCAGAACTAGGTCTCAGAACCTGTTTGTAACATTACATCTCAGCTTCAGGAGAGATGGGCTGTTCCTCTAGACGCACTGGTTCTTAACCTTTGTTACTCAGATGGTTTTGGACTCCAACTCCCAGAAGCCTTCACCATCAGCTGTGCTGGCCAGGGTTTCTGGGAGTTGCAGTCCAAGGACAGCTGGGTTACTCGAGGTTGGGCATCACTGCTCTAGAGAATGCTTTAAGCATGTACAAAGTGCCTTTGAATATCTGTCTCTGTATAATTACATTGAGTGCAGGCTCCTGGCCTCCAGTTTGGATAGTGATGTAGCAGAGCCAGGGTTTGTAGGGTCAAAACCCTGGGACTTTCTGAGTAGCAGAACTGTGAGGTCAAACCACCAGCCCCCTCAGGGTCTCCTCTGTGTTTAGCTGCAATAATCACAGTAATTAGAAAAGAAATTAATTATCCCAGGATGAGCATATTCCTGTTCTAATGCAAATCATGTAAGGGAGGTTTGGTCTTAAATAGGCAACTGAGAGGGATTAGCTTTACAGAAGACCTGCTCCTCATTTGTTGATAGGGGCCCATCCAGCAGTCTGAACTCTTAGGGGTGGGGGCTCCCTTCAGGGGCTCTTATGATGAGCATCTGCACTTCCAAATGTATTGAGTTACCACTGGTTAGCACTGAAATGGGGTTAGTGAAATTCATGGCATCTACTGATTGTGGTGGCTAAATACTTCCTCCAGCACCAGAAGCATTATGTCGCTTGTATCCATTGTGGGGAATCTCCTGAGTGGGAAGATACTGTAATGCCCTCAAGTCCTGCTTGAGGGCTCCCCATAGCTGTCTGCCTGGCCACATTGGGGACAGGGTGCTGGACTAGCTAGGCCTTTGAGGGGATCCTGCATGGCTTTCCCTTATGTTTTTAAGCTGAGCTTGAAAAGTTACTTTTGAGGGATTGCAGCGCTCAGAATTCCCCAATCAGAACAGAAGAACATCATACTGGCTAGGAGATCTTGGGACCTACTGTTGAAGAAAGTTATTTTCTCAAGCTCCGTGTCGAAGAACAAGAGATGAATACACAATTCATTCTAAGTAATATTTCATTCCCAGAATCCCCTCCCCTTTTAACTTTTCTGTCCAATGTCTCTTTTATGTGACACTTTTAAGGCTTCAACACTATACTTCATTAATTGGACTTAAGACATGGATGTATAAGTCAACAGTACTCACCTGGAAATTGCCAAAAAAAAACCCCACAAAAACCCACAAACAAATGCAACAATCACAGTTTAATTTGTAGAGTATTTTAATGCCATACCATCATCAGGTTAGAAATAAACATGAGAGCCTAATTCCAGAGGAACAGAAAAATAGACCTCCAAATATAGGAGCCAGGAATTCTTCCCTTCAGGTCTTGCTTCAAAGTTGCTCCTTGAACTACTCAACGTCTGCCACTAGGAGGCAGCTTTGTTCTTTGTCTCTATTTTGTGTATTTTACTGGCTACACATTATGGAAGTTTGTTGGTTTCCTTTTATTAATAAAGCTCATGCACACAGGCTATAATTAACTTGTTGCTTTTTTACAGATGCATCGATACATTCCATGAATAGACACACACATTTCTACAGATACCTGGGAAAGTGCCTACATCTCTGTGAGGTCTAACTTATTCTAGCCTACCATACTGACTGCTCAAGAGTGGAAGAAATCAAGTCTGCAGTTTTGATACTGGAATGTACAGCCAAATATAACTTTCCTGCAACACAACTACAGTGCTAACTGCCCACAGTCAATAGGAAGCAGAACTGGAAGGGAGGCTGGTAGAATGAATGGGCAAAAATGATGAAGATGAACTGGAAATGTCCAAAAGATTAAAGAAGCAGGACTCTTAGATCTATGGTATAGCTTCTTCTGGCAAATGAGGATCAAAATATAAAACAAAGGTAGCATATCATTAGAAGCAGAAGTCCCTTATGCGGCAAATGACATTCGTTTATCCTAGCATGAGGTTTGGTTAACATTGCATTTTGTGAATAAGCATGGTTTTGTTTTGTTATTAGTCATGAGGAGATATTGATTGATTGATTGATTGATTGATTGATTGATTGATTGATTGATTGATTGATTGATTGATTGATTGATTGATTGATTGATTGATTGATTGATTGATTGATTGATTGCATTTCTATGCCGCCTTTCTCCTGGCAACAGGACTGAAGGCAGCTCACAGATCACTAAAAGTGACAGGAATTAAAACAAAACACAAGAAGCATTAAAAATTATAAAACATGGAAATATTAAAATCATCACATAAACCAGATTGAGAATGATAAAAGCACTTCAAAAACATATTTAAAAGAATATAATGGCAGTAAGCCTAGGACAACTAGTTATCTTAAAATTAGATATTAAATATTAAGATCCTGCTGGAACAAAAATGTTTTCAATTGTTGCTGGAAAGAGAGAAGAGAAGGATCTTGCCTAGAGGGAAGCACATTCCATAACCTGGAGGCAGCCACTGAGAATGCCATCCCCTTACAAGTCTGATCGCTCAGACCAGGCATCTTTGAAGGAATTCCTTTCTGGAAGAATAACGTTTAGCAGTTTTGCTGGATTAGAATCATGTTTTGTGTCAACAGACACTGACCACCTTCCCTGCCCACTCCTCGCACCACTTTGGTTCCATTGTTAACCAGCACTGGCCTTCTCTCACATGGGTAAACCTGCCCCATCAAGGAAACACTGTTTTGCTGCACCCATCATCTCCTCAACAATTTCATTAGCAAACTGAACAAGATGTTCTTCACTCAGACATTTTATCTCTGCGACATGGGAAGAACAATATTGACATACCTTGCAGTGGCATTCTAAGGACAATAGCTAGGTCAAGTCCCTGAAACATTATTAACCACTCTCTGAAGTACTATATACATGCTTGAGAGGTGGGGAGGGTTTACACCCTATGTAATTATGTTCCTGGACATGGTAAACAAATTATGTGGCTGAAAACAACCTAGCTGATTTATCTATATAATGGCACCATTGTGGGAAGATGAGGGCAAATTAAATGCTTAAGCAAATATTTTTTTTCAGTGAGTGCCAGAAAAGAAAGCATATTTCAACACTTTGAAAAATGAGTAGAGAAAACATGGTGAATAGCTTTGGTTCAGCACTTCCCTTAACTTGGTGTAGCTTCCTTCTAAATTGGCACAGGCCAGACTGACTAGTATATCTTTGAGAGCCTGTTTGAGACTTGGAATGTCTCTTGATTTTGCCTGGAGTGATTTGGCCCTCTCTGAATCAATGTGTCAGCCTGCCAATGACTTACACTGAAAAACCAATATGGCATGTGACCTCAATGATAAACTTTCTTCTCCTTCCTGACAAAGATGTTCTTGTGGAGCTTCTCCTTCTCACAAAGTATACCAAGTTACCCCACATCTGCTGAGTAATACTAGGTAATTCTGAATGCATCTCCACCCAAGCTTTGTTCTGCCTTTTAATGGTTGTCTCTTACCTGCTGCCAGGTGTTCCCATACTCGTGAACCTGATAATACAAAGAGTGTCCCTTAAACCTTTCCAATATTTATTACAGGTGGAGGAGAAAGAGCATCATTGCAAAGCTATCTTTCTTACTGTAACATTGGCAGCTCACCGGTTGGTGAGTGATTCTGCTGCTTTGTGATGTCATTGGTGCTACCTGTCCACACAGGTGAAAATGTCCTTTGCTGGCAGAAAAGCATGGAAAGCTAAGTGAAGCAACATCTTCAGTCTGGCAGGGTCACCTAGACTGTTCAGCTGGAAAAGAAAAAAAATATCCCTTAGCCATCAGTACAGCAGGGAGGGCACAGCACTCTCTTACTAAAGCACAGGTGCCTCAATTGCTGGTTGGTAGGGGATACTGATGCTTTGTGAAGTCACACGGCTATGTGCCCACTTAAGTAAGAACACTGCTTGCAGGAAGAAAGAGCATGGAAAACTAGGAGGTGACAACATCCCAAGTCTGTCTGGGTCATCCAAGCCTCTCGGCTGAAAGAACACTGTACAGCTCTTGATACATTTCTGCTTTTAACCAGCAGGAATGGCTCAGGAAATCGACTGGCTCAACAGCCAGGCTGGTATGTGCAAAATAAATTTCTACCAGCCTGACCAACTGAAAGATCAACGGAAGGTGGTTTGTTTTGTTGATGTGGCCAATTTGAACCTAAAGGACAGATTTGGAGATGTTAATGCTGCTGCCAGCAGGAATGTCTCGGACCCTGGCCCTGACCCTGACTTGGTGAATCTGGAGGAGAAGGAAGTCATTGTGATCAAGGATGATGAGCAAAGTGGTCACATGAATACAGAGGGAGCCGTGTGCCTTCTAAAGCAAGGGACCTCTAAAGATGCCAATGTGGTCAGCTGGCTCAGTAATGACCTTCAGAAGTACGCCATCGGATTCCAGCATGCACTGACCCCTTCAGGAACACCTCACAAAGTTAACGTGTTCGACAAGATGTCCTGCAACAACAACAACACTGCTCCCAGCAGTTCTGGTAGTGAAAGAGGACCCTCCGATGACATTGCTTACTATGCCAACAAGCTTTGTTCCTTAGTTCTTGACATGACACAGAAGGAGATCAAAGAGAAATGGGAAAGTTCAGGGAAGTATACACGCCACACTATTAGTCCACACAGTTCAGGGAACAAATCTACCACAACTGAGGATGCGGAAGTCAGGAAGCCACCACCAGAAAGGTCCGTCAGGATTGATGACTCCTGTCCATACGAAAGGAGTTGCCCAAATGGTTTCAAGATGAACGAAACAACATACTCGGACAAAGAGAGAAAACATGAAGACGCCACTTCTGTAAGCAAAGGGATGATGATCTATGCCAACCAAGTGGCTTCCGACATGATGCTCTCATTCTTGAAGACCCTGAAGGTCCAGAAAGGTAGGCGCCCTCCCCCAGCATGTGTTGTTTTAAAAGAGGTACTTGTGAGGCATGCCAAAGAAATTGTCTCGGACCTCATAGACTCCTCTATGAAAAATCTACACAACGTGACAGGGGCCCTCATGACAGACTCTGATTTTGTATACGGCCTGAAGAAGAATCTTTACAATGTGGGAACCCAAAAAACAGCAGAGATTTTGGATGCAATGGTGAAACGCTTGTTCAGGCTCCTTGCAGGGGATGAAAGGCACATGAGAGCTCAAAGCCTGGCGTTTACATCCTATAATACAGGGTCCCAGTCAGGCCAAAGAATGCAGGGCATGCAGTTTGCTTCCTTGAAAAGAGAGTCCCAGAGTCATGGTCAGGAGAAGGACAGAGGAGGTGGGCCAGCTCAGCCTATTCCAACGGGAAGCCGAAGGTCAGATAAGAAAGGGTCATTGGAGATGTATGCAAAAGACCTTCTCGTAACAGTATTAACACAGATACAGCAGCACCTGATAGAAAAAAACAGGGACTCTGGACACCGTGACTCCAGTAACACCTCTTCATTTGGCTATGTTCACCGTGACACCATTCATGACAGGCCTGGTGAGAGTCATAGTCCAAAATACTCCTCAAGGCAATATGAAGGAAGAGCGGAAGTGCCTGACAGCTTGAAAGATAAAGGCAACCTAATACTGTCCATGGTCCAGAAGATCCTCCAGGAGGCTGGTTTACATCTAGATGACAACTGTGGTGACAGGAACAGACGGTAGAAGCAGGTGGTTTGAGAGGCGAAACACCATTCTGAAGCAGACCCACCAGAGTGCCTGAAGTATATTACAGTATGGAGCAGATGGACAAGCACATGTATGGACCAATTGGTGGTATTTGTGATGAAGACTATCTCTTTATTCTTAACTAAAGGCATTTGCTCTGGTTTTAGCTAATTAGATACCATCATCACAGACCCCCTGCAAACGCTAGTGGCAAGAACTCAAACCAGTTGATAGAATGGTATCTGGGCGAGATCACCAGTTAAAAGAACACATTAAAAAGTAAGAAGAGGAGAGAGGCTATGTTCTTAATTGCTTCATCTAAGCTTAGCTAACAGCTAACTAAAATGATCAGCCAGATCTTTATTGTGCCAATGGAGCAATAGTAACTTATTCTGGCAGTTATAGAAGGCATAGCCATGTTAGTCTGTCCAAGCATTCTAGTGGGTAGGGCAGCAAGGTGGGATTGTATGCAACCCGTACTCATTTGAAGTATTAGCAATTTAATCTTGCTAGTCATGTCTTTCTACCTTTTCTTCTATTATTTATTTATTTTTAATCTCATTTAAAATATTTCTATGCTACCTTTCTTCCCCATAGGATCCAAGGTGGCTTATGTTACTAAAACAGTATTTAAAAGCTCTGTGGTAGTCATTCCCAAACTTGGGGCCCCACATGTTCTTGGACTACAATTCCCTGAAATCCTGGCCAGCAGAGCTAGTGATGAAGGCTTCTGGGAACTGTAGTCCAAGAACATCTGTAGACCCAAGGTTGGGAACCACTACTCAAGGGTGATCACAGCAGGGTAACAAAATGTGTTTTGTTAAATATGCCAGAACTGCTTTATGAAACCCCAACAGGTTATTGCTTGTTTTGCATTAAAGTTTCAGATATCAGCCTACAGATTCCCAAAACTCTGAACACAGAACTGAACAGTTTAATGTTTTAAGAACTGTAAGAGGAACCTCATGCAGCCTGTCTCTGTCTCTGTTTCCATTTCTCGTCTCTTCTCTTCTTGTGGTACCCTTATTACTCTTTCAGTAATTGCTTCATCTATTTTTTTTTTGCTTGCATCCCAGCTTTATAATTTTTATTTAACAAATATTTATCTCCCCAAAGTGTTTATAAGGAATTTGACCAGCTCACTGGTTCTACTCCAGTTCCTTTTAAACATATAGCAATTCTACAGGACAGGTTTGGTTGTGGAGACCAACCCCAAGATCACCCACTAAACTTCATGAAGTTTCCCAGTCTTTGTCTACATCTCTAACCGCTACTTCACATTTGTTCTTCCCTGTGGCAGCTCCATTTTGATTCTACCATTGGCCTTATTTTGTTGCCTTGAGGCACAACAGGAAATGGAGCCTTATCCTCAAAGCTCTCCAAGTGAATCCCAAGGTAGCAAAATTCCACAAAATCCTCTTCCTGGGAGTAAAAACCGAATAACAGTAAATCAAATAGCTATTTGCCACCCTTCCTGGGAAGCCAAATCAGATACTTGAGGCAGCTATTGGTATCCACCAAATAGCAGGGCTGGCCCCAGCCATCAGCCACATTGAATATATATGTTTCCTCCTACTTCTCTCACAATCATTCTTCTCTCTGGCTCTTCCCCATTCATCCACAACCATCTTCCAATCTAACACAGAAACCACTCAAACAGAACTCCATGCAGAATAATTGCCTATGGTCCCAAAAAAACCTTGCTTGCTTGCTAACCAGAAGGCTTCCATAAAGTTTGATGATGCAGGCTGGTATCCAGTCCCTTGGCAAGGCTTCTCATCCTTTATCAAAGACAACCAAGAGAGACAAGGTGCTGTATTTTTGTGTGTATACGACACCCCCATGTATAAGATGCCCCCCTTTTCTAACCCAAAATTTCTGTCTTCTCAAGAAAGTGGAAGGGGAACGCAGGGATCAGAGCTCTTTGATTCCTCCTTTCTCCCTCTACTTTCTTGCAAAAAGTGGAGGGGGAAAGGAGAAATCAAAGCACTTTGTTTAGTCCTGCTTTTCCCCTCCACTTCCTTGCAAGAAAAGTGCTTTCCCCCTCCAGTTTCTTCGCAAAAAGTGGAAGAGGAAAGCAAGAATCATCAATGCTTTGATTTCTCCTTTTCCTCTCTACTTTTTGTGAAGAAAGTGGAAGGGGAAAGCACTTTCCTCGCAGAAAAGTGGAGGGTAAAAGCAGGAATCAAAGCGCTTTGATGATTTCTGCTTCCCCCCCTCCACTTTCTTCCATAGAAAGTGTAGGGGCAAAGCACTTCCTTTGCAAGGAAGTGGAGGGGGAAAGCAGGAATCAAAATGCTTTGATACCTCTTCCCTCCTTACTTCCGTGTATAAGACGACCCTCAATTTTTAATCTAAATATTATAGACAAAAGTATCATCTTATACACAGAAAAAATACAGTAATTCACAGGGGAACTTTTCCTGTTAGCAAATTCATAACCAGAGAAAGTGGAGCATGGCACAATTATGTCTGTCATAAAAGCTGTCAAAGAAGTGGCCATTCTAACTGTCATCCTTAGTCCTTGCCCCCAAATGTTCTTGCAGGCAAGTTATATAAGCTGAAGTCCTACTGCTTTGAATCAGGGGAGATTTGGTCAGTCAAGTTGGAAAGTTCCATTGATTCAGTTGGTCTGCTCTAGGTGTGACGTTAAACTAAGCAACACATTTCAGCCATAGGAATAAAACAACTGGACAGAATTTAGAGATCTAATCTGGGGCATGTGTGTGTATGTGTGTGACAACATGTGATCCTATAACTGTTAGACTGCACCGCCCTTCAACCTTAGCCACTGTTGCCAAGGATGTAGAATGGTGGAATTTTAAGCAACATCTGGAAATCCATGCTTGACCCACTCTTCATCTATTCTACATACACATGCATGCCTTTCAATGGCCATGTTTTGTGGAACCCCCTAGAACAGTGATGGCAAACCTTTTTGAGCCCAAGTGCCCAAACTGGGGGGGGGGGACCCAGCAGGCAGAAGCAGAAGTGGTGGCAGAAGGTGGAATCCCAGGCACAGAGGTGCCTCCAGACCCCACTCTGGATCTGCCTCCAGTCATGCCCAACCCCACCACTGTGTATAGCTCGGTCAAGCCCGCCACTGCCACCACCAGCTGCTCCAGATCCTGGCCCACCATCTCATGGCACTAGCACCGCAGCTGCAGCCTCCTCCTCAGGTTTGGCTGCTAGTGGTAGCGATCCAGCAACTTATAGGCTTGCATGCCCACAAAGAGGATTCTGCATGCCAGCTGCGGCATGCATGCCATAGGTTCTCCATCACTGCCCTAAAACATATAAGCACATGACCAGCATGTGTACAGAGCTAACTGGGATCAAAAGCATCTGTGACTTCCTCTGTGTGGAGTTGGGGCAATTAGCCCACATCATAGCTCAATGGCAGAACACACGTTTTCCATGCAGAAAGTCTCAAGTTTACTTCCACACTGACATGTCCATTGAGAAGGCTACTTGAATAACAGGCAATAAGAAAAGACTCAGCTCTCCTTTAAACCCTGTAAATTTACTCTTAGAAGGTAGGTAGTATTTGGAATGAGACATAACCTTGTCCACATCTGGGACTCTCTGTTGTTTCAGTCATATGCTACTGCGAATTCCTCAGCACCATCGTGCCTTTAAGGAAGAAGGGCAGTTTTAAAAATATTTGACTAGTTTTAACAATACTGTAATACAGTCTGGGATAATAGAAAGCCGAGTCCATTCTGACTTCCTGTCTGAAACATCAGAACATGGAAATATGTCATTAAAAATTCATTTATTCTCCCTAATTTGTTCTTTTTTTACAAAATAAATTTAAAATTTGATATTTTAATCATTAAACATCAGTGACACTGATTTTTCTGTAGCGTCAACTTAATGTTCCATTTTATTTTGATTAATTATTTCAAGAAATTAATTTTATTGGGGATGCGGGCTATTTTTAGCAGTTTCAAACAATTTTCAGATATAGCTATTAACAGGTTCTATTATCAATGCTACAGATTAATTGCGTAATTTCTCTTAAAGTTTTGACCCTGACAAATCAATTTCCTTTAACAGATGGACACTGAAACATTTGGGCCAAATGACCTGTAGAACATATCTGCATATCCCCTCTTCTGTACAATTGCTAAAACCAGATACAGCCAAGAAGCCAACCCGCTTTTCCTCCATCTGATGACTTTACTTAATGTGAGGCTAAGCTTGATAAAAATAAAACCTTGAAGCAGAAGGTTCGCTTTAGTGCAAAATGGTTGAGCCACCACCAAAACCCAGGGCAGTTCTAAATACAGAGGAGGACACTGCTCACTAGGATTTCTAAGGATTAGAATAGTGAATATTCTGGGCATTCCACTTCTACCCCAGCAACAAAGCAATGAGAAATTAAGGATCATTCCACATGTGACAAGGGAGACTTACAAGGGGATCTGAATCCTTCCCTCCTCTCTAACTTCAAAACTGATGCGAAGGGCTTCTGATTTTGTTCAGAACAGCAGCACTGAGGAAAAAGAGGTTGCCACACTGTTGCATTTGATGCTGGTTTCTAGACCTAAATTGCCCCTTTCCTCACTGTTTTCTTTGCAATTTATGAAGGAATAGATGATGTGTGCGCCCATGACCAGCGCCACTTCTGTGTCCGGCCTCATCCACCTCTGACATGTAGTTCCAGATGCTTCACACACACATGCCAGGAATATGGCCCTCAGCAGAGCAGGTTCCTCACTCCTGCTTTAAAAAAAATCCATGACAGGATTTTGTGTTTAATAAACAGACAAAGGAGGTAAGTTGGGATGACTGGTTGATTCCCTTAGTCTTTTGTCAATGGTTGTAGTAATCACCCAGGGATCCACCACTTCAGGAGATCCAGATTTATTTACAGTATTTATTTATTTATTTATTTTAACCCAACCTGGATTTTGGCTGGAAGGAAGGGAGCCCAAAGGCCATTAACCCAATATTCTCCCAGGTGCCTTTTGTGCTTAAAGGGGGATGAATTGCCTTCTAAAGGAGCGGTGGGGCAGGTTGGAGCAAGAAGCAGCCTCTCCCTGGCACCCTGCCCATCCCCAAAGGGCCAGTGAGTCAGAGAGGAAGGCGTAAGCAAGAAGCTCGAAGAGGTGGTGCCCAAGCAAAGCTGCCCAGAGAGGCTCCCCGACCCAAATATAGATGAAGTAAGCCAGCTATTTTCTTCTTCCAGGGAAAATTGAGTAGGTAAGAGAGAAAAAATGCTTTCAAGTGTATTCATCTAGAACAAGGCCTGGCGGCTAGAGATTCCAGCACTGTGAGCTGGGCCTTGAGACATGAGTGACACACCAAACATAACAAAAGAAAAGAAAACAAAATCCCAGACATGTATATTCACACAGCAAAATACTAAGAAGTGCATGCACGCATGTGCATGCCAGTACAACTTGGTGCAGAAGTGCAAAAGGTTTATCTTTCTGGGTCCATCCATGATCCAATCAATCAGTCTGATGTTCTGTTTCCCAAATTCACAGACTAGAAGGATTACTTTTCGGCACTACAGCTCCCAGAATCCCCCAACTGGAGGAGTTCAGGGATATAAATTCCCCAAAGAACCCATTTTTCCACACTCTGCCTAAAAAGGGGCAATCAGAAGTGTTCTTGTGCGCATTATGCCTGCAGTCACACCAAGTGTCAAGTGAGCCCATCTGTACACAAACCTGCCAAAATGCATAAGTGCAAGTGCATGAGAACACATGAGTGCACGACAGTGCATATAAGAGGCAAATCCCATACATTCTCATCTGCTCACATCTGTTCAGGGTCCATCTGTTTTTCCTGTTTCTGTCCAGCCACACCTTAGCCATGGATGAGCACAGGACCAGTGCCTGAGCCATGATGAGATTCACAGGGTTTTCCGCACCACAAAGAGATACTCAGATTTGGAGACACCATCACTGTTCCACTTATAATTTGATCCAAGTTTGCTGAACAATGGTACAGGAATACATTCCGAAGTGCAGCCTCCCCACCATAGTCAACCCAGCCTCCATAAGGAGAGCTCAAAAATGCAGGCAGCTAAATCAGTCCAGATCAACAAAGGAGGAAGTGTTTTGTAAAGTTAATAGCTCTTAATTGCCCATCCAAGACCAAACCAATTAAAATACTTTGCATTACAGCTTGGATAGTTTGCAATAATATACCGTCCAGGGGAAAATTCATTTGTTTCCTAGCTATAGTGAGGATTGCTGTTAAAAGTCAGAGGAAATGGGAAGTGGGGGTGGGTGATAATTCCATAGTGCCAGCTACTCAGAAAGATCCAGGCTCGCAGATGGCTCCAGTTAGCCCTGGCCCCACTAGCCCACTTATGTTGAACCAAGAGCAATAGGGACAGGTGTATGGAAGCACTCACAGGTTTGTGCATGCAAAAGAATGCCCACAGCACTGAATATCAAATGCTACTCCAAGACATGTTTCAATTAGATTGCCCAGACATCAACCAAAATTATGTTCTACATTTTTGTCAAGAAGGAAGGCTTGTGACTTTCAGACCACCACAACCTATTCTCTTATGGTTCCGACTCCAGACCACGGAAACCTTATTTATTATTATTTTTTCTTGCAGATTCCCACACCTATGACCTGAGGCACTCTCTGGGTCTAGGAAGAATTCCTCATTTAAGATGCTAGTGAAACCACCATCTCCTTCTGAGCTGTCAGAACTAACCGTGACTTTGACTTATGTGTATCTATTACAGATGGCTTAGAGGGCCTCTGTCTCCGGGCTTTTTGTGAACGCCTCCTTACCTGCTTTTAAAAGGCTGTGGGTGGAGATGATTTCACAAAAGTGTGAGTCAATTGGGTGGGAGGGCATTGTGGATTGCACGAAGCTGCAAGTGTACCAAACCAAACTGGGGTCGGTGACAAGCCGAGGTCAATGGGCACATTTTTGGAATGTACTGCCTGCAGGTAGCTGGGGTAAGGAAAGTAAGTGTATATAAACCCACCCTTTTTCTCTGAGTTTCATAGCAGTTCAGCACTGACTACAAAGTTGGTCTGCCTTCACTAAAGCAGGGACATGCAGTGACAGCCTGTCCTGCCCATGCACACAGAGAGATGCCCAACCCAGCCTGTGCCCTTTCAATAACACTCTGGCCTGGGGCTTCTTCAGGTCTGTGATGGGATTTATGCATTTCTGGCCCTCCATGGACCTTCCTGTAAATGAGGAAAAAGCAAAGAGCTATGATCTGGAGTGAGGAGGGGACAACCTTCATTTTTGCAAACATGGTAGACGGGAGGATTTTACTTCTGCTTGTAGGAACTTTTCTAGTATTGATGCAAAACCCAGCAAGCAGTGATATCTGCATCACCACAAAGAAAGGGGGGGAAGCAGGTGTGGGGGAAGGAAAAAGGACCCTAATTCTGACCTATTCCAGTCAAAGCCTGTAAAAGAGGAGGATAAAGAATTCATCCAGTTACCCCTCCTCCAAGCAGTAGCTTGTTTTTGGAAACTACCTAAGTTAGCTAAGAAGGGAAAGAGTGAATACTGGAATGTGAATGTGAATGCAAGCTAGAAGTGACAACAAAACCCTTTCAATTGCCCACCATCTACACAAAATGGTGGGTGCGGTAGCTGCAAGGGGCTATATAGCATGCTAATCCTTGATTATTAAGATAGCTGGTGTTTCTTCAGCTATAGTCAGACGTGCATTTGGAACAACTGTGTTTAGACTACAGCTCCCAGAATTCCATGTCCAACATGGCCATTGGCGGAAGATCCTGGGACCTGTTTTCTAAGCACTGATTGAGAATGCTTAGGTTGATGAGTGATTCCAGTTGTTGTCAGGCTTCATGAAGTGTAGCCCACTTCTTTAGATGCATAGGAATGGGTTGCAGTCCACACAAAGGTTTGAGGTGCCACAAGACTTGTTGTTTTTCCTACAACAGACTAGAGTGTTCCCCCCCCCGGATATTCTTAGGGGGTGTTGTTCCCACCTTTATCCCGAACAGCAATAGGGGACCTCTGAATTTGTAATATTTTATTCTTTAAACTGCATCCCACACCTCCTTTCATAGTGTTGTTCATAATCTAGATCCCAAACAGTGGAATTCTCTTCATTCCTCTGTCTCTGCAATTGTGTACCCAGTTCAGCAGAGGGCACTCTCACTCCAGCGTGCTCTCTCAACACCTGTTGGCCAGATGTTGTCTCAACGGAGCAAACTCCTGAGGATTAATGATTGCCCTTTTCGATGACGATGTTTGCCATACATCATATCCATCCCTCTGCACTTGTTCTCCACCCTTGTCGGTGCCAAGATATCCCGCGTGTGCAAAACTTTGCAGTTTGTCTATTCAAACATTATGTCCTCACTAGGCACAATGG
The DNA here is from genome assembly GCF_051106095.1 of Pogona vitticeps. NCBI lineage: Eukaryota > Metazoa > Chordata > Lepidosauria > Squamata > Agamidae > Pogona > Pogona vitticeps. The sequence continues at coordinate 241,977,610 of NC_135783.1, forward strand.
CCATTCCCATCTCTAGGTAATCATCTAGCCAGGCACCATACTGCAATCATAGAAAACAAAGATCTCCCTCTCATCCATTGATAAGTGATTAAAATAGAAGCAGCATTGCCAAAGCTAGGACTTCCCAGTCGAGTTCTATATGGATACCAATACCTTGGTTTTCTTCATTGATCATGTGCATGTTTCCCAAAGAGCAAGCCAAGAGAATTGCAACTGTGCCAGGTATTGTAGAAAGACCATTACAGCTGATGCCCATTTCTCTGTTTCTTTTAAAAACAGGGCTTGGAAAAATTACTTCTTGGATTACAATGTCCAGAATCCCCAAGTCCACATAGCCAATCGCTGGCCATGCTGGTCATGGAATTCTGGGGATTCTGAAAATTCTAGGAAGTCATCTTCCCCAAGCCCAGGATTATGCATTTATTCAACTTTTTGTTGTTGTTGTTGGCCAGTGTCTCCTACAGAAAAGAAATGGAAATCCACAGCTATAGCCATCACAGTTGCAGCTGATAACTTCTGTAATGTTGAGCATTGTGAATGGATGGATGGATGGATGGATGGATGGATGGATGGATGGATGGATGGATGGATGGATGGATGGATGGACGGATGGATGGGGAGACAGGGAGGTAAACAGGCAGGCAGATAGATATTCACAACATCATTATCAGTGTTGCAGCACAGAAGTAAAAACAAGATGGTATTGTATGTAAAGAGATTGGAAGTGAGCAAGGAGCTATTTCTAAGTAGCCCAAGTCGATCATTTTAAATATATATGATGAATGTGGAAACTCCATGTCCAGAAAGCTCTTGTCTTGTCCTGTTTCTCTTGTCCTTCTTGGTTTCCCCTCCTGAGCCTCCTAGTTTGGGTCAAAACGTCTCCCTTCCTCAAATGCCATGCTCCCCTGGTTCTGCAGGTTCTTACCTTTTACTGAACACATCACAAACACCAAAAGGTCTTAAACAGGGGTGTAAAGAAATGCTTCTGTGATCAGTCTTTTCTTTTGAGCGGGGCTGCTGCGGAGTTCTATCCATAGCTAGCCAGAGTACAAATCTCTGAGCTCAGCAGGGATGTTTCTCAGCTAGAATGGACACAGTGGTACTCTGTGGTTTTTGTTATAGTTGTGTGCTAGAAATATGCAGAAGTCTGTAGCATGAAGCAAGGCTCATAATAATTGCCAGCCTGAGGAAAACAATGCTTCAGACACCTGTTGACAGAATGGCGCTGGGGGCAATACAGCAGCTGTTCAGGTGAAAGATGGGCACCCCAGTTAGCACCTCTCCTTTGAGTTTTTTGCCCCGTCTCATGCAGGATCTACCCCCCCCCCAGCTCAGAGAGATCTACCTGTATCTGTCTGCCTGCTTGGGGCAATCCTCCCATGCGCATTCCTCTGTGACAAATCAAGCAAAAGAGTAGGAGCGTAGTTGGGGGTCATGGCAGGGAGGGTGCCACATGTCATTGCTTCACACGCAGCGGCTGCTGTTTAAGCCCACTGTGTAAGGCACACTCAGTACTGGCAAATCCACACAGGCCATGGCAACTCCTGTGAGCAAAGAAACCTGTGTTTAATTGACCACAAAATGGCAGGAGAAGAAAGGGCATTCCTGCCTCAGCAGGGTCACCCGCCAGTGATTACAAGGGAAGCTGTTGCTCAAGCTGTTTTCCCTCCCACATCCCCCTCAGCTCCAACACACCCCTCCTAAACATTCATATAACTGAATCCAGATCAGATCTGAACCCATCTTCCTCAGGACAACTTTTGAAAAACTTTTTTTTTCTTTTAAAGATAGTTTTGCAGATCCATGAGAAGAACAAAGCACATGGAAGATGCTGAGTTCTACAGAATGACTGTAGAATGAGTCAAGTTGTTATTTTAAAAAATGTTGATGAATATTACTGCCATCATCCACTGCCACTGGCCAACAGGGGGCTGCTGGGAATTGGGAATCCAACAATATCTGGATGGGCAAAGATTATCCTCTTGCCTCAGATCTAAGTTTAATTTAGTTGTGTGCCAGTTTGATTCCCCACTATAATTCCCTGACAGGGGCTGGACTCAGTAATTATTTATTTATTGTACCCTAACATTCTCATTAAAAAGGACCCAACGCAGCTCACATCATTAAAAGACAATATTTCAAAGCTAAAAAACAGTAAATATCTTGTTTCAGGACAGGATTTCACCAAAAATATATATGTTGTGAAAAAAATATCACAACATTTCCTGATGCCAACACATAGAAACAGACATTCAATAATACAATCTTGCTGACTGTAGAAAAAGCCACTGAGATTTCTAGAACAATCGAAATAATAATATTGCCCCTGCCTTTTCTACTACATCTATATATATATATATGTCTTTGGTCACTTTGCCAGAGAGGTGTGTGTGTGTGTGTGTGTGTGTGTGTGTGTGTGTGTGTGTGTGTGTGTGTGTGTGTGTGTGTGTGTGTGTGTGTGTGTGTGCTGTATTCCAAGAGCTGACATGAACATTGTGTGTGTGTGTGTGTGTGCTGTATTCCAAGAGCTGACATGAACATTGAAGACAGCTTTAGAGGGTTTATCAGCTACAGCTATTTCTGAACAAGAGCAGCTTGGCTTCAGTAACCTCCTGACCGAACTACTGTGGTTTGTTTTGCATGAGGCTGCCCATGAAGACAGCTTGGAAGCTTCAGTTATTCCAGAGGTCAATGGCTCAAATCATGACTGTTTTTGCTCAGAGGCCAACATTAATGTGTTGGAAATTAACTGTGCCAGTGGCAAGTGTTAAATAACCACTGGATAGTTCATTGGTTTGAAATTTGATTCCCCACTATACTTCCCTGACGGGGGCTGGACTGAGTGATCCATAGGATCCCTTCCAGCTCTGCATTTCTAAAATAATATGTAAATGCTGTTCCTCTAATTTTTGAAAAGTTACTGATTTTATTTGAGTTGCAATTTTCATCATATACTCGTAATGCTTTGATCCTTGTATTGTTATTTATTTGTTTGTTTGTACCCTAACATTCTCATTAAAAAGGACCCAACGCAGCTCACATCATTAAAAGACAATATTTCAAAGCTAAAATCAATAAGTATACAACTATTTTAAAAGAATCAAACAAATACCACATTAAACATGATAAACAAAATCAACACCAAAAATACATTTAAAGCAACAAGGCACTGCAATCCATTTTAAAACTCTTCACAAAACCATTACGTCATTGAACTATTGATTTTAAGGCAGGAGGATTTGCTCATGAATTTTCTCTCAGTTAGTTTCAGCTTTAAGGTTGAATTTTAGCTTATTGTGCAGTTCTGTGACTCAGTCCTGGAATACGTAAAGTAGTTGCCCCTGCATGTGTCCAGAAAAAGCAGATCATGCCAATATATATGTGAGCTTTAATTGTGTAATTCAGAAGGTATGAAATTTAGAGAGGCTGAAATGCTTTAAAGATTTTTCTTGAGTAATAGGGATGCTGTGCTCCTTCCCTCCCCACTCCCTCTGTGTGAAAGAGAGGGGGGAGACAGAAAAAGTTGTGTGCAAAACGAATAAACAACAGCCAGTTTTTTTTCGTGCAGTAAAATCACACTAAAGTAGGCTCAAGGAATCAATGGGGATTTGGTACGTTAACTCCTCCATCAGTTCCATAGATTCGAACTGGCCTACAAAATTTGTCACAGTTAGAGTAGGGCCATTCGAATCAATGAAATTTATGGAGGAATTGACTCAGTAAATTCCTATTGATTCAATGGATCTATTCAAGTATGATTTAGCAACAGGATTTTGGCCAGTGTGTTGTTTATATGCATGCATGTGTGTGTGTGAGAGAGAGAATTGTTACTGTGTGACTGAAAGGCATCAAACGGAGTCAAATTGCATCCTAGGTTACTTCAGACTATAGAAAGGTCTATACTTGTTGCAGCCAAGAAATCCTACTATTTCTACCGATCATTGAAATAAAGACTGATATTCTTTTGACCTTCCCCAAAGTAGAAAGTGTGACCAGCACAGTAACACTCTGCAAGTGTTACTCTTGTACAAGCAGAATCTCCATAAAGGAAAAAACCCCTCGGCTTGCACAGCAGCAACTCTTGTGCACGTGGTCCAGTGGTCCAGCCTCCAGCTCTTGTGCATGTCATCCGGGTTTATATTCCCATTGACCACTGACGCTCACTTAGTTCTTTCTCCCAGTCTGACCCTCCTCACAGAGTCATCATTTTCTTATGCAAGGCTTCTGACCCTAGAGAGGAGGAGAGCCTCCTGCAGACTGGCGACTCCAGTTGTGCTCTGGGTCTTGGTCCAAACTGAAAAATGGTGCTGCCCACTGTGGTGAACCCATTTGGTGCAGGACGTTGAGCACACTTGATTGCTCTTTTACAGTTGAAACTAAAATCCAGCGTGGATTCTGCGCCCACATCAGAGTCACCAGCATCCAACTTAGAGAGCCACACATTGTGCTTTGAAGGAGGAAGAAGGATACAATGAAAATCAAGAATGGGTTCTTGTCAGAATGTTTAGCTGCTTAGCAGGCAGAGGTAGAAAAATGCAGTCGAACATAAACTTCACTGTTAAACAAAATGCCCCTTCCAACTTAATCTTAATTGAACTGGATTTTTTTTCACTCAGTAACAGTTACCATAATTGAATTATTAACCATTTTCTAGGCAAAGGTAAAGGTTCCCCTTGACCTTTAGTCCAGTCGTGTCTGACTCTAGGGGGCGGTGGTCATCCCCGTCTCCAAACCGTAGAGCCAGCATTTGTCCATAGACACTCTCCGTGGTCACGTGGCCAGTGCAACTAGACATGAAACGCCGTTACCTTCCCACCAAGGTGGTACCTATTTATCTACTCACAATTTTACATGCTTTCGAACTGCTAGGTCGGCAGGAGCTGGCACAAGCGACGGGAGCTCACTCCGTCGTGTGGATTCAATCTTATGACTGCTGGTCTTCTGACCTTGGTTTAACCTGCAGCACCACCATTCCACATTTTCTACTGACGTCCATATCTCTGGTTTGGCTAGGTGGCGCCATATTACACAAATTCCTAAAGAACCACTTTGGCTGTTTCACTGTTTCTTTCTGAGCCCAACAGAGGGAGATGTTATTTACCCTTAAAGCCCTCAGAGGCTCAGAACCTGAACACTCCAAGGAGGGCCTCCTATATATCGAAATCTTTTGAGAAGACCATTTCCAAGCTGCTGAGATGTGCTGTATCTGTATATAAAAGAGGGGGCCTTTTCTGGGAAGTCATGATCCTATCTTTTAGTTTGCTTTATCATATTGTATTTTTATGGTACACAGTCCTAAAATCAATCAGATTAGAAACATAATGAAAAGTAGGAAATAAATAAAATGTGCTCATCCTCAAATCAGAAGGTACCTTCTAGGTACATGTGCAATAATCTTCTGGTGCTGCATTTGACAGCATAACTGAAGCTGTCTGTAAGTGGATTCAAGATGTTTTAATTTTAATGGGGTATACTTCCAGTTGAACCTACTTAGTTCCACCTGTTCCTACATATCACTGGTTCTTAACCTTGGGTTACTCGGGAGTTTTAGACTGCAACTCCCAGAAGCCTTCACCACCAGCTGTCCTGACTGGGGTTTCTGGGAGTTGCAGTTCAAAAGCATCCAAGTAACAAAGGTTAAGAACCACTGCTACAGCCATTGAGAAAGATCTCACAAGATGCTGCTCCACACTGTTGAAATCAGCAAACCATGATGGAACAATCTTCTGATATGACTCATGAATATAACTGCCACAAAAATAAAAACCGGGGCTCATAATTTGTAAACCATTCCAGAGTGATTAGCAAATACATATCAAGTACCCACAGAGATGAGGGTGGATTTGATTAGATCTGCTTAGCTGTCACATCTAAGCCTGTTTCTCTTCTTCTTGGATCCAGTGTTTGCCTTCTGCCTACCTTTTAAGGAAGCACCATTGGGGAGAGTTGAAAGTAGGGCCCTAGATTGCATTTAAAGAGAGAGAGAAAAGAAAACAATGGACACAAGGAACTGGGCTTGGAGTGTTTAAAAAAACATGCACACACAGACAAGGGGAAAAAATGGGGGGTGGGGGATAAACCACTGGAAAGGGTTCCAAAGAAGGGGGAAGCTCCAATCAATTCAGGATGAAGCAAAATTAGAGCGAGCTGTGATTCACTGTTAGAAATGAGCTCACACACCCACCAAACTTCATCCAGGGTATTGTGGAATCATCTTCCATAAAAGCTTTCTATAGAAGATTAGATCATCATCTTTCAATGTTTTCATCTAGATCCCAGGAACTCTGCCACAGAAGAGGTTGGATTAGATCCTCTCTTAGAAGAGCCTCCTACTTTCTCTTATTTTTCAGCTGTGACCAGTGCCAGATTTGTGCATCACCTGAGTAGTAACCTACAGATTAAGGTCTCTGGTTTTGAGGAGCTTCTACATATTTTTTTTAATTAATATTCTTAGACTGATACATATTTTGAGGCAATGCCATCCATGCAATCTCTTGAACATGGCATAGCATGAGGCAGGCGCGGGGCAAAGTGCATTCTCCTAGATGTTATTAGGCTGTATTTCCCAGTACTCCTCACCACTGGCTATGCTGTCTGGAGCTGGTGCAGTTGTAATCCAATAATATCAGGGGGCAAAGGGGATCCACTTTGTCCACCCTAAACATTGAGCCTCATCATGTCTTCCTCTAACCTTAACTGTGACTTTTGCAATGCATTTGCCAGCAAACTGATGACAGGAAGCTAGAGGGTGGACTAACACAAGCTTTGCAGGATGACATTTCTGCTCCCTTGCCATCCTCAGAGCTGCCAGCCATCACCCAACTGAAACCCGGTGCTCTTCCTCAGCCAGCAGAGATGAAAGCCCTTGGCCACAGCCCTTTCCATAACAACCACCCCCCTCCTTAAGCCCTGAAATTAGAGCTTTCTGTGAGCCTGAGGGTGATGCCAGGGAGAAGACAGCACAGCGGTGTTTATATACACTGGTCTGAATGGCTCTCCCACCCTTCCCCACCCCCACTGTCTAGGTTGCAGTAATTATAGAGTGATGGCCTGCCGGAGTTTGGTTGTTTGGCGAGACATGGCATCGTTCTTGGGCATCTGGCCTCACCCAAGCAGCAGCTGGGAATGTGCCACATCATCAAACCGCAGCCTCACCTCTGCTCTCCCCAAACCAGGTGAAAGCCAATCTAATCAGGGCATATTAGCCACCAAGTCAGACTAGAATCCTGTCTCCAGCATAATCTTCCAGGAGAGGGAGGCGCAGAATAGAGTGGATGCAGTACATTCCTTTTACAAATTCTGGGTGGGCAACTGTGCAAAGGACCCATGAGTTAGTTATTAGCCATGCCCAATGGCCAGGCTAAGGCTCAGGTGCAGGGGCTAGTTAAGAAGTTGGGAACATGAACAGTCTGTGGACAGACTGAACTCACAAGCTAGGCTCCTTCTCTCTCCATTGCAAAATGTGCTTAAACCTCCTGATCCTACCTTGGATCCAGACTTCAGATAGGGTTTTTCTCTTTTCCATGCCTCTCCCACCTGCCCTGTGAGCTTTCTTACCTGTCTGAAGTCACCCTTCAACAGATATGCATAAAGATCAACTACAGCTTTACCACACCACAGGGACCATGTACTGATTCAGCCAAAAAGGTTTCGCTGTTTTTCCTTAGAGACACAACAGGTGCTGAGTTTTACTTACCTTTGTAAGTATAAATGCAGGAAGGAGTTCCCCTGGAATCGCTACCAGCAAAACTGTAATTGTTGCCACTCACACAAAGTTCACTGGGGGCACTGAACCCCCCCAATGTGATACTGGCCTCCATCACTAAGAATTCATTGAGGTCACAGACAAAACCTTTTGGGTGCTGGTCAGAAGTTTATGTCATTGTTCACCTTCCTTGGGCCCAGCATGTAACAAATCTGGCATGGGTAAATGTGTGCAGGGGGTGGAATACGTGCATGAGACACAAACAAGACAGGTCAGATGTGTTTCATCTCAAATCAGTGCCACACAACAACACCTGACCATTATGGCCATGCTCAGATTTTCAGTCACTGGGCAATACACTTGTTACATTCTTACCCAGAACTTGTGAAAATGGTATAGTTCCAGAGATGGGATGTTACAGTATCTGTTTGATGTTAGTTAGGCATCCTTCAGTCTCAAAAGACTATGGCAACGTGCTCTGTATGGAGGACTTGGAACAGTGTCTATTGTGGCTGAGGAGGTTGATTCCCTTCCACACTAAAGACAAATCCTATCTGTCCCCTGACCAGCTCCCTGATTTTGCTGCTTTTGTGACTTCCTCTTTGCCTCGGCCTGCTGGACAAGGGTCTCTTCAAATTGGGAGAGGCCATGATGCAATGCCTGCCTCCAGGCTGAATGCTCAGATGTCAGAGTTTGCCATCTGTTGAGGTCAATTTCTAAGGCCTTCAGATCCCGCTTGCAGATGTCCTTGTATCACAGCTGTGGTCTCCCTCTGGGGCGATTTCCCTGCACTAATTCTCCATACAGGAGATCCTTTGGAATCTAACCATCAGCCATTCTCACGATGTGCCCAAGGCAACATAGACATCGCTGTTTCAGTAATGTATACATGCTAAAAATTCCAGCTCGTTCTAGGACTACTCTATTTGGAACTTTTGTCCTGCCAGGTGATACCAAAATCCATTAGAGGCAACGCATATGAAAGGTGTTCAGCTTCCTCTCCTGCTGTGCACAAATGGTCCAGGACTCACTGCAGTACAGCAATGTGCTCAGGACACAGGCTCTATAGACCTGGATCTTGGTATGTGTCGTCAGCTTCTTACTGAGCCATACTCTCTTTGTGAGTCTAGAGTACATGGTGGCTGCTTTGCCAATGCGTTTATCCAGCTCGACATCTAGAGAGAGTGTGTCAGAGATCGTTGAGCCAAGGTACACAAAGTCATGAACAACTTCCAATTCTTGTGTGGAGATGGTAATAGAGGGAGGTGAGTCCACGCCTTGGCCCATGACTTGTGTTTTCTTCAGGCTGATTGTTAGTCCAAAGTCTTGGCAGGCCTTGTTGAAACAATTCATGAGTTGTTGGAGGTCTTCAGCAGAGTGGGCAACAATGGTTGCATCATCCGCAAAGAGGAAGTCCCGTATACATTTCATTAGACTTTGGTCCTTGCTCTCGGATGTCAAAGGGATCTGATGTTGAGCCATCAAAAACTACAGTGCCTTTCATTCCCTCATGAAAGGACCTGATGATGTTAAGGAGACAAGGTGGACATCTAATCTTGGGAAGTGTTTTAAAAAGGCCATCCCTGCTAACCAAATCAAAGGCCTTTGTGAGATCTATGAAGTCCACAAAGAGTGGCTGTTGTTGTTCCCTACATTTCTCCTGCAACTGTCTGAGGGAGAATACCATGTCAGTGGTGGATCTATAAGCTCGAAATCCACACTGTGATTCTGGATCGACTCTGTCTGCAAGCACCTGGAGCCTCTTCAGCACAACACGGGCAAGTAGTTTCCCTACAACGCTAAGAAGAGAGATGCCACGGTAGTTATTGCAGCCGCCCCGTCTCCTTTGTTCTTGTACAATGTGACGTTTGCATCCTTCATGTCCTGTGGTACTCCACCTTCCCTCCAGCAGACACGAAAGACTTCATACAGTCCGGTGGTGATAATCTCCTTACAGCATTTCAGCATTTTTGATGTAAAGGGGATTTAAAAAATAAATAAATCTGTATCAGTATGAAGATGCAACCCTACATAAATTTACTTGTGAGCTGACTTCATTGAAACTGGCTTGCTTCATCTGAACTATGTGAGAAGGTTTTCCAGATGATGGGTGAGCTCTCTTGAGTCTACCACTTCTGCCTCCTGGGTACTCTTTGTCCTACATGATGTTCAATAATGGCACTCTTTCCAGGAACTTTTTCTGCATTAAATTGTTTGGACAGGAAAATTATAGAAGATTATTAAATATGCACAGTAATATGCAAAGCTCACATTAAGTAGACCACATGTCCCACTTTACAGTAGACGGTTCTCTATTTGATGAGCTGCATAAGCCACATCCAGTTTAAAGGCAAAGAGCCTTTAGAGAGGAAGATCAGGAAGAGGTCCGAAAGCTGCCCATCAGAGGGAGCAATCCAGCAACAGACTGAGCAGGTGTATAAGGAAGCTTATCACAGCAATATTGAAGTATTACATTTATATGGATTGCTATTACAAAAGGTCTCCTCTGCATATCCATGGGATCAGTATACATAGTTTCACTTATCTGAAAATATTAAAAATATTTTTTAATTCAGAAAAAAACTATTTTCACATGTTTACCACAATAGGCCACTTGATGGAACCAGAGACTGTGCTATGAATATCTGTTAGTGAAGAATACACTAATAGGTGCCCTCTAGTGGCCAGTTCTGGTAATCCCTCCCTCCCTCCTCCCCTCTATATATAGAGAGAGCGTTCAATATTATCCATGGTTTTCAGTATCCACGGGTGACTTGAAACCAATCCCCAGCGGATATGGGGGTCCTAATATATTTTCAAACATACAGCTACTCATGTAAATATGCAAATTCTATGCACTTCAGTGTCCTTTTCTGGTTGGATATAAAATAAATAATAAGATTTTTCTTTTAGTGATGTATGAGGTGCTACTCTGATTCAGGGAAAATCAAGTCAGAACTGCAAGGAATCACAGCCACTCAAGTTGTCATAGGGTGCTTTCCAGCACGCACCTAACAAGGCAACAATGAAGAGTGATGGTGATGAGCAAGCTGTCCTCCAGGGAAGCTTGATTGCCATACCTGTTAACTAGTCACAAAGGGAACTTGCAATCCATGACAACATCATCACAACTAAGCCAGAAAAGAGCCATGCAGGGAGCAGCAGAAGCTACAACCGTCTTCTCCAATCTGACAGCTTCAAGGCAGGCTGGATTACAGCTCACACCATCCCTAGCTGCCAGGGCACTGGACATACTGCCTGCAGATGACTGGAAATGCAGTTCAGCAGCTGTGGTCAGAGAAGTCTGGGCTACAGTCAGGACTCAGCTATTTGAACCCAGGTCTAGAGATTTCATTTAGGCATCCCCATCTGGCATCTCTCTGGTTGTGTGAATAGAGACCATGGTTGCACTCCACTTTGTTCACAGGCAGTAGCATAAGGATCTGTGTGCCATGCATGTTGATAAGCCCCAGATCCAGCCATACCAAAGCAGCCCTGGCAGCAATCTCCCAACCTTGTCTTTGCATTCAATCCATCCCTTGGGCTGTAATTAAGCTGCAGCTGGAAAGCCCCAGCACCCAAGAATGGTGGAGCTGGGGAGGGGGGGCCGACCACAAGCAGCTGCAGGCACCCACATGAGAGCTTAGATTAGAGGGAGATGAGGCCCCGCCTGGCTCATTGATCTCCATGCTGATCAGGCAGAGGCGGTCGCTTTTAACACCCTGCCACTCCAAAGCCCTAGTTCCCATGACAATCAGTTACAAATAGTGGCTTTGTCCGTCTCACTCACATCTTTAGACAGAATTAAGGAAGCAGCAAGGTCTGGTTTTAAGACACCAGAGCTTAGCCTAGTTGCTAGAGGAGAGTGGATAACCAGGGATATCTATGCATTTGTATGGCATCCTGCTAAAGACAGTCTCCTGACTCCACACTGCCAGCTTCTTCAGGCATCATCATTCCCATATTAAATGTTGCAGTCTTCCCCAATCTTGCAGCATCCAGCTCTTCTAGACTATAGTCATCTTGCATGCTGTCTGTAGATGACGGGAATTGTAGGCAAACCTATCTGGAGGAAGTCAGGGTGGAGGAAGGCTGCTATACAGGCAGGCTAGAGGAAGATGCCTCTAACCATACATGAGAAGAAAGAAACAACAGTATGCCAAATGCTTACACAAATCTATTGTCTGATAAGTGCTGTCAGGTTGCAATCACAGGGGCCTTACAGGGTTTTCAAGATATGTGGGGTGACTAAGGAGTGGGTTTACCAGTGCCACTCCCTCTCCTGCCCCCATGATCTTCCATAGCTGGGCGAGGATTGGAACCCAGATCTCCTGAGTGCTAGGATGATGCTCTACAGCTCACTGGCTTGCTCACAGAAAGCCTTGCCACACTTTGTTTGGCAAAAACTACATAGAGGAAGACAAGTGAAGGAGATTCTACCAAGTCAAAGCTGTGAAAACGTGGAGGCTGAAGGAACTCAGAAAGCTTTTCCGCACACTATGAATATAGCAGCTTTCCCAGTACAGCCTGAGCACTGGGAAGAAGAAAAGCCTGCCTTCTTGAAGCAGAAGTGGATATAAAAGAACTGGAGTTGGGTTGGGGGGTGGGAGAGGGGAGAAGGGCCTTGCCCAGTTCAGCTTCAAGGGCATCCATAGGAATTTGGGGCAGGGGAGCTGTATAATGGTGCCGTAGATTCATGTGCATAAGGCATGCCACTCCAGCCTGGTGTGTCTGCCTGCGAACATCAAAGTAATAAGTAAATAATTGTACATCAAAGTAATAAATAAGCTTCCAGGGGAGTCAAATTGACATCCATAGCCAGTTTTGTTCGTCTTGCAACCATTTGCTTCTCTTGCGATGGCCCATCTTGCTTGTGTTTCCTACCAAACTGAGTATGTCTGCAGCTGGGCGTTTCCAATGTGATGCATCGCTAGTGGCCCCTGGGGAAATGCCTCTTTGATTGATGTTCTAAGTAGGGAATAAATACCAAAAGCCTTACACTCTCTCTCTCTCTCTCTCTCTCTCTCACACACACACACACACACACACACACACACATTGACAATCGCTCCCTGCGTCCCTCCAGGAGATGCAGTGCTCTCTACTGAAGGGAAAGTCCCCACATACTAAAATATTTGCTGATCCGTGCTGGAACTTTCCTGAAACTGAAAGGAATTTGAGTTTAGGAAACTGGGGCTCACAGAAGTTCAGGTTCTTCTACATGGGGAATCCATGGAAGACTTTCCAAAACATAAATATATATTTAAAATATTAACTGAATCTCTCTACAAATTATGATCTCACACACACACACACACACACACACACACACACACACACACACACACACACACACACACACACACACACACACACACACACACACACACACACACACACACACACACACACACACACACTTCTTGAAGCAGATTATTGAAAGATCTGGTTTGCAACATACAAGCCCAAAAGAATGGACATCCACAAACTAATGTGTTAAGAAGATGCTGGGGGCACATATTGGTAGAGGAAGGTCATTATAGAGTCATTTCAGATGGTCAAGACGCTTAACAACACCAATGTGTATGATTAGATAGATAGATAGATAGATAGATAGATAGATAGATAGATAGATAGATAGATAGATAGATAGATAGATAGATAGATAGATAGATAGATAGATAGATAGATAGATAGATAGATAGATAGATAGATAGATAGATAGATAGATAGATAGATAGATAGATAGATAGATAGATAGATAGATAGATAGATAGATATTGTGGCACCTGTGCATTTTCGCAGATTACAATGCATTTCTTCAGACAGATGAAGGACAACATTTAGGCCACTGTTTCATATTGTTGTGGGGGAGGGGACCACTGTCATATCAAGGCAATGAACATTCAAAGTGTAATGAACTTCAAAGTGACAGTAGCACAGATAATGAACTTTCAAAGTGTCGGTTACATAAACATCCTGGCAACAGGTAGGGTAATTAGCTAACTTAAATTGTCTGTCTGTAGGTGTACAATGGTTAGGCTGTCTTTGAAGTGCCGAAGCAAAGACCTCCATTGAGGAAAGAGTTGCTTGTGCTGAGGCCAGCCGTCTGCCAAAGGCACAACTAAACATTGATTTTAAATGCTTTGGGTTCTCACTAGGGGAGAAAGGCAGGATGAAAATTAGATTAGATTAGATTAGATTAGATTAGATTAGATAGATAGATAGATAGATAGATAGATAGATAGATAGATAGATAGATAGATAGATAGATAGATAGATAGATAGATAGATAGATAGATAGATAGATAGATAGATAGATAGATAGATAGATAGATAGATGGTATACATCATATTGGAAGATGAACAAGTGAATAAGCTCCTGATATTATGGGTGACATTGTTGGACTCTGTAATGGTTCTTCCAGAATAGACCTGAGGACAGTTATATATTAGTGGTGAAAAGAAAAAGATGGGAGACTGTCTGTAAGCAAACATAGGTTTGCCACTCAGAGCTTAGAAGAGAGAAGTATTAGTGTCCAGAATGGGCTGCAAGTTGTTGATGATACAGATTGTGATAATGAATAGCCTCATCCATTGTGCACCAGCCAACAGAAAACTGGTATTAGGTAATTTACTCTATTTATTGCCGACAAGTTTGTATAATCAACACTTTGAAAGTTCATTACTTGTCCTACTGCCATTTTAAAAGTTCATTACCTGTGTCTGTAATCCCATTTTATTTGGTCCATATGCTAAACATATTCACTGTACACTGTTCATTCACATGGTCCAGATCTTGATTGGTTCTCATATTAAAACATTTTCCAGGAGGGAATTAACCTTGAAAGAAATTAAAACCAGGCGTATCGCTATTTAATCCGTTCTCCCTCAAAGGTGTTTGCCTCAAGTGTGTGTGTGTGTGTGTGTGTGTGTGTGTGTGTGTGTGTGTGTGCGTGCGTGCGTGCGTGTGCGTGTGCGTGTGCGTGTGCGTGTGTGTGTGTGTGTGTGTGTGTGTGTGTGTGTGTGTTCTTTCCCACCCATCCACTCACCCACTATTTTACCCTTAGAATAACCTGGAAAGTCAATGATGAAAGAAGCAGAGAGGTTGCATGTTCCAAATCCTTGAGCTAGAGCTACTTAGATTTTTACCAAGTTCTAAGCCTGGTCACTGTGGGGTGGTGGGGATGGAATCGTTCAACCCTGGAGCTGGAAGGCACACTAGTGATCATGTCGTCCAGCCTCCTCCAATGTAGTAACGCACTGCTGAAATATCTCTGGAAGAGGGCTATCCAACCAATCTCTTCTCATATACCTCCAGTGAAAAAGAGTCCATTACTTCCAAAGTAGTCTGTTCCACTGGCAGACCACTTTTTCCATTAGGAAGTTCTTGCTAATGTCTGGTCAGAAGCATGCCGGTTAACCTTCCTGTGTTGCCATTCTGATGTGTCCTCCACCAAGTCCCAGCAAAGCTTGTAACAGATCATAACATTGTGCGCAAGGAATCCCCATCGCAGGCCAGCATTCTGGGGTGTTTGGTGCAATATGGCCAGACTGTTGCCATATAAGAAAATCCTTAATGTGCCCACTTGTTCTACTATGCAGGAGGGTCAAAGGGAACATTCGCTTTTAGCTCCTGATCAGTTCAGCTTCTAGGGCATGTACTCACTTGCTTCTATAGGAAGGTGTTTCTTCAAACTTGGACTTGCTGACGAACAGTATGAAAATGGGAAATAACTTAGTCAAAAGGCAGATTTATTCAAACATCAGAATCCACAGATGTGAAGAAATTTATTCTGTTACGGCAAAAGTAATTGTGCTGTTCCTGATCACATATTAGAGCCAAAGCTGGGAAAAGTTCCTTTTGAAGTAACATCTTCTGGAATCTCCAAGCTACGGGCCGTGGTGATGACAGGATTCTGGAAAATGTAGTCAAAAAGTAATTTTTATAGTGTCTGAATCCAGTTGCAACCGCTAACTTCCTGAGTTCTGTTCCTGTCTCTAGTCTGTTATTATATATCTGGACAGTGTGCAGAAAAGGTCAATCTGAATGGCCAAGAGGCTGGAAAAATTCCCCTCTGAGGACCTTTAGAACTATGGCTTTTTTAAATTAATGAAAGGGGGAAGTGAGGGTGATATAACAAAGGTAGATGAAACAATGCAGGAAGTGGAGAAAGGGGGTGCTCATTTTGTTTTCATACTAGAACCCACAGCCATCCACTGGAGGTGAATTATGGGAGATCTGAAAGGGTGCCTATTGCTTTGTTATATGCTAATACAGCAGAGTTGAGGAGCTGGTTGACCTCCAGGTGTTATTGGACTCCAGTGCCCATCAGTCTCAGCTGTCCTAGCTGGTGGTGAGGGATGATGGGAGCAGTAGTACACTGGCACCTGGAAAGCCATTCCTGTCATAGACTATGGCATAGACTGGGGTTGGAGGGGGCTCCCTTATAAGAACATAAGTAAGAGCCCTGCTGGATCAGGCCAAGAACCCTTCTAGTTCAGCTTTCTGTATCTCACAGGGGCCCCGCCAGATGCCTCTGGGAGCACACAAGACTAGATATCTGTCTCCTGATACCCCTCCCCTGCATCTGGCATTCGGAGGTACCTTCCTTTTAAGCCTGGAGATTGTACATCCCATCATGACTTGTAACCTGCAATGGACTTTTCCTCCAGGAATCTGTCCAATCCCCCTTTAATGGCATCTAGGCCAGATGCCATCATCAGCACATCCTGTGGCAAGGAGTTCCACAGACTAGCAACATGCTGGGTGAAGAAATCTTTTCTTTTGTCTGTTCTCACTCTCCCAACACTCAATTGGAGTGGCTGTCCCCTGGTTCTGGTATTGTGTGAGAGGGGAAAAAGCTTCCCTCTATCCACTTTATCCATCCCCTGCATAATTTTATACATCTCAGTCATGTCCCCTCTCAGGCACCTTTTCTCTAGACTAAAGAGCCCCAAATACTGTAGCCTTTCCTCATAAGGGAGGTGCCCCAGCCCAGCCATCATTTGAGTCATTCTCTTCTGCACCTTTTCCAGTTCCACTATGTCTTCTCTGAGGTGTGGCGACCAGAACTGTACGCAATACCCCACATGTGGCCTTACCAGCGTTTTTACAATGGCATTATAAGGTTGGGTGTTTTATTTTCAATCCCCTTTTAAATGATTCCTAGCATGGAGTTGGCCTTCTTTACTGCCGCCACACACTGGGTTGACCCTTTCATCGAGCTGCTCACCAGCACACCAAGATCTCTATCCTGATCCATCACGGACAGCTCAGAACCCATCAGCTGAGAACTAAAATTTTGATATATATATATTTTTTGCCCCAATGTGCATTACTTTACATTTTCTCATATTGAAACGCATCATCTTCTAGTATGAAGGACATTGTCCAAGCTTTTCTTCCACCTGAGCAGTTTGAGTTGATCTGTTGTAGCGGTTGAAGAGAGTGAAGAAGGCAGGAGAATTTGGAACCTAATGCAACACCTCGTATACTACAGCCAGTTCCAGGAAGGAACAGAGATGGTATCTTGAGCAGTTGACTGTTTTTATCCTTTAGATTGCTCATGGCACCAGATGTGTCAGCTGTGACAAAAATAATTGAATTTGCTAGTTGTTAAGTTAAAACTTAGATTTTAAAAATATTGAAACATTTAAAAGGAAAGATTTTAAAAAGCAAACAGTTTGACCCATATTTCGAGGAAAGTATAGAAAAAGGGCAGAGAGGTCCAGTTTTGCGTGTATTTTTATTTTTTTTATTTTTAAGGGATTGGTCTGATAATACATCATGATAATATAAGACTTTGTGCTGGGGGTGGTGCATGGGGTTTAATGTGGTCTCTCCAGCACTTCCCGCCCTCAACTCTCTGGTGAGCAAACCCTGAAGCTGGGGGTGCGCGCACATGCAGACATGGGTGTCACTCGCTGGGCAGTTGTTGCAGGAGGAAAGTGCAAGGGGGGATTAATAGCTAGAGCGCTGGGGATCGGGCAGGGCAGCCTGGGGGAATGTCTGCATTATCATCTGTGGCAACCCAGGGAGATCACATGCTTCCAGTCAAACCCTTTTGCTTTGAGCTTGCAAGCGGATGCTGAGTTCAAAGGGCTGAGGTGTGATTGATGTGTGAGGATAATTCCTCCCCTCCCCACAGATATACACCCTCCCCCTTTGCCCATCCTGTAAAACAGGGGCTGCATGAGGAACAAGCTGATGGAACAGAGGGATATGAAGTGGCTCTGGGGATTAAGAAAAAAAGAGGACAGGACATTAAATCCTGGGATGGGGGGGGGGCTGGCAGGCAAGAATGATGGCAGAGTACAAGGATTAGATTACATGGTCAATCTAGATCAGGGTTTTCTGCAGGGTTGCACAGTGTATTTCTTTCCACAGCAAAGGAGGGAGATTTTGTCTCCTGAAAGGAGCAGGCCTACAATTTACACCACTATACCAACCTGTACCTAGTATGGTGAAGTTAGTGCACAGAGAAACAGGAGACCTCGGTTTGAACCATGGAAATTCGCAAGGTGGGGAGAGGTAGAGTGGCACCACTCCTAAAATATCTCACTTACCTTCGAAATCTTATTAGGATCATTATAAGTTGGTTCCAACTAGACAGCACATAACACACATTGCCCTGAACACACACAGTCTCATCTGATTTCCCAAGCTAATTCTGGTTAGTACCTGGATGGAAGTCAACCAGGGAACAGTAGTGGCTCTCATTCCATCGCAAGTGGCAAAATGTCTCTGGACCAGCTCTACATTGGTTGGAACTCCTCTACCAAGAAGGTCCAATGTAACAAACACATTTGTTCTTGAAGTATTTTTCAACTTGCTTTTAATGATCAAGTTCCTTCTGCTACTCTGAAGTGGAAGCAAAAGGTGACATAAAGCTTACTATTCAGCCACATACACCTCCCCATTGGGCCCCCAAAAAACAGAGATTGCATCCTTCCCTTGTAAGAAAGACCTTCCTGGAGATGTGATCTCTCTCACCTTTTGACCAATCAAAGATCCCAAAGAAGCTGACAGCTTGAGGCTGGGTCAGGAAGATACCACTCACCCACCACCTCTAACCTGCAGTGCTGCATCTTGGAGCTTATGAAACACACTTGCCGAGAGCTCCACCTTGGCTAGGCCTCTGCACCCTGCCTACACTTTCGTTGCCTGTCTGGTATTCTCTTTGCATAGCCTCCAGACCAACATTACAGGCAGGGTGGGGATTTATCAGACAGCACAAGATACCAATAGGATGATTCATCACCACCCAACCCATGCAGGGCAAAGCGGGCAACTCCTGCTGCTTAGTAAGGAAAAGGCAGCTGCTTATATCAGCCCCAGCACTCAGGCACACATGGAACACAAGTCCTATGTTCCCCCTCTCTCTAACTTCGACCCATTAATAGGGATCATTTGCCTATTCTTGTTTTTAACTGGTACAGAGAAACATACGGTCTCTGTTGCAACTCGGGGGGAAAAACCCTAATTTTTTAACTGCAACTCCAAGAATCCTTCAGCACGCACACGGAATCCTGGCCACAACAGTACTGCTATTCTTGCCTATGTATCTGTAGCATTTGAGGAGGGGAATAGAGGTCACACTTGGGAGCAGTTCAGAACTGCTCTGTATTATCAATAGTTGTGGGGAAGTAAAATGACAGTTTATATCAGAAGCGGGCGATACCTCATGGAGAAATAAGACAAATAAGTCAATAGCAAATGCTTGGAGAAGTTAATTTTTTTGAATACCAAAGCAACTTTTCCAAGCTTTGATTTTGAATCATCACTGTCTTGGAATAGGTAAACCTGGGAATATTCCAAATCTTTGCCTTTGTTGCCTTTGTGCAATTTACTTCCTAGCATAATTTGCCATTGTCCCTCCCTACAACTTGTCATAGCAGTTACCTGTTCCATTTCTCCTCTGAGCTACTCTGCCGCTTGTGGTCCCCTCCTACATGCAACAGATTGATGGGCAGAATAGAAGGATCCTGCAGCAGCCTTAATCTAGGATCCATCATAAGGAATTCCCGGAACTATGATCAAACAAACAAACAATCCAAACATGGCAGAAGATGGTTATTTTTGACACAATGGAGTGACTCAGCTGCCATGGTATTATCTGGGGCTCAATACAACCATGTGACCCCAGTGCTTTTCCCACTGTACTGGCCTGCAGTCCATTTACGGGCCCATCTGTGTGTTGGTGTTCACTTTTAGAGCCTTTAACACCTTGGGGCCAAAATATTTAAAAGGAACGTCTCCTCCCATCCTTACCTGCCATGAAGCTAAGCATATCTTCACAGGCCCTCTTCCAGATGCAGGTGGCTACAAGACACTGAGCCCTCTTGGCCGGTGACCCTTCACTTACAAAGCTCTTTCCCCCCCTCCCCCCCCCCAAAAAAAAGCTAACCAGGGATCCATGCTATGTTTTCACTGCCAGGCAAAGACTTCCCTTTTCCCCCAGGCATTTTAGGTTTTTATATTTCACAGTCCAGGCTTTCTTGCAGAGGACTGGAATGGCTGTTCTTATACATTTTGTAATATATATCTCCCATGCTGATTTTTGTTTTCAGTGAATACTTTAAAAAAACAACAACACTTCTTCTACAATGTCATGGATGCACAAGACTTCTCATTATCGGGCAGATTCAAAACAGAATAAAATTAATAGTTTTATAATTCCTAGTTGAGAAGGGTGCATGTTTCCTCTCATATACTACTCACTGGGATATATCTGTGAAGATCCTTAGTCATCCAGGTGAGGTTATCTGGAAGTTGAGTCATGGCAACTGGACTTCTTTCTTGTTAGGAAAGTAGGAACTTCTACTTGTTCACTATTCGTCCAAGTAGCTTCCAGATACTCACTGGGATGAGTGCTGATCTCTGACAGCACTTTAGGTTTGGAGGTGGACACGGATATTTTTAATTCATTTTGTGTGGTCTGTTCTGTAGCTTCTGTGTAAAGCAAAGTGCCTACCAGAAGCACCCCTAACTTCACCCAAGAAAGCCCATGTCTCCAACATTACAACCTGAAAACCACATACGCACACCTAACACAGTGCCATTTTTGATTCACTTTTATTTCCACAATAATAAAATAACTTACCAACCACAGTAACTGCCCTAAGTGCCTATGGCACAGAGACCTATTTCTTTCAAAAACAAAATTTGCTGCATTTAAAAGAAAGAATCCTGAGCAACAAATGTACTCGTGGCAGCCCCAATGGGTCTTCCTTGGTTCCTTTACTTTGGGACAAGGGATTTTGAAAGGTAGTATTTTGGTCTACAGAGTGGTCTGCCACCTGAAGGATCCCAGAGTGATATTAAAATGGGCATGGTGTTTTGTAGGATTGCGGTGGGATGGGAGATTGGGTGGACTCTTGGGTGGGGTGTCTCATGGACTTTAGAACCACAGCTGGCCATGCCAATGTTCAAGAGCAACTAGGCTGTACGATGTTGCAGATCCCAGCCAGCCCCTCCCCCTTGTGTGCAGCCCTTTGGGCCTCAGAGGCGAGATGCCCCACATGTCTGTACAGCTGCACCCCATGGAATCTCACGCTTCCTCACAGGTCAGAACGGAGGAGGAGAAGTGCCAGGGAGGCATGAAACACTAAGGTGCCAGGCTGCCCAAATGGTGCCTCCTGCCGGCATAAGCCTCCATCTCAGAGGGCTGCAAAGTCCAACAACAACAACGTTCCAAATGTGCCCTGGGGAAGGGGGTGGTCTTCATTTGCAGACGCTCACCCACTCTGTGAGCCGGCACTCCTCACAAGCCACAAAACAGCACCAGTGGAACTTGCAGTTGCACCGCTCACTGCGCGTCTGCCGCAGGATATTGTGGCCCCGCCCACAGCACAGGCTCTCACAGTTGTCCATCCCTGGGCTGGTCTTGTTGCAGAGGCGTCCTTGCGTCCCCATGGAGTCCAGGGCTGGCTCTCTCTCACAGAAATCAGGGGATTTCTCAAAGTAGATCAGGTCACTGATGCCAGCCCGACGCCGGTGGCGGCCGTGGCTCAGCTCCATCTGCCCCGTGTTCCTGTTGTGGGGCCGCATCATCATGGCCCCATAGAAGCGCTCCTTGAGGAGTGAGCCCACCAACCGGAACTCGGGCGTCACCTGCCAACAGGTCTTCAGCTGGCAGCTCCCAGAGGTGCCGTGGCACTTGCACTTTTTCCGCATGTTCTCCATCACCACCTGCCGGGGGCACAGAAGAGACAGGAGACAGGCTTGAGAAAGGTCAACCAGAAAGCAGCTCTTCCCATGCTCTAGTCCAGTCCTTGGGTCTCCAGGTGCTCTTGGACTAATATTCCCAGAAGCCTTCACCACTAGCTGTGTTGGTCATGATTTCTGGGAACTGTAGTCCAAGAATACCTGGGGACCCAAGGTTGGGAACCACTGCTCTAGCCCAACCCTTCCCTCTAGATGAGTTTGCAATGTGCTTCAAGTAGAAGAGCACCTGGCTTTCCAGGCCTTTGGAAGTTCTTAACACTGGGGAGGCCACAATGTGCAGCCCTTCTAGATGTTGTGGACTACAACTCCCATCAGCTCTAGCCATGAAAGCCAGTTGAGAAGAATGGAGGGAGCTTCAATCCAACAACAACTGGAGCATCACACTTTGACTATCTCTGGCTTAAATAGGGCTGCTGGGTCAAAGTGCTCCAAAACAAGCAGCTACACAAGGGCTTACTCACATTGCTAGGGTGACAGGCATCCACAGAAGAACTCAAAGAACATGAGTGTTAGGGCTGTCAAATCATGGAAGTGCCTTATAAATCTCATTCAAGCTGAAGCGAATACACAGCCGCAAGGGCTAAAACTGTTCTCAGTGAGGCAGGCTGAGTCTGCAAGGGAGTATACAACATGGGCGAGGGAGGAAAGTGCTGCTCCTGACATAATGCACACCTGGATGTCAGAGAGGTCATTAATCATCACCTGTAATGAGGCGAGGAGGGGTGCACATCGTGTGTAGGTGTATAAGTTGTATTTGCCCTTCCAGGATTCAACACAAATAGATCCAAACTGTTCCTGGTTGCTATGGTGTTCACAAACAGGTAGCAGTGGGATTTGAAGGGCATTTTGTACAATTTTGGGATGGGTGCAGCTTGAATAGGTGCAGTACCCAGCCACATGCAGCAACGTGTGGACAGATGTTTTATGGGTTGGGAAGAGGGTTGGGTTGTGTTTTTTGCAAACTCAGAATGAGGATGAAGTTAGCTACCGAGCGACCAACCTAACTACCAACCAACCAACCAAGTTGTTTTTTGAAGTTGTTCAAAATTATACATGAAATAAAGAGACAGTATTATGTGGGGGTGTATGTTTACAAAATAATAATTACATGCTATCAAGTCAATTCTGACCAATGGCAACTGTTTCTAGAGTTTTCTAGGGACAGAATACCCAGAGGTGGTTTATTGTTCCCTTCTTCTGGGGGTGTCCTGGGACCATGTAACTTTCTCAAGACCACACAAACTGGCTTTCCCCCCACAAGGCACAGCGAGGAACTGAACTCCCATTCTCTGGTTCTATAGCCACATACCCAACTTAAGGAGCTTACCAACCAGCTTATATGTTTAAAAAGAGGACTTTAAATAAATAGCACCAGCTTTTCTCCTCCATCTCTTTTTTATCGTGGAGTTTGGCTACAAAGCACACACTGTGATAATGAATCATTCTGCAGTTGTGATGGCATACAAAAGCCAACTTACATTAATTCCACAGAAACGAACCACTGCTAAAAAAAAGGTTTTTTAAATGAAAGTTGCAAATACTGACAGCACATGTTCTATTCTTCCACACAAATGAATTGGATCAGAGTTTTTATTTTTGAGTTCAAAGCTTATTTAGTATTGACAAAAATCACAGCAGAGCTGTTTAAATTTAGATTGGAAGTCTGGGTTCCAAATGTCTGATTTGAAAAGAAGGCATGTGTCTTACAAAACTTGATTTGCTGCTGTGTTCTGTCTTTTGCTGATCTGAAGCCAACAATCTGTGTTGGATGTATTTGTGAAGGCTTTCACGGCCGGGATCTAATGGTTGTGGGTTTTTCGGGCTCTTTGGCCGTGTTCTGAAGGTTGTTCTTCCTACCGTTTCGCCAGTCTCTGTGGCCGGCATCTTCAGAGGACAGCACTCTGTGCTCTGGCGAAACATTAGGAAGAACAACCTTCAGAACATGGCCAAAGAGCCCCCCCCCCCAAAAAAAACAAGCAATCTATGTTGGGGTAGAGGAGGCTTCCAAACAGACAGTGCACCGACAAATAATAAATTGTGCACTGCCAGCGACAAGCAGAATTGCAACTGACATTCCACCTTACTGGGATGTCTCATTTTTGTATGTACAATCCACACGTTTCATGGTCACTACTGTTCTCAATATTACTCTTTCCCCACCTCTGGGGGCAACTTCTGATACAGCAACTTTCAGATGTACAACACAACTTTTCACAGTTCAGCCCACAAACTCACTATACTGTTTTGCAGTGGGTGCCACGTTTAGCACCTGTTTATTATTATTAACCAACTATGCAAAAGCAGCAATAAAATCCATCTCTTAAAAAAGAGAAGTATCACTTCAGGCTGCACATATGTGGCCCCTAGATAGGTACCACCTGGGACTACAGGAGAAAGGTTCGCACTTCTTTGTTATCCACAGAGGATTCGCCTGCCCAATTCCTCAAGGCCTCTGTCAAAACAGGAACCCTTACAACAAGCTGGAAGAGTAGCATTAGGGACATCTTTGCATGCAAAGATGGCATTACTCTTCCATCGTACTCCACAATAAAGGCAACAAAAAGACAGAATCAGCACTGGTGAAACATGAGAAGGTTACAAGTAGCTAGTGACACTTGTGAACCTCTCATAAAATGGGCACAAATAAGCCACAGAAGTTCCACAATATACTATCTTTTGCCTGGGAGCAGTCCCAGATTGAAATTCTTACTGTTATTAAAAGAGGCCCGGCTCACAGGTTAATGATCAAAAGATCAAAGACAGAAACATTAAGGAGGAAAGCCAAGTAAAAGGGAAGAAACATCTATCAAAAAAAAAAATCAAAATGAATTAACTTCTTTTAAGAAGACACTTAAATGGAAAAAAAAAAAAACAGAGGAAAAGAGTCAGGTGTCAAATGGAAGGGTCTTCCCAGAGGCAGGCTGCTGGGAAAGAAAAGTGTGGCATGCACAGGAGAGAAAAAATAATTTTAGGATTATCTAGAAGACTGGCACCTGCAGAGGGAGGGGCCTAAAGAGGTGTGTACAAAAGAGAAGATCAAGATAGAGGAGCCAGGCTAGAGAGAGAGAGCGGAAAGTACACACGAGAGGCTTAGACTGAAAAGGAGAGGAGAGGGATAGTCAAGAAAGAGAACTGTGCAAAGGAACATGATCTGAATGACAGGCAGAATGAATTGCCCTTCAGTGTTGGGGAAAGCAGCTGACTGACAGCATGGATCTAACTATGCCTTTGTCAACCTGATCTCCTACTCTCAAACTGTAAGGGACTGGGAGAAGCATGCTTTTGCCCACCTGGCTGTTGTTCCCTCTCCTGTAGGTTCAAATGTGTTCACAGGTTTATTCCAAATGGCAGAATCCAGAAAATAAATCACCAAAGAGAACAGGGAACCTGCTTTTGTTGGAGTGCAACTTCATGGGCCCTACCCAGCATAGCAAATGACAAGGGACGATGGCAATTACATCCATTACTATCTGGAGTGCCACACATTCTTCAGGCATGAGATACAGGGTATATCCTCTTCACTGACAAGTGAGTCTAGTCCACTCTACATTGTGTATAAGGCTAAGGCAGGTGGTTTGGCACTGGATCACATGCAAAGCTCACAGGAGACATGGCGCCAAACACAACACGGTGCCTTGTCCAGTAGTTCAGAGATGTCCACTCATGTGATGTGTAATGATGCACCGAAGACAAATTGATTTGACTCTTGTGTGTTTATTTTACCTTTTGGGGGTTTTTAAATGTGCCAAGATGGAGAGGAGAGATGCAATAGAAAGGAAAAGGGGAAGAGAGGTGACAAAGATTTTCGCACAAAGGAAACCAAGCCAACACTTTGTGAATCTTTCCTATGCATAAAGATGGATGACGGCACAAGGACTCCAGATGTGATTCTTTGCACCAAGTGATTTTTAGTAAATGGAATAAACTTCTATATGGAATAGTATACCTGTCTCCTGTATATGTAGATCTGATAGTCTGTCTTCTCTACAGCTTTCCTGGATGGATGCTCTCTCATGATTGTTAAATAATTTATGAGCCACCAACAACCCGCCCTCCCCGAAAAAAAATGCCGATCTGCCTGCTCCACTCTTCAGGGACCTTGCTTGTTTCCCCCCCCAAAAAAAAAATTTCACAAAGATAACACACAGAATCTGTGTGATTGTATCTGCAAGTTCTTTTAGTATTCTTGGGGTACAATTCACCTGGCCCTGGAGACCTGAAATTATTCAAAGTAGCTTGGTGCTTCCATATCACCTCTTCGCCTTCTTGTTGCCTTTTTTATTCAGCTTGCACTGCTTTCCTTTTGAGAAAAGGCAGAGGCAAAGCGGGTGTTGAGCACTTCTGCTTTTTCTCTGTCACCAGTTAGTATTTCTTCATCTTTTCCACTCAGTGCACCAATTACTCCATTTTTTTCATCTTCCTCTGAGTAAGATTTTTGTCATTTTTAGTCAAAGCAGCCATCTCAACATAGTGACACAGCAAGGGTTCTTCATCCCCTGTGAAAGTTCTCAATAATAGCACAATAGGAGAGAGAAAAAAACACAAGTGCTTCTTCATTGTGTTTTCCAATTTTTGGCTGAAATCTTGTTGCTATATGTATGTGGAAGACAAACGGCACAATATTCCATTACTTCTAGCTGACTATTAACAGGTCGCTGCTGAGATTCTCAAGGGTGGCTGCACCAAGTCAGCAAGGGCTTGTTAAACACCAGCTAAAAGCAACTGGATGTTACACCATCTGCCTTCCATATATGTTAACAAAGCAGTAGGATTTCAGCCTGTGTGTAGAATGTCTCAGTGGAAAACCAGTGTCTTCCTCCTTTGTGAAGTTAAGCATATGTGTATGCACCTACACCCAGATAGGAAGTACAAAAGTGCAATCTGATTGATTGGAAAAACCAAGCAGCCCATCCAGCACCACTGTGTTACCTGGTTCATGCAAGAAGGTTCAAATTGATCACACTTTCCGATAATGTTCCTTTTACAGAAACATGGGGGGCAAGGGGGGGAGTGAGACAGAAGAAAAATCAAAATCACACGGCAAGAAGAAATTTTTATGTTTTCTTATTTGGCACACAAGGACAAAACAAGTTAGGACTTAAACCCTTGGCTACAACTCATGGAAACTGGAGTCCCCCAACATCTAGAGAACCATGGGTTCCCTACCCCTGTAGGAGAAGCTAATCTCTTGACAATCAACCTTCAGTCCTAGGGAGAAACAATCTTCGTTGTTGAATGTAGCTCTCTGCGGAAGCAGAATGCTTTTGACCAATTTGTCAGGTATCTGAACAGAGACCCTGGAGTATCAATAGAACAGTGACAAAGAATATGGTGCCCCTTTATCATCAGAGAGGTCTGTTTCCAAAGAAGGGTTGGGTCACAGCCTCCAGCTTGGGAAATCCCGCCTTCCTTATGGGTGAGAGAGAACTGAGTCTAAATACAGTAAATAAAACTGAAAGCATGGAGCCCAGATAGTACTCTTAGGGGCGTTCCTACAGTCTTCAGGCCAGAGCAGGCAGACAGTAAGTCTATGTATTCCTCCACATGTTGTATGAGATACTCTGTTGAATTTCTGCCTGCCCTACTGCTGCAGAAGGTACATCTAGCAAAAAGTGACAACTCTAACCATGGGCAAAAATCCTATTGCTGTAGTTACACCATTGTAAAACCAGATCCAGGAGCCAGAAATAATTCATTTAAACAAATTGAAAATTTCCTATCTCCCTCTCCTTCCAGGTTCCAAGGATCCTAAGGCTCCCTTTTGCCTAGGAAAAACCTTTGGGCACTTTGGAACAGGGGCAAAAGACTTTAATAATTAAAAACAAACAAAATGCTGGAGTTCCCAATCCCCGTGGCAGCCACCCAACCCCTATTTTTGAAGGCTCCCTTGCCCCATCCTGAGGATTTCCTAGGCCAAAAGTGGGCCTTGGAATCTGAAAAGGGGGGGGGAGGGAAGCTTTTAATTCATTTAAATTGATTCTGTCTGGTGCCTGGATACAGTTTACACTGACACAACTATGTCAGCAGGATTTTGCCCAATGTTTGTTTGTAGAACAATAAATGAGTAAATACAAGCTAGGGAAACCTAGGTACATCGGACCTGTACATGTTAAGAAAGGCACAAATGGAGAGAGAACATAGACATTTGCATGTTATTTACATCATTCTTTGGCTTTGTCTCTTGCCCAAAGAACAGCCGTGTTTTCTATACGTGAAGACATGTTTCCATGATGCACAACTTGCATCATTCTGAGCTATTTCAACTTTTGTTCATACATTTATTGTAGAATCCACCTTCATAGGCTTCTCTTCCTAGACCTCTATAAGCATTTGGTGCTAATTAGTTTAATTTGTGCATATACTGTACATTTTGCTTACTTACTACAAGTTGTTTCAAAAACACAGAAGCAGTACGTAGTAGAGTGTTTTCGACAGTGTACTGTTTAGACTGCAGTTGAAGGAAATGCATGTTTGCATGCCCTCTCACCCTGAAAATTTGGCTTCAGCACATCAGGAGAAAAATAAAAAGCTGCAGCCTAGAGTCCTCTCCATTGACGTGCTAGTCTTTCAAGCACAGGGTGC
The DNA here is from genome assembly GCF_051106095.1 of Pogona vitticeps. Classification (NCBI taxonomy): domain Eukaryota; kingdom Metazoa; phylum Chordata; class Lepidosauria; order Squamata; family Agamidae; genus Pogona; species Pogona vitticeps. The sequence continues at coordinate 242,006,127 of NC_135783.1, forward strand.
AGCTGTATGTGATTTTGGACAGAGGAATATCCAGTCATGTGACATAGGAAGGAGTATACAACGCACAATTTTTGCATGCTTGGATCAGACCGATGACTTATGCTCTGAAGTTCATTTGTCTATTTAGAAATGTGACTAGAACGGATGGGCTGGTTACAGGGAGCAGACATACGCAGACATAAACCCCTCCTCTGCTCATCAGATGGTCACCAATTCCTGACATGGGACCTTGTTCAGTGACTTTGGTTGGTACCCTGCTCTGTGGCTGCACACAGGGCTTTTGTCTAATACTGATTCCCTACTTATGCTATTTAATTCCAGCATATATATACCTCTGTCAAGCGAGGGCACAATTTCACATGCCTTCATGTCTGGTCTGGAAAGTGTGGGGTGGATATTATGTCACCTCCATCTTCTGCTTAACAGCAGTGTCAAATTCATGTGTTAAGAAACAAATTAACCAATACTTGATGGCACAGTTTGGAAAGGCCACCGGTGTCCCTGGCCAAAGGATGCTGGGAGCTCTTTAGAGTAATTTTTTCCAAGCTCAGTATAATATATCCTGGCTTACTGGACGCCTGGAGCAAAATCTGAGGACAGCTACAATCCTCACAACCTTCCCAAGAGCTGATGCCACAGAGAGCTGGTCTAGCTGAGCAAGGCTGATTGTGCTCTTTATAGCACGGTCCTTGCCCTGGCAGCTGCAGGCTTTTCCAATGCATCTGTGATGCCAGCTGCCACAGCTGCACCTCCTTCCTTAGCACAGCTGCAGCATGAAGGGCATTTGGCGAGTAAGGGCCTTTGAATTTCTTGTAGAGGAACAGGGCCTGGAAGAGACGTGGTACCAGTCTGCAGAGCAAGCTCGTGTCATTTCTCTGCCCAGTGATGACCCTGCTGTCTAGTCTAATTCTATGGTGGGACCATCACCTCCCCCCCCTCCTTACACACACACACACACACACACACACAGGGGCTGGAAGCAAGTAACATCCCCTGCAGTGCAGGAACACTGTAATAAAGGAAATTAGCACCAAATTACAGAGCACTAATAAGCAGAAGCCATTATCCCCTTTGCAACCCACCTAGTGGTTTTGAAGCCATTTCCTGTCTGCTCTAAGGGGGACTGTGTGCTGGCTTTGAAAGGCTGCTAAGGAACTGAGGTCTCATCCTGCTCAAGTCAGATCTTCCCAGACGGGAATAGGCAGAAGGTTAATGCTGTTCAGTCTCTGCAAAGTTCTCCAGACTCTCGTTTTTTTAAAGCAGGGCTATGTGATTGAATTCTGGAAGCAAGAAGAGGATTAGAGAGGTCATAATGACCATGCTGTACTTTCATGTTTCCCCCTTCCTATCCCCATGCAGCACACCATTTACCCATGCAGTCCGAAGGATACCCGATATTAAAAAGCACTGTTGGGTGGTACAATCCTACCACATCTTCACCTGGATATAAATTACACTGAGTTCAATGAAGCTTTTATTTCTAAATAAATATGAGTGGCTGGATAGTGCAATGGTTTAGGTATCTGATTTAGGAGCCAGAGACTGGGGGTTCAATTCTCCACTGTGTGTCCTGCCAGTAGAGCCAGCCTGTGTGGCCTTGGGGGCAAGCTGCACAGTCCCAGGGCGCCCCCAGAAGAAGGGAATGGTAAACCACTTTTGTCTATTCCCTACCTAGAAAACCCTGAAAACAATCATCCAAAAATCAGTATTGACTTGACACCATATTATTATTATTATTATTATTATTATTATTATTATTATTATTATTATTATTATTATTATTATTATTATTATTATTATTATTATTATTATTATTATTACTACTACTACTACTACTACTACTACTACTACTACTACTACTACTACTACTACTACTATTACTATTACTATTATTACACCAGACACAGTCAAAATTATAAAACCATTGACTGCTATTATAAAACAGGTACAAGTTTTAACCAAAAACCCAAGTATCTATTAAATATTGGTGCAGTATGTGTGCTGTTTGTAATATTGCTGGTTTTTTGGAGCTCTGGCGGTGTGATTCCTAAGATTTGCAACTGCTTATAAGTACTGTGTGAAATTTCTTGATATTGTTCCCAAAGCCCCAATTTCTACGGGGACCACTGAAGTGTGCTTTGTCCAGAGGCAAGATGTTTTGATTGCCATGTATCTGTACTTGTTAGTTTTTCCAATTCTTTATTTTCAACTCTGTCATCCCCTGAATTGCAATGTCAATGATCTGGACATTTCTTTGTTCTATTACTACTATGTCTCCTGTGTTATGCTCAAGGTGCCTATCTGTTTGGATCCAGAAGTCCCACAAGATCTTGACTTCCTCATTTTGTGACACCTTCTCTACCAGATGTTCCCATGGGTTTTTGGAGGCCATCAAGTTACATTTTTTGCATAATGACCAGTGTATTAACTTTGCCACTCTATCATGTCTAACTGTGTAATCTGTGCAATCTTTATACATCCACAGATGAGGTGTGACACAGTTTCATCTTTTTCTTGGCAGAGTCGACATTTGCTGTTAGCACCAATTCCTTGGATCTTAGCTTTCATCACATTGGTTTGGAGTGTTTGTTCTTGTGCAGCAAAAATGAAGCATTCAGTTTCTTTCTTAAGGTTCCCCAGTTTCAGCCACACCCAGGTTGAATTATGATCATGCTTTCCATCAATATTTCTCAGGTGTTGTCCATGTAGTGTTTTATTTTTCCAGCTATTTAATTTATTTTCTAATTGTTGTTACTTATATTGAGCCTTTGTTTCTGTTGTTTTCAAAATATTCTCCATTTTCACTGCTTTCAGTAATTTTTTCCATTTCTACTGAAATAATCATTCAGGCATCTTTTTTCTTCTACTGCCTGCTGTATTTGCAGTAATCCACGGCCTCCAATTTTGGGGGGTAAATATAATCTGTCCACATCATTTTTTGGATGTAGTACACAATGCGTGTTCATTAGTTTCCATGTTTTTCTATGTAATTCTTCTAATTCATTTTGGTCCCAATGTATTATTCCATCTGGGCATCTAATTAAGGGAACTGCCCATGTATTTATGGCTTTGATTGTATTTCCACCATTTAATTTTGATTTTGAGAGCCCAATTCTGTTTTATTTAAAATTATTGACATGGGGATTAGTGAGATGTTGAACAGCAGTGGTGGCAAATAATCCCCTTTAAACATTCTGGTTTTGATGCTAACTTCCCCAGTTTCTTCACGATAGGCCATTATGATAGTCTTTCATTTTTCCATGTTTTTCTTGAGGAACTTCTGAATATTTTTACTAATCCCAAAAATTTTTAGGCAGGTGTTAATCCAGCTGTGTGACAGTGAGTCAAATGCCTTTTTATAGTCTATCCAGGCCATGTTAAGATTTGTTTTTCATCTTTTTGCATTCTTCAGTGTCATTTTTATCAATAAGCAGCTGATCTTTTGTGCCTCTTTTTCAAATTCCCTTTCTGTTCAGTTGGGTATAGGGAGTTTTCAATTAAATGTAATTATATATTGATCTTGCAAGTACTCCTGTGGGGAGCTTGAACATTGCTGGAGGACATGTGATAGGACTGTTGTTGTTGTTGTTGTTGTTGTTGTTGTTGTTGTTGTTGTTGTTGTTGTTGTTGTTGTTGTTGTTGTTGTTGTTGTTGTTGTTGACTGTAGCTGCACCAAATGACATAAAGCAACGAAACAAATGGGAAGAGTCTTCTTGCTTGGAATCAACCAAACTCCACTCAGCAACTCCTGGTTGTTGTTGTTTTTGTTGTTGTTGTTGTTTTGCAAGAGAATGCAATACCTGCACAGGGGAGCTAGAATAACAATCTCTTCATATCGAATTGGGAGGAGCCAAAACTTGGTTTCTTCACCCTCTAACCCGCATCTTTGGGCACAATGGGGAGGACCCTAGGGAAAATGGTCCCAAAACAGTGAAGGGAATAGGAGAATAAATAAAATTTGAAAGGAATTCAAAGGAAACAAAAGCAGAGTGTAGACCTACATGCATGCTGGATTTTAATAAAGTCAGTTTTAATAAACTCAGAACAATGATAAGGTCCCATGGCAGGAGATCCTAATAAGAAATGGAACCCAAGATGGGTGGGTGTGTCGGCCTCAGTAACAAACCTTAGTAAGAAACTGCTTACCTCGGTAACAAACTTCTCATTTTAAGCATCACTCCAAATCTGAGTGGGCTCTCTGACCCTCTTGAACCTTTTCCCATAGACCCCACTCCTCTCTCCAAGTCATTTGCCTGGTAGTAGCTGGTAGTAACAAAGTTGGTAGCAAAAAAGGAAGAGCAGGTGTTCAGTGGCAGATGGCTGGGTGCAAGCCGGATGTTATCTCAGTCCCACCACCCTCTCAAGTCATGTTTGGTAGGCTCTCAGGAAGGCTAAACTCATCCTCTTCTTGCTGTCCTTTCCTCAACAAAAGATATTTTTAGGACCTTTCTTATTTAGATAAACTAAACTGGTTTAGTTTAGAAGAAGGGGCTTTCATTGGGTGAGTGCAATACTTCCCTTATTGCTGTGCTTCTAACAGCCTTTAATTAAACCATGTTTTAATATTATGATTTGTTTAACTATGTTTTAAAGTGATAACTTTTTTGTGTGTGTGTATCTATCATTTTTACACTTGTTGCAATTTCCTTCAAGTCCCAGCTCTGGAAGAAAGGCAGAATGTAAGTGACCCTGGACCCTGGTACCAGCCTGAGAATGCTGGATTGATCACCAAGCCATTCCAGTGGCCCTTCGAGAGTGACTTCCTGATGATGCCCCTGTGTAACCTGGATCTTAGGGCTACACCTACTGACTTTCCTTTATGCATTTCTTATTCTTATGCTTATTTTTCAAAGGAATTCCAAGAAGCCATCTCTCTTGCTTCAAAACCAGTCATGGTCATGAGTAGCTTTGTAAAAAGCAAGTCTTTCATTTCTCATTTTTCAAAGGTGACTAAAACTGATGCTTTTATGTTTTCGGGTGTGGTGTTTTGTTTTGTTTTGTTTTTGGTTTGTTGGTGAAAGACGTCAGAATGCTACAAGTTGTTGGCCTCTGGTGCAAACACATGTAAATGGTGAGGCACCTCTGTAGACATAAACTAAACTAAACACAGTTATACTTCTACAACAAATGTCATTAAACTTTTTCATGGCATGCAATTTAGCTATGTCCTTGCTACTGTAAAAAATTAATAATAATGAATTACAAGTAACTTCTGATTTGTTTGTAGTTACTTATAATCTCTTCTTGTTGTTTCATAAAACAGTGCATACATAAATACACAATTTTGTTGCCTTTTCTTTGTCTCAGCAGTTCAGAGATTCAGTCTCTCGTACTTGTCACAGGAGCTCAAAGATATCCACACATTTTGACAAACTAATATGGCGAGCAACCATTTTTCTAGCTGGAAACAAGACAAAACGTTGTAATTTCCTGTTCTATAACACTAAAATAATTGTGTGTATTTGCTGTTGTACAAATCAGGAAAGTGGAAGGGGCAGAGTTTATAGCAACACCTCCCCTCCAGTCCTTGACATTAAGGCTGCATGTCAGCATCACCTCAGTCTGGTGTCATTTTTGAAAGAAGTTGCCTTTGCCTCTGTTATGGTCAGCCATAGCATTACCTGTCCGTCACAGCTGGGAGGGAAAATCTCAGCCAATGAGAGGGCGGAGGGTGGTGCAGAGGCGGGAGGAGCTGTGCTATATAAGGTGTGTGTGAGTCAGATAGATCAGAGATAGATAGCAGATAGATGAGAGATGAGAGTCTGAGCTGCGAGTAAAAGTGATCTTAGTGTCAGTGAGAAAGAGTCTGTGAGAGCTAGTGCCTGAGAAACAGTAATTGATTATTTCTTTAACAGTGATTTACTGTTCCTTTCTTTTTGTATTCAATAAACCAAGTTTTTATTTTTCAAAGTTATACTGGCCTTATGTTTGATTTATTTATTAAGGAATGGTTGGTGGCAGTAAAGTAGAGTGAAGGGTTTTAAAGTGACGTGATGACCTCCCTTTGTGAGTCTTGAGGAAGGCCGTCACAGCCTCCCTCTGTTGTTAACATCTAGTTGGAAAAGCAGGTTCTCTAGCAATGGAACATATTAGAGATTCTCCCTACTCCTCATCAGAATTAAGTCTGGTTGCCACTGGCAATGATACCATGGAACTCTAGCGGAACATCCCTTAGAACCTCCATTCCCCAAGGGTAGGATACAAGGGTAGGATATTGTATTTAGGATATCAAGCATCACACAGTATGGTTGTGTAAATATTTAAGAAATACCAATGATCCTCCTCAAGAGCTGATTATCCTGTACTGGGGTTGGTGGGTGTTGTTAGCATGCTTAATAGCAAGGAATTGTGGGAGATGTAGTATAACAACACCTAAAAGCCTCACATTCTCTAATTCTGCTGAACTTGACCTAGATCTGTCTTCTCGTCTTTTAGAAACACTGATCCTTCTACTAAATCCGCTGGATTAGATGGCACAAGGGTTCCCCTCAATGGCCAGTGAATAGATACAAGGCAATGCAGAGAGATTTTACTCTAATTGATTACGGCCAGAGCGCAAAACTGCTTTCCCCTTCCCAGGAACACAGGGGGCAGGTTTAGGTCAAGATTGTTTACAGGAAGGTTTAACCTGTATTATAGTCATTAACCTGGGATTAAAACCCTTTACATCAACACCACAACTGCTAGTTTAACTGCTGGTTTTACCACCACATTTCAGCTAAAAATGTAAAGAAAGTAAGAAAGAAAATACTTTGCCTTTAATTGCTCTTGCCCTGTGGGTCATTTAATAAATTGGGAAAGGTGAGGGAATTTAGACTTCCCTCAGTTGAAAGTACTGTCATACATTCGGACACGTCTTTAAGAAAAGACAATGGGACTTATGGCACCGGACCTACAATTGAAACCCAACATACTGTGCTGCCAGCCACACCGCTTCCCTTAAAATCCTTCATGCACCCAGAATGCTTTATTGTTGCTCACACTCATCATCGGAGGCCCTTTGTTGTTCAGCTAATGGATGGTTCTTAGTACCCTTTCATCTTCACATCCCTCTGATCTGGCAAAGGTAAGGGCTACCATTATTACACCATAAAGTACAACCCCTGCAAACACATGAAGAGAGACAGTCTATCAGGGGGCGGGAAGTTTGTCTTAAGACAGATTTAGGCCTCAGGACTACATACAATGAGCTGATTTCTTCAAATCCTGCCCAAGCACTGAGAAAGCCAACAGGAAACACCCCTCTGCTCTCCTAGAAACTACTGATGAAATCTAGAAGACTTCTGTTCTCTGTAAGATCCAGGGCAATATGACAAACCCATTATCTCTACTTGATTTGGGGATCTACCTCATTCCTATGCTATTTAACAGGTGGAGTAATGACGAATACATAAGATAGTGCTAGTCAATTTCTAGGCCTTCATATTCCAGTCTTTTACTCCTGCATTCCTTTATAAACTTCAAAAACACACTAAACTGTTCTCACTATTCCAAGGCTATGAAAAGCCAACATAATGGGACTCTCCATCTGCATGCAGTGTCTCTAATCTGCTGCAGCTGCAAGTTCGGAAGTTGCACCTTCTCTTGCTTGTTGCCACTTTGCCACTGTTCCCTGCAAGTCCTTGGCCTCTCCCTGTATCTTTGTTCTTCCCGTTGCTGCAAGGTTGGGGAGAGAGAAGGATTATATAACCTCTACACTCTGCACAGCACATGGCATACTGTTGGTGCTTAAGTACCAATAGCAACAGAATAGATGTAGCCGCCTGCTTTGGTTGTATTGTTGGTCTATTCCTTTCCTTTTGGGAAGGGGGAGGGGCAAGGACCAGAGCAGTCCCAGCTTGGGTGACAGGGAGCCACAGAGTGGCATATGCCCGTGAGGTCTCTAAGGAACTGTCACCCCAAGTCATTTCCCAGAGAGGTCTGGGAAGATGTGGCTACATCGGTGATGCACTCAGGCCTCCCAACAAATCTGGATCTGACCCCAATGCTTAGCCAGGGGATCTGTGGCCAGAATTAAATTAATAAAAGTTGTGGCCCTTTTACTTCCAGTTCAAAGTGTGAAGTGTGTTTATTGTTTGTGGAAGGTACCAGGCCCGGCTCAGCCATAGGACCACAAAATAATTTTGTTTGTTTTAAAGCTGAAAATAAAAGCAACAGTTTAGGCTGCCAGCTCCCTGGGGAGCTGCTTCTCTCCTTATCCTGTCTGTTACAAAGGTGGGAGAGATTCAGAATACCCCTGCAATGGTCTGTTGTGGCAATAGTCCTCAAGCTCTGGCCTTTTAGATCAGACCTCTGGTCTGCGGCCTTCTTAAAATGGGCCACGGACATGGATCTCACAGACACCCCCGCATACACGCACAGTGGATGTGTCATGCTTGCGGAGGGACATGTCGTGAGCGCACCATGAGCATTACACACCCATCTGTGCCACCCACCCACACACACACACACACACACACGGAGTCCCCAGCTGGTCTGTGATCCCAAAAAGTTTGGGGACCGCTGCTTTAGATGATTCAGACATCCGGTCTCAGAATCCCTGCCCACTGGCCATGCAGGTTGGAGCTTATGAGAGCTAACATCCAAGCCATCTGGAGGGCCAGCGGTTGAGACACCACTATGTCATACACTATTAAAACAATTTTCCCCAGCCTGTCCCTCCAGATTTGTCAGATGACTACAACTCCCATCATCCCCAGCCACATATCTGCAGAAATGCCTCAGCTACAGCATATTTACAACATGTTAGGAATCCAGTAAAGACACTGTCCAATCTCAAACATATTTGAAGAGATTGCTGAGATCTAGCTACCTCCCTCGTTTGCCTACAGGGAGATAAAGTCCTTTCTAGAATTAAAAGAGGATGCTTCTCCTTCTCAAAGTTGCACAGAAGAGAAAATTTCACCATGTAGGATGTTTCTCCCCCTCCTCCTTCTATACTGCGAGAAAACCATGCATGTTTATTTGTAGATTAATCCTGACACAACCTGACACAACTCCGGGAGGCAGTAGAAGACAGGAGGGCCTGGCGTGCTCTGGTCCATGGGGTCACGAAGAGTCGGACACGACTAAACGACTAAACACAATCCTTAAGGTACAGAAACTCTTTCCAGGTCTGGACCCAACAACCACGGTTCCTTATAATTTATAAGCACGGGCATCAGACAAACCAAACCAACAATCAAACTAAACAAGGGACAAAAACATTGTTGTACCATAGAGATTAACTGCTATGTATTCATGTGAACATGCAGGGGTCCGTCTTTAAGGTGCCACAGTGTTTTTGTCTCTGTGTTTGTTTTGTCCAATATAATTTCTAAATTTCTGAATTTCTACATCCTGGACTGGTTATCCACAGAGGTGGACAAATGGGACATCATTTTGCTTCTTTTATAGTGCCTTTAAGCAACAACATTTCCCACTTCTGTTTCAGAGTAATACAAAGCAGAATAGTGGAGCTCAGCTGATTTCATAAGTAAATCTAACCAGAGTGAGTTCAATTTTAAATTCAATGCACTGCAAAAGACATCTGGCACTTCAGCAGAAATTCGATTGCTTCGTTCCATAAGTTCCAGTGATTCAAAGTTCCTCCTCTAGTTATGACATACCGGACTGAGCAACAGGATTTCAGCTCTCATACAAACAGCACAACAGTAGTCCAAACAGATAACAAAAATCAGCTAATGAGCAAAAGTTGCTTCTTGTGCTAGTGCCAAACAACCCAAGACAGCTGCAAGCTGTATTTTAAGTTCAGAAGTATTATGAAATGTAAGTTTTAGCCACATCTTTTAAAGGTGCTTTCTTTTTATAATATAGATTTAAAGGTCAAAGAGAAAGTTATCATTCTGGGTGAAACATTTATAAAGTAACAAACTGTTTCACCGGTAGTCATGGCTCAATATTATTTAATTTGTCATGTTAAATACTACAGTATTCAGTTTTCACTCGCATAAGTTACCCTTGAGGATGTCTGCTGCATAATTGGAACACTATTTCCCTTAAAATACCAAAAATATTTGCATTGTTAAGTAATCTTGCTCTGTGAAGTGTGGAACACAGCTCAAACACCTGCAGTAGCTTCCTGCTGTCTTCCAGGCAAAATTCAAAGTGCTAGTCTCTGACCTATGAAACGAAAGTTAAGATGTGTCCAATGCTATTTCCACACTTACACAGTTTACATAGACTATATACAGCTCTCCTCTATATAATTCTTTGTTATGTGCAGGAGTTCTACCAAAAGCTATTTTTTTGCAGAAGCACTTAACACCATAAGTGGGCACCATAAGTGGACTTCAGAAAATCCCCAAATAAATTCCCCTGCTCTGGTCCTGAATCAAGAAATCCTGCCAAATGCTTCTCTAACTGCCTCTCTTAAATAAATCTATCCCCCCCCCCCCGGTGAAGATTCCCTCTCTCCGTTATACCCTCTATTAACCATGTGTTAACCTTATTCCACTATTCTCAGAATCAGAAAGCATAGTGTGTCCAGACCAAAGGTTTTCTTATTGCCATTTGCACCTATTATTTACTGCATTTATGGTCAACAGGGAAAAAATCCTGATGTTCATAAATTATTCTTGATATAGCTTAGGATTCAAGGGTTCAGTCCTGTTTTTAGAAATCTTGCTTCATGAGATGGCGTTGCTGCATTAAAAATAGGAAAGGAATGAGGCTAGAAGAATTTGAAAGAACATTGTCAAGGAAGTGCAAGACTTCTCACTGCTGTCCAAGGACACAGCTGTGTCCAGGATTGTCAAATTGCTTGATTTCATTTAAAATAATACTACAAGGGGTGGCAAGTAAACTCCTTTTAAATAATACATGAGCTAACCTGCTAGCTTTTACTGAACTAACCTGCTAGCTTTTTGCATTTAGGTAGAAAAGAGGCCACAGTCCATAGCCGCCTAGAGTGGTCTGGTGGTCCAGATAGGCGGGGTATAAATAAATAAATAAATAAATAAATAAATAAATAAATAAATAAATAAATAAATAAATAAATAAATAAATAAATAGGAAGAGCAAGTCCTAGAACAGGGCTAAATCTAGCAGTGGCCTCAGGAGCTGAAAGGCAACCTTTGTTTGCTATGGGGGTCCCCCCTGAGCTAACCTGATAGCTTTTTGCATTTAGGTAGAAAGGAGGCCACAGTCCATGTAAAACGGTGAAACCCCACTGTGGAAGCAGACCAAGAAAGAATCAGGCAAAAGCAGTTAACCTAAGCTAACAGCATCTCAGGAAATCTTTGACCGATGCAAATATCTTCTCTGTCTAGAAGGATTTTCCCATTCTCTTCAAGGCAGGCCCATGCACATATCCCTTTTTTCAGATTGCATGTACTAGAAGAGGGTGCATTAGATATGCATTCCTATACAAGGCTGACATGACTGAGCAATTCTTGCCAGAGTTACTTTCACTAAAGATGTTCATTGCCATTTCCTCCCCTTAGCAATTAACTTCTCGTCCATCTTTTGTTATCATAAAACCACTTTCTGGTTGCAAGTGATGAATTAGTCATTGTAATTCTCCCTGGATTTTCTTATAAAAGTCTTAGTAGTGGGGAAGTAAAGGGGCTGGAATTTAGCTCAGATTGTGGCCAACCATCCATTTAAACAAGTCCACATTATAGCAAATAAACTTTAGTTAACAGACTAAGGCACTTGACTAAATCATGCCTTTCTCCCAACCTCAACAGAACATCTAGAAAAGAGCTTCTGCGTTACTTTCCATACCTCAGTACATAATAGCAGGGCTAGCTCTACCATTCAACACAGAGAGGCAGCAGCCTCAGGCAGCAGTTGGCGAGAGTGGCAACCACAGCCCCCCAACTACTTCTTCTGAGTCCCAGTCTCCCCCTGCATCCCATAATATAGCTGCTACCCTTCAGGTGTGATGGAAGATCCCATCCTATGTTGCCAATGTTGAAGTCAGATTCAGTCCACCTTGGTTTTGTAAGAAGGCCTGAGGGAGAAGTGCCGTCTTGTCTATAGCCTCAGGAAAAAAAAGGCCTTAGCCCCATTCTGGAATCTACCATGCATAAGCAAAGGGCTGTGTTCAGTTGGTTTTGATTTCTCCCCCTTCCACTGGCCATAGTAATGTTTCCAGACAGAAAAGGTATCCCCTCTCCTATCTGACAGGGTGGAGATCACCTCCTCCTGGTTCTTCCAGTGTCTAACTGTAACAAGCCTAATTTCTTCCATTTGAAGCTTGCATGGCTGATATTTTGAACTGAGTGGGTTTTTCCCCCTCTGAATCTAATATGACAATAATTTCAAAGTTTATTCTGTGAACAAATTGATTTTTCCCCATCTGAGGCTATGGGCATTCACAACATGATGTTTTAACTAAATTTTGTGCACACTCTTATCATTCATTTTTCATAAAATTTCTCCTCAAATACTTTCTACAAATTAGATGTGTTGGAATAATAGCTTGTGCTCAGTACTCGTAGTCCAAAATTTCTATTTTATTTTATTTTTGTTGCTGTTGTTTACAGTTACACATTGGTCTGCCTTTATCTTTTGTTCTGGTTATATCATTCTGCATAAAATCTTATTACATGTAATAAACTCTATTGAAAACATTGCTCAGGAGCCTAATTGTGATAACACCTACAAATTCATAGTTTCCATTAATAATGCAGTTTTGACCTGAACAGTTCTGAAGCTGGTCATTGCTGAGGTCAGACACATGTAGTTGCCAGCATCAACAGGTACATGTGCACATGCGGTTTTCTGCATTTACTTTATGAATTTGTTCCTTTGGACTTGGTATTATTCACAAAGGAAGTGTGACTTCATGCTGTTTCACACTGGTCAGGGCAAAGGGTATTCTATTTCTGGACCCACATTTATTCCCACTTCCCATAAAAAGCAGAGATCTGTTAAGCAGCACTGGGAATACCTCGCTGGCTGAAATCCTGTTGTGCAGTTCTGCCAACAGCATAACTTTTAGATGCCCAATACACCCAAGTTGAGAAATCTCAGAAGGCATTGTCTGTTGCATGGTGAGTCATGTGACTCAGTACGCAACAGATGATATCTATGAAGATTTTAAAATTGATTGTAACTCATTTCCAAAAGTTATGCTGTTTGTGTAACAGTGTAACCAGAGTTCAGACACTGAGTCAAGAAGTCCCCTCTGGTTCAGTAACTTTTCCCACACAGTGACTAGCCAAATTACATGGGTACAGCAAATGTGCAGACAGAGAACACCTTCATATCCCTGCCCTGTTTGCCCCAAGTATCTAGCTACCAGAGGTAGTAAACTGCATCTTACTATAGAGGCTCTGGATGACACTTGAATTTTCAAGTGAGCCTGCCATTAGACTTCAGTCTGTAATGGGGCTTCCCTCACACCCCGTGAATAAAGTTGTAGGCTGCTAGAAGAAATGTCTGAGATGTGTCTGCATGAATTGCATATTGAAATGAGGTCACTACCAAAGACATCTTTGAATATCCCTGCCTGAAGAGAAACTAGATTGTGAAATAACATTGCTCCTGTTGAACACTCTTGGTAAATATTGCAAGAAAAAAGAAAGCAAGAAGCTAGTATCTGGAATGTCAGTGGATATGCACACACACATGTGTAAACAACTTTACCTCAACGCCATTTGGATTGTCTGAAGTGAACATTAAGACAGGATCCCCTCAATGCTTCCCTTTCCACATAGAAAAGCTGACTGGATGACACTTGAATTTTTCTTCAGTTCTGCCAATGGAGTAACAGCCTCCTTTACATTTGAAAACAGCAGGTTAGCTTCAAGTAATGTGGGCAAGCTAAGTGGCTAATAGCTCTTTCCTCTGACACCTTGCTGATGCCCCACTGCCTCCGCGGTCTGAGATGACCACCATATCCTGCCTAACACTAAGTCCAGCTCTGGAACCACCAGTAGTTTGCACAATGGCTTTGAGAAGCTGTGTACCAGGAAAGGAGATCTGCAGGCACCTTATCTCACTTCAGCGGGGAACTAGACTGAATTTCATGCACAGGTCCAGAGACTGCTTCAGAGAGGAAGCCAGCAGAGTAAAAGCCTAGTATACAGTTTAGGTTTGCTGCAGATTTCATCTCTAGTTATACTGTTGCCTTCCCCCTCCCATCACCTTCCTGCAGATATGCAAACTCAAAATCACAAAAAAATACAAGCAAACACATCTCTTATTGACTCCCATTTCTAGCCCACTCCAGTACAAACTATCTATTCTAAAGCTGCCAACTGGGCAAATTGCTGTGTTGGAATGGCCAACTTTTTTAATGTCTTAAGGTGATGAGTTCTCTCTCACTGTCCTATACCCTACCTGAAAAAGTCTGAATAGTATTTACGAGCTCAACGTTCATCCCCACCACAGGGCTTTCAGCTCACCTGCCGACCCACACGGTTGTTGTGCAGCCTCATGCGGGAATGAATGTCTCGGTGGATCTCCCGGGAATCCAGGAAGTCCTTGGAAAACTTCTCCCCATAGTCCACATCAGGGCTGCAGCCACCCCATTCCCAGGAGTCCTGCAGGCCTGGGGCCTCTGCTGGCATGTGTTCCAAATGCACCCCATGCACCATCCCCTTGCCTCGGTTCATGGCCTCCAGCTGGAGACGGTGGAGCTTCACACGGAAAGCCTCCTCATCCCCACGACGTTTCTGGTCGCAGCCGCAGGACTGCAGCTTGCCCAGGGAGCAGGCGTTGGACACAGCGTGCACCACACCTGCAGCTGCAATGGCATAGGCAAAAGCACTTTCCCGGAAACCTGCAGGAAGGAGCACATGTAAAATTTCACTCAGATACCATTGAAAAGCTCACCACTATCACTAGGATAGGGCCCCATGCATAGCTTGCACCATATAGTGCAATGTTTATTTATTATATGAAGCCTTTGTTGCCTTTCTGTGTAGTTATGGACTACAGAACCCATGGTCCTCCACATATTGTTGGACTCCAGCTCTAATCAGTCCCATTCACCATGGCCAATGGACACTGGGAATGGGAGTCCAATTACATTCGGAGGGCTCCAAAATATCCACTCCAAGACACATCATCAACAACTAAAGGCTTCATTATAGCCACTTACTGTCAGAAGTATGGTAAATAGATGTCGGGCGTTTTCATGTTCCCTGGCTTATTCGCTAGTGGCTTTTGTTCACCAGTCTTTTTATTTTGGTTGGCAGTTGGTGCTACATGAGCTGACAGAGTTTGAGTTTGTCATTCCATAACATTTTAATGACTGTTTTTCTGTTTAATTTTAACCTGTCTGATTGAAATGAAACATCTGAGAGGATCTGAGGCATCAAAAGGCAGTGGCCGCAGCGGGCGGGGGGGAGAGAAATCCTTTAAATTAGTTTTTGAAGAGGTAGTCATGTTAGTCTGTGCTGGTATATCAGGCAAAAACAAAAAAATAAAAAAATAAAGTAGACAAAAACTTTATGGCACCTTAAAAACTAACTACTATATTTTAACGGGTCAAGTTCACTTCCTCAGTCTTATTTGTTTTTTTCTTTCTTTTGTTTTTTTGCCTGATGTGCTTTTAATTAATAAATAAAAACAAAAACATAATAAGAAATGAAAACTGCATGTTGTTACAGCTGATCATTAAAGATAAGATAAAAAGGAAGGGGAGAGTGCAGAAAAAGAAGAACTTATTATCCGACGGACCTAATAGTCACTGTTCAGAGTTGCTACGTCCAAGGTCATGGTGACATCCAACCTCCAGTAGGAGTGGAATGAAAAGACATAAAGGCATCGAGGGGCCAAAGAGGAACAGCAACTTTGGTTGTGTCACCTCAGGAAATCTGAACCTTGTCTGGTTCTGAATATCTTCTGAATTGACAATGGCATCCATCCTTGTGTAGCTTCTAGTGTCTTTTTAGCATCTAAGGCCGAAGCAGGAAACAATCGCAAGGCAGGTTTCTTACTGACTTGAACTGTGAAAAATGTGGAGCTTCAGCTTACACCCTTCTGGGCTGATTCATTCTGCTCCCTTCTATGAAGGCAGAAATGCCACTGAAGAGGCTAAGAACACACAGACTAGATCTTGGCTCATGCTTCCCCTGAATTTTCCCCCAAGTATTATCCTGATGTCTCATGCTACCTGCTACTGTTTATGTCTATAAAAGTCACTAGTCTGGGCATAGAACTATGTTTAGTAGTCCATTCACCCCCACACATCAATCTGATGAAAGAGTCAAGTTTAATCCAGTTCTCAAACATCTGCTTGCTTAATCAACTGCAGGGGATGCTTATTCAATAAAGTTACCTAATTACAAACCCAACCCACCCTATTTTCAGCATAGTCTTCAGCCGTTATTCCTCCCATTACTTGTAGTACTGTGGTGCAAACAAGATAGGGCAAAGGTGTGGAAATAACCCACAGCCCTTGCCTCCTAGCATGAATATACAGAGGGACCCAGAAGAAGACAATCACCAAGGGCAAGAAGAACTGCCACTCCTTTGGGTGGCAAGACAGCATTCACAGACCCTAGGCCATCAGACAAGGAGATCAGCTATGAAGAAATGCATGCATATATATATATGCCGTATAATGTGCACCTTGAAGCTGCTTAGTTGTGTGAAACAAAGGGCACCAATCTCTTATCTGCATCCTGAGTCATGAAAAGGACCGGGGCTGTAAGGCTGCCTTGGCCTTATCCAGGCAATAAGGTTCTTCTGAGGGCCAAAGTATGTGAGGTATGGAAGACGTCAGCATCAGACCACCCAGGGTTTTTTTTTTACCTCCATTTAAATACAGTTGCAATCTCTCCCTCTTTCACTCTCTCCTTCCGTCCTTCCACCTCTCCCCCGCTGTAGGCCAGAGGTGGGCAGCCCAAAACGCTCTAGACTATTTTTGCTTTCCCCTGGACCTCCTCTTCCAGCCACACTGCCCCACTCAAAGCACTCTGGGAAATGTGCCTCCAAACTGCACATGGCAACTCGGAAGTCATTAGAAGTACAATTGCACCATTTTACCCCTTCTGGGCCCTGTTTTAGGTCTTAAAGGATTTTTTTTTTTTTTAAGAAACAGGAAGTGACCAGCTAGGTAAAAACAACTTCATCAGGCCTAAAGCAGCAATATTTATTTATTTATTTTATTTTTATTTTTATTTTTATTGTTTTTATTCTATCTATTGTTGTTAGCCACCCAGAGTAGACTTTGGTCTAGATGGGCGAGGTATAAATTTAATAAATAAAATAAATTAATAAAATAATTTAATAAAATAAATTTAATAAATAAATAAAATAAATAAAATAAATTTAATAAATAAATAAAATAAATTTCATGCTTATAGTATATGCACAAAGGGATGTAGATAAACAAGCCAGCATGGTCTTCATAAACAAAAGGAGGTGCTGCTGCAAAATGTTTAATGCAAAGCCTTGTTAGCTTTTTTTTCCCCTCTCTTTCAGTGTTTCTAATATGCCAAGGTTGAATTAACTCTTATTTATAGTAGCAGTACTGTAGTTTCACTCCCTGACTCACCACTGATGTCACTTAGCCTTCACAGAGGGCATAATCATTTCCCAACTCTCCTCCTGCACAAGCTAAACAGAAGGTGCCATTCCACAGTAATAGAGCAACTGGCACACACATATTCTTCACAGAGGAGTACATGTTTTTATATTTAAGAATCCAACAGAAACAACAACAATACTTCCATACGTACTTCCTCCTCCATTGTTGTATTTATGCTAGCGCTGAACACAAGAATAAAACAAAGGACAAAAAGGTCATGAGAGAGAGAGAGGGATCAGGGAGACAGACATCATACTATCTAAACTGGAAGGAAGGAAGGAAGGAAGGAAGGAAGGAAGGAAGGAAGGAAGGAAGGAAGGAAGGACTCTCTTATGAGAGATGCCACAAAATATGACTTCAACCAAGTATTCAGCCAAGTGTAAAGATAATGGCAGCCTTGCCACTAAAGAAAGCTGGACTACAGATGATGAGGTGTTATTTCAGAAGGCTTGGGATACGGCATCGACTGCTTTGGAACCAAGAACCAATTGTCTTAACTTACAGGAGGTGAATTAAGACCATTTCTAAGACAAGAGGTGATCAGGTGGAGGTATTTTTGGAAGCCATAATCCTGGACTTTGCTTCCCGTATTGTTTTTAAGGAGTGATAACAGTAGGAATTCCCTTTGCACAAGCCTAGAAACACTGTTCTTCAGCAGCCCTCAAAATGTTGCATTTCCAAAAGGAACTCAATGCATTACACACCACTTCTCAGAGCCATGCTGCTGCTATCATCGCTCCATTTGTATAAGTGATCTGTTGCTTTGCACACTATTGACAACATTTGATGCTTTTATCAACAGGCCAGGGAAATACAGAAAAATGCACACTGGTTTTCAATTATGATACTGCTCCTTGGAAATAGCTATAATATACCAAAAACAAAACCAGTGAATGCTTCCATTGCCACTCAGGATTGATAAGGCAGTCATACAGAAAAATTCCTCTCAAAATTCCTCTAAAATGCTTTTAAATGACCTTTAAAATTATCTTTTGGAAATAACAATACAGTATAACTGGGAAAGTAACTAGATGCTATCATTAAACCAAACTACTCAGGGCTTACTTATTATAATTTAAAAGTAACTTTTGTAGCTAATATTTACGTTGGCCAAAATCTAGGTGCTTAGTGTAATAAATCACACTAGAGTAGGCCCATTGAATCAATGATGATTAGGTAAGTTACCTTCTTCATATGTTCCACTGATTCAAATGAACCTACTCTAACTTTAACTTTGTGAGTATCTCCTGTTTCTTTGAATCAATCGAACTTATGGAGGAGATGATTCCATGGCCTATTCTAGTGCAATCTGCTACACTAATGAAGATTTTGGCCATTATCTGTTACCCAAAATTAACTAGTTACTGGTAACTATGTAATTCATAAATCATTACTTCCAGGTTCTGTTGTTCAGTATAACTTATATCACGTTAACATTACTAATATGATCATGATCAAACAATCTATGAGGCTGGCTACACATGGGTTTATTGGACTCTGCAGTCCCCTGCTAGAATAGTTAGGCTCCTTCTTAAAAAATATTTACTACACAATGTTCTTGTTAGAGCATTCCATCCCATCCCTAATGGGTCTAGGGTTGGAATCTACTGCTTATTTGGAATGAGCAGTTGAAATAAATGTGGTTTTCTTGCTGTGCAATCACCTAGATTGTTCAGTATGGCGTTGAAGGTGCAAATTCTTCCTACGTACATGTCAATGGTAAGTGTAAAGGTGGGTGTGGTCTGGCCATGACTGTGGGTGGTATCCTCCAGACTATTTTGAAGTGAAAAAAGCATTTTCAGTTTTATTTTATTTAAAAAAAAAAAAAACACACACACTTTTCTACTGTTGCACTGCATCACTTAAGCAGTATGCATTTACCAAAACATATTGCCACTCTGTACTCCTTCTCTTTGTGAGCATAAAAACCCAGCATTAATGCCCACCCACAAGCAAATGGAAGCAGGCTGTTTCCCTGTTTCCAGCCAGCAGACAGGTATTGCAAAGAGAAGGCAGGAGTTGGGGAGCAAGAAGGGGAAGGGCACATTGCGACCAAACAGCTCAGAACAGGGCAATCTAATGCCAACATGTGGTTGACTAGATCACAACTACAAGGGCTGCAGGAGCAATTTCCATGTGAATGGAAGGAACAATCTAATCAAGCCCCACTGTTCTAAATTGTTCCAAAGCAACCCACATTAGATCACTCCCTATTGCTAATGAAGCTGTACCCTATACCACATTTGTTCAAATTGGCCTAACAAAATGCCTACGAAATGTTACATAGCACTAGGAAATACAGATTCTTTCTAAAACACATCTCAATGTACAAAACTTTGAAAAGTTTGGGGTTTTTACACTACAGCCAGAAGTGGTAGATTCTAAGGGCTAAAGTCCAAAGAAAATGAACTTTTAAACACTCTGCTCCTATATCATATTATTCATTTAATATCAGGGTGCTTTCATGGGCCAAATTTTGGAAACAAAAAGTATGTACTTATGTATGTATTCCATTAATTGTTCTTCTTCCCACTCCTTTTCCTAACTGGAACTCTGCGTAAGACACAACAATACTTAAAAGCTATACAATCACATATGTGTCATCATAACATACAATTAAAACACCATGAATTCATAAATAAAGAACATGTCAGCTACCACATCTTTTCAAGTTAGGCTTGGTGATTTCTGTTTTGGGACAAGGGGATTACACCAGAGTGACCTCTAAGATCCTTTCAGAACCTCTGGTCATGAGGAATCTGAAAGAGGGGTTGGGAATGGGAATGATTAAGCACCATTGAGTCTCACCCACTGCAATGCTCGCCAGCTATAATTAGAGCACGCTTCAGTTTTGGGTTTTGTTTATACTCTGCAAGATACACTGGAGTCACGCGAGCTTTCACAGGAGAAGCAGCTTGAGGCTGAAATCACCATAGCTCAGCATTGTTTCACCGTGCAGAGGGGAATTTCCAGAACTGGGTTTATCAATGAGGGAACTAGACAAACCCAACTCAGAACTGTTGTGTTGCCAGGGAAGGTTTCGAATTACATGTCATATACATGCACGCACCTCTCACAAAATATTCTATGAATATAGGATAAAGTTTATGCATTTATGAAATATGGCAGTATACTTCAAATAGATAAGATCTGATAAAAGGTGTGTGCATATGAGAGAGAGAGGAGGATTCAGTGGCTTTCATTTAAAATACCAGAGCAAACAAACTAAATGCTGTCTGGCTTGATAAAGGAGGCTGACCAATCTCTTTATTTACCACTCAGTTTTTTTTTGTTGTTTTTTTTGTTTTGTTTTGTTTTTTGCATATCCAGGCACTAAGGAAAGCCTGAACATTCTTATTTCCATATATCTTAATTTCATTCATACCCTGTGACTAAAGAATGACAAATACCTCCACTTCTGAAAAAGACCATAGTCCACCTAATGCCAATTTTCTAAGCAAAGCTCAGTGGAGCAAATAGATAGCCAACAGAATGGATATAGGGCCAAACAACAGTTGGCAGTGGGTACAGTATCTCCTGTTTCCTTCACAGAGACAAAGGGGTTTTTCTGCTTACAGCCCCTTCCCAGCTGGGTAATGAAGAATCTACTGAGAGTCCTTCATTTGGACCCTACATTGCCTCTCCTCAAGGCCCTGGAATCACCATGTATCATAAGCTCATATTTTTCCAGGAATCTATACAAAATCATCCCTCCTTTGTAATCTTCTGTGCTTTTCTCATCCTGCCTCAGCTTCAGAAAATTGTCTTCTTTCTTAGAGGAGGAATGGAGAAGCAGGAGTAGTCTTTGGTCTCGTTTAATGGGCATGATCTTGATAGCGTTACAGGCAAGCTGGTAAACCAATCACAGCTCAATCTGCCATTTATTATGGCTTTTGCAATGGGCAAGGGCACCATTTTGTCATTAGTTGGTCTTCTTAAAATAAACCTTTGGTTAACACTGGAGTGCTTTTCTGGTTCTAGTTATGCATGTCAAAGCAAAATACTCTTTAAATGAAATAGTACAGTGCTCAATTATTGTAATCCTACTTTTAAAAAGTAAAACACTTCCCAGTCTTGCCATTTTAGTTACATTTCATTTTAAATCTACATCTCCAATCTAAAGCAAGCATTCAACACTTGGCTTTCAGTGTTCCGTGGTTAGTCAAGCCAAATCAATAGAGGTGCAGAGGAAAGACTATAACTTGTTTCTTCCATAACCCTGGGGCAGCTTGCTTGGTTGTTTTCAGATTTTTAAAATATATTTTTGTTGTGTGTTTTTTTTTCCTATTGAGAGGAGCCGGAAAGACTAAGTATATGGCATCTTCAGAACCTGGAGACCCAAGAAGGTATGGGATTGTAATGGATCCCTTGATCTGCCTGTAACACATTCCTCCCGACCCCTAGGGCTGGAGCATTGACAGGGCAGTGATGACACAGTCGATGCTGGAAGGGCTAAACTTGTTCTCTACCTCAGGAGATCATCCATATCCTAAGACCACTGGGTTCCCCTCCTAGGGATTGCAGAATTGCCCTTTTCAATATACATGTGCTTACCAATGATCTTTATTTTTTTAAAGACTGCTCAGGGTTTTGCTCCCCCACCATATTGGAACTTCCCCTTCCCCTCACTTCCTGGTGATGGGGGCCAGTCTGTATGAGGCCTTCTGCTGTGGCCCTCTCACGGACAAAGGCACACCACAAAGGAACAAATAGAACAATGACGTGCAGTGTCCCTGGTAGTGCAGAAAGCTGCACTTCTCCTTGTAGCTTACAGCAGAAAAGTAAAGCTTTATGAGTACTAAGACCCACCCATCTGAAAGCAGACCTAATTCTCATTGCAGTAAACCTCTGCCTGCACTGTGCCACTTTCGAGTGCAGTTAATAGTTCTCATAACTTAGGCTGCAATTACAGTGAGAACCCAAATTGGAGTGATTCAGCTTTGTAGCAGTTTGATTCGCAGCCAGTCTTCGGCTGCCATTTGTTTTGAGTGATCACACAGGGCCCATGGATTCATTCGGAGCCAGTAGCTATACTGGCTCTCATGGTGAGACCCAAATGTCAGCCCAAATCCCTCCCCTATTTTCTTTCCTCCTTTTGTGCCCTCCCCCAGCCTAGTTCATCCTCCCTCTCTCACCTTTTGGCACAGCTTTGCCAGACTTTTTTCTTCCTCTCAGCCAGCTCATGGAGACGTCTAGTTTCTCCATTGGGGACTTTTTCCTAATTATTTATTATGATTGTGGGGAGGGGTTGGCTGTGGATTGCTGTGGGACAAAATGCCAAGCCACTCCCCCTCGGTAGGAGCCCTGCCTACCTGCGTGCCAGCAGTATGGGGCCACTACATCCACAACAATGTATTTGCAGCCAGGCAGAGAGCTTCCGCCAGGGAAGGTGGTGATCGGAGGCAGCCAGAGTATGTTGGTGATGCATCAGCTCCCACACACACACAGAAGGACAGCACTACAGGTAAGTCCATGCCAATCAGTAGCCAGGATTTTTCCCCCACTTTGTCCCATGGCACCTTTTAACCATTTCTGTGTAACCCAATCACTACAGTATTTCCCTGGAAGTAAACCCTGTGGGTTTTCTACTAAATGTAGGTTGTGCAGCCTCAACTGAAGAGTTATGATCAGGAGAGACATACTGATATTTTTGATGATTGGCTTTGTTCCCCCACTGTGGAGTCTATAGTGCTAAACTACTGTATTACTGCAATGCTTTTGCTGTTTAATCATTTAGTCGTCTCCGACTCTTCGTGACCCCATGGACCAGAGCCCAACAGGACCTCCTGTCTTCCACTGCCTCCCCGGGTTGGGTCAAATTCATGTTGGTCGCTTCGATGACACTGTCTTTCCATCTCATCCTCTGTCGTCCCCTTCTCCTCTTGCCTTCACACTTTCCTAACACCAATTAATTTTTTTTAAAGACATTTGGGTGAAAGATCACAGGGAGAAGGTGTTCTTGTAGTCCCTAAACATCACCACCACCACACCATCCACATACCTTCCTCCTGCCCTTTCGCAAAAAAAAGAACAGATCACATGGGGGAAAGACTGTCTGAATCTTTTCAGTTTAAAAATAGAAGCCACCAGCGGCTGAGGAAAAAAACCCTACAATAAGGGCCAGACTAATTCAAACTGGCCTTTGCATCATGTGATCAGTAAACATTCATATAACAGGAGCAAATTCCGCAGAATCTGACCATAGATGCAGCCTCAGACTTCTCCCTGACATCATGTTTTATGGGATCAGATGTATATCTTTCTGGTATTGAGGAGCATTTAATAATGAGAGCCCCCAGCTGCAGTCTGAAGCTCAAATACAGTCTGATCACCTCACCAAACCTGAAATTCCTCAAATATGACAGATTGGAAAAAGTAATCAGTGGTTCCCAGTGCTAGAGGCTGTTGGATCAAACTAGACAGCCCACTGTTTTCATACTGTCTTTTCTGTGGCATCTGTGCTGAGCTGTCAAATTCTGATATCAGGACATTCATGATGTTAACCCTCTAAAATTTAGGAGACTGAGATGGGAAAGGGATCAGAGAATAAGTTCAGCCACCTTTGACTGTTATCACAGGCCAACTTCAAATCGAGTGCTTTACAAATCTTCCTGGCAACCACCACATACACATACATCATTACCCCCTGAAGATTTTTTTAAAAGAATCACTGTTGTTGCGCGCGCGCACACACACATGGACATGCACACACACTTTTCGAATCTCTGGTTCTTGAATACAGCTGTCCAGATGTCTGGAGTCCAGGTCAAATATTCTCAAACAGCAATTTCTATATTCCTTGTTCATTTTGTAGCAATCTGAGCTGTGTCCCACCTTTGTTTTCTTAACTGAATGATCTAAAACCATATGACCCTTTTCTCTGCTGTAACTGTACAGGTCTCCTCTTTTAAGCTTCCTGAATGGAAGCCTGCCTCAGAATCATGGCTAGGTCTTTCCGAGCCATCTGGCTAAGAAGATTCAGGGTGAAAAAAAAACAACATATTTAACATCCATCTCCCGTCAGGATCTCTCAGTCTCAAATACCCAGATAAATAATATCATTTTAACTGTTTCGCCTGGGTTTTCACCCTGTCCAGAAAGCAAGAATTGCAGAAGGATGCAGAATATTCAAGATCCTGCTCAGAGGCTGTCACAGAAGAAGAAGATTGTGAAGTAAATGTAGGATGGTGAGATTCTGCATAGATGGAGTGAAAACAACTTATGATGAAACCATGGAGAAGTTAAGTGAAGGGAGGTGATCTTTATTAGCTTCTTGAAGAATATTTATTGCGAGGCATTCAGAGGTGTTTTTTTTTAATGTACAATATATTCTGCTATTATGGCTACTGAGCTCTGATACAGTCACCCTTATGTGCTACTAAACTTGAAAGTGCTTATTCTCAGGGCCAAAGTAAGCACGATGCCCAGAGATCTGTGACCAGGTTGCATATAGTTTTATTTTTCAATTAGAAGTCACCAAAAAAGAGGGTGCACCATTTGTTTCAGGTTCAGCGTCCTGGAAGAGGAGACTAAAAGCTTTTACCTTTCTCCTGCTCTCCCGAGCAAAGTTCCACCCCCATCTGTCTCCTAGAAGCTGATATTTGCCCTGAGGGTGGGGTGAGGGAACAGATGCTTTAGAACTTGGAAGAAGGATCCAGTTGTGGATCTCAGAACATTTCATTTCCTTCAGTCCTCAAGTCTACAACCCAGGAAGGAAAGAGGAGCCCGTTAATGTTCTCTCCATTCCATCGTTTCCTAACTGTGTGCTGTACTTGATACTGATCTGATTGTCTGCGTCTCTGGTTCTTCATCTATAGTAAAGGTAAAGGTTCCCCTTGACAATTTTCGTCCAGGCGTGTTCGACTCTAGGGGGCGGTGCTCATCCCCGTTTCCAAGCCGTAGAGCCAGCATTTTGTCCGAAGACAATCTTCCGTGGTCACACGGCCAGTGCGACTTAGACATGGAACGCTGTTACCTTCCCACCGAGGTGGTCCCCATTTATCTACTTGCATTTGCATGCTTTCGAACCGCTAGGTTGGTGGGAGCTGGGACAAGCGACGGGCACTCACTCCGTTGCATGGATTCGATCTTACGACTGCTGGTCTTCTGACTCTGCAGCACAGGCTTCTGCGGTTTAGCCCACAGCGCCACCACGTCCTATTCATCTATAGTACCTAAGCCTTAAACTTATCACATCTTCCTAAAATAGTCAAGCCCAGAAACTGTGTCTTTCCCTGTGTCCTACGGTAAGTTTAAAGGTGCTCAAGTGCTCTTTTGTATTACAGGTGCCATTATAATGTTATGCTGGCAGAAATCTGTGATGTAGGCATAACACTGAATATTCTGCTGGTTCAACAAAATGTATCCCTGTCCCTGGCAGTGACTGCAAATGAAGTAGAGGACCACACTGCACATGTTTCCCATAGCAGCCAGTAACCCAACTGGCACCATCCAGTTTCCCACACATCCACATTTTATTGCAGCTTTCCCCAGGAGCTGTACAACTGCTACCCTGTTTCCCTGAAAATAAGACCTAACCTGAAAATAAGCCCTAGTATGATTTTTCAGGATGCTCATAATATAAGCCCTACCCCCCAGTTAAGTGAAAACCCATCCTACACTCTTGTGCAGCAATCAAAGTAAGATGACATGACTGTATTTGAATAAACGTAGATTGTTGTACATGAAAAAAATTAAAACATCCCCTGAAAATAAGCCCTAATGCGTTTTTTGGAGCAAAAACTAATATAAGACCCTGTCTTATTTTCAGGGAAACACGGCAACAGCCTGCTGCCAAAGGACAGCCAACAGAGAGCTCTGCAAGTCTGTTTTAACATGGAAACACATGGGCAAAGGGAAAGTCACAGTACAAATCCTATACTGAACTTCACATTAAAAAGTGCACCTACTTTCCTTTTAAAATATCAGAGCATATAATGCTACTGGCACATCCCATAGACCCACAGCAACATAGAAGAAACACTTAACAACTATAGTGGCAGGAAGTTTGCAAAATAACCAGATATGATTATACTGTACAATAATATTGAAGGCATGTAAGGATGACTCTCACTTTTGTGCTTTTTTTGCTACTAATTCTTGAGATCTATTCTTTGACATTTGTCTAAAGCTGTTCCTCAGCAGGCCACAAAGTATCTTAAGGAAGTCGTCCCTAGAGAGTTCAAGAGTTCTTCTTGCCTTGTTTTAAAAGGGGTGATTTCCCTCCTGGGGTGCAGGGATGGGCTGCCTTCTTGTCCCACGTGCTGCCCCCGCCTACTGCTTCCCTTCCCAAGTCTTCCAAGGGTAATGCAACCAGCCAGTTGAAACACGTCTCCCATTCCCTCTGCCTCTGCCCCTCCTCCCTCTTCTCCTAATTAAACTGCAGGTGAACCCGCCAGGGACTGGCAACAGGCCAGACTTTGAGCTCTTCCCTACAGATCATAACTTGCCTCCCTCCATCTTCCGAAGCAGCAGCAGCCCTGGAGACCTTGCTCGCTTTAGCTGCAGGGGCCTGCGCTCTGGAGACAAGAGACACCCTCCTTTTCGCAGGATGTCCCACCCAAAAGAACACTGTTAATTATATACTCCCAAAGCTTCCTTAAACTTCACTGATGTGCATTTTATCTCCCCACCACCACCACCACAACAACAACAAATTTGAGAAACAGGTCAACCCTGACCCACAGTACAGATCAGGAACTGAGCACAAGAAATAAGAACTTGCGCAACGTCACAAAAACAGATCCAAGGCTCGCCACAAGTGTGAGCACTTCAAGACTGAGGACCAAGTGGGGGGAAAATAGCTGGATCAAGAGAACAAAAGCCTAATTAAAAGAGGAGTCCTTATGTTGAATCAAATGCAGGAATCTCTCATCTCAGCATGATAGAAGATGTGGTCTCTCATCTAGCAGCACTGACAAAGCATCAATGCGGTCCTGGAAAAGTCACATGTAGCAAAAGGTGGGTAGGGCTCAGTGGACCCATATCCACTAGCAGGTTGGTGAAGGCTATTCAGCTACCTCAGCTGATTCATGAGCTGCTCCAAAAGGAGGGGGATGCAGTCCTTTCTGTGCAAGAGTCTAAGCAAAGTGGTCTTATAGACCAGATGGGTGGGGTACAAATTAAATAAAATAAATAAATAAATAAATAAATAAATAAATAAATAAATAAATAAATAAATAAACAAACAAACAAACAAACAAACAAACAAACAAACAAACAAAGTACCAGTACTCCTTTCGCACAAGGTACTGGGAATGTGGACAAGCCTCAGCATCACTTGCTCATCCATTTATAGTTACTTCATATTCTGTAATCCTACCGTGCTCTTAAAATCTGGGGAAGTATAAAACATACTCCAGCATACTGAGTTTGTTACCCATATCTGCAGGACTAAAGTTACTTCCTTCTGGGAAGAGAGTCATTCCTCCTACCCCTTCTGATGGACCGCCTTCATGTTCTAGTTCCAAGAAATGTTGAGAGAGGCCACAACCTTTTGCTTGAGATGGACAGTTTTGGGGGGATTCATAGAGCCACTTGCATTCCAGAGAAGGCTGGAAACCTGCTCTACAGGGTTACTAATACAGTATAATATTTAAACTGCCAACACTCTAAACGACCCAGTATCTATTGAATGGACTCTCTGCACAGAATTCGATTTTGGTGATGTTTGAAGCATCTTGACCTGCAACATATATTAAAACTGGTACAAAAAACTGGTAGCTGAAAAACTATTTTTTTCCTGTGAAAATGTGGAAACAAGGGAATTAAATCATTGCAATGAGCTCCTGCAGATGAGAGAGACAGGGGCGAAAAAACATGAGCTCACTGAAAAACATGCATTGTACAGTTGAGTAACTGGGGAGAGCCTTAAAATGTACAATGAGGAGAAAAGTAAACTGGACTACTTCACATGCTGTTCTTGAACTATATACTTGGGTATTCAGGAATTCATTCTTTTACCACATCCCTCACATTATTGGCATTTCCCAAAGAACTGCTGCCACCCAAATCTACCAAGCTGTGACTCTCCTGGCTGGGAATATTCCTTTGGGAGCTCATCCCTCTCCTCAACCCTGCCACTGACCACACCATCTGGATCCAGAGTGCAGTAGGTTCTTATTTGTTCACACTCTAAATACTGAGCCCATCTTATAAAGTTGCTCTACACCCATCTGCCCTGAGCCTTCTATTGCATCGGATCCTGTTATCAGAACTTAGGTGTCCTTCTAACTCACCAGGTCTGCCTGGCAGAGACCCTTATCAGAAGGAGAATAGTTTTCTGCAATCAGCTCCTGAGCCTTGAGAGACAACTTGCTGATGTGTGTGTGTTTTCCTCTAGTTGGTTGGAAGAGGAGATGATGAGGCGTAAAAGATCAGGGACTGGTAAGGAGAAGAAAGGAGGGATCTACAAATTATTTAAAGTGAGAAGCATGCATGACCGAACTGATGGCGGCAGATGTGAGAAAAGGGCATGAAAGATTCAAAAGCTCTGTCACTTTAGGTTACTAAGAACTATTCTGGTAAGTAACATAAATCCCCAAGACAAAGCAAGATGCACTTCATCTCCATCCATAAAAACAGCATAAGTGCAAGTGACAAGGGACTCCACTCATGTGTTTGCACCTCTCCACCACTCTGTACACGCACTCCTTTCTCAGAGTCCAGGCACTGGTGGGGAAACTCCAATGAGATTGACTTTGATTGGTTGCTGTTCCCTACAATGGCAAAGAGGTGCTGACATTTTCATTCTCCCACTTAGTGAAGCACACAGAAAAAGCCAAGGCTGCACAACTTAGTGTGGCCCTTGTCTCCAGAAACATCAGGCTTAAAAGCTTTTGAGACAGCTGTCATGCTGGCCAGTGGGGTAAGCAGCACAACACAGAGAATTGCTTTGCTTTAAGAGCACAGTAGAATAGACACATTTAACCCTACAGACTGAAGATTACCAGATCTATTCCTGTGCAATCCATTCCTATGCATTCCTATCCCTTACTTGGAAGTAACTGCCACCAGATTCAATGGAGCTTTCTCCCAAGCATCTTTTTCAAGGAGTGCTACTCTAATCTGATTAAATAGTCATTCCTTCTCCCACAGAAAACCAGGGAACTTAAAGGTAAAAGAATCTGTGATAGAAAAGTATCAGAATCTTTGCCAGCCTATGATTCTTCAGATTCTTTGGGAGAAGCTGGAACATGTCTAGAAAAGGGTGATCAAGATGTTAAAATCCAAGCCCTGCAGGGAACAGTTGAGGGATCTGGGTATGTTTAGCCTCGAGATGAGAATGCAGAGAGGTGATACAATAACCATGTACAAGTATTTGATGGGCTGGCACCTGGAAGTTGGAGCATGCTGGTTTTCTTTCACTCTAAAGCAGGGGTGTCCAACCTTTCACCTTCCCTGGGCCACATTAGAAGATGAAAATTTGGTTTGGGCCGCTTGGGGGGGCAGCCCTAGCCGTCCTCAGCAGCCCCGCTCCAAGCACGCTGTGATCTCAGACAGCAGAGGCTGCCAGCTTCGACTCCAGCAGCTTTATGGGGCCGGGAGGGGGTCCACCTATTGATGGGGACGGCGCAATGCAGTCACACAGCCCCCCTGTTCCCTCCCCTCCCACTACTTCCTTCCCTCTCTCCCCCTCTACTGTTGTGTGACATGTCCCGGCCACATTCTGGCCGCAAGCGCCAGCAGTGTAACTTGAAACTTTGGAATTCTTTAAAAATAAAAAATTGCACTGGGCCGCATTACGAGCTGACCTGGGCCTCATGCGGCCCTCGGGCCGCAGGTTGGACAAGCCTGCTCTAAAGGGTAGGGCCTGATGTAATGGATTCAAATTAAGAGAAAGGAGAATATGCCTGAACTTTGGAAAGAACTTCTTGACAGTAAAAGCTGTTCGACAGTAGAACAGACAGCCTCGGAAGATGCGGATTCTCCCTCATTTGAGGTTTTCAAACAGAGATTACATGGTCAACTCTCAGGGATGCTTTGATTACGGATTTCTTATTTTACAGACGGTGATGACTGTAAAATACAGATGACCCAGGGATTTTTCCCAGTCTATAGTCTATGATTCTAAGCTATGACACATGAACATGAACATGATGAGAACTTGGATTCATTTTATTTAGTTAATTAGTTAGTTATTAAATTTATAACCCACCCATCTAGACTGAAGTCTACTCTGGGTGGCTAACAATAATAGATAAAATAAAAAACAATATAATAATAAAAAAAGAAAACACAACAATAATAATATAATTCAAGAAAGGAAAAATAATCAGGTGATGACAGGAGGGAAAGCCTGCCTAAAGAGCCAGGTCTTAGGTTTGCTCTTAAAAACCACCGATTACCAATCTGTTTCCTACTTGGACTCTTGGGTATCTTTATAAAGAATGGATTCTGGATGAACAGCACAGGTCTGATGGAATAATAGGTCAATCAGTGCATACAATTTCTTTCTATTTCAAATACTATGCTACAGCATAGTCTGCGAAGCAACCAACATGAACCTGACACAACTCCGGGAGGCAGTAGAAGACAGAAGGGCCTGGCGTGCTCTGGTCCATGGGGTCACAAAGAGTCGGACACGACTAAACGACTAAACACACACACACACACACACACACACACATGCTACAGCAAACAGGTAACATCTGAAAAACACCTGTTTTAAGAGAGAGAATTAAACCAATTGAATTTGAAAATCCAAGATTCAGTTGTATTTGGAAGTAAAGAAGCAAGTGGTGTCATGTGTATGTGTCTCTAAACTTCTCAGCATACACACACATGCACATCAGAGAAAGAACCATAGGGAGGATATAACAGCAAGAAACACACAGAGAGAGTGTCAAGAGATAATTTGTGCTACTTGTGGAAAGTATCTCAAAAGCAGAAAGAGAAAACAAGCTTTCTCCATTGAGATTTACACAGTAAATCTAGGGGGAAAAGTAGAACTGGGTGCTATACGTTTCTGAGAGTCAAACTAAGCAACTAAAGTGAAATGATGCCCTAAAGAAGTAAGGAAACAACAGAAGACAACTAAAAAGAAATCCTTGGCATTTTAGCATTCACACAGACATCTAGTGTCTTCTAAATGAAAGATCTTGGGCTGTGAATCACACTCAATGGCAGAGCTTAGAGAATGGCCATGCTAGTTGGGATCTCTGGTCCATAAAAATTACTCTTCTAGACTCTGACCTATAGCAGTGTCTTCCACAAATTAATGAAAGCCTGTGCATGGGCAATGTCTGTTTCAGTTAGTAATGAACAACTTTCTTAGGGTTAACCATCTGATAACTATCTAAAGTTCCTTTCCTTCCACGTGTCTTTTCTTGCCTTGAGCCCAAGAGAACAGCTATGGCACTGTATACCTCCAGGCGCCTACAATGAATGCATCATGCACTCTACACAGCTAATCATAATCATCACCATCACAGATAATCATAATCATCACCATCATCACCTAGAGGAATTTTCATCAGGTGCCTTTATGTTGCTTAGCCATCAGATTGGGCCCTTTCTTTCTCTCTGGTTTTCAGACAACATTGCCATAGTTCAATGACTGCCAGTTTCCATGCTGCATTTTTTTGACCCCCTCGAATAATATGTTTGGAAAACTCCAGGATTTTGTCCCCCATTTGGTTTTGTTTCGTTTCATTTTCCCTGCACAAAGGAGCAGGCTTGCACTGATCTGCCTCAGCCACAATGGTAAAAGTTAAGGGGTCGGCAAGAGGATGGGTCTAACAGTTAGTGCACACCAATGGAAAGCAGAGAATCCTTATGTCCTCTATATAGTAATGCAGTTTTGTTTCCAGTTGCAAGCTTCCCAGGTCCTCAGTTTCTCCATTCATCTCCATCACTTTGAGAAGTGATCAGAAAGCTAGGAAGAGGAAATGAAATGGGAAGTCTCCATCTCCTAAACAACATGCTCCTTTTAAAAATATGATGATGATCACATAAAAGGGGGAAATGATTTTTTTAAAAAAAGGTTATTAAATTTGAATGTTTGTTTGGAAGAGAGACTGAATGGTGGAGAGAGGACGAAACACTGATTTATTTTACACACATCAGATGCTGAAGAAATTATACAGAAAGAAAGAGTTTTATGACAGATATTCAAGGCAGCTGACACTGAATTACTTCCCTGTGTTACTGTTACATGCTTATTACATTTCTGCAAGGTGGATTGTGGTTGTAATCTACATTTACTTGGAATAGTGGGTTGTACTTCTTGGCAACCACAGTCTTTTCCATGCTGTGTGCTTGCAAACATTGCTGTTTGACAAGATCAACCCCACCATTGCAAAGCAAAGCTAGATAAAGTATGTACATATATTCATAATTGTGCTGTTTTGAAAGGGAACAGTCTCCAGCACGGTTTGCATGCAAGCATGCATGCCTGATTGTGCATTTCCAATGAAGTCATTTTTAAAAATCAGATGGACATAATGAAGGGACAGGAACAACTGAGAAGTGGGAGTGACAGGGTGTGGCATGACTGGCTGGTACAGAATTGTGGATGCACAAGGACCCAAAACTGAAGCAAACCAGAAGCACAGACACAATTCAGATTTGGAATTTGGACATCCCAATTGCACACTGCCAATGAATGAATGAATGAATGAATGAACGAACGAACAAACAAACAAACGAAGACAGACAGACAGACAGACAGACAGACAGACAGACAGATAGATAGATAGATAGATAGATAGATAGATAGATAGATAGATAGATAGATAGATAGATAGATAGATAGATAGATAGATAGATAGATAGATAGATAGATAGATAGATAGATAGATAGATAGATAGATAGATAGATAAAAGCCTGTCTCAATTTATAGGCATGTGTGAAAACTCTATAAAGTTAAATAGTACCACTGTTTCCCAACACTGTCAAAAGCATACTTTCACAAGCTATATTTGTGACTGTAGAATTTTGTTTATTGGTCAACTACCGGAAAAACTTTGTGGACCTTCAAGTGTCTTATGGTTGCTGAAATTTCTTTATAGAAATATAGGAAGGTGCCGAAGCAGAAGAATATACCCACAAACAATGCAAATTAATTTCACATTAGGTGTATATACTCAGAATGTATATATTTAAACCCAGAGCTTAAAAATAAAGACCCTTGTAACAAGTTCACCTGTTTTTTGCAGTGAGGGTTTAATGGAATTCCATTTCAAAACCAGGATAATGGAATGGGACCTACATTACTCTTATGATGTAATGAGTCAAGTTAACTAGTTAGTTTTAAAGTTTTTTTCTAAACTTTTTAGAGGCATTTTGAAGGGAATTTGCCAGGTTGTGTGCCCTTTTCTTATCAAACCTAAGGGTTCCCCCCTCTACACAAAAAAAGAAGTAATAACACAACAGGCCACTTTTAAAACACTGCAACAAGTAACAACAACAAATTATAATTTTAAAAAGTCACTATAATAAGCAATGGGAATACGTTCCTTTTACAAGGTAGTTTCTTAGGCCTGTTTAAAATATAATGATAGATCACTGGATTTTATGCTTGTGAAAATTAGCTTCACTTTCAAGATCAGCCTGTGGGGGGGGGTGAGGTTTCCATTCCCTTCTGTATCCATTTTTATTTGAAGTATTTTCTTAACTAGCTGTCGTTCTAAAAATCTCTTGGCCAATTTTTAAATGATTTTATTGTTATATCACTTATTCTTTATGTAGATCGGCTCCTTTTTAATATGTATTTCACTGTTGCTGTATTTGGATATTCTGTTATCCAAACGTTACAAATAAGTAAGTAATTAAAATGTGCAGAAGCCTTAGCATTTCCCACAATTTTGACTTTATCTTAGACTTCAAAGAAATAATCCTTTATTCAATCATAAATCCCCATCCCACAATTTTTCAAATGATCCCTTTTATCTTATTGTGTCTCCAGTCAGCCTCACATTCCCTAAGATGTCCCAATGTTGCTTCTACAGGGATTTCAAAAGAGAGATGGCCTCTCACCTCTGCTGAAGATGATGCTTTCATAAGGTATCTTGTTCTTGGTCTCCAGGCTGGAGCAATTCCAGCGCTGATCACGGAACTGGTGCTGACACTCATGGATAGCAATCTGGATACCTTGAATGGCAGAGGCCGTCACATCAGGATTCCGCACACACACCTCCATCTGTCGCCGGGTTAGGCCAGGCAATGTCAGGCAGACTGTGTTGGCATTAAGCACAGGCTCCAGTGGCAACTTCAGCCCCAGGATTTCATTGGAGAAGGAGCTGGGAAAGTAAAAAAAAACGCAGATGATCAACAACATCATCACCATATCCTCCCGACTGTATTAATTCCGGCATATTCCAAGAGACAGAAGATTTAAAAGCTGCACAGAGAACAAACATACCTACTATGACTTATGTTTGAAACTAACTTTGCAAAGTCACAGGAAAAGTTTTCAGTAGTGTGTGTCTATCATCTTCCTTGATAACTGTTTCCTGCTCCTAAAGGTAGGAGAGTCCAGAATGGAAAATGTTTGAGCTGCAGTTTCCCCACCAAAGAGTTTCCCCACTGGTGGAGAACTTTCCATATTGTCTACCATATTTCGTTAGATTAAGCAATGCAAAATAGCAAACTTGTTCATGACTATAGTGTTTTGCAATTGTTTCCCATGAATAATTTTTCCTTGGTTTAGAAAGATTCTTAAGTTTTACTGACAAGTCTAATAGCAGCATAAATCCATACAAGTCTCGATGCCATTCGCAAAATAGAGCGGCAGTGTAAATCTGGAGGGGAAAAAAAGGATAAGGGAAAATGCTTACATAATATGTATATATTCTGAAAAACACACATGTAAATATAATTTTTTATGTAAACTGGGGGGAAAATACAGCCCAGTGTGGAACATAGAAAGGCACATACTAAAAGTGGAGGAATCTAAGCAAAAGCAAGCCTAACGGATTTGTCCATCCCTATTAGTGGCACATTAACGTTATAAGAGCCTCGTGGCGCAGTGGTTAAACCGCTGTACTGCAGCTAAAACTGTGCTCACGACCTGGGGTTCAAATCCCAAGTAGCCGGCTCAAGGTTGACTCAGCCTTCTATCCTTCCGAGGTCAGTAAAATGAGTACCCAGCTCGCTGGGGGGCAATGTGTAGCCTGCATAATTAAATTGTAAACCGCCCAGAGAGTGCTTGAAGCGCTATGGGGCGGTATATAAGCAGCACACTTTGCTTTGCTTTGCTTTGCTTTACTTTTTGAAAGAGTCACCACAGTGCTGATCTTCTACACTTCTATAATGAACCCAGTATCATACAGTCATGGTCAAAAGCATTGGTACCCTTGCAATTCTGTCAGAAAATGCAACCCTTCTCTCAGAAAATTGTTGCAATTGCAAATGTTTTGGTACTCACATGTTCACTTCTTTGGTTTTGCATTGGAACAACACACACAAAAAAAAAACAGAGAAGAAAAGTCAAATCTGATACAATGCCACACAGAAACCCAAAAATGCACTGGCCACAGTTATTGGCACCCTGTCTAAATTGTAAGAAATAATTGCTTTTCAAGCGTGTAATGCTCCTTTAATTTGTATTTAGACACACCTGTCACAAGTAAGAGGTGTCGGCAATATAGTAACGACACTTGCAACCAGTTAAGATGGAGAAAAGTTGACTCAAACTTTGTGTTGTGTGTGACACTGTGCATGAAGAAAAAAATGAAGTGTAAATAGTTGTCTGTGGATTTGAGAGAAAAAAAAATGTGGAAAAACATCAACAATCTCAAGGGTACAAGTCCATCTCCAGAGATATTAATGTTCCTGCTTCCACTGTGCGCAATATCATCAAGAGGTTTACAGACCATGGCACTGTAGCTAACCTCCCTGGATGTGGACAGAAGAACAAAATTACTGAAAAATTACAAAGAAGGGGTGTTGGAATGTTGGATACAGAACCCAGATTAACTTCCCAACAAATTCAAGCTGATCTGCAGGCACAGGGTGCTGCTCGCACTATCCGTCGCCATCTGAATGAAAAGAGACGCTATGGAAGGAGACCCAGGAGGACAGCACTGCTGACACAAAGGTATAAAAAAGCAAGACTGGAGTATGCCAAAACTTATGTGAGAAAACCACAATCTTTCTGGGAGAACGTAATGTGGACAGATGAGACAAAAGAAGAGCTTTTTGGTCAAGTACATCATGGCACAGTTTGCAGAAAAAGAAATGAGGCATTCAAAGAAAACAACACAGTCCCTAGAGTCAAACATGGTGGAGGTTCAAAGATGTTTTGGGGTTGCTTTGCTGCTTCTGGCACTGGATGCCTTGACTGTGTGAACGGTATCATGAAATCTGATGATTACCAAAGAATGCTGGGGTGCAACGTAATGGCCAATGTCAGAAAGCTGCTTCTCCACCAGAGATCATGGATCTTCCAGCAGGACAATGACCCAAAACACACTTCAAAAAGCACTCAGAAATGTTTACAAAGCGCTGGAGAGTTCTGAAATGGCCAGCAATGAGTCCAGATCTGAATCCCATAGAACACCCATGGAGAGATCTCAAAACAGGAGTTGGGAGATGGTATCCTTCAAATCTGAAGGCCCTGGAGCAGTCTGCAAAAGAAGAGTGGTCCAAAATTCCAGTAGAGAGGTGTAAGAAACTTATTCATGGTTATTGGAAGCAATTGATTTCCATTATTTTTTTCAAAGGGGGTGCGACCAAATATTAAGTTAAGGGTGCCAATAATTTTGGCCAGTGCATTTTTGGGTTTCTGTGTGGGATTGTATCAGATTTGACTTTTCTTCTCTGTTTTTGTGTGTGTGTGTGTGTGTGTGTTGTTCCAACGCAAACCAAAGAAATGAACATGTGAGTACCACAACATTTGCAACTGCAACAATTTTCTGAGAGAAGGGTTGCATTTTCTGACAGAATTGCAAGGGTGCCAATATTTTTGGCTATGACTGTATCTGTCCACTGCTGGTCCTAGTGGTCCAGGCCCCAAACAGAAAGGTTTTTGTAAAACGCACATCTCCTGAATAAATACATTCTGCTTCCATCCTCAAATGATGGTTGTTTATATTCAAAGATCTTCAAAGGTACAGAAGACCAACTCACAAATGCCTGACTGCATTGCATACTTCCATGGCACTCTTTTTCACACTTCTGGCATACATCTGCAGCACTTTTCTTCCATACACAGATGGATATTCAGAAAAGCAAGACAAGTGTAAAACATCAATCTGCATGCAAGGCACCTATGTTGGATAGTAGCTTCTTCCTCTAAATAATGATCTTCTCATTGCAATGGGTCATAAGGCAGGTTCCATTCAAAGTCTAGAAGAGACACAAAGCCATATTCTGCTCTAGCTCCAGATATTCATGTGGTTAAAACAACCAGATCACCAACATCTATATTACAATATGCCTGCAACACTAACATAGGGTATAACCCTGCTGGTAGGATACTTTGCATGAGTTAGAGCTTTCCCTTTCCCTTTCCATTCCCTTCACTCACACCCCATAGTTCTCAGATGCTGCTTTGTCCCTACCAGAATGGGAGTAGATATCTCTGTCTAAAGTTTGTTTACTGCGAAATACAAATCCAGTAGGATGCAGGTCTCTGGCTTGTATCTCCTCTATCAAGCCAGAAAAATAATCCACTGTTTGTTGTAAGATTATTTGGCTTGCTTGTCTGTGGAGAGATAAACCAGAGAGACAGCTGCTGTTGAGTTAGCACATCACACTAAACAAACCAAAGACCAAAACCGTTTGTAGCAGAAGCAATTAGACAGTGGGAGTCCAGATGCTGGCTCATCCACAGTAAACCAGGGTTTCCAATGAACCCCAGGTTTACTGTGATGCACATATCTGGCCAAGCTCTCTTGCAAGGCCAATATGTGCAAAGATGTCCCATGAGTCCATCCAGCAGGGCAGCCACATAAAGATGAATAAATCATGGTCTTGTTTCTCTTGTTGCCTCAGAAATAATCAGACCTGGAAAGCATAAACTCAGAAATATCCCACCCATTTACTCTGACCAATGCATTTTAACATGAAGAATTCTGAAAACTCAAAAAATGTTCCTGGAATTGTTTTTGTTAGTTAGTTAGTTAGTTTATATTAGGGGGCCCTGGTAAAAGATCACCACCTAAAGTCTACTCAGGCCAATACTACATATTATATGAAATATAATATAAATATTACATCATATGGTCAAAAGTTGGCTAACAATCCATGTAGAAGAAAGGCATTTTGAGGAGGCAGCTATCACAAATAAAAATATAGCAGTGCAAGGGGGGCACCCCCAATGTTTTCCCCACTTGCCATTTTTCCACCCAGTGCATATGCC
Source organism: Pogona vitticeps (assembly GCF_051106095.1). Classification (NCBI taxonomy): domain Eukaryota; kingdom Metazoa; phylum Chordata; class Lepidosauria; order Squamata; family Agamidae; genus Pogona; species Pogona vitticeps. The sequence continues at coordinate 242,044,923 of NC_135783.1, forward strand.
ACCCCCAAATCAAATTCCATAAAGGAAGAAACCAGTTAGTGGCAATTTTATTTGGAAGATGGCAGGTAAAAAAAGGTGTGTGTACCACTCCTACCGCCACATCTCCCAGCCATCTTTCTCCCCAAGCAAAGACCACCAGGCTGCCATTACAATGCAATTTGCATTCAGCGTTTGCATCTCATTATGGCAACTAGATTTGTCCTTGTGGGTGGCCTACATCATTCCTTGTAGGTGGCCAACATAGCAGCAACAGTCTAAGCCATGTGGGAAATAGCAAATCACAAATAGCCATCTAAAAATAGGATGTATAAAATGTAAGAGAAGAAAAACTTGATGCAAGAGATCTTAAGCAATCTTACCTATGGGGAAAGTAATTCCCTTTCCAACTGATGACCATCTTGAATTTGAATGCTTTTTTGAAAATTTGCCCCCACCCACCAGAAAATAGTCTTACGTTGCAATCTTATTTAGAAATAATTCCCAGGTATTTCAACAGCACATACCGGTTAGGGTATACGGGAAGGTAGCCTTAATCTTCTGACATATGTTCCATTTCTATTTGTTATTAGTCCTGATATTTCACGTAAAGGCAGAGAAGCGCAAAGAGAACAAAAGTAAAGACTTAGAGAAGAAAAACGTTGGTTGACTTCCAGCAGGCCACTAGAGTGCATGACTAAAACTTAATTTTGAATATCCTTGGAAGTTACATTGCTCCATTTGAAATCCAGAGCTTGCCCTCCCCCTTTTTTTGGTTTTGTTTTGTTTCGACTACAGCACCTAGAATTTCCAGCCAAATATTGCTAGTGGCCATGTGGACCAGGGAAACTGGGAACTATGATCCAAAACAAGCCCTGGTTAAAACATACTCTGGTGGCTATTCTGAGGAAAGCACGTTGCCTAACTTTAACATCTGAGTTAACAGTGAATGTCAGAGCCAGTCTGGTTCAGCGGACAGCATGTCAAACTAGGAGTCAGATGACCTGAGCACAAATTCTCACTTGGCCATGGAAACCTGACAGAGGGTGGGGCAGTGCCAATGACAAGCCACTCTTGAACATCTCTTACCTCTCAAAAACCCTACTAGGGTCGCTACAACTTGAAGCAACTTGATGGCACATAACAACAAGTATCCAAAATGAAGGTAATGTTGAAAAGTATGAGGGAAAATTGGCAGTCCTTTATGTATCTGGTGAACGTCTGAACATTCAGAGGTAGACACTAACCATAGACTGCAGCCTGAAGCTGTGGTCACCCTGGCAACACGAACCACATTCAAGCATCATTTAAATCAATTTAGATTTTATTGTTCACATAACACCAGGCTGAAACTGATTTCTGAGGTTTTTTGTTGTTGTTCTTCCAACTGGCTGGTCGGAGCTTTTTAAAATACTTTGCTTCCAAAATCAATAATGTGGTTTTGTGGAGGTGAGTTGATTTCACCATAAATAAACTGATTTCCATTCAGTACATGTGAACATAGTCATCTGTTTAAATACCACATGACTCGAACCTGATTTTTAAAAAGCCTGAACAGAAACCAATTCAAATTGCTCATGTGACCACAGTCTAAGACATGGTCAGTACAGTATTAACTATTGCCAGATATTGCTGGCAATCACCTTCTGGTAAATGCTCAAACATCCACTAACAGTCCACAGTTTCTGGTATTTCTCAGATGTGTGAACGACTGCCAGCTTCCTTCAGGGTTGTTTTTAACCTGTGCATTTTGGGCATTGACAGGCACACACAGATCTGCACTTGGTCTCAATGATCTCTTTTAGTCTAAATTGCTCTCTATACTTCTTTTTTTTTAAAATCAACCTGCTACCCGGCAATCAGCTTTGTGGTTTGATTCGGATCCTTATCTCTGCTTTGTAAAAAAGGGAGAAGCCCAGCCCATGTCCCTGTGTCTAAATACTCCCAGCCTTCTTCCAACCACCCCATCTGTAAACAGTCTAGCAAGTAACCAGTCCAGGTGAACAGAGAGGGAGAGAAAGGGAGATGCAAGTTAATAGACAAGAAGGCTTTAATTACACAGCTAAATGCTCCCTTTGGCGGTTTTAAAAATAGGGACTCCTGAGTTCTAATGACTCAATTTGAGGGGAGATGCAAAGGTGGTTGTAACTCACTAATGACAGTCCTTGATCAAAGGTGGAAGAACAAGGTAATTGTCCTGTGCTCCAGCTGGATCACAGTTTGCCCATCTACCTAGACGGAATTGGCCTGTTCCTCAGCCAGAGAACTCCCTCTTGCTTAAGATCATGGCCATCATTCCACATTGGGCTAAAGAGTGTCTGTTTGATGCAGGCCTGCACAACTCATGTTTAGGTTTGAGACAAACTCAGGTCACCCACCCCCTTCTCAAGTTTGGAGGCCCATCTGGGGCTCGTTAAACCTGTTTTTTGTTTTTTGTTTTTGCTCCCTGCAAGGGTGGGAGAGAAGCGTCGGGAGCGTTATCATGTGCTAGCCACAGCAGATTGTTAGTGGGCTCCATTTCCCTTGCTTGGGAGGTCCCCTGCCAGGTGGCTCTGTGTTAAAAGCATGACCAAAATTACCATGCAAGTTCTGCAGCAGCTCCCAGCAGAGAGAATTTGGGTCACATTCCTTACCATGTGGCAAATGCACAGTAAGATGGTGAACGTCTATTGCATAAGACCATAAATGACAAGTCCAGATTCCTGCGAAGCATTTTCTCACACCCTACCACTATTCTATAGATGTTGAAGCTAAAATTGTCGGCTTTAATAGAGGACTAGGCTCTTGTTCATTTAATGGTTGTGTAGGAGGAAGGTTTTCCATCAAATCAAGCTTCTCTTCACATCACATTCTCTAGAGTTTTTTTCTACATATTATGACCTTGTCTTTTATTGAAGCTGGCAACTATATCAGCAATAGGCCTCTAAAGAACCTCTATACCTATATTACCTGTATGGCCATCAGAGGCTCAAGGGACACTTACAGCTCCTGCTTCTGCTATCATATCTTAAGGTGATAAATTGTGTCAGCCCTTAGGAATGGGCTAATCAGTCAACCTCAAAACAGTGTACTGTTTCCCACCATCTGCAAGCTCATTTTAGCTTGGGTTTGCACCCACTTGTAAACCCATTTCTTCCTGAATGTTTTATTTGTGAATTTGGTATTTCATCTTGTATTTTGTTTTATTCCATATGTCCAAAGAAGTGGATGTGATCCACAAAAGATCACATTAAAATAAAGTAAGCTCACATTAAAATATAATTGTTAGACTTTAAGGTGCCACATGTATTTATATTTTTTCTTTTTCTGTTTTCTTTATGTTTTTTCCCTCCCGTTGGATTTTGCCTGATATGCTTGCATAACGTGGCTACCTCTTCCAAAACTTCATCCTGAACAGAAATTCATTCAGGCATCTGTGCAATTTTCAAAATGTACATACTATTACTATTGTTATTGTTTCATGCAAGGAACACTTTGCCCACCACCACCACCACAAGCTGGGTACTCATTTTACTGACCTTGGAAGGATGGAAGGCTGAGTCAACCTTGAGCCACTACCTGAACCCATTGGGAACAAACTCAGGTCGTGAACAGAGGCTTGACTGCAGTACTGCAGTTTAACCACTGCACCACAGGGCTTGTAATTTGTATGTATTTCACAACTGTAGATATTTTATACATTTTGCTATTGAGAAAAATGCTTCTGTGCATATTTATCAAACGTATACTGTACCTGTTTTTACACAATAAATCTAAAAGGTACATGCCTTTCTTTCTTCCTGAAAATGCATCATAAGCTTCAGAAATGTTGATATTTCACCATCAAGCTGCTCAGCACATTCTAGGGTTGTAGGAACTGGATAGTCCAACAGTAAATGAAAATAAAATAAAAATCTCCCCTATCCATGGCTACCTACTGTATGTATGCCAGTTCATAGGAACATTGTGGTCTCATGTTGGATCTAACCACACAAGGAAAACCCCTTGGCGTGTGTTTCTGTATTTTGCGCTGTCCTTTTGGAACCAACTTATAGCGACCCTAATAGGGCTTTCAAAGAGATATTTAAGACATGGTTATACCAGTTGCACACACAAAGTGAGTTTCCATGGCTGATTAGGAATTTGAACTCTGGGTTTCCAGAGTCCTACCTATGTCCATCACTCTGTCCACTACACCACACCGGAAAACCCTTGGAGTACTGACCACCAAAGAATGTCCTTACCAGCTCTTCAAACCCACAAAAGCCACTTGATTTGAAGCAGGTGAACCTTTACCTGTGAAAAGCATTACCTTGCAAGTGCCTGCAGCTCGAACCACAGTTTAAGACATTTAAAGATTTGGGAACTGCTACTGACTGGTAAACTGTGCTGAACATGAATTGTTTGTAGATATCATCATCATCCACATCATCATCTTAGAACTCCAGACCATTGAGTCCAGCCCCTGTCCAGGAGGCACAGTGAGGAACCGAACTCCCACCCCTTGCCTCTGTAGCCAGAGACTAAACCCCTTGAGCTATTTAGCAAATGAAACTAGTGAGAGAGCTGGTTCCTTTTTGCTCTAATCCCGTAGTTATTTCCATTTTGATTCCATTGAAGACCTCAATGTGCCAAAAATGAATACATGTGAAGCAGAAAAATACCTTGGAGGCTCTTCATATCTATGGGTTTATTTGCAATATTGCATTGAGTCCAAGTTTGAGCATGGCAGACATGACCTTGCTATAAAATTAAGCTGGTGCAAGCGTGACTGCTTTGCCCCAAGAAACCTGAGTATTTTTGTTGTCTAACAATGGAATTATCTCTGAGCTCCTCACAGGCCCAACATTTTTAGGCTACTATCTAGGAAGGAGGGTTGCCAAGCCTCTTTATACATCAATTTAGTAGACAAGGATAGACGTAGTGCCACAGTTCTGGCACATCTGCTCCCATCTGTATCCTGAATCTCGTCATCCCGGAATGATAACAGAAAGTTCACAATGCAAAACATGTGAAAACGGTTTAAAACGGCAGGTATGCCACCCAAATTCCTCAAAGCACAGCAAAGCCCACATGTTATGGACTATGCTGGCCATCACACCCTTACACGCAGGAAACCAGTGAACTTGCAATAAGAACGTCCCCTGCATACGAACCCAAATCACAGTATTTATTCAATACATTAATATGGCACCTCCAGTTCTTCCCTTCAGGGTGATGTTTAAATCCCTTATGCTACTCACAAACACCATTTCAGAGCATAGTCTCTGCCAGGGGAAGAAAGAAGAAGTCATACAATGTAGCACCACCATGACTCACCAAAAATTGAGGAGTTCTGCAGGGAACACATGTACCACTCCTGGGGTGAGGGATCAAGACCTATCCAGAAACTCTGTTTTTAAGTAGCCAAATGCAGGGCCTTGGACATACAGCAAGAGAAACTGCTGCAAATACAGACTTCACAGCAGTAGCTTGGAGCAACACAATGTATAAGGCATAGTGTTGGGAAGAACAGATTTGCAGCCCCATAAAGGCAGGATAGGGCAATATGTCCTCTAACCCTTTACACACTTGGCTAAAAATAAGCATGTTAGAGACAGAGCATTGATAGGACCCTATTACACACACACACACACACACACACACACACACATGCATACATACATGCATACATACATGCATACATGCATACATACATACATGCATGCATGCACATCCACCACAAGAAACAGGAATAAGACACATTATAAGCCCTTTATCCTTCTGCTTGCACAATCTTATCTTATGCCGTCAAGCTGTAACCGACTTATAGTGAACCTAATTGGGCTTTCAAAGTAAGTGAGATATTTAAGGAGAGGCTTTAGCAGTTCCACTCCCCCAGTGAGCTTCCACGGCTGAGCCAGCATTTGAACCCAGTCCCCTGAGTCTAAAGACATCACTGTAGCCATCCCATAGCACTGAGTAGAACAGTGCACATCACATTGCTACAATAAGTACTGGGGCGGGGAAGAATTGCAGAAAGAGCTCATGCCTGGCTGATGACCTTACATTTTATAACTTGGGACTGAATCCTGGATACAGGCACATACCAGGACAGAGAATAAGGTCCTCCATACCCAGGTACACTTGAGTCATAAGGAACTGATGCCTGGACAAATACTATATCTCTCACTGCTCAGGGTTACCAGACCTTTTGGTCCATTCATATGTAACTCATATGACCCAGCTATTTTGCCCAACAGACCAACTTTTCCAGCTAGCATTTGAACAGGCCTTGTTTCCTCTCCAGCTGCTGCATCAGTTCCCCTTGTGAAACCTTTCACAATTCAGGAACACTGGATGGGACAGAACCCCTGGCCCTGACCCCATCAAGCCCTCATGGCTGCCTCCTCAGAGACTCCTTGTAAGGCCAACTGGCCAGAGCATATTAAGAGGTGGGAAATTAATCCTTACATATCAGTTCCCAGGAAAATAACCACCATCACAAAATCAACAATCACAACAACCATGGAAGAATCATAGCTTTTATTGTTCATCTCTCAAGATGTCAAGAGGCTTGCCAACCAGTTATTCCAGCAGGGTTCCTGTGCCTCAGATAGTGACTCATCAGACAGCAAGTAAGCAGATGGTCCTAGCTCTGCAGTAAGAACATCCTGGCATCCCTCTTTGGTAACTGCTTGTCACAGACCTCCCAATGGTAGATGAGCCTGCCTGGAGTAATCCTGCAGAGTGACAGTCATTGCTGGTACTCATCAGCTGAGCCTCCCTTCTGGTTTGCAAGGATCTGGGGCAGATCCTGTATCTTTAGAAGAGTGGCCTATGGAGAAGAGGAAGGAGAGGCATGGAGAATAAGGAGCAGCAGTCTTCAAATGAAACTCTGCTTTGTGAGAGGGCCACAGAGAGAAGGAGGAGTTCTACCTACATGCCTGGACTGTGCCCATGCCACAATCTGCCTACCCTCATCCAGTGCAATGATTTTGTGCATACATATTCCTTCCCCCTCTGCAGCTGCAGCCAAAATGGATGGATCTGTGTGTCAGTTTCCTTCGCTCCATGTATCCAGGCTGTGATCTTGCAAAGAAAAAGCACTTGTGAGTGCTTGACCGGTAACAGAAGGGGTAAGAATGGAGCAAAGTGGCCAAGTGTAAAACATGACCGAGCTCCTGCAATGTTAAGAGTAGTACAGAAGAGTGTAGCTTTAAGAGGATAATTTCTGCAAGTGTACCTTGCAGGAAAGCTACATCTCCATTTCCTTTCATGGATGAATATAAAAGATGCAAGGACTTTTTCCTGTGTCGCACCTGGCTATTCTAGAATGGCCTGGCCTTTGTCCACTGAAAGCATCACTACAGCTGGGTGTGAGTAGCTCCTCTATGTCAAAGTCACTGTCCTGGCTGTTGAAGGAAAAGATCCTGTATTCTAGCAGTACAGTCCTGACAACACACAGTGACTGCACATATCAGGCGTCTGTAATGCAGCACACTGCAAACATGTTCAACTACTACTCTCACCATTAAATAATAATAAAAAATACACATTGAGTGGACTGGGGATGATGGGAATTGTACCTCAGCTGTTTTGGAGAGCTGATGTAGAATTCCTGTTTCCTGGACATAATTGTCCTAAGCAATGAATTAGGGAACTGCATTCTCAGTAAAGTAATTTCCTGCACTAGACTGATTTTTTTACCTACTCAGTTTGATTACCTCATATTCCTGTACAGGAAGAAGCATAAATGTCTTCTTCTCTTAGCTGACTCTTGCTTGCGCAAAACTGTCTTCCTGGGTTAGTGATTATTATTTGGTCTTGTCCACTGGTTTCTTTTTTGATCCAAGTTTGATTCTGCCTGTGACTTAGTCCTTCATTCCTTATATGATCCCTGGTCCATAACGTTATTTATGTGGTTTCTAGTGTGTCTCAGATTGCTATTCATGGGTATCCACAGCCCGGCCCTGGCAGGAACTCAATTACAGGAAACGTATTTTACATTTGCTTACCTGTATGTTCTGGTCTAGCCTTCTCAGTTGAAGCAATGGAGTGGAAGTTCCCATTCAGCGTCTGCACAAGGAAATCTCCAGTGCAAGGCACTTTTAAATGTTCTAGGCAAAGAACCATCAAGGGTCTACTCAAATTGCCATCTGTACTTTAGAGACAGGCTGTTTTGTACCAAACACTCTTTCTCCAAAGTTCCCCTTGCCAGAGTACCTCCTTGTGAGTGCTACGTGTACAAGACATGGAGTCGGACTGCAGAACTTGCAAAGAATTCAGAGGTTTTTTTTAAAATGCACCTCCCTTAATTTATTAAAACATTCAACAACTATGTTAGCATTTGTTACGTTCATCATTGAACCACAATAATATTTTCTTGTCACTTCAGTGTGTTCCTTATTGTTATTATTAATTCTAAATTGTTTTAAGCCAATTAACAAATTAATTGAGAAAACTCAACAAATCAATCAACAAATTAATTTTACAAGGTTCTGAACAGTTAAGGCTAACAAGATAATTTTTCTTTCTTTGTTCAATATTAACACAGTACTAATAACAACGTTTCCAAGCTCTGCCATGTGCACCCTATCATCTGGGGTGTGTGGTTTCCTATGAGGTGGTTGGGGGGGGCTTATTCTTAATTTTCTGAAATGTTAAGTGCTTGCCATCTCTTTTTTCATAAAATGCCAAGGGAAACAAAGCATAAGCAGCCCTCTCCTTTCTGTAGGTGGGCACAGGAACTTTCAGAGGATGATGTCTGAAAGAGTAACAGCTGTTCAGCTGCTAGCTTGGGATCTCTATCCTCCTTCGCTCTCTATGGTGCACCCACATAGAAGCAGCTGATCGGCCTCCTGCTCACCACCCCCACTGCAGCTGCCAGCGAAACACAGGCACCAACTAAGGAGCAACATGAAGTATTTGGCCCCAGACTGCAAGAAGATTGAGGGCTATGACCCCCAACAGCCATCCCCAACCAACATGCTGTTGTCCACAATCCCAGTACAGTATTTCTTTAGCAGATGATCAGTCCTGAACAACTAGAGAGAAGGGGCCCATCCACAGGCGATATGCTGATCCAGAGAAAATGACCAGGTTGGCTGGGGGGTTTTTGGAGTGGACACACAAAAAGGAAACTATCCCAAGCTCCTCCAGCATACTGTGTAACACAGGGGCCTCTGCTCCATTATGGCAGTGTGTGGGCAGAGCAGTTGGCACAGGGATAGCTATTTTTAAGTCCTATCCCCATCCTACAGAAGTTTGTGGAAGAGAAACATCCCATGTCAAGTCTGCAGCTGATGTTAAGTTTCATTATCACCACTGTTATGGCAAGAAGGTGTAAGCATGCTTCTCCTGTGTGCTGCACCTATCCTGCCTCTCCATTTTAGACATTCCAGTAGCATCTCTCCATGTCATTCGGCATCACAAATCTTCTGCCAAATTCTGTGGCCCATCAATCACCTTGCATCACCTCCTTCTGACTCCTTGCACATACACACTTTTAATCACCCTATTCTGAAACAGCAAGAGATTTAACAGTATTCAAATCCAGACTATTTCCATCCTTACAAATTGACCCTCTGTGTACTGAACTGGAAGGGCAGTGGCAGGCTCCCCCAGAGTCCTTCTCTCGCCATGACCCTCTCCCTTTCTTCAGCCAGAATCCCCCCTCCCCTGCCATCAGTGCTAGCTTCCAGGAGGTGTTGCTGTTGTGTCACTTTGGCAACCTCCTTAGCTTTCACTTTCTCTATTTCCCCACCCTCTACCCCCTTTTTTGCCAGTGCTATGTATTGGTGATTGGAGAAGCACCTTAGCACTACACTGCTCATCCCCTTTGACAAAAAGAGAACAAGAACAAACTTTATGGTGCGAAGGGCAGCACTATAAAACTAAACACCACCATCCAAGCAGCCCAAAATATACCAAGGGATTTAGGAGAGACAGAAAGGCTAAATAATTTATGGGAAAGGAACTATATATACCTGTACCCAGTGGGATAAGATGAATGTCATCTGGATGTTAGGGGAATTTCCATTAAGGTCAGTGTTTAACAAGGAACTTCCAGGCATACAAATTCCCTCTTTGCAAAAGCTTTGTTTTTAGAATTGGAGTGAAGCATCCCTCATACACTGCTAGTCTGCCACTTCTCACAGCTGAACTAGTTCCACAGAACAGAAAATTATAACTTTGCTAAAAAAATTCCAGTCATTTTTAGTAATAACCCTGTAAACTGTTTCTTCAGGCATAAATAGATCTAATCCTGGGATCCTCCACATAGTGCCCAATGGGTATCAGTGGGCTCACTGACACCTTGCTTGGAGCCTACCAGGCTCCCTGAGCCCTTCTGTGGTTAAAGGGTCTTTAAAACTGGGAGGCTGACTTGCTGCAAAGCAAAGCACCAGCCTCCACTACAATCTTTATTTCTTGCAATGCCGCTGGGCCCCAGAGACATTCTTAGAAAATAAAATTTCTGGCTGGAATTGGCCATTCAGTGTGCTTGCTGTTCAGTATGCTTCGTTTTAATGCATACCCAACTATGGGAACATGAATGAGGCAAGCTCAAGAAGTTAGGGTGGAGTAAGAGATGCTCTGTCTGTTTTGTGTGTGTTTTTAGCTGGATCATTGGCTTCCTTGGAGTAGCTTTACCTATAAAGCAGTGTGTTTTGCCTGGTGTTTTCTGGTCAGGGGAAGGTTCAACTATGTGGTACATGTGTGCTTTAACTGTAGAAGGTGACCATAAATGTTTCTTTATCCATCACCCATTTGCTTTCTGTGAAACGTGTATTTGTGGGCACTTTGAAGCAAACAAATACATGATTTGGCATTTGAACTTCATACCTCGTCTCTGCCTTATAGCTCGGTTTGGGCCTAATCACACCTGTCAAAAGAATCCCAGTTATACTGATTCTTTCCATACCTCTGTTGTACTGGTACATTTATTTTTGTGGTCACGTGGTATATATATCGGTGGGAACACTCTCAATGGTTGTAACGATATTGGTTCATTTCTTCCTATTTGAAACATTATTGCCAACTACACCATGGAATCAATTTATTTTCTTTGATGTTTCTTCAGGCAGTGCTGCCCCTAGTTTTATTTTTTTTAAAAACCCTAATTGATACAATGATACGGCAGAAAGGGATTACTGTTCAGGAATGTTTGATATGTAGTGCTTGCAACTCTGGAAGTAATTCATTGCCCATCATGCCTGTATTCATCAAGCAGTAAACAAGGCAAATGGCACACAAAGGTCAATCCATGCCGGGATTCTCCCTGTAAAACTGTAGACTTCGATTTAGCAATATAACAATATATTGGCAGTGGGGGGGGGAGTTAAATTGCATGGCAATTATGGCGGCCACCTTCCCCAGGGACTGAGAATGGAAAATAATCAATAGGAACGTGCATATGTGCTATACCAGTAAGGACCAAATTGATACATCATTGATAAAATTTAAAACCACTCTCATTGAGGTGGAAATAAACCAGAAATAAACTGCTGAAATAATCAGACAAATGAGTCAATCTTGGCTGTGCATCATGTGCACAGAAATTTATGAAACAATCTAAAAAACGGCTAAATCAGTATAACTGGGGTTCTCTTGCCAGGTGTGATTAAGTCCTTATATGGTCTCTGAGCCTCACTGCTTTCCCTTCCGTGCTGGAGCAGAAAACTATGGATTTAGAAGTAGAGTTTTATCCTTCATAACTCAAACTCCCACCTCAGCCTTGTACTTCTGTTCTTAGGCAGATTATTTTTCTTATAGCCATGTTTGCTTGTCCGTAAAATTGGTATTGTTTGTCACCTGCCATGGCAGCCATTTTGTGAAGAGGCAAGGCCCACCCTAGCAATGATTTTGTGAGCATACCGACAACAGTCCCAAAGTTCCAAAAATGTTCACTTGGTTTAGTATGTTGCCATCATCAAGACTAGACATATTATCAGACTACTAAACTGCAACTTAGGAAGACTTCAGGGCAAATTGCCAAAAAGATAAAAATGTAAATGGTTGGTTTCATACTTGAGGGACCACACACAGAATAAGCCCCGCCCTTGGTGCTTATAAAACTGAAATTCAGCAGCAAATCTGTGATAGTCCACCCCAACACACCCAAATAAAATGTTAAAATCTCATAAAAAGCATCCAACACAATCTACACAATGTTATACTCTTGTTAAATTAATTGGGGAAAGGGAATATCCCTAATTCTATATTCAAGTGATTATTAATTCAGATTCAGATTCCTCCCTCACACATTCAAAAAGAATGCAAACCGATCTGCTAGTAATGCAGATTGTCAAATTTCTAGAGTGATTAGTAGTTATCAATTGGTAGCTAATCCACACCAAATCAAAGTAGCACAGTTTCTTCCAGCAGTCCCTGATGAAGTTTGCACCACAACTTTCTTCTGATTGTTAAAGGGTGGCTGAGAAGGACAACCACCCCTGCCTGGTCAGCTCATGTGCCTTTAGCCACTGCTTGATCTGCTGAAATCAAAAGGTGAAGATTTGGAAACCAACCCTTTACAGGTGATAATGCTCTGAGTCTAGATCAAACTGCTATTAAAGGTACAGCCACAGAAGCTGCTCAAAAACTGGCATGCCTATCTGATTGAGAAGAATGACAGCACAGTGTAGCCCAGAAGGGGAAGATGGAATTAATCAAATTAAGTATTTTGGTTCATGATTTCCTTTATCCTTTCACCCAACGAAGTCCAGTGTGTGGGAAAATGGACTTGAAACTAGAAGATCCAAGTTCAGGTTTCATCCCTGACAAGAGCCCAATATATGATGCCAGCCATCTCCAAATTGATTGGTGAGATGGCCATACTAGTAAGGACAAACGCCATAAAGATCAGAATGCAGTTATATTTGCAGCATTAAATGGGAATGGCTCAGTAGGTACTCATATAACAAAAACAATTCTTGTGTGCCATCAAGTCAATTCAGACTTTTCAGGGGTTTCTAGGTAGTGAGCACTCAGAAGTGGTTTACCATTGCCTTCTTCTGAGGACATCCTGGGAATGTACAGCTTGCCCAAAGCCATATAGGCTGGCTCTTCTCCCTGGAGGCATAATGAGGAACTGAATGCCCAACCTTTTGGCTCCATAGTGCTTTTCATATCCACAATACAGCACACACCCCATTTACATACACATGATGAAAACACCAACATATGTTCTTTCCATGCTCTTCTGCCATGCTCTCTGTTCCAGCCATACCAATGAGTAAGACTGAACTAATCAAAAGCACACATAAAGCCACATGTAAGCACGTGTTGCAACCCATTTCTACACACTACAATTCCTCGTGCGTGCTGTTGAGCCTTGGTAGTGTGCTAGTGATGATATGCTTAAAATACATTTTTGAGACCTTCACATGATTATGTTTATTAAGCAAAACGTATTCTGGTCACACCAAATGGACAGTGATGATTAAATGATAGAAATGTTTGTTTTGTTATCCACCGCCCGAAGCACACACTCTTTCAGTGTTGAAAAGCAGATGGCTGTCAGCTTTTTAGTTTATCCCATTTTGCAAACAACTCACCTGTGCCATCCTAATCTAACCAAAACAGGTCTTCCTTGCATTCTGACACCCAAAAAATCCACAAGCAAAATAGAACCCATGAACAATAACAGAACTGCAACCCTTCTACAGAGAACATCCTCTGCCCCAAGGAAGCAAGGTTCCCTTAATCCTGCGCCTTCCATTTTCCATCACACAAACATATGTAGCAATATACCCCAAGGTCACCTCTCACATGCACATATTCTTTCCTGCCCTCAAAAGCATAATGAAATGGGGAATCCAAACACAAACGTTCCACAGAATCTGGAGAACTAGAGAAATGCTAAAGGATAAAAAAGGGTGAGTTTTCATGTCTGTTCTTTGAATCTGATTGACCTGCATTCACCTCCTCCCCTGAAAACACACATCCCATATCAGAGCACAAAATGAGTGAAAACATGATTTCACGGTGAAATGTCCACAGGTCACAGGCTGTGGTTGCTGCTGCTTTAATTAATATAAGTTCTAACAGTAATAAATGGGGCGGGGGGAGGGAGAGAGAGAACCAGTCCGATAACAAAACTATTAAAAACTAGGCACGGCAAAAGGGTGGGGGGACTATTAAACCTTCCACACCAGTGAAGGCAGCTTGGATTTATGAGGAGAGGGTTCCTTATTTCCAGAAATGACCTATGATCAGCATCACCTCCTCTGCATAATCAAATAAAGTCAAACACTGACATGTGGAAATCTGATTTGATCACTTTATGTACACACACAAAGATCTTTGCTTTGCCACTGTCTTGAGCTTTTGAAGGAAGGTCCTCTCACACACCTTCACTCTAGTTTACAGAAATCCTGTATTAGTGAACTCTCAAGCCTTATAATGTTTTCTGTCCTGTGTAGATCTTGGTTTTCTCAATAGCATGGCTAATGGAAATGTAGCAAATGGATCCAAGCATAGCATCTATGTGTGTTGAATTTCCACTTATCACCATGTAACTGTAGGGTGAGCACCATCTGCCAGCCTCAGTGTTATGGGACTGCAATTCCCATCATCTTGCAGCATTGGCAATATCATCTAAAACTGGTGAGAGTTACTATTAAACATCATAAAGGCTGGCCAGAAGATATGGCCTCCCCACCCCTGATATAACTGGAAAAGAAAAAGAAGTCCTGTCAACAAAACAAAACACACTTGGTCGATATTAATGACTGGACAAGTTACCTAGTTGCCAGAGCCTTGAGTCATGTGTCCACATTTTATCTGGACAGGGTAGTCTGATAATCAAAAACACCTTCTCGCTGTTTTTAGGGAGCCAGACTAGACATATTTTGGATCATCTATTCTCATGTGCCTGTTTATTGGACCTGGTGCTCTTTACCAAGTGTGAAGTACCCACCTCATAACAGGAGGAATGGGGGTGAGAGCAGAATTCTGGTTGAAAGGGGGGGAAAGCAAAATTACCCATGTCCCAAGAAGGAGGTAACTGCATCCTAGGTGCCACCATCCAACTTAATCATATGATGGTCTAATTGGTATAAACACAATTTGGAAAATGAGCAGCAACTTGGGTATCAGATTACAAGAGCTAGAGTCCAAAACGGTAACTTCAAAACTATGGTTATGAGGCCAGTCACCTGCATGGTTAAATTATGTCCTGCTTCCAATCTGAATCTGAAGTCCTCTTAATGAGATGCCCTCAGGAAAAGCAGAAGCATTTCTTCTAACCACGTTTCAAATCTAACAAGCAAGGCCCTCCACAGCTTTTGAATTACAACTCCCATAGGTTCCAGTCCACAAGGCAAGTGTTTGGAGATGGTCAGAATTGTAGTCTAAGCCAGGAGAAGGGCACTAGGTGGCCCACCCTCACCCTACAAACATTTGCAGGACAGCTTGCTTGATCTCCTTGGTGAACTGCAAAGAAGTTTATGGCTCACAGTGCAAGGAAACACGCACTTCCCCCTAAACTCATTCCAAGAGATGACTAATGCCTTGCACCCACATACAAAAGACAGTTACATTGCATATTTACTAAAAGGGAAGGGACTGGCCCAAGCACTCCCAATAACCAATGCTAGAAGTCCATGCCAAATGCCAAGCTCACTTTGCACCCCAAAGCAACCAGGCCTCACTCAAAAGGGAGGTGTGCCTGCTCTTTGGCACTCAACAGGATCTAGCCCTCAAGGAAAGGACCTGCCCTTCAAAGAAAAAAAAAACAATTAAGATATTGTGTGTCTTTCATAACAAGACAGCTCAGAGCAGTGCAGAGTTTCTTCCTAATGAGAACATACTGCATGCCATGGCACATGCGTTTTATCCATGCATCTCCAAGCCTTTTCCAAATATAATGTTGATTGATTGATTGATTGATTGACTAATGAGTTTATCCTCCACCCATTCATTTAAAACATCTCACTTCCAATCTATTCGTCTACAGGAAAAATACCCAGTTAAAACATAACAAGTCACCACTAAAAAGGGAGGAAGTGACTGTTAATTTCATAATGCTTTAAAGGAAACACAAGCTTTCCTCTACTTGATCCCAATTTCTCTTCCTAAATAGGAAAAAGATCTGTCACCTAAATCAGATGCTTTGAATATGGCAGCCTTCTTGGTGCTGAGATCAAAACTGGTGACTCCTTTAAAGTTTTTGTTTTGAGTATGCACTGCTTTTCACTAGGACCGTCCACTAATTAGGTCTGGAAAAATCCTGAACTACTAATCCAATCATTTCAGTTTGGACCAATTTATACAAGATCTCTATTGATGTCGAACAGTCAGATTCAGTTCTGGAGCAAAGCAAGGCAAATTTAGAAATCTGTTTGTGAGCAGGCACAAATTATTTCAGCTTTTTACTTCCTTTCTTTAAAAAAAACAAGCAAACAAACTTTAAAAGTGCTCCAGTACATACATCTGTATGAAATATGGTCAGTTTACTCCCCCCCTTTAGGGTGTATTTTGTCTCCAAATTTCATATACATCACCACAAGAACAGAGAAAAGTTATATCCATTTTTGTTTTCCACTGCAAGGCAACCAGAAGTCAAATCAATCTCAACATCAAACACAAACTGAATTGGTTGAGGTCACTTCAGACTGAATCAGAAGTTATGCAGAAACTTCACATTGGCCTCCAAATCCGATCAGAGGCCAAGAACAGCCCTCATTTCCACTGTCCATTGAGAACTTTACCACTTACTGTTTTGGGAGCTATATTGTTTTCTGTTCTAACAACAATGGCAGAGACATCAGACCTTGCCTGTTTGTTTATTAATTCACTCCCTCACAGCTCCTCAGGCCTTCCCTCTCCCAGAAGCTCAGCGCAGGTTACACTATTTTATCACACTTCCTCATTAATGCAAATATATAAAGAAGGTTAAGGAGAAAGCAATTCTGGATAGGGAGTGAAAGCCACCTATTGAGCTTCGAGGCTGAGCAGAGAATCTGAACTTGACATTCCAAGGCCCAGACAGACACTGGACACCAACCATGTTCTTAAACTCCCGTCAGATAAGGAGATCTGGGTTCTGGAGGATTTTCACACAGAATGATTAGACCAAGTGGTTGCATGAGATTCTTGTTGAACTCTCGTGTCTGATTACCTAATCCCTCTAAATGCACACTGCCTTACAGGCTAACCTTCTGACAGATTATCATCCACAATCATAGCACAGGATGATCATTACTAAGCCACAGCAGAGAGTTCTACGTAGGATAAGGACCAAGTTTAATTACAGGTGTGACTTGGGGAAATAACTGAAATGTTCACCTGTTCCTTGCACACTAGAAGCATCACAGGCCTTCTTCGAGAAGACAGGGGCAAGTCCTTCAGTCTTCGAAATAAATGAGTTCAGGAATCAACAGTTTCAAAAGGCCTACCACTTCCTTGTCTCCACCAGGTTGGCTTTTTGTTCCATCCATGCCCAGACACAGACTTGACTGTACCATGAAATCTGTGTGGGGTTACTCTATTCATGGGATTGGGAGTCAGGACCCACTGCGTTCTGTGTTCATCTCTGAGAGGAAAAATCATCTAACTAGCCAGTTAAAGCAAAGTCACCAGGGAGCATCAATCTTTTCCTTTCGTCTAACCCCATGCCTAAATCATATCCCTGGTTGGGTATATATTCCTCGCTCAACTCATAAACTGACACTGATGAATGGAGGCTCTCCCCCAAAAGCTTTCATGTCAAAGCAAAATGCCCTTTGGCAAGAATTTCACGATTATGGATGGGGCGAGAGAATATGTTTGCAAAAGGAGATGACAGCCCGGATTATAATGTGCTGTGGGGGAAGGACACAGGGGTGGGGGACGGGGTGGGGGGGAATGAAATAATCCTGATGACTATAACCACTCATAAAAGAGAGAAATCTGCTTTGACACTACATTCCTGGGAGACTTGTAATTATAGAAAGCACTCCCAAGTGACATCCCCTCCGAGCCCTTGGGGGCTTTGAGGAGCTGCATGAGAAGGGGATGTGTAATTAATCTCCCTTTAGTATGGTGAGGATGGAGAAGCTGGCGGGTCGGGGGGGGGCGGCGGCGGAGAAGAGGGGTCGTCAAATTCAAGCTGTGTGGTAGAGGTCTCACCCACCATGGGCAGAGAGGATGAGGATGAGGAGCGAGGGGAGCTAAGGCAGGCCAGAACGAAAAGAGGGGCCAGGGAAGGGTCTTCTTACCTTTGGCTCCAGAGGCTGAGGAGAAGCAGAGGGCAGAGCCAAAGAAGCAGGGTCCGTCCCATCTTGGCGGCTGGGAGTTGTGTTGTTGTTTTTTTTTCCCTCTCCACCAGCGGCTGGCTCCTCTTGTTGGAGGGCGAGCGGGACGGGAGCGGGGTCGGTCGTCGCGTCTCCTCGCACTCCTGTCACTTTCTTCCCGCCGTCCTAGGACCTCATCGATTGCGTCGGGTTGGAGAGGAGAGCGGGGTGGGGTGGGGTGGGGTGGGGTGGGGGGCTTTAAGTGATAACTCTTTACCAAGATTTGCAAGCCCGAACTGCAGGGAAGGTCCTTCCTCCCCACCCTCTCCCTCCTTCAGCAGGGCAGCAGCTGGTTGTGGACGAGGCGTCGAGGATGACCTGTTGGGGAAGGCAGGGGCAGCGGAAGTGGCAGCAACTGCAGGCTCCACCGGTCTCGTCGCAGCTCCATGCGGACCGGTCCTGCTCCTCCGCCCCCATCTAAGAGCGCCGGGAGTGAAGGGAAGGGAAGGAAGGAGGGTGGCAAAGAGCACCCCCTCCTTTCCCGATCTGTACACACCCTCTTCGCCTTTGCAACTTTTGATCCCCCCCCCCAACAAAAACTCCACCCGGCTGCTGAAGTTCCAACAGGGCTACCGCCCTGCAGGGCAAAATCTATCTGGGCAGGGCAGCCTTTCTTCGGGGGGCAAGGGTGGGGTCACGCTGTTGTGCCTAGTAGGCACCGGCGGCTCCCCGGGGAGCCTGCCCCAGCACCCCTCATCGCGGCTGCTCCTTCCCCGGGGCACCCGTGCCCGTCCCACAGCGCGGGCCAGCTGGCGATCGAGGCGCCGGACGGGGCGAGCGCGCCGGGCAGCTGCCCGCGATTACAGCCGCGGCTTCTCGGCTAGGACGGGACGGGAGCACAGAGGAGAGAGGAGCAAAAAACTGTCCACGCGCAGCGAGCAACCGCTGAGCCAGCGCCCCAAGCCCGAGTCCCGACACGCCTGTGCAGGAGCCCTCGGGCGGCCAGGCAGGCAGGCAGGCAGGCAGGCAGGCGGGGGAAAGAAAGGACGGGCCGGGAAGCGAGTGCCAACCGCGCACCCAGCGAGGCAGGCAGGCACACTCGCACCTACACGCGCAGAAAGCCACGCACGTAGCCCTCTCGTCGGGCGAGCCAGGTATGGGCGCACCACCCTGCGCACACGCGGAACCCTGCGCGCCCGCCTGGCTTGGAGAAGCGTCGTGCTCGGCAAGTAGGGAGCCCCGAGCCGCGCTCGAAATACGCGCACGTTTCCTCATGCACTTTTGGAGAGACACGCGCACAGCCCTTTCCTACTAAACTTGTGCAACACCCAGCCACCAATCTATTCTACAGTACATATATTATTTGTACAGCGCAGGATGAAAATGTACGACTTTGCCTGAACGCCTTCACAATTTCCGTTCCACCCAAAGCACTACATAATCTTGTGTTAATAACACAAAAGGGGGGGGGGTATTTACAAACTACAACCCCCTAGCACTCACACAGGCAAACTGCTGTACAAATAGCCATGATGTGCACAGTTCTGCAACCTAATAGTGCACAGATGCCTGATTGTGCAGTCACTTCCATCTAATATGCCCGAGCAGTTTTTCCCATAATTGTTTGTTTGTTATGTGCTGTCAAGTCACATCTGACTTATAGCAACCCTAGTTGGCTTTTAAAGAAATTGAGATATTTTAAGGGCAGTTTACCTGCGCCTGCCAGTGAGTTTCCATGGCCAAACAGTAATTTGACTATAAATCTCTTGAATCCCAGTCCATTCATTGCTCTAGTCACTGCACCACACTAGCTGTCTTTCTGTAATTGCACACATGGATATATACACACCTATATATAAGAGTCAGATATGCACGATGCCTGACTTTCTAGACATCATTAACTTGGCTTTGTATTAGACTACAGTACTCCATAGGTGTGTCTCTAATCCACAACCAGTTCAAAGAAATAAAGGAATACAACAAAAGGGAGAAAACAAGAGAGCTCTTCCAGAAGATCCAGGAAATCAAAGGAAAAATTAAGCCTAGATAAGGGATGCTGAATGGCCAGCAGGGAAGCACACTATCTGATCAGGAGAAAATAAAGAGAAATGGAAACAGTATGTAATGAAGATCTATGCAGAAGGAACAAAAGGTTGAGAGACTCATTGGAAGAGGAAGCCTATGTTGAAGAACCTGCAGTTCTAGAAAGTAAAATGAAAGCTGCTCTGAAAACATTAGGAAGTGATAAATCACCAGGGGTAGACTGAAAATGGATATAATTATTTGACAGACTGCATGTGTCAAAATCCTAACAAGAATATGTTAACAAATATGGAAAACAAAACAATGTCCTACAGACTGGAAATGTTCAATATACATTTTAATCCCTTAGAAAGGAGATGCCAAGGACTGCAATAACTGTAGGACCATTGTTTTAATTTCTCATACAAGCAAAGTGACACTCAAGGAGCAACAAATGCTTTTATCTTATATGGAGCAAGAAATGCCTGAAGTCCAATCTGGATTTTAAAAGGGAAGAGGAACTTGAGGTCCCATTGCAAATATCCCCTGGCTATTGGAGAGCACTAAAGAATTTCAGAAGATCAGCTTTATAGACTACAGCAAAGCATTTGACTGCGTAGATCATGAGAAACTATGAGTTGTTCTGGGGGGAAAAAACAGTTGTGGCTCAGCACTTGATTATCCAGATGAGTAACTTGTATTGTGGGTAAGAAGTTACTGTTAGGAAAGAATATAGAGAGACAGAATGGCTTCCTATAGGCAAAGATGTCAGACAAAGGTGCATTTCATCCCCTTATCTGTTCAGTCTGTAAGCGGAACATATCATAGGGAAAGCCAGATTGGATTCAGATGAAGAAGGAATGAAAATTGGTTGAACAAACATCCATAATTTAAGATATCTGTAGTCTTCTGTCTCCCAATAAACAGCTTTTGATACTTGTGTTTTTTTCCTGGGAATGCAAGGGGGGTTGGTGCAGCAGCACTGCTCACCTTGGAAACCTCATGAGCTGAATCCACATGAAGGTTTGGAAGATGGACAGAGAGGTGCATCTAGGTGATGTCTGTCCCAACTCCTACTACTGTAATTAAATGGGTCTGCTATTCAATGGATATATATATATATACATAAATGGGGTTCAAGTAATATGGAAGATCATTTGTGACTATCAAATGAGAATTACATATGTAATAAAAAGTATTAGAACTGTATTAGAAAAAGTATAAAAAGGACTGAAATGTATTCAAAGTGTCTCAAGGGTGTTATCTAAGTAATCTTTATCACAGCCTTAAAGACTAGGTCTGATATAACCATACAGTATTGCTAGTGTGGAGTGGTTTTGGTTTGCTTAAGGCATATACCGTTCATAATCAGGGTAGGGGTGCCCTCGTCCCAATCCACAACCTGTCCCTGGTTTAAGGCCACCTAGTGAGCTCACAGCTAGGAGCAAGATTTGAACCAAGGACTGGCCAGGCCAAACTTTTGCTATAAATGTTCTGCAGGCTCATTGAATCAGTGGAATTTATGGAGGAGTTAACTTACCAAATCCTCCCTGATTCAATGGGCCTACTTGAGTTATGATTTACTACACTAAGCACCAGGATTTCAGCCAGTGGAACAAAACTTTGCCAAGGCAAATCAAAAGAGTAGAAAACGAGAGATACCTGACTAGGCAGTAGCAGTGGTGTGGTCTTTTTGTTAACCACA
Source organism: Pogona vitticeps (assembly GCF_051106095.1). Lineage (NCBI taxonomy): Eukaryota > Metazoa > Chordata > Lepidosauria > Squamata > Agamidae > Pogona > Pogona vitticeps. The sequence continues at coordinate 242,066,802 of NC_135783.1, forward strand.
GTCTGAATGTGAAACAACAAGACACCTTGGACTGCATTACAGAAGGGTGATGCTTAAAGTATGAAGTAATTGCTCTGCTTCTCTCAATAATGCTCATACCTCTGGCTCTGAACTTGCAAAGTTCAGGTCATTCTATTGTGCAATGCTCTGGTTAATTGTGAGAAAGAATTTCCAGTGAAAATCTGTGACTAAAACTCAACATATAAAGGTGTTTTTCTTTTTTAAAAATCAGACCATGGGTCCATCTAGCCCAGTATTTTCAATGAGCAGTGGTTTTCCAGCACTGCAGGCTCCATGCTTCCCTCATAAATGTTAATGTGGGATTTGGGGCGGCTTTTGCATGGAAGGATCAGCATATGGAAGGGGAGTGTTTAATTCTTTCCCTACCCATGCACCCATTCTCCCTTTGAACATCCCCCTTCCAGGTTTTCACAGTCTGAAACCAGGCCTGCATAATTGGTGGGTAAGTTGTGTGGGTGTTAAGCATCTTTTCACCCACTAATGTTTCCACAAATCAAACCTTGGAAGTAATGAGTTATGACCAACATAGGTAGTTATAATAAGTTACTCTTTTGTAAGAAGAATGAAACAAAGTTATATTTCAGAAGTAATATGAAAAGTGCGAACAACGATACCTGTTGTAAGAAGTAATATTTTCTAGTTACTTTTTAAGGTTACCTTTCAAGGCCATTTTAGTGGAGCTTTCCAAGTGTTATGTCATTTTCTTATCAATCCTGATGCTTTGAGTTTTAAAGAAAGTAACAGAAAGCCATGAGAATAAGAGACTAGCTGGATAGTTCGGCAAGGGTGTGACTACACAACAGGAAAAAAAGCAAATGGATTCACTGTGGTGTTGCAAGTAGAAAGTCAGGTACAGTGGTGCCCTGCATAGCGACGTTAATCTGTTCCGGATTAATTGTCACTATCCGGAAACATCGCTAAACAGAACTAAAAACCCCATAGAACGCATTAAACTTTGTTTAATGCGTTCCTATGGGGCCCAAACTCACTGTTCAGCGAAGATCCTCCATAGCGGCGCCATTTTTGCTGCCTCGGCAAGCGAGGGCAGCGTGTGTGAAAATGCTTGTGGCGGCCATTTTGGGCACCCGGCGGCCATTTTGGAACCACTGATCAGCTGTTCTAAAAACATCGCAATGCGAAGATCGGTAAGCGAAATGCTTACCAATCATCGCAATGCGATGTTTGCCCATTCAGAACATCACAATGCGATCACATTAGCGATCCCAAAAAATAGATCGCTATGCGGATTCGTCGTTAAACAGTGTGCTCGTTATGCGAGGCACCACAGTATCCCAGGATTAATTCACTTCAGCCATCTTCATAGGAGTTCGCAGAGAGAGGAGAAGAAATTAGCACTCAAAAGCTCTGTTTGCAGCTTGTTAAGGTAGATCCGCTCTGCTCTGGATGTCCAGATTTGCAAGAGGCACATTAACAGCAGAGGTACAGTATCTTAACAAGCTGCAAGCCAAGCTGATTGATTAATAACTTCCTCCCCTTTCTTCACTGATTCCTCACTCTTTTTTGTGCTTTGGTTGCCAAGCTGCCCTAGAGCTAGATTTGCAATCCTTTAAAAGAAAATGAAATAAATAAATGGAACAGAGAGGGAAGAGGAAAGCAGGCCCAGACACCCAGGTTGCGAAGGAAAGGATGCAAACTGCAGCCTATTTCCCTGCTGTCTAGCCTCTCTCAAAGTCCCAACAGCTAGCTCGAATGGCTTCAGATACAATGGCTACACACTCCTCCACATCAGTTCATGTAATATATTGCCTGAACCGATGCAAATGTATTTTATTAAAAAAGTAAAAGCTCCATTGGCAGAGGTGGGGAAAACCTACAGACTAGGGGTAGTGGAACTCCAGGATGACTTGCATGGACTTCTATGTCATGAAGTCAATGGAAAATAAACATAATCAGACTGTCCCAGTCCCAAAACATTTCCCACATTAATTGTCAATGTAGTTGCACCCTGAGTTAGTATCCAGCTGCAGAACCAGATGATGGGAGTTTGATTCTCCACTGTGTTTCCTAGGAGCAAAGCCACCCTGTGTAACCTTGGGCAAACTAGGGCATCCCCAGAAGAAGAGAATGATAAACCACTTCTGAGCACTCTCTACCTGGAAAACCCTGGGAAAGGTTATCGCAAGCCAGAACTGACTTGATAGTATACAATTATTACTCTAGCCGCCTAGAGTGGTCTTAAGTGACTAGATAGGTGGGATATAAATAAAATAAAATAAAATAAAATAAAATAAAATAAAATAAAATAAAATTAAATAAATAAATAAATAAATAAATAAATAAATAAATAAATAAATAAATAAATAAATAAATAAATAAATAAATTATCATCATCATCATCATCATCACAAGCCACATTTTTTTAACATTAACAGTAGTAAATTACTTTCTTGGCTTCATAATGAATCATTTTGTTGAGCTATAGTTAAAAGTAACTTTCCAAGCCTTGAAACAAATGTAAGCTTTCAGAATACACATTCATCGAAGTAACTTGTAACTCCATCCTTAAGCATAGGACTAGTCTTCAGACTGCAATTCAATTAACTAAAGAAGAAAGAAATTATATTTGGGGCTTTCTGCATACCAAGTACGTACTCTGTCACTAAGCTGTATCTCTTCCCATATATATTTTGGATACTTAACTGAACTTTTCAGCTTGTGGGGAAACAATGACGGCAAACAAAAGCCACCCAGGCTTTGAAGGCACAAGTGAAGCCTAATTTCCTTTAGAACTATATCTCTTGTTTTGAGTTTATCTACTTAACTGGTGTTGGTCTGACATGCTTCTCCAGGGATTGGTTGAAAAAATGTGACTTCTTATCTCTCAGGTGCACATGTGACTGTTACCCTTTAGGACCTGAGGTTCTATTGATAACTATGATTAAGAATCTGGTCAATTTCCTTAGAAAGCTAGCTTAGGACAATCTCCAGCCCAGCAACATGAAACATGTTTATTTTCTGATATGGCTATCTTGTCTATCTTCTTTTCTCTCTCTCTTTATAAATAAATAACTTTTGATAAGTTCTCCTTTGAGGGATTAAAAAGATTCTGATCCATGTGTGCAGAGATCCTCATGTATGTAGAGCCACTGTCCACTCTCTAATGCCATTGCAGAGGTCCAGTGGTCACTTGCAAGCATATCGGCAATATGACAATTCCTTTAGGATCACAAAGGGCATGAAGTTACTAAGCCTGAACTAAGTATTTTGAAGAGGAGAAAAGAAGGGACAAAATGAGCAAGCATATTTCAGCTTGTGTGACTCAGGTTAAGAAACTAGCAAAACTGAAGATCTTGTATTTTATATTTATTTGTGAGATTGCTTCTCTTTCCTTGGGAATGTAGCAATATGATTTCAGCAGGATAAACTTGGAGAGGGGTTAGGGGAAACTCCCTTGTCATCACTGGCCACAGTGGACAAGAGATGGTGGGTTTCATCCAGAATTGGTGATAATGGTAGCGGCTTTTAGCTCTCTTATTTACAGGTGTTTAAATCATTGCTTTCATCACTATAATCACAACCTTTGCGCACATGGTCTGTACTGAGTGTTTAAATGTGGTGCACCATGGCAGCAGCTGGCACTGCACTCTACCAACTAGGGGAAAAATCGGCTTTTTTCTATAGCTGGGATGGGAGCTGTTATTACCTAAGGCTATGACTGGGCTACAAACCTTATAACTCTACCCTGGACTTTCATATAGGCAGTCGCTCTGCTGCCAAAGATGCCTTCATTCTTGGAAATAATCACAACCTTGCAATTCTGCCCAGTAGGTTTTCAAAACATCTGCATCAGCCCCACTCCTAAGGAGGAGCACAGGACAGGCAACTGAAGACTTTAGGAAAAAGTTTAACCTGCCAAGTGAGAACCCTCTTTGTGTGTGGTTTTTTAAATTAAATATATATTCATTCATTTTGGAATCCCTTCTCTATACCTATTCTAAGTATAGTTTAAATATAACAATTTTGCTTGGGAGACACTGCAGGCATTTGATTTTATTGATCTGTGAAAGCAGTAGTATTATTATACAAATTCCCAAGAACATCACTGTAATAACAAAATGCTTTGGTTTCCTCGAAGTACCCACTAATATCGTATGAGACTCTGAGGTTAAACACATACTAAATGTCTCCCTGGCATCACAGTCAGTTTTCAATCTCTTTCTTGTTTCCTGTAATAGAGATTGAAATGTCTTCCCGTTGCCAATTTAGGAAAACATTTACATAATTCTGTTCCTACAAGGCTCTATGACCACAGCAGATGGAAAACTAAGGGATAGAGAAAGGTTTTGTCCTCTTTCTACAGTTTTTTTAAAAAAAGAATCAGCAGTATCTAGTTGATCTAGCTACCAAGACCTCAACCTGTTCATTCTCTTGTTACTTGCTAATAAACACTAGCTCTGCTAAGAGTAGTCCAAGGGGGGGGGGCAGAAGACTCAGAACAATGCCTACGTACATCCACGTCACCTATTGCTCAAAACATCAGCATATTTCTGAGAATTCACTGCATAAATATTCAACACATAGTCTGATGGAAGTGAATGGGAAATAATATACTGTAGACAGCAGGAGAAATAACTATATATTCTGAAACATAGGCACCGTCTCGTTTTTTGTGAGCTTTTGGGGAACTCATCTGATGACAGGCCAATCTCCTGCAGAAACTAAGGGGGACTAGTGTGTAAACTGGATGAAAGACTCTCTACCAAGCACCATATACAGGCTGCATGTGTCTCCCTGGAAGTCATGTGAACAGTAATATGTGGCTGAGATTCTGGCTTCAGACATTCACTGGAATTTTCATTATCAACACATACAGTATTTCCTTCTTGTAGTGTTGCCTGATTACTATTCCGCTTCACAACATATGTGACATTTAAAATATATGGCATTTAAGATAGGAGTTGAGATAAATTGGGAAATTAACCAAGCTAATGAGGGCAAGAACAGAATGAAAATATATTTTCTATAAAATACATATACTGTATACGTCTATATGTATGCATACACCGCCTGATCTCTGGACTAACAAACATACAAATCTAATATGCACCCAGGGTTTAATTGTTTAATCAATCAACTAATGCTCTAGCCACAGAATAAATTACTTCTCTAATTAAAGGGTAGTGTTCGGAGCATACAAAGGTATGAGGAATGTGAAAGGGGAGAAATGGACATGCCAACCCCCTCCTCCTTGGACAAAATTTTATATAGTGTATCTTTTGCTTTGTGGTAACCAAAGATATTACACCTTGGGAATTTCCTTTTAATGATAGGAGCAGGGGTAGTTGAAGGTGTCAGCATCACTCAGCTTATTTTGTTTTTTTTATATATTTTTTTTTATTTTTCCGGCTTTTATCCAGCCCATCTAGATTCAATGAATCTACTCTGGGCGGCTTACATTCCAAATACTGTATAAAACAAACAATATCAGACAACATAGAGACAGGCAAAGTCCAAGATGATAAGAAATAGGGAATTAAGAAATGGAATGGGGGGAAGGCCTGCCTGAAGAACCAAGTCTTCAGCTTGTTCTTAAAAACTCCCAGCGAGGAAGCCAGGCGAATCTCCAGGTTAGTCAGACAATAGGTCTAAATAAATCTAGATCTTTGTGATGTGTTCTGAACATGTCTATTTTCGAAGCTGCTTTAGCTGTCATGTAAACATCATAGGGAACATCATCTATTTTACCTCCCCAGGCCTTCTCACAGAGGTTAACCAGATGCTCATGGAAAGCGCAGAGGCATAGCAGAAAGGTAATTTCTCTCCTCTGATGTTTCACTAGCAGTTGGTGTTGGAATGGCACACTGAACTCCATAAAGAGCTGATAAAATTATCTTCCATAAATCAACTTGATTTTTGTTGCGTCTCAGGAAAAATTCTTAATTGTTAGAGCAGTGCAACCATGGAACCAATGACCTCAGGAAGTAATGAGTTCTCCAACACTGGAGGCATTCAAGAGAAACTTAGACAACCATTTCTTAGATATATTTTGATTTGGATTCCTGCATTGAGCAGGGAACTTGATGGTTTTCTTCCAACATTATTCTGTGATTCTATGTCCAGTCTCAGGAACCTCAGAAAGGTATTTGTAAGGAATTTTGCCATAAATGAATATGGTTGAATATAATTAATTGATAAATCACGTCTAAAAGTCTAACTCTGGACAACTTTAGAGGCTAGCATGTGCCCCCATTAACAGAAAGTAAACCTACATCCTCCTTTGAGAATAGTTCTTTAAGCTACTGTTCAAGTAAGCCAGGAGCCGCCTTTCAACCCAAAGAAATACTTTTACTCCCAAGAACATGTAGACAAAAGTGAGTTTATAGGGGTAAAGATAGGCCTGCATCTTCCCATCTAAGTTAACTACAGACTGCTATAGAGCTAGAGGGCAATAGTTCAGGGCAACAGAGATTACCATGTCAGTCCCTTAATCTCTTTCAAGGGTCTAGAGATCCTTGATAAAACAAAATGGCACACGAGCAATAAAAGGGCCCTATTCAACGGCACTAGCAATTGATTCACTGAAAGCACTAGATTTTCCCTCCAGACTTGCCAGAGACTTTCTAATCTTGCATCCTCATATGAGGATAAAGGGGACAGGATAAACAAGGTACAGTGGTATTAGGAGGAAGATTGTGTTCTTTCAGTGAAAACAACCCTTTTAGGGTCCACTGTCTGGGCCTAGTTAAAATAACCACCAGTCCAGTAGTCCAGATCAAGGACCTGACTTTGTCTGACAGGAGCAATGCAAGCTGAAAATCAAGCCTTACCCCTCCTTTCCCTTCCACTTCATTCTGTTCTCCAGGTATCTTGTTGTGCTGTGACAAAAACTCAGTCTGCAAAAAGGCAGAGCTGCTACAATGGGGAGGTGAGAAAGCAGCTATTTGCCTTGAGCTCTCCAAGGTAAAGGACCATTTGCCTTGATTGGCTACTGTCTATGTACCATTGACCCCTACTCTGACACCTGATTCATCAAAACCCATTTTTAAGTATGAGTCCTTGTAGAGGAGCATTGGCAGCTGCTCTTGGTTCCATAAACTTCCGGGTAGGCCTGACATGCTCTGCAGACTCAGCCATTTGAGAGGCCTCTGTCAGGTGTGTATTGTGTGACTACTGACTAGGTCTCTATTGGTGTCTCTGTCTTTAAGCCGCTGCTGTTCTGACTGAAGGTGTGACAGCACTGAAAAACTGAACCTGAGTGATTTGCCATTGCTACAATTTCATTCTCAGCCTGCGTTACATTTGAAATTGCTGTCAGTGCTCTCACAGGGGTTGTGGATTGATTCAAGAATTCATTGTATATAATGGATGTGATGCAATTCACATTCCAGCTTCCAGGCCCGCTTCTTTCCTTCCTTCCTCTGGTCCCGCCTCTGCCAATCCTTTTGTGGGGTGAAAATACAGGAAATAATAATAATGGGGACCCAGAAATTAGCCAATAGAGTGATGTAGCGCTAGTCTCATATATGTAATAATTTTTTTTAAAAAAATTAAAAAATTGGAGGAAGATTGGGAAAGAGAAAAGAATGCAGGGGCGTGTTCTTCCAGTCCCCAACATAACCAACTGCCTATTTCACCAAAACACTACTTACAGACACACACACACGGTTTACAAGAATGTATCACAACTAAACACACAGGGAAAAGCCTGCTAAAATAATTCTGATTTGAAGAAGTAGAAGCCCCACCCCAGCACTGGGGGTGGGGGAAGCTCCTTTGCATGCAAATCATCCTTTGGGTGATTTGAATCAGCCTTCATATCATGTGATCAATAAGAAAATATTTTGAATTCAAAATATTGAATTCAAATTCACTGCTTTATAAATGGTGCAAATCCTGTAAATCCATGCAGTTGCAACTTGAGTATTTTCCTCCACCACAGCTATTCCTCCAGCCCCTGCCTCCATAACTCTTACAGTATGTTCTGTTTCTCTACAGTCTTCTGAAACTTCTACCATAAGCAAATACCTCCCTTGAGGAGATTGTGGAAAGGACTAAACCTACAAGTTTTCATTTGGATTGAATATTTTACATTGCATATAATTGGCATACTGTAATATTAACACCTGAAGTGTAGCATTGTTTTATATTCAGTTTTGAAATAGTCAATTGCTTATTCACTGCAGCATTTCCTATTGGCTATATTTGATAATTGTCACCCCTTTAACCAGGTGACAAAACCTAACAAGAATGTCAAATTGTGAACCAATTTCTTTTCTTGAAAACTGATTTTCAGCCAAATGCCAACTTTAACATTCAAATGCTGGAATTATATTTTTGAAATTTCTAATATTGGCTAGGCCCAGAAGTCCTTGGTGTAAAGGACAGATCTAGACATGATATATCTTTCAGTCATGCTGTAATCTTATAAATAAAATCATAAGTTAGAGCTCTGTTACACACTGAAATACTTCACGGTTTCCATCAGATTTAGCACACTTAAAATCAATTTTAAAATATCTTTTTTTACATTATGTACAGCAAGGTGTGTGTTTATTTATTTATTTTGGCCAAGAAGAGTGTTTTATTGTTCAGAAATCTCATATATATGTAAGATATGAGGTATTTTAAAAACAGCCAGGAAGGGGTTGTTTATTTTAACTCAATTATGAATTTGATTTATTTTAAATTATGAGTAGTTTGGCATTTGTGCTTGCCTGTGTCAGAGCCTCTCTGCTCTTTTCCCACTCCCACTTCTGCTCCATTTGTCCTCCTTGAGATCAAAGCCAGAGGGAATCAGAAGAAAAGGATTGGCTTGTGCCACAAGGCAAGCATGGAATATAGCTGAGGTTTCAAAAAAAATTGGAAAAACAAGCAAAGAGAGAAAAGTTGAATGGGGGAGCGCACTCACTCCTTCACAAGTCTAGAAGCTGGGTCTTCTCAATTTCTCTGGTCAATTTCTTTTTGCCACTCACTGGTATGTCATTCCTCTCACCAGTTTCAGCTGCTCCCTTTGCTACCTTTCCTTCTTTGCCTCAGTATCTTCGTGTGTCCATGCTCAAGGGAAACCTTGCAGTCTGACCTGTTTTATGTTTTCAATCTGTAATAACAAACTAGTGCTATCCCAGTTTAAAAGAATTTTAAAATATATTTAAAATAATACAACAACAGCATTGGTGAGTGGCTGTGAGAGGGAGCCAGCATGAGGGCAGGCGGGCAAAGGCAAAACCTCAAATGCAGCAATTCTAAGACTATATAGGCCCCTGAACAAAGTTTAAAAACAGATCAAAAGTTATCCCAAGAAGATGTACATTCCAACCCAAGGAAAAGGAAGGAAAAGAGAGTGAGCACTGGCATAAGGGTTGAAACTTTTATGCATGGGTTTTTAACCCATGTGAAGCTGACTACTTTTGCTGATCTGTTCATAAATCACAACATGTGATTTAGGCATTCTTCTGGGTTTACCGCTTGGAGACCATGTGTAGTAAAATGGTTTCCTATCATTACCAGCACAGAATCTCTCTGGGTGAAAGAGATCTTTCCTGAAGATATAGAAGTCTTATTGCATGGGTGTCATGTTTTCAGTGCACTGCATGAGTGTGTGTGCACGTGCATGCACACACACACACACATACACACACACACACACACACAGAATATTCCCCAACAAAACACCTGAAGCAGAAATTGGTTTCATAATTTCAAGGTAGTTCATAAGTTGGTTTTTAAATTTATATAGCATGAGCGGTTAATTTAAAATGACTATAATAGTTAATGCAATTATTAGTAACCACATTTGTCTCCCTTGTCTTACATTGTTAACCTCACAAACATTTCAACTGAGGGAGTTTCCTCTGGGAAAAATACTGCTAGAAAGCTATTATTCTTCAGTATACTTAATGGTATTCTGTTCCTCCACTTCCTCCACCTCTCCCACACATTTGTTGTGAGGAAACTCCTCTGTTTTCTCAGTATAACAGCCCGACTCTCCCCCTCTCCCCATGAGCAACCTTCTTGCTAAATAACAGCTCCCACCTGAGGACCACACTACCTGGTCAGGCCCACAAACCCTCCCCATCAGTGGGTGACCACAGCAGCTGCTTTGAGAACAGCAGATGTTTGTGGGTCTTCTGAACATACACATCAATATCCAGTCAAATATGAAGAGAAGTGCTTTGATCTGTCTCCAAGCCTTAATGAGATAATTGGTTCCAAGTGAAGATATCCCTTCCTGGTGGTGTTTACTAGAGCCAAAGAGTTGACTTCACAGCCACTCCAACAGCAGGTCTCCCTCCCAACTTCCATTCTTGCTAAAACCTCTTCCCTTAAAATAGCTCACCCACCAAGCACTGGATCTGAACACATAAGTAATTTAGCAGCACTACAAGGGGCGTGTTTAGAGCATAGCAACTCACACGGGGTCCCACCTCTGAGCTAAATTCACATCAATGTCTAAATGGAAAAAGAATGTTTGTGGATTGTAGCTTGGCATTCTTGGATCACTAATGTGTGGTTCTTTTTGGTGCCCTTGCTGCCTCATTCATTTGATCAACATTTACTAGAGCTTAAATTATTTGACTTTAGATGCTTGTATCCTGATACATGGCTGCTGTATCTTTTCTGTTTCTTATTGTTGGAAGAATCCTGCTTCTACCGGTACTTCCTGCTTTCTGCTCATGAGGATAGACAGGATACTTGTGCAGTTGATCATTCTTCTGTGACCCTTATGCTGTCAGTGTGGTTACTGGTTATTTGGTATTTTATTCCAAATTAGCTTTGGCCATATACAGAACCTAGCCACATCCAGAATCTTCTGCTTGCATGATCTATTAGTCCCAATAAGCTTTCTCCTTCAGATTCAGCCTTTCTTGGCCAAAAATAAACTGACAGAAATGAGGCTGATTTCCAAAAAAAATTATCTCTTTTGGACAAGCATAAAGTAACATGATATTTGTAGTGAGGAGTTTAGAAATGCAGGTGTATTATCATGACAGTTCCATAGCCGCCTTGCCCCAGAAGCTGGATCAGTGGTTTAGGTCTCTGGCTGTGGAACCAGAGCTTGGGAATTCAATTCCCCACTGTGCCTCCTTGACAGGGGCTGAACTTCATAGCCATAATGATGTTGATGATGAGGAGGAGGAGGAGAGTCCAAACATGCACGCAGTTTGGATTGATGTCTATTAATAAATAAGCAAACATAATGTAAACATGACATAATGGCTCTTAATAGCCTATCAAAGACCAAGTGAGGCTCACGTAGTTTGCATTATAACAGAGATACGGTAATTTGCAACAGTGTATTGTTCCTGGGACAATTTGTCTTTCAGATATTGCAAGAGCTGTAGCTAAACTCAGAAGGAATAGGGAAGTGTGGATTGGTGGAGGATGCTATAGTCCCTGCTAATCATGTTATGGTTTTATTCCTGCAAGTCGTGGCTCAACTACACTACAGTGGCTGGAATTCTGTTCCATAATGTAAGCAAAGCTGTAAATTTTGGGTTTGTTCTTCCCCAGTAAATAAATAGCCCCCGTCACAATTCTTGGGTGTGTATGCACATGCATGAAGCCAGTATGCACAAGCACCTGTGAGAATAGTGGCAGGAATGGAACAAAATATACAAATTTTCTTACATTATATGACAGGATTTCATCCTGTATGTTTGGTTAGTTGTATTCAGAAAGATCAGCATTCTCTGTGGAGGTAGTGGACACCAAGTGGCTCTTGCCAAAGCGTAGATGCTAGCAACAACCAGGGGTGACCCTGATCCGTGGCATTGAGGGTAAAGGTAAAGGTAAAGGTTCCCCTTGGCAATTTTTGTCCAGTCGTGTTCGACTCTAGGGGGCGGTGCTCATCCCCATTTCCAAGCCATAGAGCCAGCGTTTGTCCAAATACAATCTTCTGTGGTCACATGGCCAGTGTGACTTAGACATGGAACGCTGCTACCTTCCCACAGAGGTGGTCCCTTTTTATCTACTTGCATTTGCATGCTTTCGAACCGCTAGGTTGGCGGGAGCTGAGACAAGCGACGGGCGCTCACTCCGTCGCATGGATTCGATCTTACGACTGCTTGGTCTTCTGACCCTGCAGCATAGGCTTCTGCAGTTTAGCCCACAGCGCCACTACCTCAAATAGCAGGTGTTGGGGGGAGGGGGGTTGTGATATTCATGTGTTGAAAGGAAAAGCTGTGTGTGTCATGCAACTGCATGCTATACTCTGCTTTAAGCTACGCTACAACTGCCATCATAATAGATGGTGCTGCCATCACCAGTTTCTAACTACCAGAAGCCAGTCTGATCAGACAGCATAATACCTCGGCTAGACCTTGGCAACCATATCTCCTGTAGGACTCGAGATGCTCCTGCCAAAGGCCTCGAGGAAACTCTAATCAAATATGCACTCAGAGAAGATATGTGAAGAAATTTCTGACCCATTACAAATTGTCGAAATGAGCTTCAGGCTGATTTTTAATCCACAGAAATGCCCCATAGCCTTTGGCCAGTGTAAATGACTCCTAAACAGAAGCAAGATTTCATCATACAGGAACAAAATGTTATAGGTTGGCCACAGAAGAAAGATTTCCACCTGACAGTAGAATTAGACAGCTGAAAGGACATTAATGTTGGAAAGAGATGACCAAGACAATCTTTTGGGTTTGTGAAATCAGATTTAAAAGAAATCTCATTACTTGAGTCCTGAAGACCAGTCACCAGACAAGGTAAGGTAATTTGTATACTCTCAGAGGTGAGGGAAGTATGACACCTCACTTCTGTATTTGCCTTAACAAGGCATGCTGTTTGCACACAGTGCTGTTATAATCATTTACATAGTGAGGGGAGGAGCTCAGGAGAGGCTGAATCACTCTGAAGATCAATTCTTGTGTCTTCAATCATAAAAAAAATAAAGTCACAATTGCAGGCAAAGGTGTCAGACAAAGGTGCATTTTATTCCTTTACCCGGTCAATTTGTACGCAAAACATATCATATGGAAAGTCTGACTAGGATTCAGATGAAGGAGGTGTGAAAATTGGTGGAAGAAACATTGATGATTTAAGATTTGGAAATGACACCATCTTACTAGCAGAAAGCATCAGTGACTTGAAACAACTTTTAATGAAAATGACTACAGAAGAACTGCACAACTTTAATGTTGACAATGAAGAAATGGAAATAGTTAGGGATTTTGTATACATTGGTTCCATCATGAATCCAAATCGAGACTGCAGCAAAGAAATCAGAAGAATGAGGGTTGGAAGGGCAACAATAAGGAATTAGACAAGATAATCAAGTGTAAGGCTATGTCAGTGGAGATCAAGACCAACATATTCCACATATGTATTCCTGAACAGTATGGCATGAAAGCTGGCCAGTTAAGAAATCTGACAGGGAAAAAATTGTTGTGTGGATAACCTGGACTGCCAGGAAGACAAACAAGTGGGTCAAGTCAAATCAAGCCTGAGCTATCTCTGAAGACAAAATGACGAAATTGAGGCTGTCATACTTTTGGTACATTGTGAGAACATAGGATTCTTTGGAAAAGACAATAATGCTGGGAAAAGTTGAAGGCAGCAGGAAAAGAGGAAGACCAAATATGAAACGGATTGACTTCTAAAGGAAACACAGGCTTGAGAACTCAGCAGGGCAGTTGAGGACAGGACATTCTGGAGATGTCTCATTCATAAGGTCATCCTACGTTGTGGGCAACGTGAAGTGCTTTGGGACTCTTTGTTAGACTGTTAGATTGAAGCCATGGAAAACGTACACTAGAACAAAACTGGAGGTGATCATGTACCAGCTGGAGAAAACAGGTGGGATGTGACTTTTCAATTTGTCCAGATTTCAGCCAGTGAGTTTATTGGGCACCACTGTCCAAACTTCTGCAATCTGCTCAATGCCCATGCAAACTGAAGCCCACATATTTCAATCATTCTTTATAATGTTCATGCATTTGGTACTGTTGAGTTACTTAACTGACAGTTTTTACCAACAGAGTTAGACAGGGTCTTATACTAATTTTTGCTCCAAAAACACATTAGGGCTTATTTTCAGGGGATGTTTTTTTTTTTTTTTAATGTACAACAATCTACATTTATTCAAATACAGTCATGTCATCTTCTGGTTGCTGCACAATGGTGGAGGGTGAGGTTTCACTTAACTAGGGCTAATTTTGGGGGTAAGGCTTATATTACTAGCATCCTGAAAAATCAGACTAGGGGTTATTTTCAGGTTAGGTCTTATTTTGGTGGAAACAGGGTGTATACCTGTTGCTTCTCATTAAAGTAGTATACTCTGGGCCAAACTTGAGAGTTAAGGCAGTGACATATAGTACTTTTTGGTTGATTGGTTGGTTGGTTGGTTGGTTGGTTGGTCGGTCGGTCGGTCGGTCGGTCGGTCGGCCGGCCGGCCGGCTGGCTGGCTGGCTTTAATAATGAAAAGCAACTACAAGTGGCTGTGGTCTTAGTGGAAAAGCAAAGGAGAGCAAATAGTGAATGGACAACTGTTTCATAAACCTATCACCTTTTCCTCTATGAAGGGAAAGTTAGCTTGATGAGAGTGCTACTTTAAGGACAAAAGAATGAAAGTGGGTTATACCTGTCATACTTTTGCATCAGGTACAGCTTTCTGTGGTTGCTGATAACTAAAAATCCTCAGAGAAAAGTTATACTTAATTATAACATACAGTATGGTCTTCCAATCAGGATAGGATGGAGGTGAAAGGATATGGTCCTGAGATAATACAGAAATACACTTAAGGAGTCTAATTAGCAATTTTGAATAGTTCTGCAAGAAAAGAACAAATAGCAGTAAATTATTTCAAATCAAAAGCTTTAATGTTTGGCAAAAAACAAGAGAAAAGAAACCAACTAACCACCCCATACGTAGATGTAGATAAACTATTATTAGGCATGCCACTGAATAGATCAAGTCTCTTCGTTATCTGGAGATACCTTTGCAAGAAAAAAAAAGCTTCTGGCTAGATTTTAGATACTAAAATCAAAGCTTAGAGAATCTCTTAAGTAATATGTAGCTTTACCTGGGGCAGAGGGGGAAACCTAACAGTTGTATCTTTCAAAATATTTAGGATAAAATGACCTCACAACTATGACATGGAACTAAGATAAGAGGACATGTAAAGATTACCAGCTTCTTTGTTAAAAAATACCTTTAAGATCACTGTCTTCCAGCACTCCAATAACTCATTTGAAAGCATAAATAGGATTTGAGAACTGTTGTGCAGGTACTCTTGTAACCCTAATTGTCATAAGCCTTCCTTTATGGAGGATTCACAACTTCACAAAACATGCAACACTCCAAAAGTCTTGAGATCAGCAATGTTGTCTTAATTTTAATTCTTACTTAAGTAAAAACAGAAATAGGGGATGGCAGAAGTTGGTCAAAATTAGAATTAATGGTCACAATATTCAGTGATAATAGAGAAGATCCATGACTATGTTAACCTATAAAAGGATCAAATGCTGTAAAAGCTTTCTTTCAAAGTTTTCTTTATTTAGAATCTCTGCAGTTCCAAAATTTTTAGACAGTGCTATCTATCTACTTGGAGGAACTGCCAGTTACCCAGTATCTGTTTATGAGAGGAAACAGAGTTTATTTTTCACTTTATTGTGAGCTGTTCCAGTTACAAAGCCCAGTAATCAAAAGTTGTGTTACAGTGATCCAAAACTTTTTTTTACTTACTGAGAGATCAAAGGGAGCAGTTATTCACCATATTGTTTTATTTGTTGCAACAACATAAAAACCTACATGAACAGTAGAAACTGTAATGGAGACTCAACATACTCATCTGATTGTTCAGCTGCTTATTTCTGTACTTTTTGTTTATTTTTAATACACTTTAATCCTGTGTTATTGTGCTTGTACTGATGTACAGTTAAAAAAATAATTAAACAAGCATGGACTCATGGGAAAACAAGAAGCTAAAACCATCCAGTGTGATCACTGACATAATTTTCAGTGGGGGAAGACACGCCACAGGTTAGTGCCAGCAGGACAAAACTTTCAGGGAGAAGTCCAGTCCCCACTAAGAAGAATAAGCAGGAGGAGATCCCAAATACAACACAGGGCTGACATAACACATGTTGAAGTCAATGGAATAGAAGGCCATTGGGAGTGAGGGGAGTAAAATATGTATCATGATAATCTGAAAAGCAAAACACCCACCCCAAAGGCTATTGAGCCATGAGACCAAAATTATCTGACTGCATCACTAATACCATCAACTTCAAGAGACAGAAAAAATCTATAAGCAATGGAAGGCGAGCTTTCTCTTAGGCTCGGAAATGGATCTTCCAAATAAAGCAAGAGGAGTGACTTGGAGCTACATAATTTCAGTGGCAACAGAAGGACTTTTGGAGCAATGAAAAACAGAGCACCTAGAAACAAAATGAGGGCAACTTCTGAGCAGAGCCATGCAAAGGAATGGCACACTGCATGGCAAAACAGGAATAAATTATGGCAAGAAAAGTTGAATCTGAATGGTACATCAAGAAGACCTTTTGAAATGTTGGCTTTTGTAGCAGGTAGGGGCCATTTGGGCTTCTCTTGAGGAAGCAAGATGTCTTGGACTATCACTGACTATGGAGCCAAGATGGGAGTAGTGGGACAGATTACATGACTGGAGTGAAGACAATTTATGAAATAAGAGAGGAGATTGGCAGAAGAAATATCAACAACCTCCGATATGCAGATGATACCACTCTGATGGCAGAAAGTGAGGAGGTATTAAAGGACCTCGTATTGAGGGTGAAAGAGGAGAGTGCAAAAATGATCTGAAGCTCAACATAGAAGGGGAAGATGTGGAGACAGTGACAGATTTTACTTTCTTGGGCTCCATGATAGCTGCAGATGGTGACAGCAGCCACGAAATTAAAAGACGCCTGTTTCTTGGGAGGATAGCCATGACAAACCTAGACAGCATCTTAAAAAGCAGAGACATCACATTGCCAACAAACGTTTGCATAGTCAAAGCTATGGTTTTTCCAGTAGCAATGTATGGGAGAGCTGGACCATCAAGAAAGCTGACTGCCGAAGAATTGATGCTTTTGAACTGTGATGCTGGAGGAGGCTCTTGAGAGTCCCCTGCTGCAAAGAGAACAAACCTATCCATTCTGAAGAAAATCAAACCTGAGTGCTCACTGGAAGGACAGATCCTGAAGCTAAGGCTCAGGCCATCTCATGAGAAGAGAAGACTCCCTGGAAAAGACCCTGATGTTGGGAACGTGTGAAAGCAAGAGGAGAAGGGGACGACAGAGGATGAGATGGTTGGATGGTGTCACCGAAGTGACCAACATGAATTTGACCCAACTCTGGGAGGCAGTGGAGGACAGAGGGGCCTGGCGTGCTCTGGTCCCTGTGGTCACGAAGAGTCGGACATGACTAAATGACTAAAGAACAACAACAAAAGAAAGGGCAGGGTAGATGCAAGTGGCTATTTGGGTATCCATGTTCTCTTCCATGTAGCTTGGATTTCATTCATTGTCAGAGCAATCATGTTATTTGCATCAAGCTGTAATTTGAATAAGGCCATAGCTACCTATATAGAAAAGGGAAGAGATAGTTTACCTCCAAAGCCAATCCATTGTAAAGACCTGATGTAATGTAATACCAAAGAAACTAGGTGTCAATAAGTCTCTGGGTCAAATCTTGCTTGTGACAATAATTTGATAGGTAACATTGAGGGATGGGTACTGTTGGATAAATTTGTAATAGGTAATATTTGTAATAACATCCTTATTGAAAACTCACCATGCAAGTGATAGGTAAATAATTAAATTGCATTTTCAAGCAGCTTGGTTGTTGTTGTGATGCTCTTTAATTCACATTTGCCCAGGAATTAATGTAAGAATTAATTTAACTAGGACCTGCCAAACTGGATGTTTTGGTGCAGGCTGGACTGAGCTACAAAGAATTGGCTAAGATTGGGGAGAGGGGAGGGAGGAAGGGGGAGGAACAATGTGCAATTTGAAGCACTCCTCCCATCTGAATGGCAAACAACCCTTTGTAGCCTGATCTACTGTCAATTAAGTGCTTCCCCGATCATCCGCAGAGGGTCAGAGGAAATGATTTTTTAAAAGATCTGCTAGAATATCACTGATGCAATGAATCACTTCATTTAATTTTTTAAAAATTATTTGCCTGTCTGTGTATTGCCTATAAGAAACTGCCCACAGCTGTGGTTTCGACTGGCAATACACAGACAGGCAAATCATTTTTTAGAAAAATTAAACAAAGTGGCCCATTGCACCACCAATAATCTAGCAGAACCTCCAAATACCTTTGTAAACCACTTTAGTGAACTAGAAATTTACACTAAAATGAAGTGCAAGGCTCTAATTTAGTCCATTCCAAGTCACCACATTCATTGGGAATGGAGTAACCTGGAGTCCTCCAACTCGTACCAAAATAGCAGAACCCCCTGACAGGGGTTCAAAAAGGTGAGGATTAGAACAAACTGGTCTGCTCCAGTGACAGCCACATGTGGATACCAGAAAAAAGAGCAGGGGGCATGAACCATCAGTGCACCAAACACCCAGACACCCTCCTAGTCTTTCTCCTCTGGAAAGCTTTCCTGCCAGCCTATGTGAGTAAGTAAGTAAGTAAGCAAAATGCATATGAAAAACAGGAGTGATATAATTGTCCCACCCATACTATGCAAATACGTACAGATCTGAGCTTGGCAGTGAGGATTGCTTTGCAGTAAGTGATTTTGACTGTACAAGCTCTCATCTGTTCTATACATCAGAGTTTCCCCATCTACAATGGGAATCGGAGTTGCTACAAATGATTTAACTTAAAAATAATTAAGAATCTCATGTGAAGATGGAAGCAATATTGCAACAGACTCATCTTGCTGCTGCCCCCAGCATAATTTGTAATCCTGGGAGCTCTGCAAACCTGGGCAAACCTTTGGAGAGGTTAGTCTATAGATTTGGGCAGAGATGTAACAAAAATCTATCTATCTATCTATCTATCTATCTATCTATCTATCTATCTATCTATCTATCTATCTATCTATCTATCTATCTATCTATCTATCTATCTATCTATCTATCTATCTATCTATCTATCTATCTATCTATCTATCTATCTATCTCTAGTTGTCTGCTAATTCCTGTGTGCATTCCCCCCGCCCAGTGTTAGGGGGTATTTTGAAAGCCACAGTCCAAGCTGGGTGATGATGATGCAATGGAAGCTCCAACTTGACCTTTAGTGACCCCTGTAGTCATGCCTGGGGCAACACAACCTAGAGGAACCCCCTTCAACTGCTCCCACCCTGTTGGGAGAAACCTCTCATTATCTGCCTCTGTTGTGGTGAGGCTGACACATGGCTCCACTTTGGGAGAATCAGAAGTTCCTATCCTCGTCATGGTACACTGAACTGTCCCCTCTGTGCAGTGCAGCTGTAGCACGGGGCAAAGCAATGAACCAGCAGAGGACAAGGAGAGGTCTATGAGTGTATGTCTTCATGCAGTGCGCATATACATCCATGTGCAAACAATCACACTCATGCACTCATGAATAACTATCTCTCCCATGAATACAGCCAGTATGGATGTAAATGTACTATCTTACTCTCTGGAATTTTACCCTTTCCCTAGCCATACCTACTCCCCCCGCAGCCCTAAAATCCCTTCCCCATAATCCTCTCCCCATTGAAAAGAATAAAAATTAGTTGAGAAAAAAATAATTATGTGTCTCCCATGAATACAGCCTTCCTTCAACTTAGCAGCCTCACTATGCTATACTGACCTTTCTGAGGCAAGGTTTTTTTTCCCATTTGACACGCCACATACTGTATATAATTGAGTGTGTTACCTGTTTTCATCTCCAACCAGCAGCTGAACAACCAAGATGTGTTATCAAGTTGTTATTTGATAACCTCTATTATATTGAAACAAAATGTGTAAATTGGAGGTCAAGTTTATAAAAATGAAAAGGAGCTTTAACAAAATATAGTTGCATTCACTGACAGCTTATTGTGGCCAGTATATCATTATTCCAGCACTCAAGGACAAGAAAAGACCTCTTCTGACAAAAAGAAGAACCCGATAATGTCCTTTACTTGATTCTAGTAATAGGAAGCGGCATCATACCTTCGTAGGTGTGAGGCAGCAAGCTCTAACCGTGCCCCATTGAGTCGATTTCAACTTATAGCGACCCTTTACAGGATTTTCTCAGTACAGAGGATACAGAGGTGGTTTATTGTTCCCATCTCTCTAAAGGCATCATGGAATTGTGCAGCTTGACCTGCTTTTTTTCCCAGGAGGCACAGTCATGCACTGAACTCTCTCAACCTCTGGCTACCTAACTCACAGAGCTACCGAATCAGCCAGCAAGCTCTAGGTCAGTGCACAATTCATGAATCAGGCCAAAGTGGCTTTTATCCTTAAAACAACAGATTGTGCGCCCTGTTGCTCTACACTGGAAGCCAGATTTCACCCCTTACTATCATCCGGGCAGAGGCACCTGAAAATCACAATAGCGATCCAGTTTGTCCTTGTCTCTGCCATAGGCAACGTTACTTTAAGCGCCTTGCGCCCTCTAGTGGGAAAACATCCATCTTCAAATGTTTCTTGAAAATTAATTACGAGAAACTTCTTTCCTTCAGAAAAAGAAGCTGAAAAAGGGAAATGAAATCAATCCAACTCCTTTCCCATCTTTCCTGGAATGGATACATTTCCATTCACTCCCAGCATCCATAACTACCTAGGAATTCTCTGTACTCCAAACTGATCTGCAATAAGCACTTATTCTGTCTTCATCACTAATGAAGATTAGGATCATCTCCCTACACTTCACAGAAAGTGGGGATCCTCAGGCTATAGGGCTAAACCTGACCCTCTGGGGATCCCCTCCTCTTCCCAAGAAAACATCACCTGGTGATTTCCCAGCTTTTACAGATTCTCCTCCAATTCTGAAAAGCCTGACAAGACTCTTCTAAAGTTTAGTTACTGGCTATAATAGTTTAAAGTTAAAATATGCTGGCTTTTTGCATCCTATCTTTTTTTTCCCTTTGGCCTTGCTCATCTCTGCCACGTGGCCACTAAGAAT
Organism: Pogona vitticeps; assembly: GCF_051106095.1. Classification (NCBI taxonomy): domain Eukaryota; kingdom Metazoa; phylum Chordata; class Lepidosauria; order Squamata; family Agamidae; genus Pogona; species Pogona vitticeps. The sequence continues at coordinate 242,087,848 of NC_135783.1, forward strand.
TTATCTGAAATTCCATTTGGCCTTCCAGTTGAAAAAAGTTCCCTACTCTTATTTTAGAAGGTGCTCCTTTAAGACCCACCCTTGTATCATAGTGTGCTTTTCAGTCGCCAGTCTGTATTTAATGTACTTCTGAACACTTGAGTTTGCAACATGGGACCAGAAAGAGTTATTAGTTTAAATAACTTTATTAATGTAGAGAAAACCAGCAGTCCCATCCCCCAGCTAATAGGAAGCAAGGGAGTTGTGTGTGAGAGTGGGTGAGTAGTCAGGAAACCTGTTCTGTTCTCTCAGCCATAGGAGAGGCTCAACATATCCCTTCCAGAGAACCTGTACATGGTCCACAGTCAAGAGAACAGGACCAAGCTATATGAACTGGTGGTGAGGGGGACATGTCAGCTGACACAGGCCTTCCCCTGTCTTTAGGAGGGCATGTCCAAGCAGGCAGGGAGTGCTAAGACATTCTGGAGCCATAGCCTGGCACTATATATCAAAGATCTGCAATAGCGGAGGTCAACTTCTGAGAACTGTGCTGGACACCCAAGGATTTAGAAGCAAGCTGTTCTGATGAGCCAGGTGGCCTAGATCTGGAATCCGTTCCAGGAATCTTCAGCAGACTATTATGCCACTCTAAATTAGATCAGTGTCAACACCCTTCACACGCATTGAGAGCTTGATTAGGCTCTGTCTCTGGAATTCTCTGGCTGATTTTAGAATATATTCCTCCTCCTCCTCCTCCTCTCTCCTGCCCATACTCTGTCTCTTCCCTGTCCAGTGTCCTTTCCATGCTCACTTAAATACATAGACTGAGTTCTTTGCGCACGGTGCACTTCCGGCACTGCACCACACAGCACCAATGAAAGCGGCAAAGGCAGTTCTCTTCCAGGAGTAATGTCTCATCACGGTGACCTCGGCCACAGCATAGCAGGTCACAGCCACTCATGTCCATGGCAGTACTGTTACACACTCGTCCGCGTGTGCCTAGTGAACCTGTCTTGCGGTTAGCAATGCAGAAGTCAGGTGAGTCAGCAGAGTAGATGAGATCCTGCCGGTCTGGTGGCTTGATGTTCCGGCCCACTGGGATTAATGTTTTGCCATCATTGCCACCCATCACTTTAAAAGCGCCGTTAAAGCGTTCTAGCAGGCGGTCACCCACTTCCCGGAAAGGAGGCATCTTCTTCCAGCAGGTCTGTAGTGCACAAGAACCTGAAAGCCCATGGCACTTGCACTCCGTTCTCATGTGGTTCTTCACTGCCTGGAAGGAGGAAAAGGGACCAAGCCATTAAGAAAACCATGCCTAGGTCCAAGCATGTCCTGCAAAGCGAAATTACCAAAATCAAAGACTATTAACACTTGGATTAAACTTGAAAGCAAGGTGACAAGAGGGATAAATCCAGTTCACAGACAGAGTAGGTCGAGGTAGGGAATGAAAGGGACTTATTACACAAGTCTCATTGATTCTGTGGGATTTGTCTGGCTGGACTAAAATTTAGTTTTAAGCCCAAAAGCTCATTTTGATCTCTGAAAACATTCTCTAAATTCTGCCTCAAAATGTAACAAGATTTCTTCAAGGATCTATATCCGTGAGGAAGAGTTGTTGGATTGCTGACATTTATAAAGAGTTAAGAAAATAAGAAGAACTATGCTGCTGTAGAACAAAGACACATTTACCCCAGGATTCTTTTTAAACAATGTTCTTATAATGATGGTGGTGGGGAGATCCTACGTATATCTCAAAGTCCAGGGTTTCTGAAGAAATAAGCTTCCATTGGAATCTAATGGTTGTTGTGGGTTTTTTGGGCTCTTTGGCCGTGTTCTGAAGGTTGTTCTTCCTAACATTTCGCCAGTCTCTGTGCCCAGCATCTTCGGAGGACAGCACTCTGACAGCATTGGAATCCCTACTGAACATGTGGTAACCATTGCCTAAGACCAGCATAGCATGGCCATGTACAAGTATGACCAACCAGCAGCTTTGCAGAGCAGATCCAGACGCAAATCAATTTTTGGAAGCCCTATCAAATTATGATTTTCAGTATTAATTTCATTTGTAAGGATGCATATCAATACGTTTACATTAATCTTGTACACAAATATCACTATAAGGCTATCTGAGATGTGTTCCAGAAAAGCAAAAGGCTGCTTCTCCAGAAGGGGAAAGGTTTGTTCCTTGATTTTCTGAGCTGCCCAACATCTTCCACTCATCAGTTCTCATGTGCTCCATATTTGGAAACCTTTGTAAAGGATGGCAACCTGTCCATTTGTCAGAGGATCGGATTGTTCTGGGCTCCAGACTAGTGTCTGGAAAATATAGTGGGTACAATTATGCTGGCCTTTGATTTTAAAAAAATTGTGGGCATGTTGAGAGCATCATACTTCATAAGTTAAGTGATAAAGTTCATATCTCAGAAGGATCAGAAATATTAGGAGGATGCAACTGCATTCATGTCCTGCCAGCAGTCTTTCTATAGTCTTGTTGGGCACTGTGTAAAGAAAATGTTGGGCTAAATAAACTTTTGTGAGATCCAGCACAGCTCATCTTATATTCTTATTATATCTCAGATAGCCGTCTCCTCTCATCTGATATGGATCAAAGGGCTCTGTTCAGATTCACCTCTTCTGGACTGAACCTGCCATTACTGTGCTGCTCTCAAAAACATGTGTGAGCATGTAAGATGATAAAATGTACAGATTGTATAGCATTAGAATATTCAAAGTGCTTCACATATTATATTATGAATATAATATATAAATAACAACGAAACAATGTAGACTGGCCTTGTTATCCCCATATTGTGGATGGTAAGCTTGAGATAGTCATTTAGCTATATCAACCTAAAGAATTTATTGTTCAAGGTGAGATTTGATCCTAACTCCCTTCGCAGATTTGGCTCTTTCATTACATGAGCTCTCAAACACAAAGCTGTTCTAGGTAGCAGTCCATACACTTACTCTCCTTTCTGCCCAAAACTGTTTGCCTGCACCATTATTCACTGATGAAACAGAAATTACGGTTCTGATCAGGAATAACTGAATCGCCTTGTGTTGCCATAGATTTGGAAGAGACCACTGAGGCCATCCAGTCCAACACACACACACCCAATGCGGGAACATCCATCAAAGTACTCCCAAACAGATGGCCATCCAGCCTCTGCTTAAAAACCTCCAAAGAAGGAGACTCCACCACCCTTTGGGGCAGCCTATTCCACTGCCGGACAGCTCTGACCATCAGGAAGTTCTTCCTAATGTTCAGATGGAATCTCTTTTCCTGTAGTTTGAAACAATTGCTCCGTGTCCTAGTCTCTGGAGCCCTGGAAAACAAAACTGTCCCTTCGTCAACATGACATCCTTTCAAATATTTAAACATGGATATCATGTCCCCTCTCAACCTTCTTTTTGCAAGGCTAAACATTTCCGACTCCCTAAGCCACTCCTCATAGGACATTGCTTCCAGACCTTTAAACATTTTAGTCGTCCTCCTCTGGACACGTTCCAGGTTGTCATCATCCTTTTTTAATTGCAGTGCCCAGAACTGGACACAATACTCCAGGTGAGCTCTGACCAAAGCAGAATAGAGTGGTACTATCACTTTCCTTGATCCAGACACTATACTTCTATTAATACAACCAAGAATCGCATTGGCTTTCTTGGAAGCTGCATCACGCTGTTGAATCATGTTCAGCTTGCGGTCTACCAAGACTCCTAGATCCCTTTCACAGGTACTGTTGTCTAGCCAGGTGTCTTCCATCCTATATCTGTGCAGTTCATTTTTTCTGCCTAGGTGTAGGACCTTACATTTTTCCCTGTTGAAATTCATTTTGTTAGTTTTGGCCCAAGACTCATCTGTCAAGGTCATTTTGAATTTTAATCCTGTCCTTTGGGGAATTAGCAACCCCTCCTAATTTGGTATCATCTGCAAATTTAATCAGCATATTCTCTATTCTTTCATCCAAGTCATTGATGAAAATGTTGAATAACACAGGGCACAGAATAGAGGGGCTCCCCACTAGTCACCTCTTTCCAGGACGAAGGGGACCCATTTGTGATCACCCTTTGGGTTCGGTCAGTGGACCAATTACAAATCCACCTAACAGTAGCACTACCTATCCCACATTCTACTAGCTTCTTTGCAAGAATATCGTGAGGAACCTTGTTGAAGGCCTTAGTGATCCATAGTGAGTACCAGGTGGAAAAGACAGGCAGAGATAGGAAAAAGAAGGATACCTGAAGATCACAGGACCATTCAGGTAGCATACAATGTAAGCAAGCTGGGGTGGGGGGAGTTTCTGGAATATTCCCTGATTTAGGGTATCCAGAAGTGAAAAGCAGTTAGAATTAAATGAGCTAAAAGAAGCAAATGACTTGCTGCATAGAACCAGGATATGGGGACATTTTATACATCTCCAGCATTTTTGACTCTTTAGAAAGAACAAAAAGGAATTGTGTTGGCAAATATGACTTGCAGTGACAACACTATATTTTATATACAGAAATGGCCACCTATGTGTACATATGATAAAGCAGGGATGAAAAAAGTGTACTCCTCCAAATGCAATTGGATAGTAACCCACATCGTCTTTCCCAATTGCAGTCCACTAACATCTGGAGGGCTTTCACCCTTACTGTAAAGATTTGCCTAAGAACTAGTTTGCAATCACAGTTAGAGGTGACCCTGAACACTGGAAGTTGTTAGGAAATAGGTGTCGTCACTGGAGTGGGAACAAAGATGTGGCAGGCAGCAAAAAGATCCAAGTAAGCCACATCCAGACAAACTAAAGGAATCTCCATGACTTGTATACACAAGGAATGGGCCAGAACTATCCACGAGGAAAGGATTCCATATACCCAGCAAGAGGAAATCCACAAGCCTGCCCTTACCAAGCGTCCTGCTTCATTGTTGTGCAGATCGATAAGGGTTCGAATGTCACTCTTGCCACGCTTGCGCTTAGCATCCATGAACTGCCGGGATTTCTCATAGCCAAAGTCAACATCGTCTCCGCAGCCACCCCACTCCCAATTAGAGCCTTCTGATCCTGTAAGGGCAGGAGGAAGAGGAGGAGCCCGGCTTCGTGTTGCCTCACATCCACACTGCAGGAGTTCACCCATGCTGCAGGCCTGGGTAACTGCATGGCTCACACCAGCTGCTGTGATGGCATAGACAAAGGCAGTCTCCCGGATATCTGTGCACAGCATAAGAGAGGGTGAGAAACAAGAGAGAGTGCACATATTAGAGACTGTGTCCAGTTTGAAACCAACCATACATAACCAACTTGTCAAGGGGAACAGGGCAAGCCCTGTGCCAAAGCCTAGAAGCAATAGGCAGCTCTTCCTTTACTGTATCCCATGTGAAACACCCCATTCAGATTTTGAAACTGCAGCCAAGGGGGCATTAAGAAAACCCACGGTGAGTAGAAAAGTCAGAAAACCTCAGTAGGGCTAACAAGCTTAAGAAGCTCTTGGGTCTGCACAGAACAAGAGGTCCCATTCTCCAACAATGACCGAATTCTGCCCATTTGCAGGAAGTCAGGGTTGGAATCTTATCCATATTTAGCTGGGAGTAAGGCTTGCTTAAAATCATCGGTCCCATGGAAATATACATTTGATTGTACTAGCCAAAAGCAGTTAAACCATTAAAATGTAAGAAGGAACTTGACATTTAAAGCTAGCGCTACTGAGAGAACATGCAAGTCTGGCTGAGGAAAATCTAAGTTAATCAGCCATTATTGACTGTTGTTGTTCACTAAAATAACAGAGTCTTGTCATTTCCAAAGAGTTTCCTGGCGCCTTTAAAGATTTAATGAAGTTTTATTGAGCATAAGCATACAGGGACCGCAGTCCACTTCTTCAGAAGGAGCTTGTTAAATGCCACCAAACTCTTGCTTGCTTGGGCGCTTGTTGTTGTCGTTGGTGGTGGTGTGTGTGTTTTGCTTCAGTTTTACTTCCCTCCGGAAATCTATGTTGCTGTCGCCGTTTTCAAGTAGCTGACGGGACTGCTGCTTCAGGCGAACAGATTAGGGTGCCATTTTTAAAAGCAGCAAGTGGAGTAAGTGGCGGAGGTGGACGAGTCAGGGAGCGCCCGCCCGCGGGAAAATTTTTCCCGCGCAAGCTCGCACCCGAGGACGGGAAGAGCTACCCCTGAATACCGCGCGCTGGTAGGGGCGCAGAAAGGAAAAAAACACAGTGGAAACGGAGAATGAAAAATCAATATGCAACACCAGTACGCTCGTCGCCTATCTCCCCAGCCCAGCAGCAACCCGGAGGGCAGCACCCGGTTGGAATACCACCTCCACCTCCTCGTCCTTCACCCCAGTAACCTGGATTCTTATTTACGGCAAGGCGCCAGTCGCCCCACCGCCGCGGGACACGAGTTCCAGGCATCTCCCGCCGTGCCGGGACCTGCCACAGCCAAAGGGGGATTTTCCTCTTTCCTTGTCTCTCTCTCTGTTTGCTCCGGCATCAGGCGCCGCACCCGCCAAGGGCTCCATCTCTCCTTCCCTCCCTTCATCACTTTTGCCAGCAGTCGCTTCGCTGTTGCCGGGGCCGCTGCTGATAATGAGGATGCGGATGATACCGGAGGGAGAGGACAGGAAGAAGGCTGGATAAACAATGCGCTCTTTCTCTCCCTTTCCTCCCCACGCTCCGAGGGCACCCGGGAAATTGCACTACAACTCCCAGAATTCCCGACGGGGGGGGGATTTTGGACGATGTAGAGCAAAAACAGTTGTTGGTCGAACATCTGACGCATGTTGCTCTCAACATCATATTGGGGCCATTTTTCTGATAACTTTTTTTTCCTGCTACCCTACCGCGCGCTCTCTCCAGTTTCATCTCCTGAACCCCTCCTAGCCCATTGCTAACCTGTTAATCCCCCCATGGTCTCAGCTATTAACCCGGAATATATTAACAACTCCAAGCATAAAAACGGTATATCCTACAGCGGCTCCCTCTGTCTGGTTGGGTCTCTGGCTATCTAGGGATTCCTATTATCGCTGAGATGACTGACAAGGAAGGGAGGCTTCCATTCTTCCACCTGCCCAGCTATTTGCACCTGTTCTTCACAGCCCTGATAGGCTGGAGGTCAAAAATATCTGCTGGGAAATACTTTCAGCTGCCATTGTTGTAGCTATTTTATTATCTTATTGTTCTTTTGTTATGGTTGTTTCATTATAAATATATGGTCTCGGTGGAAGTGTTAACAGCTGCGTTTTTTAAATCCAACAGGAGTTGCAAAACTGGACTCCTCCAGGCTGGTATCAAAAACATTCCAGGGAAATATTCGTGAAACAAAGAGGTTCTTTTACTGTCCAGGAAAATTTCACCTTCATAAGCTTCACTGTTTTCACCACTAGGGCATCAGAGTGGGAGCCTTCCTTGCCCTCTTGACCCACCTGTTCCCTTAGGTATGGAGCATTCAAAAATGTTTTTTAAAAGTGGGGAAAGCACCACTAGCCAGTGTAATTGGCAAAGGGGCTCCTTGGGGGTCTGTGTTATTTATTGCCCATCCCAACTCTGTCAGGTCGCTGGGAAAGCCTGGGGGAAGCTATAAGGACATGTAGGAGCACAATCTATGGGGTTGGTAAGAAGGGGGAGGGGGCAGTATATCACTCCCAGACATGGATGCATTCTTGGGCTTTATTAAAAGCTGCTGTGCTGTCTGGGAGCATCCATAATTGCTTCATTACAAGGACAGGGAGACATGTCACAGCAGTAAACCTTCAGCCTCTAGCAATAACCTAGGCCTCCCAAGGACCTAGTGATTTTTGGACCTCATATGCTCTATGGCAGTGTTACCCCTGCCTTGGGCGGATGGGGGCGGGGGAGCAATGCTAACCGTTTTGGAAGGTGTGCTATTTCTCTCTGCTCACAGAAAGGGTGGGCATTAACACAAAAGTTGCAAGGCAACAGGAGTGGGCTAAGTGTGGCCCTCCAGAAGTTAATACTTTCAGGCTTAATGAGCATAGATAGTGGTAAGGGGTCATGGGAGTTGCTGATAAACAGCATTTTGGTCCTAGCATTAAGCATGGTCAAGCAAGGATTCCTTTAATCTCTAGCATTTTGGTACTCCTGTCCTTAGGTTAACAAGTAAAGATTGCTGGCTAGTGGCTGCAATTCTCCTCCTAGCTGTGTGTTTCAACATTCAATGAAGAACATATATTAATTTTTTTTAAAAAAAGAGCTAGAGCATCATAGACTAACCGGTTTATCCAGTATGATCTTTTATACATCATAATCCACTTCCATAGATTTCTTTGTGTCTGGGAAAGAAGACTGTGATCCACAGAAGCCCACAGTGAAATCAATTAGTTAGTCTTTAAGACACCACACTTCTTTTGTTCTTATTGTGGCTACACATGCTGAAACCAAATAATGCAACTAACTACCTTGCTGGACATTAGTAAAGGACAGAACCACATTCCCTGGATGAATGTTATGTTTTCTCAGGTCTACAGTCCCAATGGCATTATTTTATTAATTTGTAACCTTAATGTCCTACCTTCTCTGTGGATTTCAAAATCATGCATATGAGTCTCTTCCAATCCTATTTATCCTCACAATAACCCTATGAGGTAGTTAACCTAACAGACTGATTTAGCTTAGAGCAGTTTAGGGCTGTGTTCTAGGCTGCTGATGCTGGTTGAATAAAAGCTGCTGTGTTCACCCATCAGCTGCCTCAAGGCAGGCAAGCTTCATCTCATGAAAGGCCCAAAGTAAAGTTGAAGAACTAAATTCCCAGTACAGAAGGAAAATAGGGGACCAGAGCACCCAATGTCAATATACAGTGGACCCTTGACTTACAGACAGCTTGACTTACAGACTTTTTGAGTTCTCTGGCCACAAAATTTAGGTTTGACTTGCAGCCTGAGAATTGACTTACAGACCAGAAAAAAACCAAAATGGAACAAAAACGGCCTGTTACAGGATTAATCAGTTTTCAATGCACTGTAGGTCACTGGAGACTTGACCTACAGACTTTTTGACTTGAGAACCGCCTTCCAATACGGATTAAGTTCTCAAGTCAAGACCCCACTGTACCACACAGCTTACGACCAGACTCAAAGTTGTTCCATGATCCAACACAAAAAACGTGGTGTTAAATAGATTTCTAAAAACCCATACCAGCTCCCAATTTAATCCAACCCTAGCTGAGCCTTCCCCAGCCTGTTGCCCTCCAGATGTGGTAGACTACAATTCCTAGCTACTTAATCTGAACGCTACCAGGTGTGGTGGCGAGGTACTGGTTTAGTGTTGGAGCCATGGAGCCAAAGTGGTATAGTGGATAAAGTGCTGGATTAGGACTCAGGAAACATGTATTCACATTTGTGCTGGGCCGTGGAAACTCACTAGGAGGTGGTGATGGCAAACTACTCCTCAAACATTCCACATAACTTGAAAACTCTATTAGGGTTGCCATAAACTCAGAAGTGACTTGTCAGCACTTAATCATGCTAGCCACTATACCAGATTGATTCTTGCACTGAGGCACAACATGAACTACAGCTGTGGTAGGGGTTTTGTTTGTTTGTTTTTCTTCCTTGTGTTGCCTTTGTTTCCTTCTGGAATACAAAAGGAAAGGCAGTTTGATGTATTTTAAAAGGACTTTTAACAGATCAAAGAAATCCTAAGGACTAATAAGAGTTTTAATTGATTTGTTGATTATACAGTCACTTAGATCCACTTGAATCTGCATATGAATAAAACAAAATTCTGAAGATAAAATACATTTGCTTTGTTTTTAGATGATCCATACATGATTCATAATAGACACCACCTTAAAAGAGCCATAACTTCCTTTGTGGGAAAATTAAAAGGACTGCTTCCAAGAGCCTGCTACTATGGTTGTAGAAGTACTCGCAATTAAAATGGTTCAAAAAAATTTAAATCAAGTAATCAACTAAATGTTGCAGCCCTTAAAAATGAAATTCTCCTTTCATTAAACTTGATCCATTGTGTGTTTGGGGGGCATATAACGGCTTTTTCACACAGTTTCATAAATGAAGAGCCCTCCTCTGCAATAACGAAATTGTTCACATGGGGAAGCTGCACAGAAATGTGCAGCAGATACTCCAGGCATTCAGTGTGAAACCTGTGCATACAAACATCATGTGTGGCACTCTTCATGAGACATTAAGGATTCTTTCCCCAGAAGAACTGAAAGTTAATCCAGACAAGACAGAGGTGCTCCTGATCAGTCAAAAGGCAGATCAAGGAATAGGGATTCAGCCTGTGCTGGATGGGGTTACACTCCCTCTGAAAACACAACTGTGCCACCTGAGGGTGTTCCTGGATTTGTCTCTGAGCCTGGATGCCCACATTTCGACAGTGGCCAAGAGTGCCTTTTCACAGTGAAAACTAGTGTGCCAGCCGCATCCATGGTAAGACATGCCCTAGTTGCATCTTAGCTGGATTACTGTAACATGCTGTATGTGGGGCTGCCTTTGGAAAGTTTTTGGAAACTTCAGTGGTCCAAAATGCCGCAGAAAGATTATTAACTGGGGCTGGTTACTGGGAGCACATAACTTCCGCGTTAAAGCAGCTCCACTGGCTGCTGATCCATTTCCAAGCTCAATTCAAAGTGATAAAGCCCTAAATGGCTGGGATCCAAGCTATCTAAAAGACCACATCTCCCTTTATGAGCCTGCCTGGGCGTTAAGATCATCAGGGGAGGCCTTTCTCTCAATCCCACCACCCTCACAGGTGTGCTAGATGGGGACACAAGACAGGGCCTCCTCTGACAGGCTGCTCCCAGACTCTGGAACTCTCTCCCATGGGGAGCCAGGGTGGCTTCATTTTTGCTGTCCTTCTGCAAGCAAAGATCTTCCTCTTCAGGCAGACATTTCTTTAGTGACAGGCTGTCTGAGAGGGTGTTTGGAATGGATTATTGTTCTCTGTTGCTTTTAAATACGTTTTTAATATTGATTTTCTTATTGGTTTTAATATAATACTTATTTAGTTCTTTTTAAATATTTGTATACTTACTGTATTTAGCTTTTAAATATTGTCTTTTTAATTATATAAGCCACCTTGGGTACTTTTACTAAGTGGAACCAGTTACCTCAGGAGTTGGTGAGTGCTCCAACACTGCAGGCATTTAAGAAAAACTTAAATAATCACCCGTCAGATATGCTTTGATTGTATTCCTGCACTGAGCAGGGGATTGGACTTGATGGCCTTTTAGGCCCCTTCCAACTTCATTTTTCTATGATTCTATAATTCTATGAAGGAGAAAGGTGGGATAAAATATTTTAAATAAATAAATATATGGATAAAAATAAGGATTTTATTTAACGCAGAGTGTGTGAAACAGTTCTATATCTTTCCAACCTTGTTGTAAAGCCTGGTTTGTTATTTGTGTGTGAAGGCCACAGAACATTTCAGTCAAGCACCACAGAAAATATTGTTCATCTAAATGCAGTAGTATTAACCTTAGAACTGTAGAGCTGGAAGGGTCTCTATGGATCATTGAGTCCAGCCCCTGTTAAGGACGCAACGTGGGGAATTGAACTCCCAACCTCTGGCTCCCCAGCAGCCCCTCATACTACTCCCAGCCAGAGACCTAACCACTGAGCTATCTTTATTGGTAAACTTCAGTAATTAAGCACCAAGATAGAAAAGATACTTTGCATTTCTGCTGATTTGCAGCCCAATAGACTAAGTAGGCAATATGAGTTCGTGTATCTTTAGATATAATTCAAGAAAATTGGCAATTTCTGTTTGATACAAACAATATTTCCCAGTGGATATACATTTATCATTATAAAGTTTAGTCCTAACCTATTCTGCATATTACCCATCTTGAGGTCTGTGATAGCACCCTTACTGCTCTGCCTACAGGCATTGGTCAAATGGGTGGTTGAGTCTTCCTTTAATACTAGTGATGGTCCAGCATCCTGTCTGCATCTGAAAACAAAGGGTTAGGTAAGAGATGTCCATGCCTGACAGTCCATGTGTCAGACACCATTCTGGCCTCCAATATCTCACTCCTTCTTCCAGCCGTCAACATCTGCCACTTGAAGCAGCTGTCTCATTAGACCAGTCCTTGTAATAAGTTTTAGAAAATCTATACTTATTACACATTTTCCGTATCTTTACTGATAAATTGCCAGTACATGCTTATACACTGAGCATTTATGAAAATATTCCTTGCCTCACTTCAGAGGAACAAAATTTGCTTTGATAATCTCTCGGGTATTAAATAAAGCTGGAGTCTTCCCCAAGGCATCAAAACAATATGAACAGTTAATGCCATAACCCAGCTCAAAATATGTGCCAAGGATCAGCTTAAGGAGCACTTTTTATTTTGCTGCCTTGCCTCGACAGCAGGATAATAGAGCAAGTCTTAGCACCAGGGCGAACCTCTTATAGGCGAGCATTTCTTGTCCCCCTTCTACCTCAAAAAGAGTGAGGTGATGTCCATACAGAACAAAAGCTTCCCTTCTGGTGGCCTTTCTGGAGTTCTTCTCACCAATATGTGCTATCTGTTTGGGGGTAGGGTGGGGCTGTCTCTTTTGTTCCTCACTTTTTTGAGGAAATTTATGTCAACTGTACCCTTTACTCTCTGTGAGAGAACCCAAAAGGTGCAAATCACCTCCCCAAGTCACAGAGACTGCCCAGCTCACCCTGCTGTAGGATCTTGCCGAAATATTTGCTGTGGCTGGTGCAGTTCCAGCGACGAAAGCGGAATTGGTACTGGCACTCACGCACACCCAGCCTGGCACCTTTGGCCACCTCCTGTACAATCTCAGGCTCCGTCTGACACAGCTCAGCCTGTTTCCCAGCCAGCCGCTTGGTCTTCCGGCAGATGCTGTTGGGATCCATGACCAACGGGCTGCCCACTGCCCTGGAGAGGTTGGAGAGAAAAAACAAGGAAGCACTCTTGCTGCCTAGAAATGGTTAGGCCTAGGATACACATGGGTTCTCTTCCATGTGTATCCTCAGGGCAGTTAGAGATGTTAATAATGAGATCATCCAATCAACCCCTACGTATATCTAACCCAGGCCAGGGAATCTGCAGATGCCAAGAACCGCTAGGCTGTATTGTCTAGGAGCTGCAGCTAGAAAAGTTCAGATGACATCCCGTCCCCCACCCTGGTCTTCTGCATTTGCGTGTTATGTTACTTTAAAGAGGCTTCTGCTGTGCTGTGTTTGTGTGGCTACCTGCAGTCTACGTGCTACAGAACAATAACTTGTTCACCCCACTATCTCATTACTTATCTTAGCCAGGCCCCTAAGCATAAGTACGTCTGTACTATATTCCAGGAAATACAGCCTTTCTGTAATCTTGGTGTAAGAAAAGCTGAAGACAGAGCTGGAAAATATAGAAAGCAACTTTGTGAGAAAATCACTGAATGACCTTGGGAAATGATAAAAGCCAGCAAGCGAATTCTGGGCCCAGGCCAGCTTTCTTCCTTCTACTTCAGATGGCCCTCATGGTAGGAGTTTACCCTTCAGTGATTTGACTAGGAGATTTAATCCTTCCCAGTTAAAAAAAAATAGTCCCAGGCTGTGTCCACAAACACTTCTCTGGATGGAACTTCCAAAGCTATTCCATGGTAGAATGTGGGATTCTTCCTCTCTGAATACTAGATTCTACCTCTCTGGGTACATGGAACCACATGGGCAGCTTCCAGATAATCTCATTTCTAAAAACAGTAAATGTTTACTTTGATGGTCAGAGAAAAAAAACTTTGACAACATGCCAGCTGTATCTGTTAAATTTCAAAGGACAGACCAAGGTTTTTGGTAGATCTTCTGTGCACAGCAATAAAACAGCAAAAGTCATACTCTGCTTTCATACTCTGCTTCCAGGATTACTGCCCCGAGGGAGGCCCATGTAACTTTCTTTATTGTGATATCCCAACCTCTGTCAATAGTCATTTTGTAAGGCAACACATTTGTAGATCTCTGAGATGGCTGTGGCATGGGAGCAGATGGACCCATAACTCAGAATGAAGTGATCTTTAACAAAGGAACATGCAACTATTGTGCCTTGAGGTTCTACTCTTGTCCATTCACTATCTGGTAGAAAGCAGCTTAATCCTGTGATATTTTATGATACATATTACTTGCAGAGTATTGTTTCAAAGGAAACTCCAGCATGACAGCCCTTAAAATCCTGATGGCAGCCACCCTGTTCTGATGCCTGGAGGGTGGAATAAATGGGTTATGAGCGGTGGAGGATTTTCCCACTTTCATCTCTGACTATCTTGTTGAGTGACTGGGCATGGAACGGCTCCTTCCTGCCTGGCAGTGAAAGCTACAGGCAACAAGAGCAATTCTTCCACGATTCCCAGCAAATTTTAAAGGCATAACATGAATCACAAGAGAGATAAATCACAAGACAGACTGAGATGGGGAGCTGGGGGGGGGGGAATTGCCAGAGCAGTAGCCATGCTTTTCTACTGTAGGTAAAACAACAAAGAGACAATGTGGCACCTTGGACATTAACAGAGTTTTTATATACTCAGCTCACTTCTTCAAATGCATGCAATATAACCTAGATGTGCAGGTACACAATGGTCATGGGTGATGAAAATATGTTTACAGTATGGTGAAATTTAGATGCAGAAAGTACTGACAGTGACAAGTACATTATTAGCATTCACAGTAAAGGTAAAGGTAAAGGTTCCCCTTGACAATTTTTGTCCAGTCGTGCCCGACTCTAGGGGGCGGCGCTCATCCTGCTCTTCAAGCCATAGAGCCAGCGTTTTGTCCGAAGACAATCTTCCGTGGTCACATGGCCAGTGTGATTTAGACACGGAACGCTGTTTACCTTCCCACCGAGGTGGTCCCTATTTATCTACTCACATTTGCATGCTTTCGAACCGCTAGGTTGGCGGGAGCTGGGACAGGCGACGGGTGCTCATTCCATTGCGTGGATTCGATCTTGCAACTGCCGGATCTTCTGACCCTGCAGCACAGGCTTCTGCGGTTTAGCCCACAGCGCCACCACGTCCCTTGTAGCATTCACAGTACCCACAGAAAATATTTTGATGATTTTAAAAACTCGTCGCTGAAACCCAGTAATAAGTTGCAAATAGAACAGACCCATTGAATCTGTAGGGATTGGGTGAGTTAATACCTCTGTAAGTTCTGTTGATTCAGTGGGGCTACTCCAGCTGCTAATGGACTTCAACCATCTTAGCACTAGTGCTAGTTAAGTCATTTGATGCATCTAAATATGATAAGCATCTGTTACCCAAGCAAACTTCCAGTGCTCAACCCAGCACCAAGTCCCACAATAGAAGGGTCTAGACTGAGAGAAGTCCATTTGCCAGATCTTCACTTGCAGGCTTCCATGAGACTTGGCAGACAGTCCTGTGCTTTCTAACTGTCCTAGTTAGTAAGTCACCCTGTTTGGCCAAGGTTTGAGCTGCATCTGATCTGTACACTCTTGGGAACTGCTGCAACATCAGTTGAGTGGGTGCAATACAAAAAGTACCCTATGGGTCAGACCAAAGAACTATCTAGTCCAGCATCCTACTTCACCACAGTGACCAATCCGATTTCAATGAGAAGCACAGAGCAAGAAGTGTGGGTGGCCCATGGAGCAGGATAGGTGCTGCTTCACCCCAGAATTAGCTTCTCCGCTCCAGCCATGAGCTGTCACTGGGATGAAGGCCATTGTTTTCTCCCACTGTGGCCTTCCTATAGAAATTATTCAGAGGCATACTGCTTCCCCAGCTTTCAACAGGCAGAGCCTGTGAAAACTGGTTTTTTATTTTATTTTATTTTTATTATGCCCCAATATGTCATTCCCAAGTTATAATGACCCTGTGAATTTTCTCCGGAAAGAATGGTCATTAACAGCCCTGCTCTAGTCTTGCAAACTAAATGCTGAGGTTTTCTTAGCTCTTCCTCCTTTTCTAGCGCCTTCCACTTTTCTAAATACTGTCTTTTCCAATTAGTCTTCTTTTCTCATACATTTTAGGCTTCCTTTCCCATACATACAAAGCAATCATACGTTTTTGCTTCTAGTGTGAGTTCAGACTTGATATTTATTTGTCCTTCCATGATATCCATAGAGCTCTCCTCCAACACCACATTTCCCTTGAGCAGATATTTTTTTCCTGTTAACTTTCTTCATTGTCTAGTTTTCATATCCATAAACAACGATCAGGAATACAATAGTATCTTGGCTCTGGTTTCCAGCAACACATCTTTTTCCTTAAAGTTCTTTTCTAGTTTCTTCATAGAATCTCTTCCAAGTCTTAACCTTCTTCACATTTCTTGGCTGCCCTCTCCATTTGCTTAATGATGGAACCAAGATATAGACAAATAAACATTTTTAATTTTTTTGTTGTTGTCAACACTGAAGTCATATAGTTCTCCCATAGCAGCAACTCTTTTATTATTTTGTATTCCTGCTTTTGTGCCCTTTTTTCAGTAGTTTGAAGTCATCGCTATCTTCTACCAATAATATGTCACCTGCCTATCTTATATTGTTGATGGTTCTTCCACAAATATTTGTCCCTCTCAGATCTGAATCTAATCCAGGGTTTCATATGATGTTCTGCATACACATTGAAGAGACAGGGAGATAAAATTCACCCTTGTCTGACAGCTTGCCATTTGGAAACCATTCATTTTCTCTATCTTCTGTGCTAAGTGTAGCATCTTGTCCAGTGTATGGGTTACACATCAAGACAATCACTTGTTGTGGCACACCCATCTCTTTTAGAACAGTCCATAGCTTTTCATGATCCACACAGTCAGAGGTTTTATCATACTCTATAATATAAAAGCACATTTTGTTCTGAAATTCCTTGATACATGCAAGCAGCCAATGCAATATTTTTATTTATTTATTTATTTATTTATTTATTTATTTATTTATTTATTTATTTATTTATTTATTTATTTATTTATTTATTTATTTATTTATTTATTTATTTATTTATTTATTTATTTATTTATTTATTTATTTATTTATTTATTTATTTATTTATTGGACTTATATACCGCCCCATAGCGCTTCAAGCACTCTCCGGGCGGTTTACAATTTTTAGTTATACAGGCTACACATTGCCCCCCCAGCAAGCTGGGTACTCATTTTACCGACCTCGGAAGGATGGAAGGCTGAGTCAACCTTGAGCCAGCTACCTGGGATTTGAACCCCAGGTCGTGAGCACAGTTTTAGCTGCAGTACAGCGTTTTAACCACTGCGCCACGAGGCTCATTTGCTATGATATGATATGATCACTAGTGCCTCTTCCTCTTCTGAATATCTGGCATTTCTTTCTCCATATATGGTAAAAGTCTTTGTTGTGAAATCTTGAGCATGACTATTTGCATGGGAAATTAATGTAACTGTCCTATAATTACTGTAATCTTTAGCATCTTCTTTCTTTGGGGCTGGAGGTGTACCCAAGAATTCAGAGACTCTGGACCATTGTTTTGTACTATATAATTGCTGGGATACTCTTATTAGGATTTTCATAATTTGAATCTGTAACTTGAAATAGCTCTGTTGTTCTCAGTTACTCCTGATGATTTATTTCTTCCAATTGGTTTCAGAGCAGCTTTCATTTCATTTTCTAAAATTTCCAGTTCCTTATCAATGCATTTTCTTTTGAAGAAATCTGGCACGTATGTATCTCTTCTGTATAAGTCTTCAATATATTGTTTCCATCTTGTTTTTATTTTATCTTGACTAGATAATATTTCCCTGTTGGTCTTTCAGTATCCCTGATTTTTGTTTAAATTTCAATGTTTTTTCATCTTTTCCCTCTTTTGTTGTCCTATTTTGTTTCCTGGCAGTAATTATTAAAGTAATTATGTCTGTCCTTCATGCAAGTTGCTAAAAAGCTGCACTTTTGCTTCTCACTTGTCATTTATAATCATAAAAGTTTCAGCAGTCATCCATTCAGTCTCTTATTTTGCCTACAGGCAGTCTTTCTGCATTCTTCCCTGGTAATATCTATTGTTTCAGTCCACAGTTCTTCTGATTTAAGTTTAGAAATGCAAAGCTGTTTTTACATGGTCTTGAAATTCTTTAGAAATGAGCTTTTATATTCTTTTTTAGCATTGAACCACTGTCCATTTCTGCTCTTGTTTTCAGATGACTTCTTCATCTTCTGCTTCTATATCTATAATCTATTTCATTTCTATATTAGCCATTCAGTGATATCTACGTATACAATCACTGGTTTCATTGCCTAAAGACTACAACTCGTAGAATTCCACCATCTAGCATCATCATGGAGGACATGGTTACACTTACACTTACACTTACACTTACACTTACACTTACACACACACACACACACACACACACACACACACACACACACACACACACACCTGTATCTTTTAAAAAAACCTGGAAGTTTGAATTCTTTATCAAAAATCAAACTGCTACCCTCAGAATATTGAATGTAAATGATAAATTACTGCATGTTTGCAGAATTTGGAACAGCAATGCTGTATGGCAAGTGTGAACAATTTTAGATAGTCCTTAGAGTCAAATGTTCAAACCCAGCAGTCACTGAGGGGCATACCAGGCCCAGAAGTAGTAAAAAAAAAATCTGTCCCAAATCACACACACAAACACAATCTAAATTGGAAGTGGCCAGATGCCCATTATCTAGTTTTCAATGTAGGGTCTGGGGGTATTTGGGGAGATACAGAGAGTAGCCTGTTTTATGCCAAAACCATCACTTATGAAAGCCTGTAATAGCAGGACTCAAACTTTTGTGGATTTTTTGGTGAGCACGGGAGACTTAGGAACTGCAACAACGGCCTAGTGGGCTGCATCCACCCCTATAGGGCAGAAAAGAAGAGGAGTTATGGGGCACTGAAAAACAGAGGAATAAAAACTGAATAAGAACCACAGAGACAGGCACTGTCCAGCTCCCCTTACATATTTAAGACCTCAATAGAACAAAACACACCAACCATTCTGAAAATGTCTTTTCTTTACATCATGCTGGACAGAAACACATCCCTTCAGAATTATTCCTTAACAACATCCCTGCCCCACACAACATATTCCACAGGCTTTGTATTTAGTAAAACACACAAATAGACATCATTTTTAAACACACAGAGATATATGTGAACTTTATTCATTACAGCACTACTGCAGAAATTGTTTCTTTGACATTTCATCCCATGCTGCTCCTGTAATAGTTAAAGGTACAGCACTTTAGTGGTGTATCTTACAATGGAGGTAAACTTTTTCCAGTTTGATACTGGAAAAGTATCTCTCCAGATATGTTGGACTCCAATCGCCAGCCAGCGAAGTACTCTAACATGCCTGGAGGACCAAGGAACAGTGCAGAACCTTCCAATCCCCTAATCCTAGTCAGATGACAAAAGTATGGGCAGGACCTCCCCCCCCCCCCGTGGGCTTGCCCATGTACTACCAGGCCTTTAAAACACCACAGAAGAAATGTGAGATAATGACTCAAATAAATAGCTCTCCCACTGCTGCCAAAACCAATGAAGGGCAGCACAGATGACAAGTAAAGGGGGGAAAATGAGATAGCTATATCATAGTGGAACTGTCTGTGAAAATACCACAGCATCAGAGTAGATAATGGTGAAGTTGCCACAAAACTAGAATGATGGCTGAAATGCGAATTTGTTCTTACCAGGTTTCTAAAAGATGGCTCACCTGTCACAATAAATCTGAATTTGATGATAGTCAATTTGTAAAGTAAAAGCAGCTAAGCAATGGTAGACTAAAAACCATATATGGGAACATGTAATTTGCTTAGAGCAGTCCTCACCCACCCATACAGTGCTTTCTAGATATGCTGCAATTCCTATCATTTACAGATGTATTATTAGACTATAACTCCCACAGCAGAAGCCTCTTAAAGGTAATATAACACGCAAACATGGCTAGTCCCTCATATCTTTCTCACAACAGACCTCTGTCATATATTCGGTAGAGATTATATTGAAGAGATGTCTTAATCACTACAAGCAACCTTGTACAAGGTGCCCCCACTTTTACCATTTTTGTCTAGTCTGCTCACTGCAACTATACCTCAAAAGGAATAATCTGGCCTTGATTACTTGTGTATTTCTTTATCTGAAATGTCTTTCAGCTGCTTCTTTCTGATGGGTCCAAATTGTTTAACAGCTGATGTGGTGTCATGATTAAAGTGTTGAACAAGGACCCCACTTTCCCATGGAACTTCATGGATGACCTTGGGCCAGTCACTCTTATTTAGTCTGACCAACTTCGTGGGGTTCTTATGATGATAAAAGAACAGAGGAAGACAGCCATGTATCCTATCTTGAGCTCAGTAGAAGAAAATCATAACATAAATGTAATGCATAATTAAAATAAAAGGAAATGAGTATCAGGATGTTGAAAGAGAATCACACCACAACAGATGTCTAGGTTTACTCTGTGAAGTTGCTCTGCCAACATAAGCTCTGGCATCAGTCAAAGACAGCCTTGCAGAGAGGGATCCTCAAGGCTCATCTAAATGCTAGGGTAGAAAGGGTAGGGTACAGGAGTTCATCGAGAGATCAAAGGATCCTCAGTCACCACTGCGAAGGGTCTTTCTGTATTGCATGCTACTCTCCCTTACTGTCAGGCACTCTAGGATTCCTAAGTAGCACATTTTGGTGTATGGTAGGATTCTACAGGTGAAGGTGGACTTTCAGATTTCCTAGTCCCAAGGTGTTAAAGGTTTTAGATATTAAGACCAGCTTTGAATTAGGCCTAGAAATATACTGATATCCAATATACAAGAGACAGAACATTTGTATTATGTATTCAGATTATTATGTATGCCCACCAGCAAACATACAGCTGCCTGTTGCACCAGCTGTACTTTCCAATTTCTTTTCAGAAGCAGCCTCACCAAATACACATTGCAATAATCTAGAAAAGTTGGACGGTAACAGAGAATGGATCACCAGTCCCACTTTTCTGTTGTAGCCTGTCTTGCGAAGTGACTGTCTGGCCATGCAATCCAATCTCTCTGTTTTCCGGCCAGGATTAGTATAAATAAAGTGTATTGTATTTGGAGCAGGGATGTGCATTCAGATTTGGAAACATTCAAATAATATGGCATTCGAATAATGCCATATTATGGGAGGTGGAAGTATCAGGCATAAGGTAGAACACATAGGTGGGACACAGGAGGGCCCTATTCAATATGGCCATGATGGAGGGCAGCCACACAGCTCACAACATTCAAGAGCCTCTAAGGGGCATGTGGCAACAGTGGAGTCCAGCTACAGAAAGGCAAAGTCGGCATGTCACATACAATGGGGCAAACATGCTGGCAGTGCTGCCGGCTGGAAAGAGGAGAGAGATGCAGGGTATGGCCCAGGCTCTCAACCCAGCTGTTCAGGGTGCTTTGCAAGGGAGGGAAGACACATGCATACCTAAGTGGGCTATAAGGTGGCAGGGCATTTTCACCAGCGCATCTGGGGCAGTGTGCTATTGCAGCAAAGGCAAGAAAAACTGGGATTGGCATTGCAGGACCCAATCCAAGATGTGGCAGCTCGATGGACCTTCCTTTTCTACCTGCTTGAAAGAGTGCTGGAGTAGCAGTCTGGGATTGGGCACGGGACACTTCTACTGGTGTGGCTGCTCCTCTGGGCAGAGAAGAGTGGGACATGGTGGGTCAAGGGGTCGATGTCCTCCAAAGCTTGGAAAATGGAATGCAGGTCCTTAGTCGGGAGACAGCTATAATAAATAAGGGCATAATAAGGGAACAGTCAAGGTGGAGGGGGGATTCCGGAGAGGGGGAAAAAGCATTTTCCTGGCCGGAAGTGGTGGCCCTGGCCAGCAAGCTAAAGGACTTGCTCCACGACAGGTTTGCCTCCTCGTGGAAGAAAGAGGAGTGCATTCCAGCAGTCTCCTTGGATATTAAGCAACAGTAAGGGTGGGGAGGTGGCAATGCCAGCCAACTTTCCATCAAATGCAGCAGCAGCTAGTAAAGAAGGCCCAGAAGGCACTGAGGGGGTCACAGAGTGCAGGAGGGAATGAGCAATGTGCGTGGCACCTCCTGCCAGCAGTGCCAGCCGTTATATTCCAGCGTCCAAGCCCCACACCCCTGCAGCAACAAGGCAAGCTTTCTGGGACACTGCCTTCCGGAGACGCCACCCCAGAGAAAGGACAGGGCAGAGGCAGAGCTAGAGGCAGAGGTGCA
This sequence comes from Pogona vitticeps, assembly GCF_051106095.1. NCBI lineage: Eukaryota > Metazoa > Chordata > Lepidosauria > Squamata > Agamidae > Pogona > Pogona vitticeps. The sequence goes on from NC_135783.1 coordinate 242,109,963, forward strand.
GGAGTCCCGGGGGCCAAAAGAGAGTGATCCCTTGTCTTACTGGGCTGAGAAGGAGTCTGCCTGGGAGGCTTAGCCAGGGTGGCCGTGGGACTGCTGTCTTGCCCATCAACTAGTGCGCCCAAAGGAGAGGGCGTTTTATCAGGCAGGGGACACTGTCAGCCCACACTGCTCATGCCTGGAACCTGGATCTGCAGAAAAACCTGTCTTCCTTAATGTCAAGCAACCACGGCTGGATTTCCCTGAAGTCCCCTTCAAGGAAGAGAGACGGGCACACTCTGCTCAAAGGATGAGGTGTGCCATGCTTCCGTCTGCTGCACCTTCCTCCTGCCTCTTTCGTTTTTCCAACAGCGACTTCAGGAATGTACTCCCACACTCAACTGCACGGGAGCCCAGGGCTGCTGGCACAATTCCCACCCACTGCAGGCGATCTGCTGCTTCAGTCTGCCTGCCAGTCCTGCCCGGGTCCTTTGCCCACTCCCCAGTGTGACTGTTACCTCTGCTTCCCCAATGTTGCTGGCATTTCCTGCCGGCATTCCCACTGTTCAGGGTTCAAACAGGATGCCCATTCCAGTCCATTTCCAATACTGTACCTAGACACTGCTGACTGTTGATGCACACACTTTTTGTTTGACACAATCTGTGGCAAGGTGTCGGAGGACACAGGGAAACCCTTCAAAAATACTTTGCCCGTTGTTGTTTTTAAAGGGGAAAATACTGTAATGCCATATAGTATTCAAATTGATTGTAACAAAGTTCCGAATAGCCAGAAATTCCAAATTTTCAAAATTCCAAGTCTGACAGGCTGAAATTCTGCATTCTAAATCCGAATTCCAAATCTGAATGTTGGTGCTAGTGCACATCCTTAACTTGTAGCTACCTTTATGACTCAGAAATGCCATTTAGTGCAGAATTTCACCTGTTAAAATTTTAATTGCTACCATTAGATTGGTTTACACCACTCTCCTCTAATTGCCTATCCTCTTCTGGCCCCAGTTTGCAATTCTAATACTTGAAGTTCAATTAAAGCTCTAAATGGCTTGCGACCCACATGCCTGATGGAATGCCTGCCCTAGCAGTTTGGCCAGGTCGCAATCTCTTTCACTAAGACCCTACTTGAAGTGCCTTCCTTATTAGAAGAATGGTATATTATTTTACAAAAGGCAGGACCTTCTCTATGGTAGCCCTCAAGCTATGGAATGCCCTTTCTGAAGTACATTTGGTATTTTACAAGATGGGAGGCAGCATTTCAAGAGATACCAGTTTACACTGGCTTTCTAATGGTGTATCTTCTGAATCTGCCTTTGTTATTAATTTTTTTCCTCTTTTTTATCATTGATGTTGAATGTTAGTTTGACTGCATCCCATTTCTAAACAAGGCATTAGATATACCATACTGATATAATACATTCCCCTGGAATTACATGTGATGAAAGCTGGCACCAAAAAAAAAAAAAAAGGTTTTAAGCAGATACATGCTTGCATATCGCCACATATTTTCCGGATGAAGCAGCTTCCAGGAGGTTGGGGTCTTGGGAGTTTTCAGCTGAAATTAAGCTCCGGGACAGCACTTTAGTCCCGACTGCGTGCCTCACCGGAGTTTTGGCCTGAGCAAGGGTATCATTAAGCAGGGACAATTTGTCCTCCTGTAAACGTAACGATCAAGCCGCGGGGCAAAGGATCAAACGTTGAACTGCGATTCACCCCGGCGAGATCCGACGGCGAAGCGCCCAGCCAACCGCTCCGCTCTTGCCATCGACGGTGGTCCTTCCCTGCTCCCGTCGCCTGGCGGCTGGGAGGTGGAGTTGCCGAGGCTCTGCCCCCCCCGTCCGTTTTAGCGAGGCTGCGGGGATGGGGGGGGACCCTAATGCCACAGGAAGCTGCCAATTCGAGTCCGTCCCGCCGCCCCCCCCCAACCCGCAAGCCGCGAGACGAGGGCGGTCGCCGGGGGTGTGTGTGTTAAAAATGCGGCCAAACTGCTACTGCTTTGGTGCGCGGAAAGCTGAGCTTCCCCGGGCCCTGCCTGAGCTTGTCCCCGGCGCAAAGCTCGCCCGGGTCTGCAATTACCGCGCCCTCGGGCCCGCCTTCCTTCTTGGCGCGCGGGATTGACGGGGAGGTGGGCAAGCGCGCCGAGAGCTTACGCGGGGGCAGGGGCTTTCACGTGTGGACGTCCGCAACTCTCGCCGCGCGCGTTTTCGGTGCGGTTCACTTTGGTGGCGGTAGCGGCGTCACAGCGCCCCAGTGTTTTTGTCACACTGAAGTGAAAAGTGCGTTCAAGACGCGCGGGGTGTGAGAGAAGGGGTTCTTTTATACAGGCCTTTCGAAAAGGAAGATTGCACCGCCCCGCATCCTCAAGTCAGCGTGGTCTTCTCACTAGTAGTAAAGCCTGACTAGACACAGCAGGAGTTAGGTTTGAGTAAACCCGCCCGGGATGGTAGCACGTCATGACTTTCACAAGCCCAACCTCGTAGCTCCTTATCATGGGGCAGCAGAAGGGTCTGTTGGTCTAAGTCTGGGTGATTTTGGGCAGAAGGGCAACGTTTTCTGAATCCCAGTTGTCTCACAATAAAAAGAGGCCAGGAACGTTTGATCCTTCAGATGTTCTGGACCTCTGACCTCAGAAGCCCCAAACATCATGACTAATAATAAGAGATTGAGTGTGATCCAGAACATCTGGAGAGCCAGAGCTTCCCTCTTCTGGACCATTACTTGGACAGGTTGTTTCTGGACCACAGCTCTCAGCTTCTTCCAGTCAGCAACTTTTCCAAACTTCATCCTGAAGTAAAGTGTCTCCTCTCCTCTGCCTAAATTTTGGCACATATCCCACATGCCTGTTCTGAGTAGGTGAGCAGAGGCACCCTGTTCTACACTGAACTACCTGCTAAAAACCACTATTTTGCATGTTGTCTGGACTGTAGTCCTTATGTTTATGTTAAAAGGAAAGAAAATGGAAGTCTGGCCACTCCTGTTCTAAGTTATTTCTATTCCTCCTCAACTGCCCTTGTTTTAGGATTTGTTTTAAAAGCAGGATGTTAAATTAGTGCATCTAGCTCCCTGGGTATATGCTTTCCTGCCATCTCCAGAACAATACTGTACATTCTATTTTCTGGATAGTTGTCACCAAGAGGAGCAGACAAGAACATTGTGGCAGTAAAACTAATCTAAAATGGCCTGAATCTGTGTTCATACCAGGCCGGCTTCAGTCTTGCCAAGTGCCAGCCAACTTATGTAGTCCCTTTAATAAATATCTCTAAGGAATAAATAACAACAAGCTTCTTCTTGATGGAATTTCCAAACTATAAGTCAGAGAACCACTAAGAAGACCAGATTCCCAACTGCTTGAACTGCCGCACTGGCCCAGAACATTAAGGTACTTGAGGCAAAACAGAAATAGCTCCCCACTGCCACCACCTCAGCTATTCTACATACAGAACTGCAGTTGAATTTTCTTTCATTGCTTATGGTGGAACAATATCGTCAGTTGCATCTGAGGGTAACAGGTGGTACCAGACAGGCTCTGTGCCACACAGAGCTCCAACATTTTACTTCTGTTCATTCACCACTCAAACTAGCCTCCACTAAAATCCCTGCAGTATCTGCCACCTGAGGCAACTGCCTCACATCATCATCTTAGAACTGTAGAGTGGAAAGAACCCTATGCACCAGGGGTCTCAAACATGCGGCCCAGGGACCATTTGCGGTCCGCCGGACAATAGTTTGCAGCTCCCACCTGCTTGCCTCCCCCGAAGCGCCCAGGCGTCCTCTGCTGTCAAGAGTCAAAAAAAGCCTCGCCTTGCTTGCTGGCTCTCCCCCAAGACAGCGCCTCTTGCACCCTCCATCTGGAATTGCAGCCTGCCAGCCAGCCCGCCTGTCTGCCTGCTGGCAGGCTACAGTTCCGGATGGAGGATGCAAGAGGTGCTATCTTGGGGGAGAGCTGGCGAGCGAGGCATGTTGCCGGCCCTTTTCCCCGAGCACCCAAGCCACCGCTGAGCAGTGCCTGAACCAGCCCCTCCTCAAAGAGCGCCTCCAAGCCGGCAACAGCAGCTGCCACTGCCGCCGCCTCTTCCAGGGAAGTGGCTCTCTGGCTCTCTTTCTCTCTCGGCACCCCCAGCACCAGCCCGGCCAGCGGCCACCTCAGCACCCGGTGGTGTTTCCTCCTCCTCCTGCTTCAGCTGCCTCGACTCTGGAGGCTGCCTGGGCTCGCCTCGCAAAGTTTGCTCCTCTGTCATGGTGGGAGTAGCTGCTGCTGCTGAATATGCCTTTTTTTGAGTGGGGCTCTCAGAGGAAGGTTGCCAGACCGCCGTGTGTGTGTGTGTGTGTGTGTGTGTGTGTGCGTGTGTGTGTGTGCGTGTGTGTGTGCGTGCGTGCGTGCGTGCGTGTGTGCGTGCGTGCGTGCGTGCGTGCGTGTTTTGCACGTGCCCACGCGCACCTGTGGGGAGGCTCGCCCGTTCTGTTTAATTTTACGGGTACTGATGGGGGCTTTTCTCCTTTGGCAAGGCAATTCTGTGAGGGTTTTTTAAAAATTTTATGTCGTGCCCTCCTCCCCTCGGCTAGGTGGTCACCGGCGCTCCCTCCCTTCTCCGCTTCTTTGTCCTGCTGCTGCTGGCGGTGGTAGTGAAGAAGGAGCCAGAGGGTGTCGTGGCCGGCAACGAAGGCTCGTGTGCCCCTCCTCCTCCTTGGAGCCCCAGCCGGGCTAAGGAAACTCCTGGGCGGCTTCCTCGGGCTCTTGCTCTGCTTGGCAGAAAATCTGATGCAGCCCAGCCTACCCAGACTCTGACTCCAGCAGCCTCCAGGTAAATTGAGTTTGACCCCCTGCTATACATCATCCATTCCAGGCCCTGTGAAGGAGGCACAGTGGGGAATCAAACTCCTAACCCTCTGCCTCCTCAGCCAGAGACCTAAACAACTAGTGTGGCCAACTGTGATGACTAGATATAAGGATAGAACTGGAGCAACAGTGGCAGAGCAGTTCAAGTGCCCTTGTCTTCCTGTTTCAAGACAAGTCAGATTTATATCCATTGGGAAACTATAGGTCAACACTAGAACCTTGAGTCATGCAGAGAAGCAATCAAGAGGGCAGTGCAGAATCAAAAGTCGCACATGCCCACCTCCATCTGCAGACAAGCAACTTCATTCTGCCCAGTGGGCTTTTAATGACTATTCCAGAGAAGCTTCCCCCCCCCCGAAATGTGTTTCAACAATCAGCCAAGAGGCAATTGCACCACACTCTGCCAGAAATGCTGAATCAGAACTGCTCGAGATGCTTGATTCTGTCAATCAGGACAAGAAGAGCAACAACCTCCTGTCCTTCTGTAAGACGGAATGGTGGCTTTACTATTTTTATATATTTCAGCTTCATTAGAGAGTTAATTTGATACAATGGGTAGAATGTTGGACTGGGACTCAGGAACACCTAGTTTCAAATCCTTGCTTGGCCAGGGAAATTCACTGAAGCAGCAGAGAGATAAACAAATCCTTGAACATTTCACATACTTTTAAAAATCTATTAGGATCCCAATAAGTCAGAGGTGACTTGACATCATATAACAATATTAAGCATACTGTTTGATTTTCATTGCTACCTAACTGCACTTTTCTTTCTCTGTGCACCCATGTGTAGGGCTAGGATAACGACAATTCATATATCTGATTAAGTAGATTGCAGTCCACAAAAGCTGCTGCCATAATAAATAGCCCCTGTGCCTTCAGGGGCTACAAGAAAAAAAAAACTGGCAGACATGCATCTTCTCTCGGAAATCCCTACATATCTGAGGCTCGCAGTACTGGGAAGAGGGGCGGGGGGCTACACAAAGCCACACATACATTTGAAAAAAAATATGCACAACTAAAAATGCCTGTATTTTTTAAAATGTGCATGAACATAACATTAGTCATCAACAGGGAAAAACGTACAAGAAGGCATGCATTTTGAAAAGGGAAAAAAGGCCCCTAAATACACATTAATTTCCATGTTGGGGGTGAAAAAAAATCTCCCAATCTGATATGAAACTGCAGGAGTGCTAGGGGAATTCTGACAAATCCAGCAAAGATGAGAGAGATTTTCCCAGTCCAGCAATATCCTGTTCCTGGCAATGGTCAGCCCAGAGCTTCCAGGAAGCCCCACAAGCAGGGCAGGATGGCAAGAGCCCTCCCCGTTATTCACTCCTCTCTTGGGTAATTAGTATGCAGGATGGCTTTTTGGATTCGACTCCCAGAATTACCCTGGCCAGTATAGTTGAGGCAGAACCTCTAAGCAAATTTCTCACACATGACCCATTATCACCTCTAGAAGTCGCTGTTCCAAGTTGTGTAAGTGACAAGTAACATTTTAAAAGTGTGCATAAAAAGCAGGTTTGTTAACCACTATTAAAGGTAAAGGTAAAGGTTCCCCTTGACATTTTTAGTCCAGTTGTGTCCGACTCTAGGGGGCAGTGGTCATCCCGTTTTTCAAGCCGTAGAGCCAGTGCTTGTCCGAAGACAGTTTCTGTTGTCATATGGCCAGCGTGACTAGGGAATGCCGTTTTACCTTCCCACCGAGGTGGTACCTCTTTATCTACTCGCATTTACATGCTTTCGAACTGCTAGGTTGGCGAGGAGCTGGGACAAAGCAACTGGAGCTCACTCCGTCGCGTGGATTTGATCTTACGACTGCTGGTCTTCTGACTCTGCAGCACAGGCTTCTGCGGTTTAGCCTGCAGTGCCACCACGTCCCAGTTAACAACAAAATAAAATAAAAAATCCAAAGGACTGCAACACCTTTAGGACTAACAGATTTACTTCAGTGTGAGATTTCCTAGATTATAATGGACACCTTCCAATACATCCTGTCTGAAGACATGATTTGCAAACTGTAAGTGTCCAAGCTGAAATTAATCCATTAGTCTTAAAAATGCCACAATGCTTCTGCTTTTGTTGTTTTTTTAATGGATGAAATAAAGCCACATGGCTACCTTTCTGAAAATGATTTGAGAATGATTGTTAAATGGAACATGCATGTTCAGTGGTAGCGTACATTTGAATCAGAGACAGGAAACACTACTTTTTGAACCAAAGTTCCCAGAATCTTGCAACTAGCATAGCCCGCCACCAGTTTTTGATTACAATTTCCCAGGTAACCTTTCCATTCTCTATAGGTTGACATAGTTCTGTACACCTAACCCTGAGGGCACGTCTTGTGAATTACCCAGGTGTTAGCACCCAGTAGTAACTGGGAAGAAAGTCTACTGGCTGTCTTTGGGCCTCACTTCACCAAAGGTTCTGCTCAAGAGCTGATGTTTCCCAGGCATCGGCTTAGTGTGCAAAGGGGTTTGTATGCAAAACAGGGAGACAAGGAGAAAAGGGGGGGAGTAGAGTACAGGGGTAGGGAAAGGACACCCACCCTCTGACAGAATATAAAAGTCATGCAGCTTTCAAGTTTTCCTTTTGCACGATCTGCCGTTATTTCTATAAATACTGTGCCTGGGGATCTCTGCTTGGCACTGGGAAGAAATAACAGCCCCACCCCAGAAGAATGAGGGACTCCTGGGCACTGAGAAAGGAATGGGGGGCCTCCATGTTTGCATGTTCTGATCATGACTGAGAGTGTGATATATTTTCGTTGGATGGGATTATGTAATTAAGAATCAGGAGCGCCATCCAAAAAGCAGAGCTTAAGGTTACTTGTTGCAAATTTGACTTTGGTATTCGCTCCCTTGGGTGCTACCTTAATAAAGCATACGGATATGTGCGTGTGTGTGCTGCATGCAATTAAGGAAGGCGAGGGAGTCCAAATGTAATGTGAGTTAGGCAGGAGAAAAACAAACAGAACTTTTTCTGCTTTCGTATCAGTTGCAGGACAATTTATAACTTCTCAGATTCTCCAGAAGCTGAAACAGCCTAACCCAGCTTGATGCCCCCTAGACCAGTGGTCCCCAACCTTGGGCCTCCAGATGTTCTTGGACTTCAACTCCCAGATATCCTGGCCAGCAGAGGTGGTGGTGAAGGCTTCTGGGAGCTGTAGTCTAAGAACATCTGGAGGCCCAAGGTTGGGGACCACTGCCCTAGACAAATCAGATGACAGTTTGCTGTAGACTGTGGGAGTCCCTGCCATTGGGCAAAGTGAGGCAAGTGATTTGGGCAGCAGATGCTGGAAATCATCCCCCCCCCTCAGCCATTTCTCCTCAGTCCCTTGGCCTTTTGCTCTTGTGAGAAGACAAAGCTGAGAATCCCTCATGGGGTGTGCTGTATTCTGTGCTGGAGTTGTAGTCCAACCCATCTAAAAGGCCACATATCTGGGGAAGCCAAAGCTGAAACAACTGCTCTTAGAAAAGAAGTTCTAAGGATGCAGTAAGTCAGAAGTGACTTTATGGCGCATAACATATGTAACACAGTGACCAAATTATAGAGAGAATGAGGAATTGTTGGTCTAGCCTTCCACATAATTGTGCAACTTGTGGGGGGAGGGAGATTCCTGGTGAATGACAGGTTTAAAACCAACCAGCAGTCAGGTCTCTCTCTCACTCTTTCTCCCTCTCTCCCTCTCTCTCACACACACAATTTTTTCATGCATCATGTATTTAAGGTGGGTAAGTCATTGCTTGCAGACAAGAGTGCTGATAAGCAGCAGAGGAACAAATGTAAGATCAAACAAGTCACCAAAACACCTAAGTACCAGTACTTCTAAACCAGGGGTTCCCAACCTCAGAGCCGTTATCCCCATGGGAGTCACAAAGTGTTTTCAGGGGGGCTTACCACAGATATTTTTAGTTGCAATTATTTTATATTTATTCTATTAAATATGGTATACACCATACTCTTTTATATTAATCCTCTTAGCCCACAGATAGATAAAATGTATCTGAACCCAAATGGCAGGCAGTCTTAGTTATTTCTTAGTTATTGCTGTACCCCCTTGAGTGGATTTTCCTTTTATTCATGCACATCATTCCTGTTGTTGTTGTTAAGTCGTTAAGTCATGTCCAACTCTTCATGACCCCATGGACCAGAGCACGCCAGGCCCTCCTGTCTTCCACTGCCTCCCGGAGTTGGATCAAATTCATGTTGGTAGCTTCGATGACACTGTCCAACCATCTTGTCCTCTGTCGTTGCTTTCTCTTCTTTCCTTCACACTTTCCCAACATCAGGGTCTTTTCCAGGGAGTCTTCTCATCTCATGAGATGGCCTGAGCCTCAGCTTCAGGATCTGTCCTCCCAGTGAGCACTCAGGGTTGATTTGCTTCAAAATGGATAGGTTTGTTTTCTTTGCAGTCCAGGGGACTCTCAAGGTTCTCCTCCAGCACCACAGTTTAAAAGCATCATTTCTTCAGCAGTCAGCCTTCTTGATGGTCCAGCTCTCACTTCCATACATCGCTACTGGAAAAACCATAGCTTTGAATATGCGGACCTTTGTTGGCAAGGTGATGTCTCTGCTTTTTAAGATGCTGTCTATGTTTCTCATTGATTTCCTACCAAGAAACAGGTTTCTCTTAATTTCGTGGCTGCTGTCACCATCTGCAGTGATCATGGAGCCCAAGAAAGTAAAATCTGTCACTGCCTCCATATCTTCCCCTTCTATTTGCCAGAAGGTGATGGGACCAGTGGCCATGATCTTAGGTTTTTTTTTTATGTTGAGCTTCAGACCATTTTTGTGCTCTCCTCTTTCACCCTCATTAAGAGGTTCTTTAATTCCTCCTCACTTTCTGCCATCAGAGTGGTATCATCTGCATATCGGAGGTTGTTGAGATTTTTTCCGGCAATCTTAATTCTGGCTTGTGATTCCTCCGGTCCAGCCTTTCACATGATGTATTCTGCACAGTTAAATGAGCAGGAAGACAATATACAGCATTCTCATGCTCCTTTCTCAATTTGGAACCAATCAGTTGTTCCATGTCCAGTTCTAACTGTTGCTTCCTGTCCCACATATAGATTTCTCAGGAGATAGATATGGTGGTCAGGCACTCCCATTTCTTAAAGAACTTGCCATAGTTTGCTGTGGTCCACACAGTCAAAGGCCTTTGTGTAGTCAATGAAGCAGAGGTAGATGTTTTTCTGGAACTCTCTGGCTTTCTCCATAATCCAGTGCATGTTAGCAATTTGGTCTCTAGTTCCTCTGCCCCATCGAAATCCAGCTTGTACTTCTGGCAGTTCTCGGTCCACATACTGCTGAAGCCTGCCTTGTAGGATTTTGAGCATAACCTTGCTAGCGTGTGAAATTAGTGCAATTGTACAGTAGTTGGAGCATTCTTTGGCACTGCCCTTCTTTGGGATTGGGATGTAGACTGATCTTTTCCAATCCTCTGGCCACTGCTGAGTTTTCCAGACTTGCTGGTATATTGAGTGTAGCACCTTAACAGTATCATCTTTTAAGATTTTAATTAAATTAATTAAATTTAAATAATTAAATAGTTCAGCTGGAATGCCATCATCTCCACTGGCCTTGTTCTTAGTCATGCTTTATAAAGCCCACTTGGCTTCAGGATGTCTGGCTCAAGGTCAGCAACCACACTATCTGGGTTGTCCTGGACATACAGATCTTTCTGGTATAATTCCTGTGTGTATTCTTGCCACCTCTTCTTGATGTCTTCTGCTTCTGTTAGGTCCCTCCCATTTTTGTCCTTTATCATGTTCATCTTTGCACAAAATGTTCCTCTAATATCTCCAATTTTCCTGAACAGATCTCTGGTTTTTCCTTTTCTATTATTTTCCGCTATTTCTTTGCACTGTTCATTTAAGAAGGCCCTCTTGTCTCTCCTTGCTATTCTTTGGATGTCTGCATTCAATTTTCTGTAACTTTCCATATCTCCCTTGCATTTTGTTTCTCTTCTCTGCTATTTGTAAGGCCTCGTTGGACAGCCACTTTGCTTTCTTGTGTTTCCTTTGGGATGGTTTTTGTTGCTGCCTCCTGGACAATGTTACGAGCCTCCATCCAAAGTTCTTCAGGCACTCTGTCCACCAAATCTAGTTCCTTAAATCTGTTCTTCACTTCGGGCAAGCCAGGCAAGAGCCAGCTAAGAATCCTGATCACACTGTAAGAGTCTTGATATATCAGAACAACCTCAGAAAAGTCCATTTGTTGGACCACAACTCCCAGAACAGCTCAGCCAGCAAGTATCAGACTATCTAGTCTAGTATTGCATTTCCCACAGTGAGCAATTAGATGTTTTAGAAAACCCACAAGCAAGATATGAAAGCAACATCCCACTCCTTGTTCCCTAGCAGTTGATATTCAGGCCTGAAGCCTCTTCCCATCAATACCATCCAGCGTGGCCATTGTTGAAGGATAGTGGGAGTAGTAAATAGTTCATCAACATTTGGAGGATCATAGGTTCCCAAAACGTGCATAAACACAACTTGGTAAATAAGCTGTCAAATGTCAGTTACCTACAGAATTTTTTAAAATATTATTCTGGAAAGAAGCTTATATCCTATATTTTTCATTCTGGCTGCAAAGGGGAAGCCCATTGTTCCACAGACAGCATGGAAACACAGTATATTAGCCTCTTGATGTACTGGGTTTTTTAAAAAAAATGAGTCTTGGCCTTTTCGCGAAGATCAAATATGTATGCCATGGTTTTCTTTAATATCATTCAGTTCTGCATCTTCCTCAGATTTGATTTACCCTGTACTGGATTCTCTCCTTTGTACTTTTCAGGCCCTGATCCTGTAAAATTATCAACCCATGCTGCTCTAAGCAGATTCAAACCCAAGTTGGCTCTGATATCTAGTGGTAACACAAGTCACCCTAGTCTTGAAGATGTAAAAAGTGTCAAAATCATAAATTTAACTCAAATAGACTTGATCTTATTTACTCAATCTCTGTGAACTTTGAATGACTTTGAACAATTACATAGTTCTCCAACATTAATATGTAACTTGGGGATGAATACTTTGCCATGAGCTGTAACATTTACTGTGAGAGTGTAACAAGAGGTGCCCCAAATAGTCATTATAGTGTCACAATGTGTTTAAGACATTTGATTCACTTTCCACAGAGGTTTCTTTGTGACAGCAAATACAAAAAGCACCAAAGCATCTGTATCTATTTGTGTGCCCATATGTGTGTGGGATGTGTGTGTGTGTTGAATCACTTTGTGAGTTTTGTGCATAAATGTATAGCAACAGAGAGTTATGTATTTGTTTTGTTTCCAGTTCCAGCCTTATTTTGAATGGGGGTGGAAATAAACAATATTACTCAGCAGATTAGAGTGGAGTCAAGAACCTGTGACAGATGTTTCACTACAGCTCCCATCATCCCTAAAGACTGGCCATGCTGGCTAGGGTTGGTGGAAGCTGGACATTGCCAGAAGCTCAGAGATTTTTTTTAAAAAATTACTTTTTTTAGACTATACTTCTCAGAATCAAATGGCCAGTATGGCTGTTGTACCTCAGAAATGAAACTTCTCCCATGTCTTCAACATCTAGAAGGCTATAGGTTCCCTACTGCTGGATTACCTCAAGAAAGGGACTTAGGCTTTAGCGACCGAGGCTTCTAGATGGCTATTCCCTGAATTATTCATCAGTAACTATTCTAGGCTTTTCCAAAACAATTGGATTTTTAAATGGTAAAGAAAGCAGGTTTTCCAGCTGAACATTTCATCTACAAAAAGTATAATTGTGGACAACAGCAGTATATTCTTAAAATTTAAATTTATTCGTACAGTTTACACACCACGTTCTGCCAAGTATCCAAGGTTTGCAAGAAGCAGACTGATATTCAACAGAGGCAACTTTTTCTGGTTTGGAAACAGCAGTGAGAGGCAACTTTTCACTTGCATAAGTAGTTTTCTCCAAAGGGGAAGTAAAGGCACAAAAGCCCTGCCAAAAAAAAAGTACTGTAAGGGCGCCAACTCTAGAAAAGAGTAGCGACATCTGAAACTTTTGCACACACGGCCCAGTAGGTCCTTTCCAATTATGACCATCTCTTGTGCCTATAGAAATGCAGAGGCACCCCGTGAATTTTATTAAATCTGATCAAGGAAACTCCGGTTTCTCTCTCCTTCCCATCCATCCTCAGTGACAGCAACCAGCCCTGGATCTAGGACATAAGCCTTTGTACTATAAAGGTGTCCCTTTAAAAAGCACCCCTGGTTACTTCTGGTGAAACAAGATGCTTTGCATACTACATGCAAAAGCTATTTCTGTCTAAGGACTTGGGAATCAAAGCCGTGGTCCCAAAGCCAAAATTAGGCACCTGTGTTCATTACGATAACCACAGGCACATTCAGAGTTCTCCAGAAGTCAAGGGGACTGCCTGACATGAGCGTTTGCCCACGTATCTCAGTAGTTTCAGCATCTGTGTTTAAACAGGGGGGAAAAAGTTCCATCATTTATGATGAGAAAGATGGGTGAACAAACACAGGCAAGCAGGAAGTGTGTTACTCAAGATCCCCCAGGGAGTCACTGAGAGAGCTGGGAACCTAACCCAGATCTTTCACCAGCATCCTGGTCTTAGCCGCAGGTTTCCCTCCTCCCACTTGCTTTGCAGCAAAGAGCTGGCCAATAAATAAATTCAAGACCCACAAAGGTATTTTGGGTTCTCTTGGAAGTGATTGGATAAGATCAGCTCCCCTGCAAATGCTTGTTGAATTGATAGCCTAGGAAAAGCTACCAAGGTATTCAAGTCCAAAGGGGTGATTATAATCACACAGCTCGATTCCAGCACCCCAGGGCAGAGTTAAGGAGTTTCCTGGACGTCACTCGTGTGTTTGAGTCATCCTTGCCTTCGCAACAGAGTAATTAACCAGCCCAACGCTTGCATTGATAAAACCTCAGTCCCACGGTCCGGCGTCCACAATTGGAGGGAAGCTCAAACAAAAAAAGTCTTTGTCCAGAACACAGCTTCAGAGGATGATTCTTTTTTAGAAGCACAACTCCTTGAACTGCCCAGCCAACAGCCATCATACCTGAAGGGTTCAGAGCATTGTGTAGCCTCACAAGTAACCTTCCCAAACTTCCCAGAATAGGTTCTGAGTTTCTAGGATCAGGGTACAAATTTTCAGGCATGTGGTGTGGTCTCTATCCTCCCTGACAGTTCATTCCTGTTTGAATCTGGGGGTGCTTTTATACCAGTGGCCTTAGCCAAGGAGCCGTCAATACTTTTTCCATGTTTAGTGTTTGGGAAACAGCACATTCTTCCAAACAAACAGTCAGGCAACAGGTACTGCCAGGCTGTGGCTGTTTAATTCAAGCCAGTGTGTAACTACTGGCTTTCCCTACCTCTGAAACTCCTGGACACCTCTCTGGCCCTCCAACGTCCTCTCCTCACCTCGCCCCCCCCCCACTTGTCCACCACCTCTTCTCCTGCTCTCCCTCTCTCCCTCCGGCTTTCCCCTCTTCCTCAGTGTCACTTTGTGTTGCAATCTTTCTGTTCCAAATCCCTTGCTTCTCTTGGTCAGCTGATTCCTCAGCCACCTGCTTGGTCTGTTTTTCTTTGTCTATCTGCCCACAGATCCCAGCAGTTTAGCCGATGGGAGACAGAAACTTGTAGGATAAGAGCAGCCTAGCAGAGAAAGCAGGGGCAGAGAAGGTCCAAGGGTCATCATTAGCAAAGCATCTGCTTTGCATATAGAATATTTCATATGCGGTCACTGGTGCCTTTTAGTCGGGCAAAGAAGGAATCTTGCCTGGGATCCTGGTCAGCCGTTGCCAGCTGGTACTGGTGATATTAGTCTGGGTAGATTAATGGCTTGACCCAGTGTAGCAACATGACATGTTCCCAGGTTCTTGAGTTTTTTTCTCCTTCTCCCTCTAGATTACAACTCCTGGGCTGCAGCTGTTTCCCATGCTGGTTGAGGATTCTGGGCATTGTAGTCTGTTTATAAAACCTAGCTTTTAAAGGCTCTGTGAGAAAGTCTTTCTGATTAATGAGTCCCTGTGTAAGATTTTGTATGTGATGGGGAAGAGGAAAGTGGGTGGCTCATTGCGTGAGATAATTAGGTGGTGCTGTGGAAGTGGTTCAGAAGTAGCCATTAGCAGTCTCATACATATTGCAATCAAGGCACTGGCAGTCGCCGAGGGGCTTGTGCACCAGTTCTCTCCAGATTGCTTCTCCAAGGCTCCAGCCAGCCTTCTGCATTGCTCCATGGGGGTGGAGGTGAGAAGAGGAAGGAAGGAAGGAAGGAAGGAAGGAAGGAAGGAAGGAAGGAAGGAAGGAAGGAAGGAAGGAAGGAAGGAAGGAAGGAAGGAAGGAAGGAAGGAAGGAAGGAAGGAAGGAAGGAAGGAAGGAAGGAAGGAATTGCCATGGAACAACTAGCTTATTTAGACTTGTAATCTCTGTCTAGCACTCACCAAAAAGGATAAATCTAAACGTTTACATTCAGAGGTGAGCAACGTGGCACTTTCAAAGGTAAAAGACTACCAAAACTAAAAAATAAAATTAAATTATATGTTCAAATCTGGAATAGAAATTGTAAGCATATATATTTATATCTGCATGAACACTGTAGAAGGTGCTGCAATCTATTTTTTTAATGTAACTACTCCTGAAAGATACTGGGAGCAGAAATAACTTTTAAAAAACATATTTATTTATTATTATTTTGCAGGAGCTAAGAGAGCCTGCTGTAGACTGTGGGACCTCCTAAGGAGGTACATCTTGCCAGTGGTGGGATTCAAATACATTAACAACAGGTTCTATATCCTAATGATAAATAAATAAATAAATAAATAAATAAATAAATAAATAAATAAATAAATAAATAAATAAATAAATAAATAAATGCCCAGGACAGTGGGATCCGATGAGGGTTTCTTCCACAGTGGTCTCCCAGCGGTATGCGCAAACAGTGTATCTGTTTGGGCATACCGCTGCTGTTACTCTCACTATGGGCATGTGCCAAACACACACCTCACAGTGGGTGCTTATGACCAAGTTTGACAGAGAACTGACACATCTCTCCTTCCCTTTACCTCCTATTTCACCCTATAACTCACCAGCAAAAATTGCTTCCCTTCCCTTTCCTGCTGCTGAAATGACTGATAGCCCTGCTTGTTGTTACCTGGAGGCCGCCTTTATGCACCTGTTGTGGAGTTATTCCCCCCCCCACACTTCCTTCTAGCTTGGAAGGTATGGTCTCTTTTCAATCTGTCACCACTCCACCTCAACCCCACCACCTCAGTCAGTCCTTCAGTTACTGACTTCTCTGAGGTCTCCTCCTCCTCCATCTTTCCCCTCCACCCCGCACCCACCGCTTCTCCTCACCAGTCACTTTGAGGGGTGTTGGTGTTGGTGGAGGCACTGGTGGTAATGATGGCTTCCCTCAGAGCCCTGGCAGGCTCCACCTCCCCACCTCACCCTCGGCGGCCGCTTCCGAGAGAAGAGTTTCGATTCCCCTTATCTATTTATATGTTTATGTGTTTTCCTTTCTTGGACCTGGATATATGGCCTTCAAGAATAGTAAATCTTACTAGTGTTAAAATACTGATAGCTGTCTTCCTCCTTCTAACAGAGTGGGCCATATGTGTGCCATTTGTCTCCCAAAATTGTCAGTTTTGAGGCAGGAGGAAAAGTTCTTTGCTATTCTAAATGAGGCTTGGAGGTTTGATCTCTTTGTGGTGTGAGTGACTTTTCTATTGCATACCTTGCTTGCGTGGATCAGTGAGACCGTCACTGGTTCATGCATTGGATATTCTCTCAGATATTTTTGAAAAAACTGTTTCTAGGCAGAGCAACAGTCTTATGTGGTACCTTTAACTTGAAAAAAATCATAGTAAAACGAGGACGGTTGGGTGTTTGACTGAAGCGGTCTCACTCCAAAACTTTTTCCCTCTGTGTCCTGCCCACATGCCTTGTCAATCACCACCCCTCAAGGAGTCATCCTCCCCCCTTTCCCCCCAGTGATGCCTCTGCTCTTTCCAGGGCTCTGTCTCTCTCACCCCCACCCCACCTCAGACGGCTCAGTGTGGCACGGGAAGGGAGGCAGCTAATTGTGCCCCCTTCCCCCCCGCTCGTCGCTGGTCACCTGGCCCCTCCTCCTTCATTCATCTCAAGCCAGCAAACGGTTCTAAGAACCAACAGTACATTTAGGAACTGGTTCTATAGAATAGGTGAGAACCTGCTGAATCCCACCTCTGCATCTTGCCCCCTAGACTTCGTTCACCCCCGAATTCATTTGCTAGATATAAATGTTATGCATGTTACCAGATATTGGTATTAACCTCTTACAATCACTTAAATTAACGATTAAGTTGGACATCTTCTAATGTAATTGGACAATTTAATTAGTGCTTAACTTAATTTGTGGATCTAGTGATATGTTAGTCAGGTAAGAGAGAGTGCAAGGAAACAAAGCTGTAGCTAGAGAACAGGATCATCAAAGAACTGCACTATACAAACCTCTCCTCCAAAATCCGCATTGCTAAACTTGATGAAGAATATTAAAAGAAGCTAAAGAAAAGTAAGAGTAAGGAAAGGAGATTGTAAAGGAGAGAGAAAGTGAAAATAAGAACAATTTTTGTTGGGTGGGGAAGAAATTGGATTTTCAAAATTTCTTGCAGCTATTTCCTTCTCTCCAAAGTGCAAAAGAGGGGCAACAAGAGGGGAGGAGTAAAATCATGGGTGAGATTTTTCACCTTCCTCTGAAAAGTCTTTAAATGTAACAATGCAACATAAATTTAAACACCAATTTAAATGCTCACTTTCCAACACAAATGTAATTGAATTAGATTTTTTTAACGTCTTAATGTGTGACCATTTCCCACTAACTTTCCAACCTTTGCATGCAACTTGACTGTAGCATTACAATTAGTCTAATCTGCTCAATATATATTTATGTAAAACTGAGAAGAGACTGTGGTTCATTGATGGAGATGGCAATAAGACCAAAGACTTCCATTAGAAAATTACTGTCAGTTAGAATAGACAATATTGGGCTAAATGTACAAATAGTCTGACCTTGTGTAAAGCACAATGTTTCCTACATTCTTATTCCTACGGTTTTCAAATTGTCCTCCTGGATCCACTGCCCTTATCCTAGCTTAAGTCCATTATTCACTGTCCTATATATGGAAGAGTTATAATCATTGGTGTGATGGTAAATTTGGAAGTATAGATGCTCATCATGACAGTCCCCATAGGCAAGCTGCCCCATGAGGAGATTCCCAACATCCAAGCTGTTGAATCAATGCAGATCAGCGATTAAGGAGCAGCTCCTTTGTAATGGCTCTGAATTGCTCATTCAAGACCATTCCACCCTCAAATACTTTGCATTACAACAGGAATACTGTAGCTTGAAATGGCATACTGTTCCTGGGGAAATCCTTTTCTTTGCCAGTTGTTCACAGCATTGGGGATAAGCTCAAAACCTGAGGTGGAAGTGGTGGGTTGGGGGCTACCACACACAAAGTCCTGGGGCTTCAACCCTGTGAGCCCTGAATCCACTACAAAAATGGTAATATTATTATCAATCATTTCAATCCAGTCTTTTCCAGCAACATATGTGGGGACACAAATCCCTCAGCAGCAACAGCAATGCCCCAATGGCTCATCATGATTGTGAGCGTTGTCACCCAACACAACTGGAGAGCACTGGGCTCAGGAAAGCTGCTGTCACTGGAAGCACTTGAAACAGAGACCTTCTGCTCCCAAAGAGGACCCACATTCTAAGCGATGGAAAGAGGGCAAGAGCATCAGGGAAGGGGGAGAGGCTTAAGAATCATAGGGCAAAAAGATATTGCGAGTGTTTGTCACTCATTCCCTCTTTTGCTGCCCTCTGCTGGTCAATGACCTGGATGCTTCCTTTCTCCCCCTTCACAACATGCCCTTCTTTCAGCAATTAAAGAAAAAAAGGGAAGAGAGCCTGGGCCCCTTCTGAAGTCCAAAACCCAGTCTCCTGAGATCATGCAGCTATTAAGCCTCAATCTGCACTTCCCACAAGCCTCGGTGTTGACTGTCCAAGGCGTTGATCAGTGTTGCTACAAAGTCCCGTATTACTCAGATCAAGGGGCAGCCTCTCTTGCCAAGCCGCTTGTGGTGGGAATCATTGCATCCCCTCCGATCTGAGATGACGCAATTAGGGTTTTCTTGTCCCCCAAGGAACAAGATGGTGATAATGTCAAAACCACGGGATGAGATCAATCATTTATTGTGCCCAGAGTCGCAGAATAACGGTGGCCAAACTTTTTACGAGTGATTAGATTATTTCAGGAAAGGGTAGCTTTCAAGCACCTATCTTTATACCAGCAAAGAGTCCGGCCAGTGGCATAAAAGGACTCCCCCACCCTGCCGCCATGAGAACTGGTTGAATTAAATATACCCCTCCTTCTCTCCCTTTGTACCTTGCTGTTTGGAACACAAAGGGCTGGGAGAAAAATTGCCTTTGGGGCACATCCTCCTGTTCAAGATCATCTGATGCAGATAAGTTGCTTCCTGACATTCTTCAACTAGATGTCCTAAAACAGGAGTGGGCAGGAGGCACATCAGGATCTCCTAAGAGATTTCTGGGTGATCCAAAATAGCTTAGCCAGTGCAGCTTGACAACAGCAACCAGAAATGGACTCCCTGCCTACTCCCTCACCCCTCTGAATTACATTGCTTGAGGAGTGGAAGAACCAGATGAACGGTGTGCTTTATCCACCTTGAGTCTTCCAAAAAAAAACATCCTGGGCTCAACATTCACTCATTCTATAACATTTTTCTCTAGATGTTGACACTTGACATTCTGATAAAACAATAACAGCAACAACAGAGTCTAGAGTTTCCCCCCAGCCCTGCCCTAAAGCCTTGGCTCCGTGGATGAAGGTGACTTGCAACCCATCCCTATCCTGCCTAGCCCTGAAGGCTACCAACTTCAAATGGTGCGTTGTTCCCAACGGCTTGCAAAGAAGGGCAAGTCTGTTGCCAGGACTGGCCCAAGAGGCTTCACCGTCTGAGGCAAGGGGCCAGGATGGTGCTTCCTCCATTCCACATGCAGAAGTGAACTCGACTGAAGCTGCTCTTTATTTCCACACTGGCGACAGGACTGTCCGTGGCACCACTAATGTTGGAGGTACAGAACACTTATGCTACTGTACTCATAGCCCGCTTCTGGGCTTCCTTTTGGGAAATGGCTGGTTGCTGTCCAAACAGAGTACCAGACTAGACAGGTCTTGGACCTGATCCACCATAGCTGTTCCTATCTTCTCAAAAGACCCCCTAGCACCCCCCCAAGTGAGCTGAGAAGAACCCCAGTCTGGAACCCTAGAAAGCCAGTTCCCATTCACTGTAAGTAACTGAGAATGGTAGATAGCTGTCTGGTTCAGAGGAAGGCAAATCCATACATTCGGCTCAGTGTGCAACAAGATAATCTGGTACGCCCCTGGTTTGAAAACCGGTACTGTTCAAAGTTTAGTTGATTGGTACAAGCTAGAGGTCCTTCTTGAAAGTTATTCATAGAACTTCCTGCTCGGGG